>NW_026692826.1:7850000-8450000 GCF_021218885.2 Marmota monax | reverse complement strand
GGCACCTGCGTTGGACGGCCCAGAAGGAGGGCAGCAGTGTTGTCCTGCCTGTCCCCCTCCAGCCCTGCCTCGCACCTCCAGTTCAGGAAAGGACAGTGTCGTCCTTGTCAAAATGGTTCCTATTCCCCTCAGAAAGTGGCCCTTATATAAACGTGCCCTCTGTGCTTCACACTGAGTGTGAGTGTCTTTATTTGGTTTGGGGTGAGGTGGGCTCGCCCCAGCCACCTGACCAGCCAGAGGGAAGCACCACCTGTCCCTGTGAGCCAGCCACTGCGGGGCCCTTCACATGGCCTTGACATCTGTGGAGCCCTGCTGCCTCTGCCCAGTGACTCTTGCCTGTCTTCTCAACTCACATGGCAGAGAGGCCCCGCGACAGGACTGGGGATGACAGTTCTATAATCTTAGCATTATTTTAGTACAGTGTAAGTGCCTTAGATATCTACGCGGCTTCACTTTGCGTCTGCTTTTAGGGTAATGGGTTTTCGCCCGTCTCCGCTAGATCCAGCCATTTGCCTCCCTTCCTTCTTGCGTATTGTTTCTTCCTGTTGTCTTCCTCCCAGCTGCTCTCCATCTGGGGTGGGAGAATGCAAAGTGCTCCCTCAGTGCCCGGGGCTCTCTGCAGCCCTGTCCTGCAGGAGTGGCCTGCCCTGCCCTGCCCTGCCCATGGGGTTCTGCAGCGCACTGAGGGTGGGGAGCTGGGGCCTCTTGGGTGGCCATGGCCAATGCTCTGCTGTGAGCTGAGCTAGGCCTGCTCCCCACTCAGGCTTAGGGACCCCTTCTAGAACACACAGGATGCACGATTGATGTGGTCTAGGAGCAGACAGCTTCCCCTCGCAGCTCCTCCTGGGGGTCTGTCATTATCTGGGGAAGGTGTGGCAGGGCGAGGGAACAGAGTTAGAAGGTGCATTTATTGGATAAAACCATTTCTACGTGTCTTGGTTGCCAACTTTTCATCAAGAAATTAGCATTTCCTGTCCTGCCTCAAGTTTCCAGTTCTTTTCTTGCTTTCTCTCTTCCTTTTTGGTGAGCACATTCTGCACGGTGGAGCTGACAGCTGAAACGTGGCCCCTCCTGCACGTGGTGTCAGAGCGGAAGGAAGAGCCAGGGGGAAAAATGAAGCACTTTATGATTGTGACCAGCCCGACTGAGACTGTGTGTCATGTGTCAGAAACCCCGCGGCCTGGCAGAGCTCCGTGATGTAGCTTTGCCTCTCCTGACACATCCAAAGGCTCGCAGGACGCCGCGCGCACCCACAGCTCTCCTGGCTGACATGCGACCAGGCAGCTCTGAGAGGGGGGCTCCCGTGTGTGCTCCCAGCGCCGACTCCAGCAGCTCCAGGGAGCGGGCCGCGTGCAGACAGGCAGGTCCACCCAGCGGCTTCTCTGAAGTCTGGGGCTCCGCGGTGATGTGCAGTCAGGTACACACTGACAGCCAGCCGCCTCGCCGGCTCTGCGCGCCACTCCTTGTTTACTGAACTTCTCAGACTCCACGAGGATCCTCTCAAGGCAAGGAGTAGGGCTGCCAGACTCTCATGTCATTTCTAAAGGGTGTGGAAGGTGAAAGGAAGGGACAGGAGCAAAGAGGAGGCACAAGAGAAGGAACCTATGAAGACAGCTCCGTGCGCAGCAGCTGCAGCCTGAAAGGTCACCATACGGGGGAGCCACCTTTCTGTTTGTTTTGTCCTCACAATTGCAAAATAAAGCAGATGATTTGTTATCTATAGTTTTTATTTATTTTTTAAAATTGAAATTTCAGTAATAACCAAGATAGTTTGGGCCTGTATTTATAGAATGGAACTGTTTAAAAGTATAGCATTTTTATTAGTAAAATTGATCAAAAGAGCTGGAGAAGAAGTTTCCACACTTGATAGAGTTGCACTTGGCTATTCAGAGCACCTGGGGCTCCAGCACAGGCTGACTCAAGACCTCCGATAAGACCAGATGCAAGACTGCACAGGCCACGTGCCCAGGACACCGCCCCACAAGCGAATGTGGCTGTGCTCTTGGGTCTTGGTCTCCACATGTCCCTCGCAGTCACTGGGGAGAAGCAGTTCCCCAGAAGCACCACTGGTCAAAAGGGGAAATGCGGTCCACTCCGAGAAGCCTCTTGAAGCAGGTCAGCCAGGCTCGGGGCACAGTAGCATGTTTTCTGTTTGAAGTCATCACTCCTGGACTTTATCAATTCTAGCAATTCTCACCCTTGTCAAGTAGTGGAATTCTATTCTCCCGTGTTAACTTAAGAGTTGTATAATACATGTGTATCTACATGTATGTATCTGAGCTATATATGTGTACCTATGTGCATCTACATACCATTTAGTTCTGAAGTAAAATTGATTGTATTATAAAAAAATTTCAACACTTTAGATTTGTTTTTACAAAGCCATTTTTTTAAAAAAGATGAGGTTTGATAAACATAAGGTTTTCAGTTGCCATATATTTTTATTTCCCAGGGCCTTGGACTTAGAAGATGGAGTATGGACCAAGGAGGCCTATTATAAACCTGGCAACCCAACGTTCACCCTCCTCATTATTGTCTTCCCTTGCTCTCCTACTAAAAGTCCCCACTTACTCTGAATCTTCTGGCTCCTTTCAGTTGTATGTCTTTCTTTCCTGGATTTACAATACACTATTTAATCCTTCTGTTGTTCGCGGTGGAGTATGGTGTGGAGGAGGCACAAACCACGCTTGTTGCTGTACAATTAACTGATGACCTCTGTGAGGATGATCTAGAGTCATCTAGCGCTGCCACGTGCAGGGCCTGGAGCTGCAGAGGGGGCCTTGCTGGCCAGAGGTCCGCTGACCGACGTTTGGCGAAGTCACGGGCATGTCACTCTGCCCTTGCTTCTCAGAACGCCCTTACCATCTTCACCAATCCTAGATGATTTTCATTGCAATTGCTTTAATTTATAGATAGATAGTATCTTTAAAAATGTTCAGTCATCCCATAGAGAAATACGGTCTTGAATTTTTTGATTTAGTCAAGATTCTATGTATTTCAGGATGCTTAAATATCTTCAAAGTTTTATTTTTAATTTTATATTTTATTCTTTGGTATCATATGTTTGATTGAAATTAAACAGCGATTTTTTTTCTATTATTATCTTCTTCTAGGATCTTAGTGCTATAGGAATGACCAATTTTGCATGGATTTATTTCATAATTTGCCTCCTTATTGAACCCACTCACTGTTTATGAGCTCTTCCTTTCCTCCTTATTTTTAGTTGATACTTTGAATTTTATTTATTGAGTAAATATTTATTAACTCTCTCAATAAAGATTAATATAAGATATTAATTCTCATATCAGTTTTAATCAACCAATACACTAGCTATTCCTCATGTTTTGTGGTGTTAAACTAACAGTAGGATTTCCATAACGCTGTCAAGTCACAGACCTCCTCCCACGTCTGAGTCAGTGACTGCTCTCCATTGACAACACCCGTCGGCCGGCATTATGCTCCTACCATCAAGGAAGCCGCCTTCCACCTCGATTCAGCTCAAGCCTCCCGAAGACAGGACCCCTGCATCAGGCCGGGGCAGGCTCCGCCTGTCTGTACCTGTGCCCCTGTGTTTGTGTTCACCTCCTGTTGGGTGGCCAGCTCTCTGAGGGTGGGGCACCCATGGGTCCGTCCCAGTTCCCTGAGCTGGGGGTGAGCCAGGACTCAGAAACCCCTTCTGCTTCAATATGCCACCCCTACTTACAAAGGTGTGAGGATTTCCTGTTCTTGCAAGTAGAAAACAGATCTGAAGTTAAAGACAGTTTCAAAATTATTTCTGTTGAATTCACTTCAGTTTTACTCTGAAGACTTCCTTATTTTTTGTAAGACAACTTTAGAAATTTTCTTCTAAAGAATAATCACTTTTATAAGAGTAGCAATACTATTAATGTAAAATTTTTAAATTTATTCTTAATAATTCAAAATATTTATCTCTCTATAATAACATTCCTTTTAAAATAATTTTCTATATTTATGGGAATTAAGTACTTAATGTCTTGAGTATTTCTGTTAAATTTTTGTCTATGTATTTGGAGGATATGAGAATTTGAATGCATCTTTAAAAGTGTAAGTTCTTTTTTTCTTAGTTTCTGACTCATTGATCTCTGTTTATATCTTTATTTTCTTTCTCTTATCTTCCCTGTTCTCACTTGAAAACCTACTGACTTAAACATTTAAATAACTGATTCTCAGATTTTCCTGCTTAAATATTAATGCGACATACCTATAGATTTCCCTTGGACTGTATCTTTGACAACCTGGCACAAATTTTTTGTTATCATTAGTTTTAAATGTCCTATAATTATTTTATTTCTCTTAATCTGGGTTATTTAGTTATTTGTTAATCAGAGGGTTGAGGTTTGTTAAAGCTCTGTTATTTATTTCTGAGATTAGTGCCTCATGACCATAAAATAGGGTATAATTTTGAGAATTTTTAAGTATCTGAAAACATATTTCAAAACGGACCCACAGGACAACCACTTCCAGATGTTGTGGAAATGCCGCAGTCTGGCTGGGCACAAAATCACGAGCCACTCAAGCAGGAACAAACTTTATTTCTGAAACTCCCGCCAATGCCACGCACGCTCCCAGGAAATATGCCGAACCACTACCCTAACAGGAAAATCCCTCCTACGGCATTTCCCCAACCAATGGGAACTCTCCAGGAGTCCCACTAGAGCTCCAAAGTAGCAGGCTGAGGTGGACAGCAGGGGTCTAATATCCAATTGAATGCAGATCTTAACATAATCATATCATCTCCATGGCTTGCTGGCGTCACCTTTCAACCCAAAACGTCATGCGTCATTCCTACTTGGCTATGGCTCTCAGCATCGAAACATGGCTCCCTATGCTTTTCTCTAACACAACAGAAAAACCCTGGACACTGTACATATAACAAACAGGAAAACTCTGCAGTGAGGGTCACACAAGTCAGGGACCTTGGTTCCCAAGGGAAGATGCTTGGTGCACTGTGTGGGTTTGCTTTTTGCCTGGTCCCAGACACAGCTGAAGGAGCCAGTGACCCAGAAGTACAACTGTATACACAGAGAAGGCCCAGGAAAGCCCATTCTCAATGACCTGGGAAGGCAGGGGGCTCGTAGATGTCACCCTCTATACACCAACCAACCACAGAGAAAACTACCGCCTTGCCAGCACAGGTGAGTGGGCACCTAGACCCCCACCTCAGTGAGCAGTATCAAGGGCCCCAGTCCCTCTGCACCGTGGAGGTTACTGTTCCCCTTCAGCCAGGGTGCTGTGGGCCCCCATCAGAGCAAGGGCAGAAACGCCAGCTAAAACAGACAGCTCAGATAAGATCTGGAGGCACATAGTATGCAGTTACCAGTGCCTTTGTTTAATAATCAAACAGTAGCTCATCTCATCAAGAGCCGGGAGAGTCTCAGTTTGAATGACAAAAGGTCATCCATATGCACCAACATTGAGGTGACATTATCTGACAAGAATTCTGAAGTAGAACCTCAAAAATATCCTTCAGGGGCCATCACAGACATGTCCATGCAGATGAAAATATAGACAACTTCAGCAAACACAGACACTGTTTCAGCCACCAGGCAGAAGATGGAAACAAGAACTTCAAAATCTTAGAAATGGAAAATTCACAATCAAAATTTAAAAATGGGTAGACTCAATGGTAGAGGGAGAAGGACTGAGAAGGAAGAATCAGTGAATCTGACAGAACAGAAAGTACTATGTTTGTACAACAAAGACAAGATAACTGAAAAAAAAAGTGATTAAAAAGTGAGTGGAACCTAAACAACCTATAGGATTGAAGCAAAAGATCAACATCTGTGCCATCAACATCCCAGAGGAGAGAAGAAAGAGGAGAGGTCTGGGAAATCATTGGGTCAAAGAAATAATGATGAAAGTCCTACCACCTGGAAATAAGTACACTTTAGATTCAAGAAGCTAAGAAACCTCAACAATGTAAATGCAAATAAATCCCCAAGAAGACACTACATAGTCGCACTTGCAAAGACTCAAGACAAAGAAAAGACCTCAAAATTAGAGACATGGAAACATGCTGCTTGCAGCTCATGTGAGGGGTCTCTTGGAGGGAACTGGAGGAAGAGGGCAGTGGGGTTTTCCCAGGGTTGAGAGGGAAGAACCAGAATCCTATATTCAAGAAGATTCTTCTGTAATGACGGAGGAATCGAGACATCCAGACAAAGGAAAACTAGGAATTTGTCCCCAGCAGTCCGGCCTTGGTATGGCTGAAGGAACTTCTCTAAGAAAAGTCAGTGGTGAAGGAAAGAAACGTGAATATCTGGAATGGAAAAAAAAGTTCACGGCAGAAAGCAAAACTGTGAGTCACTACCTGAGATGACTTTCTCCTCTTGAGTTCTCCAGCGTATGGATGACAGTCAGAGCCAAAGCTGTGGCGCTGTCTGACGCGGTTCTGAGTGAGTGCAGAGGGATGTTTGCCACATGATAATGGGGACGAGGACTCTCCTGCAGTCTCAGTGGGAAGTGCCGACCCCAGCAGACTGATAAGTATACCCAATGTGCCACCCAGAGCAGCCACTAAAAATCAATGCAAAGCTCTGCTTATAATTATAATAGATGCATAAAAAAATCTAAAAAATCCAGATGACCGATAGGGAAGCAGGGGAAAGAAAACAAAAACCCAAAACAGAGGGAACGAATATTGCAGATTAAAAAAAAAAAAACCCGAAGTGCAGACTGCAGCCCTGCTATCTTAATTACATCGATGCCCAGGTCTAATCAAAGGTACGAAAGTCAGAAGTCAAGCGAATGAACTTAAAAGATGACCTGACTATATTTCATCTGTAGGAATCTTGCTTCCGATGTAATGACACAGGTAGGTGGAAAGTAAAAGGACAAAGATTATATTCCATATGAGCATAAGCGAGAACAGGAGGGCTCCTTAGTGCCCAGTAAAGTGTATCTCAGAGTAAAGCAAACCACAGAGTAGAAAGGGGCCCCGTGAATGGTGAGCTCAGCTCACCAAAAAGAGCAATTTCAGTTGCATCAAACATCAGAGTTTTGAAATTTGTGGGGCCCAAATGGATAACACTGAAAGGAGAAAGAGACAAATTCATAATTCCAGTTGGAAAATCCACACCCCTTTCGCAATGATTACTGGAATGACTAGAGAAAATGTCATCAAGAACATGGAAGGATTCAGCACCATTGTCACCCACAGAATCCAATCAACTCCACCAACTGTGTTGGCAGATGACAGCAGAATGCACAGCTTTCCAAGCTCCCGCTGAAGATACAAGACGTGGACCATCTCTGGAACCGTGAAACGGGTTTTGTCCACCACAGCAGCAGGATCAAGCAGGAAATCCACCACAGAAACAAAACGTCACAACTTCAATAACCCCTGAGCCAAAGAGGAAGTCTCAGGGAAAATAATGGGTGAAAATGATCTAAATAAAAATGAAACCCATCCATGAAGTCTGTGGGACACAGCTGAGGTGCTGTTGAGAGGGAGCTTCAGTGCACAAAAAGACACCGGAGAAAAGAAGAAAACCCTGGAAGAGCCTAAGCCTTTGTGCATGAAGCTAAAAAGGGAGAACAAAGGGAGAAGGAAATAATGACGGTAAGAGCAGAAATCAGTGAAACTGAAAACAGAATAATAACACAGAAAATCCGTGAGACATCTAGAACTCAAACAAAAATCAATAACACTGACAAAAACCAAGCAGGGCACATCTCAGGAACATAGGCCACAGTCGTCATCAAGTACTCCAGACACCATTCAGCAACATACAACATACAAGTAAGTGGGTCTTATTTCAGGGAAGCTAGCCTGGGTTAAGGCTTTAAAAAATCATAAATGTAATTTCCTGTATTAATGAATTGTTATGGTTTAGATCTGGAACATTTCCCCAAAGGCTCCTGTGTTGAAGGCATGGTCCCCAGCCCAGCAGTGTCCTTAGGTGTGGCTCTTGGGAAGTGACTGGATTAGGAGGGTTCTGACCTCATCTGTGGATTGATCCATTGATAACTGAATGGACTCCTGGGAGATGGTGGGAACTGTGGGCAGATGGGACATGGTTGGAGGAATGATCACTGGGGGTGTGCCCTTGGGGACACATCTTGCTCCTGGTCTCTCCCTCCCTCTTGCTCTGTTTCCGGGGTGCTGTGAGCTGGGAGCTCTGCTCTACCCTGCCCACCCGCCACGATGCCCTGCATTCTCAGGCCCAGAGCGATGCGGCCAGCAGACAAGGGAGGAACCCTCTGAAACCTTTCCTGCTTTGAGCTGTTTATCTCAGGCATGGTCACGGTGATGAAAAGCTCTCTAGCACAGGAGCTGAAGGAGAAAAATCACATGATCATATCAATTAAGGCAAAACCATATTTGACAAAACTCAATACCCAGGAATGATAAAAATGGCCAGAAAATTAGGGTAGAGGTGAATGCCCTCAGCTTGATGAAGAATGTCCACCTACTAAATGCAGAGCTGGCAACATGGCTAATGAAGGAAGAGTGTGGGCTTTCCCTACCACTGAGCATTTGTCCAGGACGCCTTGCTCACAGCTATGGCCCACCAGGATGTGGGGATTCTAGCCATCAAATAAGGAGAGACGAGGGAGGAGAGTGCATATGGATCAGAAAAGGGAAGAAACGCATCTCTCTTTGTAGAGTGCATGATTGGGTATGAGATGTTAAGGAATCTACCAAAAGGAACCTCCTAGTGCTGACCTCCAAGTTCACGGGATGCCAAACCAGTGCGAAAAATCAAGTGCCCTTCTACATACTAAGACGGATGATGTGGAGACCCAAACTACAAACACAAATAACAGAAATAAATCAAAGAAAATCTAAAGAAATGGAGAGATCTTTGCTCATGAATTGGAGGATTCAAGGTAGAAAAGATATGAATTCTTCCTAAATTCATATTTATGCCTAAGACAATTTTCACCAAATTTCCAGGAAAACTTTATAAATGAAGACAAGGTGATTCTAAAATGTACCCATTTTAGTACAGGCCTGAGGAAAGCTAAAATAACTTTGAAGTTGGAGACGGGGGCACGAGCAGAGCCTGCACATACGGGTCCTCGGAGCCATGGGGGACCGTGAGGGTCCCACAGCAGTGTGGCCGACTGGCTTTTACCAAGGTGCTGCAGTGACTCAGGGGAGCAGGAAGGCCTTCCCCAGGAAAGGCAGAACCTTGAGCGGACCTCACCTCCTGCCCAGGTGACTCAGAATGGACGAGACCCAAATGGACAGCACTTCCTTGTGAACCTTCTCAGAGGACACATGGGAGGACATTTTCAGGACAGAAGCTTGATGAAAGGACCCGCCACTCAGTTCTCAAGAGGGAAGCACCGGGAAGTCGGAGGTTAGCTCTGTGGAAAGCCCTGCGACAAAGACGGACAGACGGCCACAAGTCACATCTGATGAAGGACTCCTCCTGCAAATTCATAGAGAATTTTCCAAACCCACCTGTAAGAAAGAGGGGAAATGACGAGAGTAGACCTTTCACTGAGAAGGGTACACAAATGAAAAATAAGCACATGAAAGATGTTCAACATCACCAGCCATAGAAAATGCAAATTAGGAGCATCTGAGATACCAGGACACACTTATTAAAGCAGCCATAATAAACCAGTGACATCATCCAAAGCTGGCAGCGACGCGGAGAGATGCAGCCACTCGCCGTCGGTGCAAGTCTGAGATGATGAGCTCGCATCTCTCACACTTTCCCCCGCCCCTGCCTGTCCATCTCAGGACTTGAGTTTGCTCCTGTGCTCCGCCTCCTGATTGCAGACCTTCTCCCTGCCCCCATGTCCTAACCCGCGATTCCTGCAATGACCCTTTCCCCACAATGCTTCTCCGTGGTGCACTTTCTGGTTGTCCCCTTGACCTACTGCCTCCTTCCCAGCAGTGTCCTCCCCACTGTCCAGCCTTGCTGGTCTGGGGCTGGGAGAGCAGCATCCTTTGGCCTCCTTGCCCGCAGTGCCATCTCCTCTCACCCTGTGGAGGTTTTGCTGCCAGGCCGTTTTCCTTACCTAGTAAACAGTCTACCCATACTTGCACAGTAGAGATGGGCAATCAGAGTCCAAGGGCATGAAACAGATTTCCCACCATGTTTGGGCACCAGGACCAGAGAGCATCCTTTGAAGTTCCCACCAGCTTCCCGACTTCTCACCCAGCAGGTAGGCGCCTGGTCTGATTCTCTGCATCTTGATTCTCTGCATCGTATGCTTTAATGGTGATAATTTGTCGCATGAATATTGCATGAATATATTTCTTCATTCTCGTCAGTGTTTTTTTTTTTTTTTTTTGTGGCAGGGGTGGGTGGGCAGCGCTGTTCATGTACTTACTCCTGTGAGGCTGGAAAAGTCATAGATGTCCAGACTTTGAAGGACTTTGTAAGCTGTGCCAAGGGGTAGTAGCATGTAATGTTTGGCTTGGGAGTCTGGAGGATGGTCACTCCATAGGCAAGCCGGGGGGGAAGAGAAGGAGGTTTGCTGGGTGGAGGGAAGCCCACCCCCCAGTACCTTTGGCTGAGTGGAAGTGCCTATTGATGTCCACAGGACAAGTTTCAAGGAGAAGACAGGAAATGCAGAAAGAAGCCCGGGCCGCACAGGGTCGCAGGACAATGGTGTTCTTGAAGGTGATCATGGGACCCATGAGATCTTGTATCCTGGGAAACCACGGAGAGAGAGCAGGAGAGAGGACCCGCTGGACTCCAGTGAGAGACTCAGGTGTGGGCACTTCAGGTCCCTCTGAGGCAGACATAAAGATAGTAAGATGGGTCCATGGACCGGGTTGGTGTCTGGACGGTGAAGGCCAGACCCAGACAACACTGGTTCCTTCAGTGTAATTAGTTTTGCGGAAGCAGTAAGAACAATAGTGGCACCTGTTAATGACGGCCACCGTGCTTCTTCACATCCTACCAGAGGTTTCGTGAGGTCAAGTCCGTCCTTAGGTGTACAGTGGTCCCACAGAGCAGAGGGTTGGACCTGGCTGGTGGACTCCAGAGCCCAGGCTCCCTCGATGGTGCGGCTGTGTGCCCCAGGACCGAGGTCTGCTAGGGCCGGACCACCCACGGGGACGTGCCCACCCTCTCCAGGCTGCCTGACAGGGGCCTGTGGTGAAGCAGCAGCCAACCAGGAACACCCCTGCTCTCTTCCCACAGGCGAAGGGCTCACCCTGTGCTCTGCTACCCAGGAGCAGGGGCAGGAGTCTCATTCCTCCTGCTTTCACCTGCAAAGGACCTGTTGTAGGGGGCATCCGTCCTTTGTCCTCTCGCCCACGGAATCCATTTGTTGTTCCCATTCTCTCTCACTAAAAACTGCTGCTCATCAGAGAAACTAAAAATATGAGACATAGAAATGTATTTCCCCACACCTCAAATTAAGCCTTTCAGAAGGACATTAATCTGCCCCGGTTCTCTCCATCCGTTGAATTTTTCAGCAACTCAATCCCCACCCCATTTCTGTACTTGGTCACATACGAGCTGAATGAGGGTCATTGGCACTAATGACTTCCAGCTCTCATTTATTTGTGCCATTGTTTCGTCTGGACAGTTTTTCCCTCTCTGCGTCTGGCTTTCTCCCTCGGCACGTTAGGTTCCACCGAGGTCTGTCTGTTTTGCAGAGTTCCACGACTCAGAAGCTGAGCAAGTCCCAGAACACGGGCTCGATGTCCCGTGGAGCCTGGGATGCACGTGAGGAGTGAATTTGCATGTCTTGGTCAGGGACCATTTCCCAGTGGACCTCCCGCTCAGGCAGACACAGGCGCGTGTGCCAGCACACACACACACACACACACACAGGCTGATGTCTCCAGCTTAATATTCATGACACCCATACACAGAGCTGGCCAGCACTGTCTCGAGGTTGGTGTGATCTTCCGCAGCCAGCACTGGGAGCATCTGTTACCTCCACTGTGTGACAGACAAGCTACAACGCAGGAGACCATCAACAGTGACTGCGCCTACAGGCGTTGAGGAGAAATAACAGGATAGAGGAGCCCTGAAACTCGGGAAAGTTCTGCTCACTTTGAGTTGAACTGGCTCATCAGACCTCAAGCACAGTAACAGCATTTAGACAAATGTCATACCCTGGCTTGAAACAGAGATCGCTATTGACACACCTTGAGCAAGCCTTGGATGCTGCGTGGAAATGACTTCTCCATGGTTGGCCAGCACTGAGTGGAGTGGCCAGAGGGAAGGGAGTCCGTGGTGACTATTTAAGTTGAATCGAATGTGAGCAGAGCTCGGAAAGGAAGTGCACTCACCTTTCTGTGTCTCTGGATTGTCCTGCAGACACACTGCATGTATGGTCCCATCCTGTAGTGATCTTTACTTTCAAGAAAAACCACGGGGACTTGGACCTCCGTCTTTCCCTTAATTCCAACCTGGAGCTGCCTCTCGTGGAGATCGAATGCAGCATGTCCTGACAGCACAAGGAGCGGGTGTTGAGGCTCCGCTTCGTGGCCAACAGATGGCCGCTGGCTAGGGAGGCAGATGATGAGAACTGGAAGTCCCATTCCAACCCCAGATTCCCCTGCAAAGCCCACAGAGACTGCAGATTTCAACCTACAGCCCCCCCCCCTGATTTTCACTACTGCTGTGCCAAACAGTGTCCTCTAGGGATGAATTGATAGCTGTAATTACCTTCATTGAAGTTAATTGAAGTTAAACTGCCTCATCAGACCACAAGTTCACCAACACATTAATAGCATTTAGACAAATGTCATACCTCGGCATGAAATAGAGATCACTATTGACATGAATATTTTATGTAGAATAAAGTATACATTAGAAATGCAGTGTGCACAGGTACTAGTTACCTTGGGTGTACTGATTAACAAATTCATCCATTCAATAAACCAGAAGTGCTCACTATGGAATGACTTTCCTGAACTCCGGGGACCCAAAGGTGAGCGACTCGCTTTATCTCCAAGGAGTTGGTGCTGTCATGAACAGTACGCTGCTTTGGGAAACACACGTCTGCACTAGCGGAATCTGAGAGGCCAAGAGGGGACCAAGAATACAGGACGGTGCTCATAACGGTTAGCAAGAAGTAGATGTTTGGAGAAGCACCTCAGGGGATGAGTTTCTGAAGGAAGGAAGAGAGCAGCACCACCAGGGAAGAGGTGGTGGTCTTTCAGGACCTCCCGAGAGGACCCAGGAGTGCCCCTCACTGTCTCATCGCCTACTTGAGGGGTGACGCCCAGGTTCCCAATGACGAAGGTGCTCTGGCCCAGGCCTGCACACCAACGGGAACCAGGAGGGCCAGGTCCTGGAACCCAGGCTTCAGACGCAGTGTCTCATCCCGAGCAGCAGGTCTAGGCAGACCAGCACCGTAATGTCACAAGCTCAGACACAGGATCCCGGAAACCAGAGAGCTTCTTGTAGAAGAGTGCTGGACGGGCAGAAGCTAAAGGCCAAAGAGCTGGCGTAGGCACAATCCAGAAAAGTCCAAGCAGCCCTGGAAGCTGAGTTTTAAGAGGCTGGCTAGCTAGACAGAACCCAAATGGCCCCTATCTTTTGGATAACTGATCAGCAAATATATGTGATTGACCACTATGTACAAGACAGTGTACTCGGACACAGGGACTAAAACACAAGGAAATGTGAACGTCTCAAGTTTAGACAGAGTTCCATCTCTTTTAGCAACTACCTGACTGCATCCAGTTTTTCCAACACTGCGTCTACAGTTGAGTGGAGCTTTTGGGGTGGCTTTGGGAATAAGCCCAGTGGGAGTGGTATCCCGCCCTCACCAGAAGGGCACTACATGGGACCAGGCATTTGGAAAGGACGCTGTCACTTGCTGGCAGTGTTGCTGCCCATAATTCCCTATGTTCTCTGAACTTTGGTTTTCTCTTCTGCAGTCACGGCACCATCTCCACCTTTAACGACTGGGATTCTTTAATTGAAAGCAACATAGATTTGTAATCTAAGCAAAAAATGGCTTTAGTGAGAGAATATTATGTAGCTTATAGAAATCAAAGGAAGTCTGAAGACATGTTCCTAAAGAACAGAAATCAAGACTTCCTAGGGGCCCAGCAGCAAGACTAACCAAGAGTCAGATCAAGGAACACTGTTAAAATCAGTGAGTGCCATCGATTGCTTGATCCGTGCACGCTGGTCAAGCTTCTACACCCTAGGAGAATCCAACGGGCCTCACCTGCCGACGTGCTTGTTCTTGAGTAAGGGAGCTGGGGACCCAGATGGTGAGATCCCAGAGTTTCTATCCTGACAGAGAGTCAAAATGACGTTGACAAAAGAGGTGAGAAGAAGCCAAGGTGCAGCTCTTCCCCAGGGCGGGGCTGTGCACCAGAGATGGCTGTCAGCGCCCGTCACATGCCCGCGCTGGTTGGCTTTGATCTATGTGATCAGAACATCTGACAAGAACAACTTAGTGGAGGAGGGATTTATTTTGGCTCCTGGTTTCAGAGGATTCAGTCCATGGTCACCCAACTTCAAGGCAGAACCATGATGGTGGGAGGGCGGGCAGTGGAAAGCTCACGGCAGCCAGGAGAGAGAGAGGAGGGCTGGAGAGAGGAAAACCCTCTGGACGCCCCTCCAACTGGCCCCATGCCACCTCAGGCCATCCAGCCACCAGGGGGTGAGTCCACGGATGAGGTCAGAGCCCTGCTGATCTAATCAGGTCCCTAAAGCCCCATCTCTGAGCACAGGAGACTTTGGGGACGTTGCCGAGCCCAATCACGACCATGCCTTTGCAGCCTGGTATCAGGCCCACCAGAAAGCTCAGGGCGCTGTCCAAAGGAGAGGAGGCCATACCCTTCCTCGTCCACAGAAATGACATTTCCTTCTGCTTTCTTTATATTAAGAAGGCTCAGAATTATTTCTTAATGCGTGAGTTGAACACTTCATTTGTTTTCTTTCAATATAGAATTTAGACAGGGAAATAAATTTTCTTGTGGGTTTGGTTTAGTTATGTAGATTTCAATCTGTGATATTCATGTTTTTTATTACTGTGATTTTAATTTCCATTGAAATTAAGTGACCACTAATAATGAACAATATTATTTTTAAATGTACAAAATAATTTTTAAACAGTGAAAATTTTCTCCTTTGTTTTTTCAGAACGAAGAGCTATGATTCTAAAAATTCTTCATGACATTTCAGGATTCTCATTTAACCTATTTACAAGTCTTGTGTTTTAAATAATGTGTTTTCCACATTCTATATTTCATCCTTAATACTTGCAAGTGTATCTGTAATTTATGTGTTCAATCATTTTCATGTTTTTTATGAGTCTTGATTGACTCACCTCGAGGCTGTTCTTATCCAACTCTTAATGGTCCAGAGTGATTCTCCTTGGAGTGCTTTGGGGGCCAATCCAGGCACCACAGGTTGTGTGTGGCCTGTGAGCTGATGATGATTTTACATTTAATTGGTGAAAAGAACCAAAGATGGATAATATTGTGAACTATGTGGAAATCAAGTGGAGTTCAGGTTTCGGCACCCCGGGTGATCTCGAGGGCCGCGGCCAGGCTGGGTCATGTACACGCCATCTCTGGTGCTTTCTTGCTGCAAAGCTGAGTACTACAGCAGAGGTCACATGGCCCACAAAGCACAAAACGCCAACTCTTGGGCCCTTGACCGAGAATATTTGCCCACCACTGTTCTAGAACGATGATCTGAGCCTTTTCTATGGACAGGTGTGAAGCACGGTATTTAGGCAGCCACGTGCAGCCCACTCTTCCCCGTGGCCCAAGTTTCCTGGAAGGGACAGATTATGATATTCACTTACACACCAGAGAGCAGATGTGGCCTTGCTGGTGCTGACGGGTCTGCTCAAAGGTGTTGAGGCTGCCCATCAGGTCAATGCCTGAGTTCTCACCCCACTCTGAGCTCCCTCACTCTCCATCAAAGCCCTTGGGGTGCAGAGGATGGGCCAGCTCTTCCCCCAGGGTTAGCCTTGAGTCCCCCTCACCCATTATGCTTCTGAAAGTCCACCTTCGAACTGTTCTTCGTCGTGTGGAAGTCCTCCCGTGTCACGTTCACGTGGAACATCCTGTCCCAGCTTGCTGAAGAGCTGCAGTTTGGGTGCTGGCCTCAGAGGTACGCCGGGTGGAGAGTTTTCCACAGCGTGACAGTGTCAGCGCGTCTCTCTGGGATTTGCCGTTGCCCAGTTCCACCAATCAAGAGGCTCTCTGCCTGATTTCGTCTCCTCCCATGTCACCATGACGACCAATGTTCCCAGGTCAACACACTCCTGAGGAATACTTGGGTGCATCTCCCTGGTCTCCCAATCCCAGCTGCTCCCTGACCACAGTGAAGTAGTAAGAGGGTCATCAATACCATAATGACCCCGTGACGTGTTTCAGTGATGAAGGGGAGAGGGAGGGACATGGGAGCTCATGGAAGAGGAAGTAACAGGGCCACTGTTTAAAGAAAATAGCTCAATAATGGAAACCTGATGTGGGAGGCTGGGAAAAGTGCTTCCAGGAGAGGAAGGAGAAAGTGGGAAGGCCTGATGAGGGTCCTGTCTGGGGCTGGGCAGGCTGGCAGGGCCGGAGCCTAGCCTGGGAGCCTGGCCCAGCGAGAGGGCTGGAGCTGTGTGGTGTGGGCAGCGTGGAGGGGCCTCAGGGTGAGGCGAGAGAGCCATGCGGGATGCCACACGGGCAGGTGGCAGGTGAGCTGCGGCTGGAACAGGAGACTGTCCAGGTGATCCAGGTGAGTCAGAACCTGGGCTACGTCCAGGAGAGCAGGCAGAGTGGGCAGAGTCAAGGGCATGTCTGCAGGGGCTGGACGCAGTGGCTAACTGGGCCAGAGATTCCTCTCGGGCTTCCAGCCTGGCACCATGCCCTGAGCCAGGGACACCGTGGAAGGGCCTCCCAGCTGATGGTGGCAGGTCCTGTACCACAGGTGAGGGGTCCTCCCCAGCTGCGCCCCTGCACCCTCCGTGCCCCTCCCTTCCCTGGCTATCCTTCCACCGCACAGGGGTGTTTACATTGAGGCCCCTTGGTGGAGTCTTATTGTTCACTCACCCGGAACTTTGCAAGCATGTGCTAGTATGAGTTTCCGCAGCTGCCTTAACATCTGGCCTCAATCTTAATCACAATATAGTATTCCTTCACATTCCTGGAGGCCAGAGTTCCTGAATCAACACCTGCCCCCACAGTCACCTCACTCAACCACATCAGGGGTCCAAAGTCTCCAAATCACACGTTAGGTTAGAAATCATCATTTTTTCATAGCCATCAAGGCAGCTGAATGACACCCGCTGAGTTGTCCCTAGCAACAACCGAGTGGCTGCCCTGCCAGGCCCAGAGTCTCCCAGGCTGCCTCCTTTGGTCACCAGAGATCCCTGTGGAACCACTGGGACTCCATGCTCAGCCTCCAGGAAATGGCCTCCACACAGTCACTGAGCTAAGAGGAGCAGTCCGAGTGGCCCCCTGACGTGCTCTTCCAAAGTCTGTGCTCTCCTTACAACTCTCTTCAGGTTGTGAGATCTCACCTCTGCTGCTTGACTGGCTCTTGCCTAACACACTCCTCCGAGTTTTGATTTTTTCATGATCTTGCTTTCAGATTAAACTTAGAATTTTAGAGAAATTTGAAATAATAAAGTTATGACCAGAAACACCTGACCTTTTTCTGGAATTAAAAGTTTTCAACTTGGGTCAATGTTCCTTTTGTTAGAAACCACGGATAATTGAACCAAGTGCTAACCAAGCCCGTGCTCCTCCACTATACATAGTGTTTTATTGATTTTTAATTCTCAGTATTTTGCATGATTCCTGGCTTATCATCTATGTTCAAATGTTTGGTGATTTTGGTGAGAATGTTGTCGAGTTTAAGATATCTAGAACGAGATACCTAGCTGGGATGTGAAATTAACTAAATATGAATAGATGATCTAAAATTCTAACACCCAGGAGAAGTTCAGGTGGCCATTGTCACTGCAGTGACGGCAGCGTCTGGTTTAGAGATCCTTTGCTCTTTTAAAAACGTGAACAGGAACGTTGAAGTCATTTTGTTTCCTAAATAGCAAGAGAAACAAAAACAGGAGCAAGAGCTTATTTAGCTTGAAAATTGTATTGATCCCTATCTTCTCTTATAAAATATTAGTCTGGGCACTAAACCAACTTTCTCTTTGTCCAATTACAGAGAGAGAGAAAGAAAATGTACATTTAGCTTCTCCATATTGAGGTCTAGTATAAGTTTCAAACTTACCACTTTATATTTACCATAGAGATTGCATTCCTACAGAAAATTTGAAAGTGTTTCACAAGAATTAATTACTTCAAGATGCATTGCATTAAAAAATCTATTGCCTTTCTGGCTACTTTAAAGTTCTTTTAAGACGTTTTCATTTATCTTTATAGCTCTCTTGCTGAAAACAGTAAAATCTTGCATTGCAGTTTGGACCCTGAAACTTGCTGAAGAAATTGCCATTTCTCCAACACTGGCTGAATACGTTTCTTAATTTCTATCACAAAGACATGTATTTTATCTTCAAACTATTCAGTCCGAATACTGAAGACATACTCCATTCTCTGCTGTGAAAGGGAACGTGAGGGGGACATGCTGGGCTTACTCACTGCGTCTCCAGACCTGCAAGGGCTTCCTCCCCTGGCTTCCGGGCACCACGTGGGCCTCTGCTTCTCTACTCCTCTGGTGCTTGCTTTCGCCCCCTGTCAGAGTGCACTCAGCGGCAGATGGCAGCTTCCATGTGACGATGAACCCAGGAATCCTGGGAGGCCTGGCGCTACGGCACGATTTTTAAGCACCTTGGATGTCAGCAAGGACATCCTGACCGGCAGGGGACATCTTAACTTCCCTGCAGAGAGGGGATGCCAACACTCCCAGCAAGGAGCGTCCAGGGGAGCTGCAGGACCCTGTGAAGGGGTGTGTGAGAGCGCCCCACGTATTGCCTGCTTTGGACTTCAAGGGTTCCGGGCTCAGAACTGGGTTCCAGGCTCAGAACTGGGTTCCAGGAGGATGGGATCATCATGGCTGGCAACGGGAAGTCAGGCTTCCTCTTCACCCTGGGCCAGCGATGAGATCCTCCATTGTTTTCTAAATATTATTAAATGAATAAATTAAAAGGAAATTGTAAATATCCCTACCTGTAAAAATATGTTTGTCCCGATTTCAACTTGATTAGCAATTAGGAGCTGGCTTCCGCAGAGACCAGGCTTTGGCTCCTGGGTTTGGTGATTTTCTTTTACTGTGCTTTGAAGTCTCTTCTGGATCTTGAGAGCAGATACCCTGGGGACAGGATCACCCCAAGGCTCCAAAACCTTGAGATCATGTTTTTTCTTGCTTTATTAAGAATCTTTACTTCTTTTCCATGGAGCACAAAGGAACATGTGCCTGCATTAAAAAAAGAAAAGAAAAAAAAGAAAAACTTTTGCCCATGATTTTTCTAATAAGGCAATTTCTACAGATCTGAAGTCTGAGAGAGTGAATAATCCTGCCTGGGGACCTCGCACTGAAGTGGCCACATTCCTGGATGGCTACTTTTCTCCCAGTGATTAAAAGTATGAGCTAAGTCAAATGTGTAGATCTGGAATTTACTAAATTACTTCCTCTGACTT
The DNA here is from genome assembly GCF_021218885.2 of Marmota monax. Classification (NCBI taxonomy): domain Eukaryota; kingdom Metazoa; phylum Chordata; class Mammalia; order Rodentia; family Sciuridae; genus Marmota; species Marmota monax. The sequence continues at coordinate 8,430,484 of NW_026692826.1, read as the reverse complement.
CCTTCTTTCTCAGTGAGCAATAATTTGATCATAATTGAGCTTCACAATTAAGCGACACACAAATATATACTCTGAACCCAGACTTCCAACTCTCCAAATCCTCTGACCTGGAGAGCAAGCAAAAGGTACATGTGTAATCACACACCCGTCTTCATTCTAACTTCCTTGATTAAAAGATAAAGTAAATAAATCAAACAATCTTTGATGGTTCTAGCGGGAAACACATTTCAAATTGCACAGGGGCGGGGGTGAGCAAGTGTGATTAATAATGCTCATTATCCACTCACCCCTCCGCCCCACAGACACTTCAGAAGGCCTGATTATTCCCTTTCTGTTAGAATTGAGAGGAAAAATAAGAAAGTGAGATGTGGAAAAAGCAAATAGCTTGAAACACATCTAAAGTTGGCCCAAACTGTATTATTTAGGTCACTTTCGGTGTCCCTTACGGACTCACAGTCCTACCCAGGAGCAGACACAGTAACTGAATTGTTTCAGCTTATCCAAACAGCATTGGAGTGGACTTAATTGTTGCACTGAGGAAAAACCATGTGTCCCTGGAGACTATTAGTGTCATTTAAAAGGCTAAATGTATCATAAAACCTGTCTCTAGCAGGATAAAATTGTACAGACCAACACAATTTTCGTTAATGTTTTCCACATTTCTCCAGAAAGGAAGAAAGAGAAAGAAAGAAAGGAAGAAAGGAAGGGAGCGAGCAAGAAGGAAGGGAGGGAAAACCTGGCTGAAGTCCAAGTTTATCGGGTACCTGGATTATTAGGGGAGTTTTAGTTCCATAGATCAAACAAAGGCCTTTTGAACATTAAAAGGACTTTGGAGCAGAACACTTACCAGGTTGATTTGAATACAAAGATCCAATATGAGAAGATACATCCAGTCTATCAGGCTTCTTTTATGGTGTGGACTTTTGAACAAAAATGAGGTGCAGCTTGGAGAGGAGCACCGTTCAGGCCTCTTCCATTGGAGCCTCGGGAGCGGAAGTCAACTCCTCACTGCTTGCAACGCTCTTTGTTTTTACTTTACTTTTCGATCTGCGAAGCGTGTGCCCTGGTGTTTTCCCTTTTGTCACACAAGCTGCACCTGCTCAAGTGCGCTCGGCTTCTTTTGAGTGAAGTAAATAATGGTAGAACTCTTCCCAAACAGAGCAAGGTAGAGGGAGGTTTAAGCGTTGCTTTTATTCCATCAAAGAGACAAAGGGATATTTCTTTCCTCTAAAGAAGTTCAGAGTATAATGGGGGAAATCAAGAACAGAGACAAATAGTGAATCAAACCTCAATTGAAAGAACAAATCTTTCTATTTATCTGTCTCATCTTTTCACTGTGCTTGTATATCAACTATCAAGAAAGCCATTTCAAATAACTTCTGCTAACATAATTGTTATTTTATAAGTTTGGTTGCTATGGCGATGCATGATGTAATCGTCTATTACCATCCTAATCGGCTAGTTTTTCGTACCTAGCCAGCTCGCTTTTCCCCCTTTCTTCTCCGTTAGTCCTCTCTGATCCAGGGGGGCAATAAAACAAAGCAGAACCGTGTATCCACTGTTTCCTTCTTCTGGGGAGCCTGTGTGTTGGGACAGAATGGCCCATGCCGACGAGCTTCTCGGAGGCTGGGAGTTTGAGATTTTCTCGCGGCTGTCTGTTATGCAATCCTGATTACCCTGGGTGAGGGCAATGACCGTCATCTCTTCATGGTTTGCCATTAAACTGTAGGTTGCACATTCCAGAAGAGTGGGGTGAGGCAGTGAGGTGCCAGGCTGAGGGAGGCAGGCCGCCCGGGCCACAGCAGTGCCCTGCTCTCAGGGACCAGCTGCCCCCGTGAAACACATCACACCAGCAGTGTTAGGAGACAGGATAACACACGCCAGGCAGCTGACGTGCTCTGTTGAGAGGTCACACCTTTGGGGAGCAATCTCAGGGTGCTCAGGGGCTCTCCTCTGGGCCTTTGCTTGTGCTGGCCCTTGCTGCGTCCAGACCAGAGGACGGCTACTTTTGGCCATCAGGGCTGATGGGCCAGTTGTGGCACATGGGACTCAATTCTGCAACCTTTCCTCGCCATGCCACACCTGAAGCACCCTAACCCACTGAGCTCCCCTGCCCTCCTGCCCTTCTGGCCTCCCAAGGGCAGGCACTCTGCAGGTCCTGGGGTCCAGACCCCCTCTTGTCCTGACTTGAGTTCTTCCTCCAGCTCACGACGCCTCCTCCACGTTTACATCCCGACTTCTCTTCCCACGTCCAACCTGAGCCACCTTTGCCATAGGCAATGCTGATCCTTTGCCAGGACTGATATTTTGTCCTCTGAGCACGCTGTTTATGTCACTTGATCTTTCTCGTCAGTTGTCTGACATCTGTCAGCAGGAGAGGATGACGTCCCTCCCTCCCACCCTCACCTCTTGACTGTAAGTCTCTTGAGGAGGGGACCATGTCTCCCATATCCTTTCAGCCCCTAGAGGACTCAGCACTGTATTCGGGACCTGCTACAGACAGCTGGTAGCTTCTGAAGAATGGGATCCAAGACAAGCCCCAGTGCTGTGCTGTGTCTGAGTGTCTGGAACCACCGGGTGCTGACGTTTCCAGACAGTGAGCCCTTCAAGCACCTCTCCTCCCACAGCCCCAACTCCTGGAACTCTGGCGGAGCCCCTTCCTCCTCATTCCTATCACCTGGGACAGATGTTTTAAATGAAGAATTTGGATATACACAGCCCCGGATTATGTGTCTTTTTTGCCCGTTTCAGGAGAGGCCAGACTTGAGTATTCCCTGCACTCTCACGTATTTTCCTTGATGTGTACTATAGAAAGGATTTCTGAAATCTTCAGCAAAACATGTAATAAACTTGGTGCTTCCTTTATATATTTTTGTGTTATATTTAGAAATAGAGAGCTGTGCTTCCTCTTTGTGTCCCCATAAGCATGGCATGTAAGTAGACATACATTGAATGCAAGAAGACAGCAAGTAAGGACGGAAGTGGGGGGGAGGACAGAAAGACCCCCACTCCCTTCTTCCCGTCTTTCATTGCTAATCCGGCACATAGTGCATGCCTTTTGTCATGAGTTTCCATGTAGGTTGTGATGAAACCACAAGACAAGTCACCAAAAATAAATCTGAAGGACTCGCCTTTCAAAGGAGGCTACTGGAACTGTGGACATGCACCTGTGAGCAGGCAGAACCACTTTCCTTTGCAACCTGTGGGTTTCCCGGCATTTTGGTACTGGTTATGCTCAGAAGGACATTTCCACTCACAGATGTCCAACATGCTTCTTGAATCACTCTGCCTGTGACATTTCCTCCCAAATGGTGTTTGCTGGCACCCTCCTTTATAACTGCATTATGTTGAAAAGCAATTAGAAGTTCCTAATTTCAGATTAGACTGTCTGGTTCAGGACCAAGATGCTGCAGTCATTAGGAGGTGTGAGCTACAAGTCTCCTTCCACCGTCAACTGGCCCCTAAAGGTGCCCAAGGTCAAGACTGATCCTGAAGGGGGCAGCAGGCTGATGCAGGGACCTCTCCTTGGTGTCTGACAGCCCTAGGTGATGTGTTGGCATAGTTTTCCATCTCTAGTACATGATGCTTGGCTGAGGACAGAGCGCCATATTTCACGAATCAGTGTAATAACACTTTCTCTTGTAAAATACTTTACAGCTTACAACGGGCTAATTAGAGAGTTTCACCCTCAAAATCCACATTTTGAGATGTTTATTATTCTTCCCATTTCACAGATGAGGGAAGGAATGGATTTGAGAGGCCTTGTCCAGTGTTTTGGTTGATCACGCCATCAGGACTCCACGATTGCTTTTTCAACGCATCTCATCATTCACTGTGAAGGGAGTGACCCTCTTTGAGGCTTCAGGTGACATATTTTCACAGGACTCTGTCTTCTCAGGTCATGCATGGTTCTGTGATGTCCTTGACCCAGAACCACAATCTGAAGAGGAATGTGTGTAGCTGAGTCAGACAAGGCTTGGCAGTGCTGGCTCTCATCATCTTACTGAGCTCACCACGTTGAGCATGGTTGACTTGGCACCGGTAGAGGGGGCATGTGGGCATCCACAGCCCAACCTTCCAGTGCCTGGCTTCTTCCTTGGGAGGCTTGCCTGGTCAGCTTTGCTCATCTCTCAAATCTCTTTTCCTCTGGGCTGAAAAGTGTGAATTTTACTACCTTCCTGATGGTTTGTGTGCAGGAGTCTAATTTAGCGAGTCAATGTCATAAGCAGTCATTTCATTCAAATGCCTTTAGAGGGATGCCCACTGCCAGCAGGGATACTGGCATGGGTGGGTCCCTCAAAACTGCTTCCTGTTCCAAGGACAGCTGGCAGACTTGTCGAGGAAGGTTTGCCCTCTCCCTGGATGTGCCACAGCACAGCCTATGATGGTTTGTCTTAAGTGGATTTCTGAGGATGAGCCCATTAGCATAATGAGATGAAAAACATTGGCAAAAATTCCACCTGCGAGAAGTAAACCAACATGGTCAAGAAGACTGCTCTTTGAGATCTCCAGTAGTAACAGATTTTTAAATTCAATGCTAAAATTATTTAATAATTCTATTTCAACCTCAACTGGTATTTTCTCTTAACTTTTTAAAAACTTTCTTTAAAAAAATTTTTGGTTAGCATGTATGAATTGTATACATTAATGCTCTAGTGTGATCTTTCATACACACTGATCAAAATTAAACATTTTTTATTTATAAAAGTGTATTTGAGAAAAAACGGAAATGTACAAACATATGAACATAAAAATGGAAATCTTTCATTATACGTACCTTAGGATTTCTATATTTTCTTGACTTTTTTGTCCATTTTAATTTTTGACTTAAGATTTTGTTCTCTAGGTAATCTTTGAATACTCCACTGTATAAAGGTCACAGCAAGGTGACTAATGTCTATTTGTAGACATTTAGGGATTCTTGAATTTTTATTATGATAAATATCACTACCAAAGTATACCCAACATAAATGTATATATGTATGTATTTGTGTATATATATATATATATATATATATATATATATATATATATATCTCCATATAAATATATTCATTATAGTTATATTTTTAAAATTAAAAGTTCACATAATTATACAGTCAGAAGGCCTTTACTATTGAAAGCATTTTTCTACATGTTATTTGTTTGAGAAGGCATTATTAAAATTTTATTTATGAAATTTATTTATATAAAGTTCCATATTTTGTGTAATCGGCTTTCATAATGTTTTCTTTGTGATCTTCATTATTTTTAGGAATAGGAATTTGTTTTCTAATATTTAAGAATTTTAGTATATGCTTCCGTTAGCTTTCTAAATGCGGAATCGTGGCTCTAAGGACAGGGACGGGGTATTAAAGTTCATAGCCATGCACTGTTGTCTTGAAGGATTTTACCAATTCATTCTCCACCTGCCCAGCGACAGCTTTCACACCTGCTGCACCGCGCTGGCCTTCAGGGTGACCATTTTAAGTTACTCAGCATCCATTTTAATTCCAAATTTAGCACAGCTTCCTTACTGAAAAGCTTGGAAACTACCAGGAAGTTTAGGGAAACATAAATCTCCCCATCCCCTGACGGACCTGGGACACGCCCTGACTGACCTAGGACACGCGCTGACCCATGCGGTGTTGCCCTCCTGCCCGGGGCTCTGGAACCTGCTTCAGGATGGGCTCCTTCTGCCCTGTGCACTTGACCGGCGTGGGAAGCGCAGCGGGTGTTACCAGGTGACGACTAGTCACTCTCCTGCTTCCACGGTTTTAAAGCAGGACATCGGAATGAGTGAGCTTGAAAGTGCACGTTTAAAATCTTCTTTTTATCTAAGAACTGTTTATAGTACGGAAGGGTTGACATCAAGGATATGAATCTAATTTAATTGTCAAATTACATGCAAGGTTAGGAGTGTATCCTTCATTTTATTTTTCAATTTTCAAATTTTGATGTTAATATGATTAAGAATTTTATATCATTATTAAATGTTTATATATCATCTTTTATAAAACAATGTTTCCTCTTATTAAATAGTATCCTTTGAAGTCCTATATATTATTGCCCATCTGTTGGTTGAATATATTTTTCTTACCTGCTATTTTCCTAAAAAAAAAAAATTAAATTTTTCTATATGACATTATGGGTATGAAGAAGTTTTACATTTTTGTGTAATTAGATTTAGTAATAATATTTTGTGGTTTATTTCATTAACTTTATGCATGTGAACTTGCTTTCTAATTAGAGATCATGGAGATATTTTTACCTGTCCAGTCTTTTCTTCTCTTTTTATAGTTTGATGTTCTTGTTTCACTTAATTTCATCTATTAGCTCAGCATGTCCTGGGCGGGGCCACGTTGTAAGGGGAAATGGCTTCTGCACTTCCCCTCCACTTAATAATCCTCACCTCGCCACCCTTGTCACTTGGTAGCACAGCGCCCTCATACAGACAGACCCACCTGAGTTGCTGAGGCACCTCCTCGGTTCCATCAATTTGACTTTTTATTTTTAAATCATATTTAGGTCAGTAGCATTTAAGTAGTGTATTTTTTCTCTAGATTTTAAGATTTATGAGAAACCTCACAGCTTAATTGAAGAACAAAACAAGTATCTTCCCTTGGCTGAGAGAGCTGCCTGTGGGCTCCTGTGGGCAGGGATGCGGTGCTCAGGGATGGGGACTCTCAGTGAGCAGGAGTGCCTCTGGCTGACGCGCGGTGGAAGAGGACGTTGGCTAAAGCTCCCCCCCCAGGGTGGGGGATCCAGGGACAACCTGGGGCCTCCAGTGCCACTGGTGAGGGGAACCCAGAGGTGGGGGGCTTTCTGTAGTTAGAGGCACGTTTTTAGGGGGAGACACCACATCTCCAGGGTTTAGATATTTAAAAAGTAGACCAGTGTCTAAGAGGTCACACACTCCAGGGGACCCTGGTGTTCCTTCTGGCCATCATAGGAGTCCCTGACACAGGATGGTGAGAGGAGTTTCCAGTTGAGTGGACGTGTCCATGGAAACCAATCTCGCACTCCGCATTTCTTTTTCTTTTACCTTCTTCTTTTCTTTTCGTTTCCTTTCTTTTCTGGTACTGGGGATTGACCCCAGGGCACCTACCACTGAGCCACACCCCAGGCCCTTCTTATTTTTTATTTTGAGACGGGGTCTCCCTGCTTGCTGAGGCTGGTCTTGAAGTTGCAGTCCTCCTACCTGAGCCTCTGCAGTTGCTGGGATTGCAGGCCGGAGTCGCTGCTCCGGCTCCTTATTTTCTTGGTAAAGCCCACTTTTCAGGATGAGTCCCACCACCCACATGTCTTACTGTCTGAGACACTGGGTAGATTCTGGACATGAGTATTTTTCTCTCGTGCATTTCTAGCTCCCAGGTTCATGTTGTGTCATCGTCTCTGTCCCTTGGAAGACAGCTCTGGCTTCCACATTGACAGCATCTGCCAGGTCCAGGAAGGCAGTGCCAATGTCGGCTCCATTACTTGAAAAGCTCTCAATGGATCCACTGCCCAGGGGTGGTGTTGGCTGCTCCTCTGTGTCGCGGGACTCAGTGCTGCTTGAGGGAGTCCTGGTGTGCCTCTCCAGCCTCCCCCAGGCATGGGGCAGTGACGACCTCCGCCCCTGTGGTTGGCCGCGGTGCACATGGGCAGAGAAGATGATCTGCAGGTGTGGGCTCTTGCCCTTTGCCACCACACCCAGCAGTGTCCCTCAAGGGCTGCTGGGCATGCTGTGCCGGAGTGTGGGCAGCTCCCGCTGATGCTGCCCCATGGCATGCAGAGCAGAAAGTCACCCTCAGGAGTCTAGGCCGAAGGGTGACTTAGCACCTCTGATGGATGCTCATTATCATTTTAAAAAGTGTTGTTTGATATTTATGAGACTTTACAGAGTTTAAATTTAATCTTAATTTTTTTGTTATTTCAAATTAAAGAAACCTCAATTCAGTGGAAAATTATATATAATTTTTGTAAAATATAAGTTTTATATAAATATGTAATTTATATTAAATAAGATTTTATATAAAATAATTCATATCAAAATATTTTTATTTTATTTTATTGTTTTTATTTATTTATTTTTTCTTTTTTTAAAAATTTTTTATTGTTGGCTGTTCAAAACATTACATAGTTCTTGATATATCATATTTCACACTTTGATTCAAGTGGGTTATGAACTCTCATTTTTACCCCATATACAGATTGCAGAATCACATCAGTTACACATCCATTGATTTACATATTGCCATACTAGTGTCTGTTGTGTTCTGCTGCCTTTCCTATCCTCTACTATCCCCCCTCCCCTCCCCTCCCCTCCCCTCTTCTCTCTCTACCCCCTCTACTGTCATTCATTTGTCCCCCTTGTATTATTTTCCCTTTCCCCTCACTTCCTCTTGTATGTACTTTTGTATAACTCTGAGGGTCTCCTTCCATTTCCATGCAATTTCCCTTCTCTCTCCCTTTCTCTCCCACCTCTCATCCCTGTTTAATGTTAATCTTCTTCTCATGCTCTTCGACCCTACTCTGTTCTTAGTTACTCTCCTTATATCAAAGAAGACATTTGGCATTTGTTTTTTAGGGATTGGCTAGCTTCACTTAGCATAATCTGCTCTAATGCCATCCATTTCCCTGTAAATTCTATGATTTTGTCATTTTTTAATGCAGAGTAATACTCCATTGTGTATAAATGCCACATTTTTTTTATCCATTCGTCTATTGAAGGGCATCTAGGTTGGTTCCACAGTCTTGCTATTGTGAATTGTGCTGCTACGAACATCGATGTAGCAGTGTCCCTGTAGCATGCTCTTTTTAGGTCTTTAGGGAATAGAGCCAGAAGGGGAATAGCTGGGTCAAATGGTGGCTCCATTCCCAGCTTTCCAAGAAATCTCCATACTGCTTTCCAAATTGGCTGCACCAATTTGCAGTCCCACCAGCAATGTACAAGTGTACCCTTTTCCCCACATCCTCGCCAGCACTTGTTGTTGTTTGACTTCATAATGGCTGCCAATCTTACTGGAGTGAGATGGTATCTTAGGGTGGTTGTGATTTGCATTTCTCTGACTGCTAGAGATGGTGAGCATTTTTTCATGTACTTGTTGATTGATTGTATGTCCTCCTCTGAGAAGTGTCTGTTCAGGTCCTTGGCCCATTTGTTGATTGGGTTGTTTGTTCTCTTATTGTCTAATTTTTTGAGTTCTTTGTATACTCTGGATATTAGGGCTCTATCTGAAGTGTGAGGAGTAAAGATTTGTTCCCAGGATGTAGGCTCCCTATTTACCTCTCTTATTGTTTCTTTTGCTGAGAAAAAACTTTTTAGTTTGAGTAAGTCCCATTTGTTGATTCTAGTTATTAACTTTTGTGCTATGGGTGTCCTATTGAGGAATTTGGAGCCCGACCCCACAGTATGTAGATCGTAGCCAACTTTTTCTTCTATCAGACGGCGTGTCTCTGATTTGATATCAAGCTCCTTGATCCATTTTGAATTAACTTTTGTGCATGGTGAGAGAAAGGGATTCAGTTTCATTTTGTTGCATATGGATTTCCAGTTTTCCCAGCACCATTTGTTGAAGATGCTATCCTTCCTCCATTGCATGCTTTTAGCCCCTTTATCAAATATAAGATAGTTGTAGTTTTGTGGATTGGTTTCTGTGTCCTCTATTCTGTACCATTGGTCCACCCGCCTGTTTTGGTACCAGTACCGTGCTGTTTTTGTTACTATTGCTCTGTAGTATAGTTTGAAGTCTGGTATCGCTATACCGCCTGATTCACACTTCCTGCTTAGCATTGTTTTTGCTATTCTGGGTCGTTTATTTTTCCATATGAATTTCATGATTGCTTTCTCTATTTCTACAAGAAATGCCGTTGGGATTTTGATTGGCATTGCATTAAACCTATAGAGAACTTTTGGTAATATCGCCATTTTGATGATGTTAGTTCTGCCTATCCATGAACAGGGTATATTTTTCCATCTTCTAAGATCTTCTTCTATTTCTCTCTTTAGGGTTCTGTAGTTTTCGTTGTATAAGTCTTTCACCTCTTTTGTTAGGTTGATTTCCAAGTATTTTATTTTTTTGAAGATATTGTGAATGGAGTGGTTGTCCTCATTTCCATTTCAGAGGATTTGTCGCTGATATACAGGAATGCCTTCGATTTATGCGTGTTGATTTTATATCCTGCCACTTTGCTGAATTCATTTATTAGCTCTAATAGTTTCTTTGTAGACCCTTTTGGGTCTGCTAGGTATAGAATCATGTCATCAGCAAATAGTAATAATTTAAGTTCTTCTTTTCCTATTTTTATGCCTTTAATTTCTTTCGTCTGTCTAATTGCTCTGGCCAGCGTTTCGAGAACTATGTTGAACAGAAGTGGAGAGAGAGGGCATCCCTGTCTTGTTCCAGATTTTAGAGGGAATGCCTTCAATTTTTCTCCATTCAGAATGATGCTAGCCTGAGGCTTAGCATAGATTGCTTTTACAATATTGAGGTATGTTCCTGTTATCCCTAGTTTTTCTAGAGTTTTGAACATAAAGGGATGCTGTACTTTGTCGAATGCTTTTTCCGCATCTATCGAGATGATCATATGGTTCTTATTTTTAAGTCTATTGATGTGGTGAATAACATTTATTGATTTCCATATATTGAACCAGCCTTGCATCCCAGGGATGAATCCTACTTGATCATGGTGCACAATTTTTTTGATGTGCCTTTGTATCCAATTCGCCAGAATTTTATTGAGGATTTTTGCATCTAGGTTCATTAGAGATATTGGTCTGTAGTTTTCTTTCTTTGAAGTGTCTTTGTCTGGTTTAGGTATCAGGGTGATGTTGGCCTCGTAGAATGAATTTGGAAGTTCTCCCTCTTTTTCTATTTCCTGAAGTAGCTTGAAAAGTATTGGTATTAGTTCCTCTTTAAAGGTTTTGCAAAACTCTGCTGTATACCCATCCGGTCCTGGGCTTTTCTTAGTTGGTAGTCTTTTGATGGTTTCTTCTATTTCCTCAATTGATATTGGTCTGTTTAGGTTGTCTATATCCTCCTGACTCAATCTGGGCAGATCATATGACTTAAGAAAATTATCGATGCCTTCACTATCTTCTAATTTATTGGAGTATAAGGATTCAAAATAATTTTTGATTATCTTCTGTATATCTGAAGTGTCTGTTGTGATATTGCCTTTTTCATCCCGTATGCTAGTAATTTGAGTTCTCTCTCTTCTTCTCTTCGCTAGCATGGCTAAGGGTCTGTCGATTTTGTTTATTTTTTAAAAGAACCAACTTTTAGTTTTGTCAATTTTTTCAATTGTTTCTTTTGTTTCAATTTCATTAATTTCAGCTCTGATTTTAATTATTTCTTGCCTTCTACTTCTTTTGCTGTTGTTTTGCTCTTCTTTTTCTAGGATTTTGAGATGAAGTATGAGATCATTTATTTGTTGTTTTTTTCTTTTTTTAAGGAATGAACTCCAAGCAATGAATTTTCCTCTTAGAACTGCTTTCAATGTGTCCCATAGATTCCGATATGTTGTGTCTGTGTTTTCATTTATCTCTAAGAATTTTTTAATTTCCTCCTTGATGTCTTCTATAACCGATTGATCATTCAGTAACCTATTGTTCATTCTCCAAGTGATGTATTATTTTTCCTTCCTTCTTTTATCGTTGATTTTCAGTTCCATTCCATTATGATCAGATAGGATGCATGGTATTATCTCTACTCCTTTATATTGTCTAAGAGTTGCCCTATGACATAATATATGATCTATTTTTGAGAAGGATCCATGTGCTGCTGAGAAAAAAGTGTAACTGCTTGATGTTGGGTGGTATATTCTATATATGTCAATTAAGTCTAGGTTATTAATTGTGTTATTGAGTTCTGTAGTTTCCTTATTCAACTTTTGTTTGGAAGATCTGTCCAGTGGCGAGAGAGGTGTGTTGAAGTCTCCCATGATTATTGTATGGTGGTCTATTAGACTCTTGAACTTGAGAAGAGTTTGATGAACATAGCTGCACCATTGTTTGGGGCATATATATTTATGATTGTTATGTCTTGTTGGTGTATGGTTCCCTTAAGCAGTATGTAGTGTCCCTCTTTATCCCTTTTGATTAACTTTGGCTTGAAATCTATTTTATTTGATATGAGTATGGACACTCCTGCTTGTTTCCGAAGTCCATATGAGTGATATGATTTTTCCCAACCTTTCACCTTCAGCCTATATATGTCTTTTCCTATCAAATGCGTCTCCTGTAGGCAGCATATTGTTGGGTGTTGTTTTGTGATCCATTCTACTAGCCTGTGTCTCTTGATTGGTGAGTTTAAGCCATTAACATTTAGGGTTATTATTGAGATATGGGTTGTTCTTCCAGCCATATTTGTTTATTTATGTTACTAAACATGGTTTGTTTTCCTCTTTGATTATTTTTCCCCCCTTTACTGTCCTGCCTCCCACTGTTGGTTTTCATTGTTATTTTCCATTTCCTCTTCCTGTAATGTTTTGCCAAGGATGTTTTGAAGAGATGGTTTTCTAGCTGCAAATTCTTTTAACTTTTGTTTATCATGGAAGGTTTTAATTTCATCTTCCATCCTGAAGCTTAATTTCGCTGGAAACACAATTCTTGGTGGAACCCATTTTCTTTCAGTGTTTCAAATATGTTATTCCAGGATCTTCTAGGTTTCAGAGTCTGTGTTGAAAGATCAGCTGTTATCCTGATTGGCTTACCCCTAAATGTAATCTGCTTCCTTTCTCTTGTAGCTTTTAAAATTCTCTCCTTATTCTGTATGTTGGGCATCTTCATTATAATGTGTCTAGGTATGGGTCTCTTATGATTTTGCACATTCGGCGTCCTGTAGGCTTCTAGGATTTGGGATTCTGTCTCATTCTTCAAGTCTGGGAAGTTTTCTCGTATTATTTCATTGAATAGATTGCTCATTCCTTTGGTTTGAAACTCTGTCCCTTCCTGTATCCCAATGACTCTTAAATTTGGTCTCTTGATGTTATCCCATATTTCTTGGATGTTCTGCTCATGGTTTCTTAACAGTCTTGCTGAGCTGTCTATGTTCTTTTCAAGTTGAAATACTTTATCTTCATTGTCTGATGTTCTATCTTCTAAGTGTTCTACTCTGCTGGTAGTATTCTCAATTGAGTTTTTAAGTTGGTTTATTGCTTCCTGCATTTCTAGGATTTCTGTTTGTTTGTTTTTTATAACCTCTATCTCCCTGTATAGTTGATCTTTTGCTTCTTGGATTTGTTTATGTAATTCATTGTTGAAGTGATCTTTCATTGTCTGATTTTGCTGTCTGATGTCTTCCTTGAGACTCCAGATCATCTGAAGCATGTATATCCTGAATTCTTTATCTGACATTCCATCTGCTGCAGCTATTACTTCTTCTAACGTTGAGTTGACCTGCATTGCTTGTGGTCCTTTGTTTCCTTGTCTCTTCATACTGTTCGCGTTCCTTTCTACTTGGTGAAACTGTTGTGCTATTGAATTTTCCCCCTATATATTTATATTGGCCTTGTATAGTTGCAAAGTCTCCCTCGCAGGCACGGGCGGCGGCTCTGCCCCTCCTCCAATTGGGGCAATGTGCCTACCACGCCGGCAGGCCGCTGGGCCTGCTCTGCCGGTCGGTAGCAGGTCCGCCTACCTTGCAGGCGCGGGCGGCGGCTCTGTCCCTCTGCGGGCCGCTAGGCTTGTTCTGTCGGTGGTCGCAGTTCTGCCTACTTTGCAGGCGCAGGCAGCGGCACTGCCCCTCTGCAGGCCTCTGGGGCTGTTCAGCCAGTGGGTCGCAGGTCCGCCTACCTTGCAGGCGCGGCGGGGGGGTGCGGCTCTACCCTTCCTCAGGCCACTGGGCCTGTTCTGTCTGTCGGTTGCAGGTCTGGCCTGTTCTGTTGGTGGTCACAGTTCCGTCTACCTTGCAGGCGCTGGGGGAGGGGGCGGCTCTGCCTCTCAGCAGGCCGCTGCTCCTCTTCTGCAGGTGGGTCGCAGGCCCGCCTACCTTGCAGGAGTGATTGGAAGCTCTGCCCCTCCGCGGGCCACTGGGCCTTTTCTGTCGGTGGTCACAGTTCCGTCTACCTGGCAGGCGCGGGGGGTGGGGGGCGGCTCTGCCCCTCAGCAGAATTTATATTAAATAAGATTTTATATAAAATAATTCATATCAAAATATTTTTAAATCAGGAAAAATAACTAAGGGATTAGCTTGTTCACAGCTGGAATGAGTTTGAGAATCTGTTGCAGCAGTGCAGGGCCAGGAGTCAGGTCCGTGAGCCCAACAAGCAGCTGTTTTCACAGTGAGAGACACCCCCGCAGGAGGAGATGTCCGTCACAGCATAGCCAGGTGAGGTGGCCCACGCCTGTAGCTCAGCAACTCTGAGGCAGGGGAGTACATGATCAAGGCAAGCATGGACAGCTGACCAAGACCCTCAGACACGTATTGAGACCCTGCCTCAGAAACAAAACAAAAGCAAAAATGGAAACAAAACAAGAGGGCCTAGGCCCGAGACTTAGTGGTAGGGGGCCTCTCGGGTCCCTCCCTGGTACCCCAAGCATGCTTTTGATTCCTGCTTGCTAACGAGATCATGTGCGCTTCTTATCAGTGCATTTTACACCAGTCTCCCTGGAACAGGGTCCCATGCTGAATGGACTCTGGTCATCCACCTGCTATTTTGTCATTGTTATACCAGTGCCCTTCATGGTCAATGACCACTGTTGTACCAGTGCCCTTCATGGTCGAGGACCACTGTTGTATCAGTGCCCTTCATGGTCGAGGACCACTGTTGTAGCCAGTGCCCTTCATGGTCAATGACCACTGTTGTACCAGTGCCCTTCATGGTCGAGGACCACTGTTGTACCAGTGCCCTTCATGGTCGAGGACCACTGTTGTAGCCAGTGCCCTTCATGGTCAATGACCACTGTTGTACCAGTGCCCTTCATGGTCGAGGACCACTGTTGTACCAGTGCCCTTCATGGTCGAGGACCACTGTTGACCCAGTGCCCTTCATGGTCAATGACCACTGTTGTACCAGTGCCCTTCATGGTCGAGGACCACTGTTGTAGCCAGTGCCCTTCATGGTCGAGGACCACTGTTGTAGCCAGTGCCCTTCATGGTCGAGGACCACTGTTGTAGCCAGTGCCCTTCATGGTCGAGGACCACTGTTGTAGCCAGTGCCCTTCATGGTCGAGGACCACTGTTGTAGCCAGTGCCCTTCATGGTCGAGGACCACTGTTGACCCATGCCCTTCATGGTCAAGGACCACTGTTGACCAGTGCCCTTCATGGTCAAAGCAGTTGTTCAGCTAACCTGATTCACTAAAAGGAGTTTGTCATCTTATCAGAAGTAAGAATCAGAAAGTTTCCCACAAACTCTTTCCCTGCTGGTTTTGAAGAACGTTATTTAATCTTTCAAGTGTTGTTTCCCTCATGACTTGCTGTTGCTTCAGCCTCAGTAATACAAAACATCATTGTAGAATTCACTCTTCCTTTTTTATTGTTTTATTTTATTCTAGCATTGCATCTATCATTGCTGGCTGGTCCGCGATCTGCTCTCTCCACTAGCATTTCACGTTTCATCTGTATAATGTGTTTTCAGTTCCATCGGCCCCGGCCCCCACTGCTCATCCCCCTAAATCATGTTTTATTTCTGTCCCGGAAGGCCTTATGGTAATTAAATAGTGGTGTTCCTTCTAATATTTCTAGGAACACTTTATTATTTTATACTAGACAGATTGGATGCTGTGAATAGAAATGGACTTCAGGCAATTGCTTACTTTCAATATTGGTCTGTCATTAGGTTATGTCTAAAGGACAAAATCAAGCATATTCTGTTTTCTGATGTAGTAAATGTAATTGGAGCTAAGACTATTTGCTTGACTATGAAGGCAACGTTACAAGTCATAAGAGAATGTTTGGATTTCTTTTCCTGTTAGCAAAAAAAGGAGCAGGTATCCGTCACACCAGGTACATTAGAAGGGAACGGAGCATGTGGTTTGAAAGGCTGCCCACCCTGCAGACTGACACTCCCACAGAGACAACACTGCAGCCACCTGTGTCACAGGTGCACCTTCCAGGGCATGCAGACAGCAGCCAGCCTGAGCCCACTGGGTGTCCTCTGTATATGTACCTGTGATACAGCTCAACTTATAGATTAGACCCGTAAAAGATTAACAGCAATAGCCAACAATAGAATAAATATTGTAGTGTAAATATAGTAGCAGTTACTCTATACTTAAGGATTGTGTGTTTCTGAGAGTTTCCATGGGATAGTTTTAGACTGAGGTTAGCCTCGGGCCCCTGAGCTGTGGAAAGAGGGACTGCTGTGCTGCAGTTTGGTTTAGAATAAAAACAAGAAGAGCTCCGTCGCTCCGCTGTGTGGGAGCGGGGTGGCATCCCTTGGCCTAGCGCTGGGGAGCTGACCTCAGCCGAGCACGCCGCCGGCTCCGGGTCCGACGTCCTCACTCACAGGATGTCACCATGGGGATGGGACAACACCTACTGCTGCCTGTCACATGTCGAGTTCTCAGAAGCTGGGATGGCTTTTCCCCTGACCCTCAGCCCAAGTGAAGAAGGGGACAAACTTCTGCATCTTGTGGTGTTAGGGATGCTGTGACTTCCCCCAGCGCTCATGCCTGGGTCTGAATGTCATTCTACGGGTAACTGGTAGAAATGCACAGACACGCACTTGCTCTAGTCGTCTCTTAGCATGCCCCAATCAGGGAGAATTGCTGAGGACCTGCTCGTGGCTTCTCTTTGGTTCACTGTCACCTGTGTTCTTGAAGACACGTGGGTACTGAAGCAGGATTCAGAGTCCAAGGTCCCACGTGCACAGAGTAGAAGTCCCTGAGGAAACGTGGGTGTATCTTACAGAACACCCATTGAAGAAGACAGCTAGACGTTCTCCAGGGCTTCAACATCAAGCATTCTACCAACACATTCTTTTGGGGAATATTCAAGAAGAAAAATGTTGTGCTCCATTTTCAACAGGACTTTATAAACTAATTCTACCCACCCACATTTGCTAAGTTCAGATGAATGCAAGGTATAATTAAATGTCAGTTTTAAAACTGTTCTTTGTAAAGTACAGATGACACACCAAATCCACTGGAGGGGTTTTCTGCTGCGGTTAAACCTGGCCACTGGTGAATTTTCCTTCCTACATCTGTGAGCTCTTTGCATGAGAGCTCTTCGTGTGTCTTGTGCGGGTCAGTTCTGCCATGTATATTTAGAGTAGCTATGTCATTCAATGATATATGAAACAGCTTTAGAATATTCAAGAAGTAATGAAAGCAAGTAATCATATAGTAAATCTTTAGCAAAAGTTTATTCCTTTTTTTTTATTCTAGAGTTTGACCAGTCTAAATGGTACTATATGTTTAGACCGAGTGGTACTCTGGCCCTTGTGGACTTGCAACCTCTAAAACATACTCCTTTTCTTCCTTTCTGGAGATTTTTATTAGCTTGTCCACTCTGAGATAAATGGTAGCTTTACTATTGTACCTATTCCACAGTAGGATCAAAGTATCCGTTACACATTTCCTTTATGATTTAAATAGGTGTTAAAATAAAGGATTCTTTCTGGAATATCCACTATGCTCTTAGATAAAAAATTATTATCTTTGCAAGCTCTAATTTTAAGTGAAGCATTAATAACGATGCTACCCAGCATTTGCATAGCACCTCGTACTCTCAACCCACTCAACAGTTATTGATTGGCTAATCTCCTGCCAGCCCCACAGGGTGGGTCAGTATTATCCTTTCTTCCTACAGACCCCAGGGTTAAGTGTTCTGCCCAAGGACCCAGACGTTCAGATTACAGTTGAACTTGCAACTTGATTGGCTCCTGCTTGCTACAGACCAGAGAACTGAACTACTCAATGTTAATAGATTAAAATAGAGCAGAGGGTAACAGATCAAAACAGAGCTTCAACTGCTCCATGACAAAACAGTAAATATTTAAAGTTGGCCTGCTGATTTAGCCTGTCTTTGAGCTTTTTATAAGAAAATCATGGCCCATTTTGTAAAATTATAGTAATTTTAAAACAATTACAAAGTTAAACAGGGTTCCCGGTAGAAAGGTCAATTGGAGGAAGAGTGATTCCCTTCCTCTTTGATAATTGAGCTGGTGTGCTAGGGACAGTCCTCATCATTTCTGAGGCCTTTTTGACAGTCTCTCTGGCTAAAAAAAAATAAGTTTCAGAAGAGGAGATATGTGGCATGCCAGGAGGTGCTGATTTGCTGGCACGGATCAGCCCTGGACCCTCCCTGGACAGGTGGTTTGGACACCGTGTGGAACCTGCTAGACAGAGACCTCGTCAGGGCAGGCTGAGCTGCAGGCCGGCTTCTAGACTTGCAAAATCACCCGGGCCTCTCCTTCCTCCAGGGGCTCTGCTACCTCATCTCACTGAACCCAGGACTCCACTTGTCATTTGATACATCTCAAGAAGCACCTGGCCTCAGGTGTGTTGCAACCAGAGGCTCCCGTGCAGCTTCTCTGCTGCGTGGCAGGTCCATTTCCTCAGATGAGCACCTTTCTGCTGGAGCAGAAGTTGCAGCTTTGCCTTTATCTCCTAAGGGCCTGGGGCTGTCTCTGCTGAAGGGAAAGTGGGCACATTCAGCCTGGCCTACTGTAGGCTCTGGTCAACAGCCTTTGCTGCTATTGACAACTGCCTGTTTTAAAGAGCAGGGTTTCTATTGAGCAACGGGCGGGGAGGGGAAGCTGCATTCTGAAAGCTTCTATCATGCCCCGTGGTGATGGATCGGGCATGCGAGCAGGAGAGTGAAGAACAGGACATTCCCCCGATCTCCAGTCCAGTGCAGGTGAGAGTGGTGAGCCCTTGCGGAAAGCAGCCGCCTGGCACAGAACAGCCCCTGGAGACGCCCAGGCAGTGCCAGCCACGTGGGATGACCAGGCTCCTGGAGGATGCCATCTGTCAGAGATGCAAGGCTGGGACCTCCCTCGGTCCTGGCCTGGCCTCCCAGAGCACTCTCCAGCGGGACCTCCTCAAAGCCAACAGAGACTGCAGACCACCCTGCAAACCTGGAGTGACGAAGACACAGGTGGGGACTTCCACCAGAGCTTTTCTAGGGTCTTATCTCCTCCACATCAGCCTGTTCCAAGACATGGACCAATGGAAGGGAAAGCAGAACCTGACTCCCAAAGCCCGCTGAGAACCATACCTACCTCTCTCTGCTCGCTCCACCCTCGGAGACTCCATCCTGGGTGGGAGATGAGTGGAGGGACCCTTGATTCAGCATCCAAAGACTGTTTGGGTTTTGGACACTGCAGTTGTGATGAAGTGGAAACAGTGGGTGATGGTTTAATGTAAACACCAACTAAAGGGCTTGCTGTCCACCTGCTGCTATTACAACCTCATTTCTCTTTCAATACTTTTAAACAGTACTGAGTGGGCGTAAAAGACAGGGCAGCACTAGGGAAGGGGGGCATCGGGGTGATGGGCCAGGAAGGAGCAGGTTTGGAGCAGAGAAAGTCTTCTCCCTCAGCCTCCCTGCAGGGGAAGGTAGGCACCCGTGGAAACTTGGGTCTCGGTGGGGAACAGACAACGTAACTAAGGATTATCTTACAGCAATCAGGATGTGCTTTTGTGATTTTAGCTTATTTTGCTACTTGATTTAATGGCTATTTACAACTAAAAATTTTAAAAATGAACAAAACCACACAAAGTCTCTTAATTCCACACAGAAGCAGCATGGAGACAGTGCATGGAGACGGTGCTCAGCCAGGCCCCAGGATCATTCCCCGGGTCCACACTGCCGGTGTCTCTACCTTCCGCACAGGACAGTTCAGCCTGGGCTACCGACCTCATCTCCCTGCCCATCCTCTGGCTGCACCTGGAAAGCATGAGCTACTGTGCCGTTTTGTTGTTAGCCATTTGGGGGAATCTGATAAACACATCAGAGGATTCTGTTTCTAAGTTTTAAAGTATGCAGTCATGAGGGGGTTTCAGTGGTGACTCACTTACCATTTTAAACCCCAGATTGCACATCTGTTCCCTTCAAAATGTTCACCATCGTCTGCCTCCTCCGAAAGCTGCACTTGCTTTCATGGTCCATTAAAACCATCCCAACAGCAGGCGTGTTGATGCAAATGGCAGGATGCTTGCCTGACATGGCTAAGTAATGGAGGGATTGCACACACTGTAAAGTGGCACAGCGTGGACAGCAGCTCTCCGTGTCACTGGGGACCTAGATCCTTTCTTTCTTTCCTTCCGGCCATCTTTGCCATAACTGTGTCTCCTCAGGGATACCTCATGGCTGCAAAGCAGTTGTCTCAGTCCTCCTCTACTGACTCACGTGAGCAGCCTGAACAGAGAGGAAAACGTAAAGCAATAGCACATCTCTCCTCTTTATTTTCTGTCCTGTCCTGTGGATGAGCTCATAACTGAAGCAGGAGATGGGTCACTTCTCTTTCTCTGTTTAATTCACCTGCCTAATTGGGTCATTAACCCAGAAAAACCTGTTGAGCTGGGTGTCCATTTTGTGAAGCATCCCTGGAGAATTCTAAATCCTGTTGTGTGGAGTCTCTTTGATAAGGTTTGCAGCCTCTGCTCAGGGAAGTCCCAGGGAGCCCTCAGGACAGCGCATGCCACATGTGTTATGGGCCATCAGTGGGGGGATGCCCGTGCCTGGGTGTGCTGAACACTTGGGAGGCTTGTCTCTGTTCTTACCTGCAGGAAGCGATGTCTCCAGCTCTTCCAGGGATCAGCCCCTGGGAACAGACATCTCGTCTTTGCACCCCTACCTGGGGTTGGACAGTTAATTTCACAGTTTTCTTTGTGCACAAAGAAAAGCTTTGAAAACATCTTCATTCCACTGACCTTGAATGGGCCGACTAGGAGACCCACAGAGCCTTCCCACATGGCCTCGAGGCCCTGCCCATCAGCTAACCTACTGGGTATGTTCTTCCCCAGAGTGACCAAAGCAGACATGGATACAGGGCTCCTCCTAAAGTTTTACAAGAGCCCAAGAGCTGTCAGAAGAAATGAGTTTTGCACAATGTAAAGCAAGGTCATCATGCAAAAGTACAGTCTTTGTGCACGTATGAAGCCAACAGGTACAAAAGGGAGCCAGCCGTTCCCCTGGACATGGGATGCCAACGCCAGGGGTAAGAGGCCCAGAGTTCCAGCCTAACTTTCTTTGGGGTTGAAGTTTTGAAGTTACTTGCATTTAAATGCTAACTCACTTCCCTTCTGGGGTCTAGGCTACTGTGGACTAGAGCTTAGGGGCGAGTACCTCATACTGGGTGGGAAGGGCTAATGGAAGAGCTCTCTGGGCATAGCCTCAACCCCAGACTCTCTCTCGTTTTGCTTTCCAGGGTCGCTAGAAGCGCAGTCTTGGGCTTCCAGGTGAAAGGTGGATTTCCATTTCCTAGAGGTACATGAGAAGTCAGTTAGCTTTTCCTTTTGGGCCCTGAGATCACCATATTCCTTCTCCATGTGAGCATTCTGGACAATCCTTGAAAAACAACAACAACATTAGACCTCACACAGCTTAAATCTTAGAAATTCTGTCAATGCATTTCAGCGCCTGGGCACACAATTAATCTCCATCTATCTCCAGTGATATAAACACACTTGTGGGATGTTCTCCACTGAACACATGAAAGGGAAACTCATAATAAATCTCAGACTGATCGCCTTATCGTGACTGACAGGGCTGCTGGAGGCTCCTTCTTTATGAGGATAATTTGGGGGTATATAAAAGCAGGAGATTGATTTCTACAGGGCCCTGCCTTCCTTCAGCACTCACTCCACGCTGCACAACTCCCTCTTTTTTAATAAATAAAAAAAAAAACTCACAAAATACGATCCTTATATTTAATCTTTATAGCAGCGAGAGCACTGTCACACCCCACTCCCCCCACCTGGCCACTGAGTGCCGGCGAGACCCAGGACAGTGTATATGCGTCCTTCCTCTGTTGGGCAGGAGTGTCCTCATCAGATCCAGAGAGAGATGAGAGGGAGGGACCAGGGCTCCAGGGGAGAAGGTGCTCCTGGGTCTCTGGGAACCACTGCATGCGTGGCCCGTCATACCCGCTGCTCCCATCCTCAGTAGAATACTCCTCAAATCTCCTCTCACGTCCTGTGCTCTGAGGCAGAGTCTCTCCAGCTGTCTGGAAGGTTCTGGAGCCACACCTCAGGCCTACGGGGGAGTGGGAAAGCACAGGTGGGGTCAGGTGGAAGAAGTGCGCAACACACACACACACACACACACAGGCAGTGGCTGAGTCTGTTTTAGACCTTGGGCTCCAGGTGTGATGTTTAAAGGTGAGCTGTGTGGATCAGACTGGAGACCACTGGTTTGTGGAGTAGGTGAGACAGAGACCTGGGAGGACAACTCCTCTTTTTCAGAGGTCACACTGTATTTTAGGAATTAATTCTGCTTTGCTGAGTTCAGTGGCCACGTCCATGTCTTTGTTGCCAGAAGGTAGAAACAGCAAGCAGCTCGTGCATGTTCTGAATCTGGTGAGATTTCCCCAGTGCTGGAGGAAGGAAATGCTTCCGTTGGAACTTGGGCAGAGGAATTTGAGGGAGATCCATTGGCTCTAGAAAACTTTCCAGTTTGATAAGATTTGAGACAGACTTAGGGGCAGCTGGAAACAGGCCACATTTCCTTCCCTGTGGCCCAATGTCCCCAGAGCTGCTCCTTTGAAGGGCTCCCTGCCTGGTGGGGTGTCTGCCGCAGACTGGCCTGGACCTGCCTGCCCTCTGGCTGACATGCCCCTGTTCGTCTTCTTCATGGCCAGCTTTTAAGTTCAGATACGGACTGATGGGAAAGGTGGGCTAACGGTGCCCAGTTCTCCCCTCCTGACTGGTGGTCGGCCATCGCGAGGGCCAGTGTGCGCATGGGCACAGTCATTGTCAACCCTCACCCTGACTCTCACCAGACTTGTCCTGACTTCTTCTTCTGTTCCAGGACCCCATCTGGGATGCCACATCACACTTCTCACTGCATCCTTTAGTGCTGCTCTTGGCTGTGACACAGCTTCTCAGATTCCCTGATTTGGGTGAGTGGATGGAGCTGGGTGCTGGAAGAAATTGTTGGGTGGGACTCCTGACTCTCAGCCATGGCGGTGGCTCTGAGTGAGCCTAGAGGGACCATTTCTTCCCTTCCTTCCAGGCTCTAGCAGGTGTCAGGCTTCCTTGCTGTGTCCCAGGGCCACCTGGTGGAGGTTTCCTGTCCCCATCTCACCTCGGGCCTCTCCAGGATCTGTCTCGAGCTGTGACGGTGTCCAGAGGCCACCCAACAAGTCCTGGGCACCTCTCTGGAGGCTTGTCCTCCTCCCTCTTCACCTCTGGACCTTGATTATCCTTTCCTCCCCGTGTGGCTGTGTTGTAAATATTCTGCTCGCTCTGCCCAGCGTCCGTGAGTGCGGAGCAGAGCACTGTGTGTCCTCTGGGCCTCCGTTTCCCAATCTCGGCTCTTGCTCTGGTGGTGTGAGGGTTCCCACACAGGAAGGCCTCCTCGTTCAAGGAAGGGGAGTTTGATCCATAATGTTCATCTCACTCCAGATGCTTTCAGTCTTCTAATGGTTACATTCAGATTTCTAGGGTTCTTCGGGTAAATGCTTTTGAAATCATTGTATATTTATTTGGGACCTACTGTGTGCAAAGAATTTCATGTTAAGGTGTGATCAAGAGGGAGTGCTCACCTAGGGAGATAAACTAGAACCTGGATAAATGTTGCAGAAGGATGAACAGGTGTACAGAAGTCCATGCTGTGTGGGATGACGCCCAGCCAGAGAGGCCTGAGCTGGGCTTTAGAAAGAGGCCTCATCTGGAGGCACAGCCCCTCTGCGGCAGGCAGCAGGCTGCACCTGGACCCTGCAGCAGGCAATGGGGCCACTGAGCTACCTATTAAGGCTTGATGGGGTCATCCGTGTGTTTAGGCACAAAGTGTTAAATAATTAAACTGGAATAAGAAAATCTGGGGAGGAGGAACTGTTAAGGGGGGGGGGGCGGATTTAATCATCAAACTTTTTGACAATTAAAAAATAAGCCAGAATTAAAATTGAAACCCAGTAATCAGCATCTCACGTAGGCCAGACCCTGACTCTGGGGAACTGTCCCCATCAGAGGGTCCTCTGCAGGAGGAGCCGAGTACTCAGAGGTCTCCAGCCGAAGGGGAGGGCAGGACATGTGGACATGAAGATGTAGTGGACATGAAGGGGAGGGCAGGACCTGAGGCCTGTGGGAGCTTTCCTGGTTCTCTCGTTTCAGCTGCAGAACCAGGGAGACCGCAGTGCACTTACCCACACCTTTAAAGCAACATTAACTCAATAATCACAATAACTGATGTTAATAAGCATGTATGTAGCCCTCTTGGTCCTTAAAGCCCTTTAAGAACTTTAACCCATCAATTAGCTCAGACTGAGGCTGCTGAGCTCAGGAAGCAGAGGGTCCCAGGCCACAGAGCTCCCTCCGGGGAGTGAGTGGCCCCGCAGCCCACTGAAGGCTGGCCTGTGGCCCCCTGTGGCAGGCTTTCCAATTTTATCAGCTTCCTTCATGAATCTCAGAGAAGTCTCCATGTTCCTTCCCTTTTTAAAAAGGTTTCCTCCTGACTGTGGGTAAGAGACCCAGGCTCATTTCCCCTGAGGGGCTGCGTGCTCTTTGGCTTCCTCTTTCTGACATGAGCCAGGAGACTGGCGGTGCGGTCCAGCTTCTTGCTTCCCATTCCTCCATTTCCTTGGAGGGCAGTCCTTCTCCAGGCCGGGTGTCCCTGGCTGGGGCATCTGCTTCCAGGCAGAAATTCTGATCCACAAGAGAGATGCTGGGTTCAAAGAGCAGCAGGGCCTGAGTGTATGTTGATGAGGACGCAGGATTTAAACTGGCCCTGTGGCCTCGGGCTTCACGGGGTGAGCAAAGGAGGGCTCGGGGCCCTCTGTGACACTGCCCGCTCCCTCTGACGCCTGGTCTGGAAACCCTTTGTGCTGCATTCCCTGGTTTCACAGTGAGAGCTTATCTGAGCTGACCGCAGGCAGAGTGGACATGAAGAGGTAGTGGACATGAAGTGCCTGCCCTGCTCCCACCCCAGAGAGCTCTGGGAGCACCTCTTCCTGCTGCAAGATGGGCGACTCTGGCACTGCCTCCTGGGGGCTTCCAGTCCTGGTGGGCACCACAGGCCACGCAGCTGCAGCCTGAGGCTGTGGTAGATAGTTGGATCGGAGCACTGGCCCTGTGTTGGCGCCCAGACCAGCACTGCTTAACGCTGGTGGCACAGGAGCATCCCAGCGACCCAGCTGCCTGTCTGTCCCTATCGATCTCGCATCAGTCATCAGCCGGTGGTCATGTTAGACATGGCCCTTGGGCATTGTCCCATTGCGAAGCCACTTAGCATGAAAATTGCACGATCTCTTCAGGCTTCCCCACGAGCCTTTATCCACCCATTTAAACCCAGTGAGTCCTGCAGCCTTTCAGTAGCACAGCTTTGACCTCTGACTCTGCAAGACAGTGGGGACAATCCTGTCCTCGCACAGTCTTTTTTTTTTTTTTCCTTTTCGGTAGGAGGCTAATCTCCTGGAAATGGATGGAATGCACAGAAGTGCTTCTGTTCTTTGACAATTTAAGAGCAGTGGGGCTTTTATTATTACTTTGTCATCAATATTTTTATATTCTAAAGTAAACGATCTTCTAGTTATGGTTTAAATTTTAGGGAGTTGGTGCCTAGGGAATTTAATATCATCAAATTTAAGAAGTAAACATTTTAGAAATTCAAAATGTGTGACTGTGATTTTCACCCAGCTCCTGGTCTTTCCCCCATGATGGTTGGAGAACGCTGGCCCTGCTGACCGTCCTCTGCAGGCCAGGCAGGCAGGATAGGGTAGGAGTCTCCCTAGCCCACCCCCAGACACTGCTACTTTTTAATTAACCCTTTCCATTGGCGTGTTACAATCATACATAAGAGTGGGATTGATCAAGTTACGATATATGAATTCACTGCATTCTTTAAAAAAATGTCCACACCTGTGTGGATCTGTGTCTTATAAACACATCACTTCCAGAGACACTGACCATTTCCTTGGAAGAGAATGTGCATCTCACAGTGGAAAGTCGTGCACACAACCCAAGGTCAAAACCAGTGTGACCTATTGTCTCAGAATAAAGAGCAAGTCCCTAAGAATGGAGTGGATGCTGACAGGAAAGGTGAGGGACAGTCACTGGGCATGTCCTCTTGTCCTTGTGCTGACCTGCACACACCCTTGTTCCCACCACATTGGTAGGTCCGCTCAGGGCTCAGCGTTGGCAGCCTCCCGGGGCCAGAATTTGCCAGCCCAAGTTCCGGTTTTGAGCAGGCTGCACATGAAGGCCAGCCGTGGCCGAGGCGTGTTCCTCCCCGGCCTCCTGGAGAGGCAGAGGCCTGAGCTCGCCAGCTGTCTCTGGGTTCTGCTCTGGGTTCCGCCGGCATGAATCTAGAAAGAAGCACCCTGAAATCCAGGGCGTCTGCACACGCTCAAGGAGGAAAGCAGCAGTTTCCAAGATCACACACCAAATCCTCATTTGGCTTTTTCTTACATTTTTCTTAATAAAAAGATGTGGAAAATTCCATAGCTGAGTGAAAGAATATGGACTAAATATCAAAAGTTTAAAAAATTAAGGAACACAAAGACTTGAACTCTCTGAATGTATTCTTTTGCTGTTTTATTTCCTTTTTCATGAAAAACCCTGTGTATTCATAGTGCGCTTTAGTTTAATAACGTAGGAACTGATCCAAAGTCTATTTTGGAATTAAAACTATTTCTGTGCAGACCTTTTCTAGTTTTCTGACTGGTGAAGCATTTTACCTCAGCCACTGTGATTCTGTTGGTGACTTCACACAGACACGCAGATTTTGAATCTGCATGGGGATGTCATAGACGTACCTGCACATATGTAGCTATACATCAATATTTATGATGTAGTACATGCATACACAGCTATACTTGTAATGATTCCGTGTCTGTTTCAACTTTTATGTCATCTTAATGTTTGTCTCATCTCCTTATTCTCTTTTAGGCATTTTGAATATGGAGAAAGACACTTCAAACACTTTGTAATTTCGCATGGTGCCAGGAATACTGACCTAGGAGCCTCAGGAGTTATTGAAACGAGACTCATCCACTTCTCTAAAGTGGGCGTTGGCCAGGAGCTGTCGAGATGCTTGGAGTGGCGATGGTGGCCCCCGACATGGACTTGGTGGCCGTCTTGCTGTGCATTGCCCGCTCCCTCCGTCATCTCCCTGTAGACTCTAGCGCCGCCCTGGTGGAGCACACTGTGTGACGGCTCCCAGCTTACAGGGAACAAGGAAGTCTCTAACTTAGCCGTCCTATGTGACTGACTGCCAGGCTGCCCCCAGGCAAGCTCAGGGACTGCCTCAGTGGCCCTGGCCCCACGGCAGCCTTGGCACACTCCTCACCACCAGACTTGCTGCCTCTCTGTTGCACACTCTGTCCTTTATTGTGCCCTCCTATCTCATGGTCTTTGAGGATCTGAGAGACCCTCTGGTTGACATGATAAAACTCACAATTCCTGATGTTCCACTGAGGGTTTAGGGCAGGTGAGGTGGACCACGGTCAGCAGCCCCACAGCCCACACGTATCCGACTGCGTGTTTTGCTTCATAAGAACAGCAGAGTCTGGAGCTGAGATGGAGACCTGGGGCCCTGAAGTAGCTGGTCTGGAGGCTATGCTGAGGCAGAGCTGGAGAGTGTCAGGGACAGTGTTTCTCATCTTTCCCACACTGGACACTGGTCCATGCAACTGCAATCATCACTGGGAGACGACCTGTCACCTCATACATTCCAAATGCACTCGCCAGGTCACTTTTATTATGTAATTGTCTTAATCGAACTATCTCCTTCCTTAAAAATCCTCAGTAGAAATCCACTACCTTTCCCAAGCTATCCCCATCAAACCGGGAACTCAAGGTCCACCCTTTGGGTGGTCAGTTAGCTTTCCAGCTGTGACTTCCACTTCCCCTTCCATACCGGCCTCTGCCACACGCTGCTGTCTCAAGGTGACTTCCCTGCCTAGCCTATGTTTGGTCCCTGTGGTGTGTTTAATATACACCTGCAAATTTGTTGACATTCCTCTTTTCCAAAGGTAGAGACTGATTCCCCTCTGGACTCGGCAGATCACTTCCAATGAGCAGAACATGGGTAAGGGACGCTACGTGACTTGTGTGGCTGTGTCAGGAAGGGGAGGTCCTGCCTGGACTTCTCACTGGGGATGCAGGCCGCTGCGCCTCTGGTGAATAACACTGATGGATATTCACTGTCCTCAAGAAGGACCCCAGAGCAGAACCTCCCAGCCCCTCAATTCCTGAAACCACCTCAGAAACGTGAAAAGTGATTTAGGCCGCGGAGGTCGGTGATTTGCTGTGCACAAACAGATGTGTCCACTTCACAGAGCCACGGCCTTCTCTTCCGCAGTTTTCCTCCTGAAGGGCTTTCGTGGAGCTGAACGACTTTGAAAAAGCCACTTAAGCTCCTTCGCAGTCGATTTCTCAAATCAGGATAATAATAGCTCTCGTCTCCAGGGGTGATGAAGGGGCTGTGCTGCAACACACAGGGAGGTCGCAGCCTGGTGGGCGGCAAGGCCAGCAGCTGTGCCCACCACCCAGCTGCCCCCTCCTGGTGTGCTGGCAGATTCTGTGGCTCTTCTCCAACAGTGCGTTTTGCTGGTGCCACTGTGTTTCTCCTTGGTAGAGGGCTATCTTCTAGGAGGTAGGGACACTGTGCCATGTGTCTGTCCTCCGCGGTGGGATGTTCTGTGTGAGCATGCTCTGCTGACATCTTTAAATGAACAGGTGATTCTAATCCAAGTGACTGCACTTGGGAGGGTCTTTGGGGATGATGGGATGGGACCTTGATGGGCAGCATGCTGGTCATGCCCACTCCCTTCCTGCCTGGCTGTCGGGGCTTGAGGCCCCGTGTGGATCAGGAGGTTTCTCCCCTTGCAGGTGTGGGTGTTAGGCATACACTGCAGATTTGGCTACTTCTTCATTGTTTTGAGTTCCCTAACAGAAGAATGGCTTTGGCCTTCTCAGAACTGGTCAAGACTCGCCTGAAGAAAGCATGTCTGCCTTGATACCTGGTCTCAGAAGCTCAGCTGCATTGGCCCGGCCCTCTCCTGACTTTCCAGTAAGCTGATCTTCAGGAGCCAAACTCGACTTTCAAATAGCAATTATTTAGAAAGAAAATTGACCAATCTCTCCTAAGCTCCATGATGGTGAACTAAGGTCCATGCATTCAGCTGCCTATGAAGACCATGAAGGTATCTTGTTAGATCATTTTTTGCTATAAAAGATTGTTCAAACACTGGGATTTAGAGAATATCAAAACAAACAAACAAAACTGGAAGACCAAAGTCTAGTGTTAAACTTAGGAGGAAAAAAAAAATGGAAATACGGTTGCTATTTGCCAAGCTCTAGTGAACTGCAGACCTGAATAATCTGGTGTCACTGGGCTTTTACAAAGTGGAGCTCCCACTGCCTTGGGAGAACCACTCCCAGCTACCACTACAGCAGGGGACTCCATGTGGCCCTGCAGCCTCCCAGACACCCCACACCCCAGGGCCTGGGAGGACCCAGTTGGCATTTCCAATGAGATTAATCACAACATCTGCATGCAGCTGTGTGGAGACCTCCAACAGTGACCTTTGTTCTGTCACCTGTTCATCCAGGAGGGGTTTGAAAGTGGGCTCACCAGTGCAAGCAATCCAATGGGCCATGGGGGGCAGCTCAGCTCTGGCCCAGGGCTCGGCAGCGGCACGAGGTGCTGGAGGTCACCCTCTGGCCATCAGGAAAAGTTTCCTCTCACCCAGTGTGTGCAGCAGCTTGGCTGGACTGTGTGTAGCCCGATGTCCACCTCACTCCAGAGCTCTGCAGGTGTCCACTTGCAGACTCCATCCCTTGGTGGCCCTCACTTTAATTGTCAAGGTGCACTTACTGGAGTGAGAATTATGGGATGGCAGCAAGGAGAAGGTCCATAGCCCTGACACTTGCAGATGTGTCAGGTTGATCTGTGTGCCAAGACTGCTAGTTATGAACGCACACCTGGGGACACACCAGGGGACCTCTAAGGGGATGGAAGAAGAGACTGACTGACCCCCAGAGATGGCCTTGCTGCTCCGGGCTGGCTGTTCTCCTCTGTAAAGGAGAAAGTGGGAGTAAAATGAGAGACTGTTAGAAAGTGAGAGGATGTAATTCATCCAAGGTAAACTAACAGGCCTTGGCAACACCTGGAGAAAACAAGAACTATCCTTGGGACCTTATTAAATATCCGGGACTCCCAGCACAGGGAGCATGCTGCAGAAGAGAAGTCAGGAGTGGCAGGAGCACTGCTGACAGGTCTGCTCACAGGACACGTTGGTTGTCCTGAGGCTGCTGGGAACTGGGTGGAGAGGAGGGGTCAGGTGCATCCACACCCAGTGGAATGGGTCTTATCTGGCTGCACCTGCCCAAGTCTTGACCTTGGTGACCTGGATGCACCAGGACCGGGTCAGCAGCTCTGGTGCAGCCAGGGACGGAGATGCTCCTCCAACCGTCCACTCACTACCTTGGCATGTTGGCGTTTGTCCTCCCACTCTCCATGCATGGTCAGGGAGTGCCTTCCTTCTAGACCTCACTCTTGCATTCAGCAGAGGAGACAGCAGGAGGACAATGTCATGATCAAGGAAGCCAAAGCCTTCCAGAAACCTGGGGCTTCAGCTCCTACGCCCTCCAATGCTGCCTGTGACGTGGCAGCTGCTGTCTGCCAGAGAGAAAGGTGTGGGCAGGTGGGTGCTTTTCCCGTGCTCATCCCACCTTGAGATGAAGCTGCATGGAGAGAGCCAGTGTCCACGCCTGCCCTGCTCGTGCACAGGAACCTGAAGCTGCTTCGGAGACAGAAAGAGTCCTCAAGTGCTTCCTCCTCTGACCACAAAGATCTTCTCCCTGACTCGCCTGCTCGACCCAACCTCTGGGCACTGAGTGACTGCAGGGTTCCTTTCTACGTTCGCCTAAGCTATTTGGAGAACTGTTTAGAAAATCTTTTCTCCCAGATTTGTTCCTCTGTGAGACTACTGTAGAATGCAGAAGGGGAAGGAATTGGTGCCGAATGCAATCTGAGCTCAGAGAAGGGGGGTTGTGCTGTTTCATGGGGGACATGGGGCCTCACTCAACCCTGCAGGGGAACAGAATGACAAGTGACTGAACAGCAGGATAAGGTACCTTCTCATGAAGGGACACCCAGGGGGCTGGAATGGCTGAGGTGACTCCTGGGTGTCTGTCACAGACTGAGGACACCACATCCAGAGAGGAATGCTAGGGTTGGCGAGTGGCCTTGAGTGTCCAGAGGAGCAGCAGACCACACTGACAAGGATCCAAGAGACTTCAAAGACTCTGCTCTCCAGTGACCACAGCCAACATGTCCCCCTGTGGCATGAGTCAGATCACAAGGCTGACAGAGGTTATCTTGCTCCCTGGTGCTTACTGAAATCTTCCTTCTATCTAAGTAGGAAAGTAGTAGTGTGCTGTAGTGATTGTGTCCACAGCTTCACAGGGTGGGAACCAGCTGGCCTCTCCCCCGGACTCCAGCTAAGTGGACAGGGTAAGTGGCCCTGGCCTTCTCCTGGCTGCCTTTCCACCCTCTGGCCCCTGCAAGCCTGGGCTCTGTGCCCTCCAGGAGGAGTTAAGGGGCACACCTAGGGCTGGGTGTGGGGCTGGGTGGTCGAACCCAAACTCGACCATGCTCTGGCTGCACAATGTCCCGGGTGCCAGGCAAAGGTTGCTGTGACCTCAGGTGTCCTTAAGACCCCTGGATAGGAGGATGATGACTGAAGACCATCAGGGCTCCAAAACCGAGCACCTGCCGCTCTGCCGGCCCTGCACCTGCACCAGCACCACCATGTTCCTGTGGGCTTGGGCGCTTGGGAGGTGAGGAACACATCCATTCTCTGAGGCCACCAGAGGGACCCTAACCAGGCCCCGCAAACACTGCGTGGGAGCCTCAGAATGGAAACACACACCCTGGCATTTTATTTTGTTTTTTGATCTCAAAAAGTTATGCATTTAATAGAACAGATGAAAATATCTCCTCTACTCCTCCTTCAGGGAGGAGGAAGCTAAGTCCCTCATCGTAAGGGCGGGCTGTACGCAGCGACATCCTTCCAAGTTGCAGGATGGAAGAGGCAAAGTGCAGCCCTGCAGCGGGGATGCCCAGGGACATGCCCCAGTGAGGTGACAAGGCCAGCATCCTCTGTGGTGTGTTGTGGTGACAGTGGCGGCAGGACTGACCCTTTATTTCTAAGATCCTCTTTTCAAAAATCCAAATCCCATTCTGTCCATGAAAAACAAAAAATATTGAAGCCAAGTTGAGGGACGTCCTACAAAATACCTGACAAGTACTCTCCATGATGACGTCAAGGTCACCACAACAAGGGGATGGGGACGGGCATGGGTAGAGCTCAGTGGTAGAGCGCTTGCCTGGCAGGCACACGGCCCTGGGTTCAGCCCCAGCACTGCACAAACACAACAAGGGAAACTGAGAGATCGCCTGTCACAGGGGAGAGGAGCCTGGGGAGACTGGCAGCTGCCTGTCACAGGGGAGAGGAGCCTGGGGAGACTGGCAGCTGCCTGTCACAGGGACCCTGACTTGGGGGGTCAGCGAAGCCGTGGGGACCTGGGAGCCCAGTGGTTGGGAGGCAGGGTGCCTGACGGTGCTCCCTGCTCTTGCAGGAGTCAGCAGTGGGGAGCCGCCTGGGCTTCAGAACTCTGCTCTGCCTTCACAGCTTTTCTGTAAATGTCAAATTATTATTTTTTTAAGTTTTAAAAGATCAACTTTCACATACACCCTACTGGAACCTACGGATTCAAGTGTGAGAATGGCCCTGCTTCCAACCTGCTAGAGAGGCCGGCTGGCTTCCCCAGAGTCCCCGAGATTGGAGGTGGCCTGGGAGCATGCCTCCCAGGGACCTCTGTCCCCTGGCCAATGCCCAGCTGTGTGAAGATGTGGTGCACTTCACTTCTGATTCTTTAAAAAATCTGACAAATAACAGAAAAGAGGATAAAAAACAAACAAACCCAAGGCCTTGCCCCATCTCTCCTGTTCAAGGCGTCTGGGGGATAGTTTTAGATCTGGTGTAGGGTGGTGAGATGCCCTCTGGGCCATGTGTGTTCCTTGTCATGATGATGGGACGACTGGGTAGCTAGTAGGACATGCACATGAGGAAATCTATCTTTTAACTTGTAATCGATGGATGTGGGGAAACCTTGGAGACCCCCAGTTTCCACCAAGATATCTAGCCTCCTGGAACACAGAGTTCTGCTTCTTTTTAAAAGGTGAGGTTCCCGGTAGAAAGAGTCCTGCTGCTGCCTTCCGTGAACTCTGGGGCATTCTGTGGCCTCGGGCATGCCGCCCACTCTCCCTGGGCCCTGGCTCTCAGTTTGTAGCCCCAGCAGGAAAACTTACCCCCAACTCATGGTTCCAGAATGCTGTGGGAGAAGTGGGATGGTACCTGTGAACCTAGAAACCCTGGGCTTGGTGCAAGAGGGTGACTCATTCCTCACGGTGAAGGAGCGATGCCAGACATCGTGCATGCACGCTGGGTGTGCGCGTGTTTGTGTACACATTCACGCTTGCCTTTATGAGAGTTCATAAAATTCAAAGAGTGTTCATTGATTTTTGTCTTACTGTAAAGTAAAAAAAGCAATGAATTGCAACCAGTACATAAAAATGCTTTAAAACCCTCTCCTTACTAATAAAAATATGCCTAACTAGCGATGGCCATTGCCGTTTTGTTGCATGTGGGCAAAGTCCCCAGTTTGCCACGGTGAGGTTCTTCCGTGCGACAGAGCTCTCCACGGAATGTCCTTCCCATGGACACGGCCTTCCCTGCCTGCTTTCCCTTGACTTCTCAGTGTTCCGGCTGACGGTGGCAGTGTGGCCCGTTGCAACCAAGTAGCTGATGTGACTTCACCAAAGTCACCTAGCATCTTCGGTAAAATGGGCGCTGGTTGAAGGAACGTAGAAATCACGTTAGCAGAAGTCTCTTGCTTGCACGGCATTTGATGGGACCTCAAAAACTTTAGCTTTAGTCTATCTTCAGTGGGGAATTTAAAACTTCAACTTTTGCCTAAGTGTGTAAGTCAAGCATTGTATTAATGGGCCATGAACTCTGAAGGCATTAGGGGAGGCTCCAGGCGTCCTCCTCTCCCTCTGCAGGGTGAGAGGAGGATCCTGGGCCTCACTGATTCTCAGAGCTCTGCCCACGTGTGCCTTGGTAAAGATTCGCTACCCCCAGCGCCCTCTCATTCTTGGAATCCCACACTCCTTGCTGTCCCAGGAGAGGGATGAGGTGTGACCTACAGAGCTCAGAGGAGAGCTCGGTGTCCTGGACCCATTGCTGCTGTGACCCTTCTTTCATAGAAAGGGCTCAGTGGCACCCCAGAACCACAGGATATTTTCCTGATGGAAGGATTGGATTTTGTAAAAAGTATTATGTAAAAATTAACTTACTTTTAAAATATTTTCTTGGTCAGTTGAAAGAATTAATTCACAAATATGCACAATTAGTGTCTTTTCATTATGTGTATAGGTTTACAGTGAGGATAATTTAGACAAATGGCAAAGTCTATTCATTATGGTTTTATAGCCCTTCCCAAATCAATACATGTATTAAAATTAAAAACTCAATGAACTTGAAGTGGTTTTAAAAGCAGGCATCCACTTGAGCTTGCTGTGAATGTATCATTGTTGGTTCCTGTTGATTCTATTTTATAGTAATTTATCTAGATTTCCTCCAAGAGACTCAAATATCAAATGTCCAACAAATTACACTGAGATGAGAGTAGATATTTCTCATGTATATTAAGCAGTTGTTAAATTACCCACATTGGCTTATCTCATCTTGGCGATTTGCTGATTCTACTTCTGAATGCTGCTCATGGTGCTGGTATTTTGTGCAGGTTGTTTAATCTCATATCTGCACATGAATCACTGCCATGCAGCCCCATGAGACCTGTTCTAAGTTTCGCTCTTTTTCTGCTAGAGGGAAATGGAACCAACTTTGAGGTGGCTGGCACCTCGTCTCCAGCCTCAGAGCGCTGGGAACACACCTTCTGCAGAGCAGACAGAGCGCCTGCTGGTGCAAGGCGCAGGGGGCTGTCCTGAGGGGACACAGGTGTACTGGAAACGGGGTGTGAGGGTGAACGGGTGTCGGTGCTTACATGGGGGCTTATGGACACACGAGGCAGGTGGCCTCCCCCGGCTTCAGATCCCTACCTCACAGCCAGCCAACTGGGCATCGGCACCACAGTCCCACTCCACCTGCTATGGTGAAGGGCTTCCTTATGTGAGTCAGGAAGAACAGGAAAGTACCATGTGTGGAGAAGGACTCAGTTCGGGTCTCCCGTTTGTTAGGAAGGCTTCTCAACAGCTGAAGTTGAAATGGTTCTTTCCTGACCTGCCCACGGCGCCGGGGTCTTTAGAGAGGTGTTTTCCCTTACTGTGCTAGAAGGTGGGCTTTCTCTCAGCAGAAGGGTGGAGTTACGCATGAAAATGGAAGCCCACGTCACAACAGGAGTGTCATCCTCCCAGGACGACAGTGACTGGCAGGATGTTCAGGGCACAGTTGAGGCTCCCTCTGCCTCCTCAAGTGACACAGGGAACTCTGAATGTTGACTTAGGAATTCTGGCTTTAAGTTTTTAGTCCCCAGATCATCCTTTCTCTTTGGTGTAAGCCCATGTCCCTTTTGTCTGGACTTAATCTCCTTCCTATTTTGGCAGCATAGCTCCCAAGGTGGAGCGA
Source organism: Marmota monax (assembly GCF_021218885.2). Classification (NCBI taxonomy): domain Eukaryota; kingdom Metazoa; phylum Chordata; class Mammalia; order Rodentia; family Sciuridae; genus Marmota; species Marmota monax. The sequence continues at coordinate 8,394,755 of NW_026692826.1, read as the reverse complement.
TGCGCCTAATTTATGCTGCCTCCTTAAATGGAGGCAATGCTTTAATACGATTGTTACTTGGTTTCTCCTTGTGTGCAATTTTCTATCCATCTTCCTTCACAACTGCCTGAACTTGATAAAGTAATTCAAGTATAATCACAGCCCACCTGCCACCTACCCCCATGAACACCATCAAAAAATTAGGAAAGAAATGTAAGCATTGTGTATATCAAACACCTCATTTATAAAAGTTTCTTTTCCAATTGGATTCACTGACATCATTGCTAATTTAAAATATCTCATGATCTTTCATGACATAAATATGGGAATTTTGATTGGCAATTTTGTTCAAATAATCCATTACAACCATAAAATAGTGATTCCCTCCAAAGAAAAAGTCCCAATCACTACCTTAACCAAAGTATGCATTTGGTGCATAACTTCTACAACTCATTTTGCTAATGTTTAGCATTTTAGGTCTTTACAATCAGTTATTATGAACAGTGTAAGTCAACTTTTCTTCATTTTTCTCTATAAAAAGAGCTCAAATAGCTAAAGCAACAGGTGATATGCCATAATTAACAAAAATGACCTCCAGAGGTAGCTTTAGGGTCTAGAATTTATAAAATTGTTACTTTGTATGTTTAAGCTGTATTGTAATATACTCCAAAACAAGACAATTGTTTACTGTATTAAAACGACTGGCTAAATTTTTGAAGACAAATAAAACAAGGGGCTTTTAAATTCACTATTCATTGGTATTATAATTCATGGCAAAGACCAATAGAACAGAAACAATTTATTCAGAAAACCACACAGGTTGTTGGCTTGCTGGGAGTTTTTAAATTTAAATGCTTTTCCTTCATGTAAAGGCATGGGCCCTTCAAGTAGTCATTTGAACATAGGATAATGAGGGGATCCTCTGCAAATCATAAATCAGGTACTTTGCTAGTTGATTCTCATCATCACCGTGATAGCTTTAACATCAGTTTATTTGAAAGTATGTAACACAGTAAATTATATGGTTCTCTTCCATGTCCGCATTTATGCTTTCCTCTTGGCTACATCTAGTAATTTTTTATTCAGATCACTATGTACTTGGTGCATTCTACATTTATAAAAATTCCCAAGTACATGCAGGCTGCATCTATGCAACGGTATCGGTCTTAATGTCACTCTGTTCTGAATTAGAATGAATGCAAGGCAGTGTCGAGTGGTAATTTGTTGCCACTCTTGCACACAGTAAAATTTATTCACTTTACCATTAATATCTAAGGTATCTCTTCATGGTTGTCACAAACGCCCACATACACAGACCATCGCCAGCCCTAAGTGGGCCAAAGCCCACGGTCAGGAAATCAGGAGGTTTCTGTCTTGGTTAATGAAGTATGATGGTGCATTCATTTAGAGTACCACGGCTGTCCTCATTAGGGGCTACTGACTCCTGACGCGGTGCTTGTTGAACCTGGACGAATGATAAATTGGAACTCTTTTTACTCCCTTGTCCTCAGAGCTATTTGTTTTCTTTTTAAAAGCTCTTTATAATGTCTCCTTAATGTGGATGGTAAAATAAATAAGCCTTCAAGTTCAAATATAAGTGTCAGTGTGGAACCCACTAATTTGCTGATTGTTCATGAAAATCAAGCAGGAGCAGCACCCATCAAGCTCCCCAAGTGCCCAGCACACAGTAGGAATGCAGCGTGAGACTTTTGAGTGACTTGAGGAGCACATCCATGGTGCTGGGTGGTGAGGCTCAACCGCCGTGAGCATCGTGTACCCACAAATGGGGGCAGACGAGTGTCCTTCTACCTTCAGCACCAGCTGGGAAGCTGGAGACAGAGCAGTTTTGGGAATCCCATCAAATTCCCCAACCTTTTCTTGGCTGTCCTCAGCAGTGGGAACCCTCGGTTCCTGAAGGTATGTTTGACTTTTTATTTTACATCGTTATTACTTACCATATCAGTGGCATGAGTCCCGTGGCTCCCGAGTGTCTTCAAAATGCCTCAACTACCACTGGGCTTTGCAAAGAAGTTGAGCGTGCCATCCATGTAGAGAAGCACACGGCGCGCCTCTGGAGAGCCCTGGGCATTGCGTGGAAGTGCTGGCCTGTTGGGCGCTTCCCACTCTGCTTCCTGTGGTAGGTGGGGGCGTCTGCGACGATGGCCTCTTGGTTTCCTTCATTGTGTTTTAAGTGGCTGGGGAGAAGGGATGCAGTCCTTGTGATACGTCGTGCAGCCCTCACTGCCTGATATGATTCTGTGCCCACGGACGGGCTCACTAACGTGCCTGGGCTCGGTGCAGCGAGGCTGGCAGAGGCGCTTGCAGGTGGAGCCGGCTCTCCTAGGACCCTCGGCTTTTCGGCTCCTTCCCGCTTACGCGCTCCTTGGCAAAGCACCATTTGATCCGGCTCCCTCTGAAGATCAGAACAAATGTCAAGACACTGTTGTTTCTGCTCATCACTCAAAGCGCCTGGCAGAGTCTTCCCAGAAACTTTCTCGTGTTCAAGTTCTCCTCCGAACGTGAGCGGCAGTCTCTTGGTCTAAATTTAACTCTTCAGCCGTCATCCGCACAGTTAATCATGTATTTGAATTGGCCCAATCTCTGACCTTTTCAAAATCTCTTCTGCCCTGACATGATAGGATGACTGTATTTCACCCTGGACATCTTTCCTCCTCTCGAGTCCGCCTGGTAGCCAAAATCTCTTGCTCTTGATATAGTTTCCTTTACAATGCCAAATTCTCACTTGTGGGTTTGCTGAACTTTCTGAATTTCTTTGCATCAAATAAAGCCCTAGAGTTGGCACACTGGCTGGGGTCTCCATGCCCTGGTTTTCTCTGGAGACATGGACATGGAATTGACTCTCCCCTCTGGATGGTGCCCAGGCCTCAGGTCGGCCTTGGCCCCTTACCCTGAAGCGATGTCTCCAGAGCTGAACCAGGGTGCCATCTGGTTCTGGGCACCACGTGGTGAGTACACACCCATAAAGGAAACAAGTGGCCATGGTGGTGTCTTCCAGCAGCAAGAGGAAGCCCTGCCGTGGCCTCCATTCTACACAACCTCCATCTTAAAGCCGTCGAGCTTGGTGTCTCTCTGTAGGGAGAACCCATGGCACTTCCTGCATTTTAGTGACATGTGAACACTTTAGGTTCCTCTGACAAAAATAGATTAAACTATTTGAAAAAATACGGATCCAGTGCCCACTGTGCTCCTGGAAAGTCACTGTCCCCTGCACACCTCAACCCTCTCCACCCATCAGAGAAGCAAAAGCAGCACCAGCCAGCACTGGACTACAAGGAGGATGACACAGGAGCATGGTACCCCAGGCGGGGAGGGGGCGGGAAAGGCAGAACTGGTACATGATCAGAACGGCGATGTCTTGTTCAGGGGGTGGATCACAGGCTGTTGGGGCGGGAGCAGCCTCTGTGGACAAGCTAGTGCAGCCCTATTACTTTGTGGGTGACGGACACTGGTTCAGGATCCACCCAAGAGAGTCCACTACCAGGCGGACTCTCAGGGGCCAGTGAGACTGAGGCAGACACAGGTGAGGCCCCCTGCCTGAGCTCCCACCACGGAGGTACAGATCACGGAGCTGCCTCTTAACTGAGGGTGGTTGGCACTTTTCAGGAGTTTGCAACTTAGGATGATTTTACCAACATAATTATAATTTTAAAAGCCCATATCCATTCATCACTTAATTAAATGAATACTTTGTAAGCATTTGTTGTATGTTAAATATTTGGCATTTAAAGAAAAGTATGACTCTGTATTTTCCCCTAAAGAACTCTGAATGTGACCAACATGTGGCAGGGAACTAAACTCTATTTCAGTACATCACCATAAAGTGGTAGGCACAGGGATTTACCCAGCAGAGCTGTGGGTCTGTCTCCCAGTCAGTTGATGACAGGGCCTGGTCATCAGATGGGAGACCCACAGACACTAGTGTGAATTATTGTTAACTTAAGCAAAAGTGGTAGAGGGTGTGTGTGTATGTGTGTGTGTGTGTGTGTGTGTCCCTTTGTGAATAGACAGACAATGTTTATAAATGGGCAAGACACAGGGGCAAGTAGCATTTTTTGGAGATCTCTAAGTGGATTGATTCTTTCATTTGAGTGTCGTGTATGAGACGGGGATTGAAAAAGGTCAGCCCCGGGGAGCAGATACCGCTTCTTTCTTACCACATTAAAGGATTTGTATGTGTTCATCTCACAGGGGTTAAAAGGAGGATAAGCACAAGAGAGCAGAAGAACGAGAAGTGAACGCAGATCCGAGAGGTGGACTAGGGAAAGCCCCATGGAAGGAGGAGCACTTGAGAAACGGGGCGTTCCTCACAGGGCAGAGACTGAGAGGAGGGCTACCAGCTCACGCGGAGAAGGCTTCCACAGGGAGGTGCCCACTCCATCTGCCCACTGTGAATCACTGTTCAGCTTGAAGGTTTGCTGGTTCCCTCTGTCGCTGGTGCCTCATGTGTTGATTGACGGAGGCTCAGACCCAGACAGTGCCAAGAAAATGCAGCTGAATTTCGAAGAGAAAGTGCAGACATTATAGACCACAGAGAACTTCCAGAAGCCAGTCGGAGAGACAGGAAGGACAAGTGAACTCTCTTACAAAGATACTTACAAGGGCTGGGGATGTGGCTCAAGCGGTAGCACGCTCGCCTGGCATGCGTGCGGCCCGGGTTCGATCCTCAGCACCACGTACAAACAAAGATGTTGTGTCCGCCGAAAACTGAAAAATAAATATTAAAAGAAAATTCTCTCTCTCTCTCTTACGCGCACGCGCTCTCACTCACTCTCTCTTAAAAAAAAAAAAGAAAAGAGTTTAAAAAAAAGATACTTACAAGGGGGTCTGGCTGTGAGCAGTTGAGGGTTCAACCCTAGAGACACGGGGACATGGGGGCCTTGGCATAATGACTCCCGGCTAACCAGCAAGGCCTCAGGAAAACTGACGGAGACCTGACACGTTTGTTTGGAGACGTGACCCTTCCTGTGCTTGTGGAGCAGATTAAGTATGAAGAGGCTATCCCATCCAACCATGAAACGTGCTCCGAACATCTTTCCAAAAAACGCTTTAGCCAAACATTTTTATTCTAAGAATTATTTATAAGTTGCGATTACAATTGAATCATCATCACAAATAAGACCAAGGACATATATTTTTGCCTCTTATTTTATTTCTCGCAGTTCAATTAGCCACCATCTTCAAGGCCTTTTTCACATGAGAGGATGCTCCTCAAGAGTGTGACTCAGAGCCAGGGATCCCAACGCCACGGGCCTCCCCAGGATGGCAGGCAAGGTGGCCGCTCCTAGATTCCGCTCCCTGGATGGGTATGCCTTTGTCAGGAGGGGGAAGCTGGAGTCCCCCCAAACCTGCCCCGGCCAGCCTCGGTCAGATCTCCCGTTCCTCCGACTTCTGAGGTCTAGGGGCAGCCACAGGAGGTGGCTTTCCTCGTGCTCACAGTTCCCCCCTATCGCTCCTCATGCCCTCAGTCACTCACTCACTTATTCAGCAAAGTCATCGGCAAGTAGCCGTCAAGTGCTGATTGAGTGCCGACCTGTTCCAGGCCCTGAGTTGGGAACTTGGGGCAGGGTTGAAAGATGGAAGTCGTGGCCCCGGCCTTATGGGGATGCCCCCGAGCGCTGAGACCGAGGTGTGACTGAGAGCCCACAGACGGATGGGCGACCGCAGTTGTGCAACGGCCATGAGATGAGTGTGAGAGGGAATCAGAGCCTGGCTGAGAGTGCACCGGGATGAGGGCGAGGACAGGCTTGTCAGGGCAGACAGCGACCCCGGGTGCCCGTGGGGAGAGAGGCAGCTAGCCCCGGCCTGCGGGGCCGCCGTAGGGTCTGACTTTCCTTTCTTCTGACTCAGCACTGCTTCCTGGAAGGAGCTCTCTTCCTCTCCAGGGTCTGACTGCAGTTTGATGAAGCTGGGGTGTGCGCTGGGAAGCGCTGACCCTGGGACAGTAGCCATGGGGCACCAGCACAGGCAGCAACCAGCCCTGGGACAAAGGGGGTGTCCACCTGCTGCATGGCCGGCAGAGACTTTCCAGGGTGCTATCCGGCTGAGTTTGAGAAGTATTTTCTGCCTCTGAAACCACTGCCGAAACGTGACTCCTGGCCCCAGTCTCTAGGTCACATTCATGGCTCTTCCTCCACACCTGCTCACACACTCTTCGCCCCAAGTGACATCTGCCATGCCATCGACATTGTCCTGCTGTCTTTCTTCTTCTCTGAGCTTCTTTCTCTGCTCCTGGTCAACACCCAGTCAACAGGGGTGCTGCCAATTCTTACCCCCCACCACCTCTGCCTCGTCTAACTCCTCTTGCACACCCACTACCACCCCTTTTTGCAGTGGGATTCTACCAGTGTCTGTGCCTCCAGAATGTCCTTCTCCTCAAAGCCGCCACAGGGGCAAGACAAAGGAGCCTGGTGGCCTTGCTCTGCTGAGCAGTCTGCAAGGATGGCCCACCACCCAGGGAAGCCGCTGTCCATGGGAACGTCTGCCCCAAGGGGATGTCAGAGACATCGGAGATGGCTTTGGTTTGCCACCAGCAGGAAGGGGTCTCTCTCCTAGGATCAAGGAGGGCAGTCTGGCAGGGGCCAAGCAACCTGCAGTGCACAGGATGGCCGCCCCAGCAAGGAGTGACCTGGCCCCAAATGCTTGCAATGCAGGGCTGAGAAACTCTGGGCCCCAGGGCAAAGCCCAGGCTCCCCTCGGAGAGCCAACGGGGAGTCTTGTCACTCCCCCACGTCCTTACCCTCCAGGCCCGCTGTACCCCTAGTCTCTTCCTGGCACTAATTCTTTATCCACTGGTGCCACACAGCCTCCAGGATTAACCCCTCTCCAGGCGGAATGAAGTGGCCATGTCTGTGTTCCCTGATACCTGAGCACAGGTGTCTCCACACTGTACCAAGAGCACCTTTCCTCAGGATTTTTCCCAGACCCCTCAACTATGCTGCCCACACAGGAACTGGGTTTCTGTGGCCGTGTTTCCCACAGGGCCTGATGGTGTTCACATGGGAGCATGTTCACTGACGCGTCTGAACCCAGGAGGGGCTTCAACATTTGGAGGACCTCCCTTCCCACCCAGATGTGGCTGCAGGGTGACTCCCGTCCCGTTAGGCCTCCCCTCTCTGACCAGTGCCAGATTCATAGGCAGCGTGTGGCGCCACGGGTAACTCCTCACTGGACTTCTGTGGAAGTCGTATGGGTCCCCAGGCCTTACTGTCCTCATCTGTAAATGGGAACAGTGCCCCCCTGGCCCTTCCAGGGCTGTGAGCTTTAACTAGGACAATTGTGGGGACACATGCTAGCTACGAAGGTGAGTGTTTTAGTTTCCCTGTGGGATGAAGAGTAGCTGTGAATAAAAGGCTCAGCCGTGGCTAAGCAGAAATACTAATTTCATACTTTCTTTTATCACTTTCACGCGTGTGTGAGGGAGTGAGCCTTTCTTACCACATAAATAATTCATGTTGAGGGTGAGAGAAAGTGCTGTGGTGCCTTCTGAAAACCAAACCACCACGGGACCTGTGTTTGAAGCCCGGTGACGATGGCTTCTGTCTCCTAATGAGTGCCCGCTGCGGACGGAAGGCCCAAGCGGGCAGAAGCCACTGCGTGGCTGTTTCTGCTGTCCCAGCCTTCTGTCAGAGCAGAACAGATTTTAAAGTCATTTCTTTGGGTGAGAAAAACAGGGAAGCAGCAAGGAATTCGCTGCAGGTTAATGTTGGGTAACACAGGCCTCATCCTCGGGACTGGCACTTGGACAGTTTTACCATTTTTGCTAAACTATGGCACCCTTTCCTCTCTTGAAAAAGGGTTAGAGAAGCCACCTCGCCCCTGGTTCATGGTTAGGTGTGCTGATTCTCAGCGCAGGTGCTCGCTCCCTCAGGACCACGAGGGGTCCAAGTTGCTTTCCCAGATGTGTTAGGAGTGCTGTTAGTTCTTTTCCCATATTCTGCCTCTTGTTCTGTTTTTGGGTTCCTTTCTCACTGATGCTTGCATGCTTCTGAATGAAAACACATCTTCCTCCCTTCCAGTTAGGTGTGTTCCAGATAACAGGGATGAGAAAAGCAAATTCTAAAACAAGCATAAACAGGCTCTGACAGACGCCTGTGGGTTGCTGAAGATGGACATCAAACTGACCTGTGGCCCTGGGTTATCCAGGTCAGACATTCAGAGGACACTTCTGCATTAGGCCCTGTTTTCATTCTTCGCAACCTACGCAAAATACAGAAATCAGTGAATCCATGTGCTGGTCCTGGCTTCTGGAGGAGCCACGGGACAGGAGACCACTTTCCATCCCAGCTGGACTCCAGGTGGGAGAGTCCTCAGCGCAGCTGGGTCTGCTCCAGAGCTATATTAAAGTTGGTAGTTGGACCTCCATGCAAGAGGGAAGAGAAGGAGAATGTCCTTTCGAGGACCCTGAAGGGTCAGGGAGAGAGCTCCATTTATGAAGAGAGGAGCAAGCGTGCCATGTGCACAGGAGAGGCATCTGTAGGCCTGGCTGTGCAGGGGTGATGGAGATCAGCCGGCACTCCCAGTTCTAGCCTGTGGCTGGCGATGTCCTGGGCTTTCATGGAAACCCGTGGCCTCAGAGCCAGGACTAGTTTCTGTGAACGGCCCTCTGTGCATTTCCAGGATCCATAGCTGCAGTCTCTCTGCAGACTTGTTCACCCACTCCCAGGTGAGGAACTCTGAAGACACATGCAACCGTGTTATTTAGGTGCAATTAAGTGTCTTCTCCTGGTGCTCACAGCCAAGCCCCAGGTCCCAAGGCATTTCAAGCAGGCCTGGCCACAGTGGAACCTGCCCTCCCTTGGTAAGGACTAGGTGGCACAAGGAGATGGGAACCTATGTCCTCAGAGTGAGAGAAGCCTGCATTTGGACCCCTGTGGTTGAGCTGCACAGCTCAGCAGGTTCTAGGCCCTTCTGAGCTTAAATGCACATAGAGGAAAATTCTCAAGTCTGTTTTGTAGTTTATTGACAAATTAAATAGCAGGGCAGAGGTAAAGTGCCCAAGAAGAGTAGGCATTCAGTAAACATTAGTAATTTGTATTTAATAACCTATCTGGTTGGCTGTAAAGAAAAACACAATGATCAGTAAAGATCCAATACGCGTAAGAACAGGGAGAAAAGAGACCCGTTGCCACTTAATGACGTTCTATTTTAATTTCTATCTGTCTTCCCAGGACAGTAATAGAAAGGAACATTCATAGGATGTGACATCTATATGTTTGCTCAGTTTGTGCAAAGTAATTAACGTTTTGATCAGGTTCAGAAAATCTTAATTAGGCCTGTGAGCTCTTAGAGGATGGATTCATTTTTCAACTGGTCTGTTTAGAAGACTGAGGATCCGTTTTCTCTCTGCCAGCTTGTTCCATGCCCTTAGAGTGTGCAGGATCTGAAACCCATGCCAGGCCGCCCACGCACCTTCTCATTGTTCCCTGGAGGGTGGAGGTACATGCATGATTCAGAAGTTGGTTTCCAGTCCTGACTCCATCTAAGGAACCTTTGTGCCTCTGGCATTTCGTGGCTGGCTTCTGTTCTCTGCAGAGGAGTGTATTAAAAACAGAATGGGTCTGGTTCAGAATAGGAGCTGTTTGCATGGATACGTGGACAGGTTTGCCCGAAACCTACCCGTTTTCTCTTTTCTTCTTCTGCTTCTTTGTGTGTGTGTGTGTGTGTGTGTGCGCGCGCGCGCTCACTTTGCAGCTGGTTCAAGAAGTCTCTTCCCAGCGAGCCACTAACTTTTATACATGCAGACCTCAGCATGGAGGGGTAGACTTGATGGCTTTCACGGTGACCCGATACCTCAGATCATCTGGGGTAATGCCACTGGCACAGTGATTTGTCACTAGCAAGTGCTAAGAGCTCTGTAAGTTGCAAACTCACTTCAGTGGGGGGCAGTCTGTTTGTATTTAACAAAGTCTAAAGTGATGGGTCTTTAATAAATTCTGTAGTAATTCTTATTTCTAATCCCTTGTTTGATTGGCCCTGAAACTTAATGAAATATTAAAGTTCAGGCCCTACAAAAAGAGAAACAATTAGAAAATCTGAATTGTCCGTTTGCTTACACTGGGATCAATGAGAGTGAGTAGTGGTTAGCTTAAGTAAATCCATGTCTATTGACTCCAGGTCTCAGCATATGCCAGTGTAAAGAAGGAGAGCATCCTGACATGAAACGGGAGCATGGGAAGGCCAAACCCTGCTCTGTCGCTGGCCTGAGTAGCCTCTGGACCATCTCAAAGGTACCTGCAAAACCAGCTTCACCGAAGGCATCTACACCTGTGTCATCCAAACCTCTGGACAGCAAGGAGTCCTGACCGCCTTTCTACTCGTAGTCTCTTCAGGTCACTTTTGACAACCCCAGCGTGAAGCCTGATGCGGCCACAGCCTCATTCTGCTGCAGACAGGCAGCCCCAAACTCATTTCTCATGCATGCAACAAATTCAAGGTATTTTTTATTTTATCATGATATGATTATCCAAATCCTTAATAGCACTTAGCATTTATGAGTAATGGTTCATTCTCCAGATCTTTTTATGAACATTAACTGATTAGCTTCATTGCACCTCTGTGAAAGCTGTGTGTGTAGGTGGGTGAGAGTTAAATATAGACGTGGCAGATTCTCACGGTTTTGACTTCACTCCACCAGAGGATTTGGCTCCCCGAGTCTCCACTGGCTACAGCAGGGAAAGGAGCTCAACTCCTCCCTCACCTTTCTCATTTCCAAAGGGGGTGCTCTTTGTCTGCAGTGAGGGCTGCGGTGAAGACCTTGTGAACGCCCAGGCCCGGGGAGCCACGGTGTGGGGGGAGCCACGGCGTGGGGCCTCAGGCCCAGTGTGGTGAAGGACTTTCACCACGGCAGCAGGAATTTCCCTACTGGACACCGGTGGACTCTGCAGAGACCACCAAAGCCTCAGGTCCCCTGAACCTCAAGAGCCATCTGGACCACGGTTTGCTCTGTGGATGAATTTGGTTGTTTGAGAGTCAAGGTGGCGAGGGGTGACCCCTGGGGTCTGCCCAGCCACTGTGAAGAGTGTCCCACAGGAAGCAACCCCCAGGGAAGCAGGTGCTTCCAGAGCCTCCCCAGCCACAGCCCAGGAGGAAGGCTGGTCGCTCAACGGGGAGGGGGTGGCATCAGATGGCGCTGTTTGAAGGAAGGCCCGAGAGAAATGGGAGGTGATGGGGGTGAGAAGAGAAGGACTCGTGGGTGGAGTCCATGGACCTTCTGTCCACTCTGCCTGGACACATTTGCTTCCCATCTGACAGCCCAAGAGGCTCAGAGCTGGGCCCTGCCGCTGCTGGAAAGGGAAATGCCCACCCAGGTGGCCAGTGGCGCCTGCTTCTGGGCCGCACAGGTTTGTTCTATTCTGTCGTGCTTGGTTTAAATCATAGGAAATAACTGGAAAAAATTGAAAATAGTTAGAAACGCCTAGGAAATTGCCGCTCGCTGGCTCCTGCCCCCTTCGGCAGCCATGTCAGGAGGAGCCAGAGGCTGAAGGTGAGGGAAGGCTCGGGTCACGTGGGCTGGGGCAGGCAGACGAGAAGCAGCCAGCCCTGGGAGGTCAGACAGGAACCTCTGAGCTTCATCTTCTTACCTGGGTGTTACGGATGTTTCCTGCCTCACCGAGGAAAGGGCTTGGGGAGATCTTGCCCCACTTGATCACCTGTCATACAAACTTAGCCCTGGGATTTTAGGACCTCTCTTGCACCTAGGAAATACTCTTCAAAGACTGCTTATTCCCTCGAAAACCAGCTTCTCCCATCCGAGCAGGACAGAGCAGGCTCAGAGCACAGCAGGTGCTGGGGCCCCCAACCCTGGCCACATAGCCTGGCTCTTGGGCTCCTGCCTGCAGGTGTGCAGCACTTTCTACGAGGCACTCTGCCTGCCCTGCAGACCCGTGAGTGCCGTGGCCCTGCTTCCAAATACCCCTCTCCCGCAAGGTTCCGGTGTGGGCCTCTGCACCAGCCTCACCTCCTCCCAAGCTCACACCATCACACACATAGGCTCAGCACCCAGCGCCTTGCCTCACTCACCCCCCCAACCCTGCACTCCAGGATCCTTAGACTGGCCCCTTCTGTAACCAGGGAAACGGTTGCCACGGAAACCAGGCCCGGGTTGCCTCACCCAGGAGCCGGTTGGAGCTCCAGCCAGGACCAGCCTGGTAGAGCAGGAGCCCGGCCAAGCGCCCTGCCCTTCCTCCACGGGGATCCATTGCCACACCTGCCCTTTTGGTCACCTTTGTCCCCTCCTGGCCTGTGGAGATGAAAGAGAGTCCCCTGTCCTCGCAGGACAGGTTTAGGCAGTTAGCAGGTAATTCGATTCTCTTAGAGGCTCAAGCAGACAAGCACTTGGCTCCCCCAGGAAGGAGGGACCCTGAGTCCCTGGCAGAAGCCTCAGTGGGCGGGAGGCAGGGCCGAACCCTCCTGGCTCAGAGAAGCTCTGGGCTTGCCAGGCATTTATAGCCAAACCGGCCAGATTTTTGAAAGGGACTGTCCCACCCTCCCGTCTGGTGGCATCTCTGATTTTCTGTGTGCATGGGATGGCAGGGATGGTGAGCTCCAGATAGTAAATATAGAATCTCAATGTTTCTAACAACAAATTTGGCAAAGCCTTCTGGCCTAACAGGCCTTCCCGGGCTTGTGATGACAGCCAGGATCCCATCCCGGATGGGAGCGTCCCCTTCTGGGGCTGCCAGGGCAAATGGGAGCCCAGGGCTTCCCAGGCCCACAGTGGCCAGGTGGGCCTCCAGGGCACCTCTCTGTTGTTCCTCAGGCTCCTGACAGGACTGCGCGGCAAAATACAGAGAGAGCCATGCCCAAAGAGTTCCCCTCCCACGCACGTACCGCATGAGCATCTGCAGGAGGCGCTGTTCATCCGTTCAGCACAGCACTGGGGGAAGGGTGTCAGGTGTGGGGGCACCTGGCTCCCTTTACTTCATAAGTATCACAGGTTGCTGCTCTTGGGAGGAGAAATTGACCCCAAACATCCATGCATGTTCTTTTCTTCTTAGGAGACATTTTCCAATCAATGTCCAGGGATCACTAGCCAATCCCAATCAGTTGTCCAGGCTAAACAGCCATAGCCTGTCCCTTACCTGGTCCCCAGGTCTTGAACCTATGCCTGCAGGGCTGCTGATTGCATGTCCATATGTGCAGTTAAGGCAGCCGCTTCCTCTGGCACAAATCTACGGTATATAGATTCATTCCTACCATTGTACTTCCAATGCGAAAAGAAAAAAAATATTGCTCAGTAAACATAGTAACAAAGGTCTTATTTCCTGAACCTGAAAAGATAAAATAAAAAGTCAAGCTACTTGTGATAAATTTTTCTGAATAATAAATGACTAAGAAATAATTTAGCGCTTGATGTTCATAACTGATTCGAGAAACACAAAAGAAGTGTAGAACAATCTCTAGTATAGAAGAGCTTTCTGATTTTTTAAGGAAGACAAAAAAAAAGAATCTTATGAATCAGAAAAAGAAAATACAGAAGACTGTGTGTGCAGTGTTCGTCTGCGTTGCCTGTGTTTCAACCATCTGGGAGGAAGCCTGCACACTCCTATTGGCTAATGAGGATTTTTAGACTAAAATAATCTCTCAGATATTTTCCAACTCCGACAGTAAATTGTGCATATGGTTTCTGACATTTCACACAAAGTATTTGGACAAACAATATCAGCTGCCCCAGACAATAAGGCTATTTTTTTTCTCCTAGAAATGTTAGTCCTGGAAAAGTAATGGTTTTATCTATTGCAGTGTTTAGGGACCCCGGTGAGTAAAGGAAGGGCCCCCTTCATTCTGGGAGCAACTCTACTGCGTCCCCAAGTTCTGTAGCCGTGGTGCCCGTGTGTATGATGGGGGACCTGGAGCATTAGCAGGATCTGAAATACAGAACTAATATGGAACTGGGCTCCAACATAGGAAAACCTCGACGTGAATCATAGACATTTCAGACTTTAGGCATTTGATTAGCTTCTCAATTCCCAGTCTATCTGTTCATTCTTTGTTTTGTTCACCGATCTTTTCATCCTGTCCTAGGTGTGAGCCACACTGGTAAAAACCCCTGGTCCCGTGGAGCATACATTTTGTTGCAGGGAGAAAAATCCATAAATTAAAACCAAATATATGGGGCTGGGGTGGTGGCCCAGGGGAAGAGCACCTGCCTGGCTTGTGGGAGGCACAGGGTCTGATTCTCAGCAACACATATAAATCAACAAAGTAAAGGCCCATTGACAACTAAAAAAAGAAAAAAGAATAAGAAGGAACAAAAGAAACATACCAACCAAGTGCAAGGTGTAAACTTTGAATAAAAAAATAAAATTGATTTTAAAAAACTCAAAAACCAAATATCCAACCTGTCAGGTGGAAGGAAGGGCTGGGAAGGAGAGGTGACCTGGGGAGGGAGGCCCCACAGACCGTCGTCACTAGGCCCCTTGGATGAGAGGGCAGAGACAGAGGAAAGCCATGTGGTGGCAGGAGCAGAGCGCAGAGTGACACAGACCAATCAAAGTGGCCAAGGAAGGCTGCCAGCACCAGGCCAGGAGAGGCGCAGGGCACGTCCACCCCAAGAGCCCTCGGGAGGAACCCCCTGCTGACACCTTGACCGCAGACCGCTGGCCTCCGGACGGTGACTGGCCGAATTCCGTAGTTGAAGGCACCCTGTTCGTGGGACTTCACTGTGGCAGGCCTAGGAAACTAGCTAACTCCCACTTTACAGAAGAACCTGTGGCTTAGAGAGCTTCCGTAACTTCCAAGTTCATGTGACTGGCAAAGGATGAACGGGGACCAGACCTCTAGACAAGTTGCCCTGACCGACACGGGGCCCCTTAACTCTTGTGTCGACCAAGGACCACCCACACCAGAAATAAGAAGCACAGGAGTCAAGAAGTTTCATTTTGTGATCTTTGTTTTGTACCATTTTTAAAGCTCTCGGGACAGATGTATAAGTAAGAATTCTCCAAAGTAACAGTCAATGGAATAAACACACACTGAGAAGAAAGAGATCTATTGTAAGAAATTGGTTCATGCTATTATGGAGCCTGAGAAGCCCCCTAGAAGTCTATCTGCAAGCTTAGGGCAAGGAGAGAAGATGGTACAAGTTCCAATCTGAGCACAGGAAAAGACAGATGTCCCCAATGAACCAGGAAGAGCACGTCCTATCCTCTGCTTTCTGTTCTCTCACGGCCCTCAGTGGATAGGATGATGCCCCTCCACAGCGGGAGGCAATCTGCTTTACTAAGTCCACCAGTCCAAACACTGGCATCTCCAGACACACCCTCATCATCACACCCAAGATCATGTTTAACCACATAGCTGGGCACCCCCTGGCCCAGTCAAGTTAACCATCCCAAGTCCACCCTTGACAACCCGTCACCCACACATCTCCCTAAACCACACTTGGTGTCTAGATGGAGACAGCAACAAGGTCCTGTTTCCACCTGGCTTGATAGTGATCCTGCCTCCAGCTGACAGCACACTAACCCTGCCCCGTAGGAGGAGGCCAATCCTCAAGCCACGCTGCTCTTTACTGTGGTGTCAGAACTTAGATACTGTGATGACAAGGAACAGCACATAAACATCATAGCAATGTCATTACATCCTGAGTCGCATGACAGAGGACTAAGAAGGGAGACAGAGATATTTGCTCATTACATGTACACACACACACACACACACACACACTCATACACACACACAGACACACACAGATTCCTGACAAAATAAGGAGGATACTCATGACAACTGAATGCTTGAAAACAGTCATTTTATTTTAGGAAGCCAACAGCATAAGGACTCGAGGTTTTATTCTCTAACTGGGCAGGGACAGGGCTCGTGGCAGCAGGAGGCGAAAGACACTTCAGATGTCGAGCTTCATTCTGGCAAAACCTCCTTCAGACCCTTTAGAACAGGAAATGATGGTCACGTGCTTCAACAGCCGGGGGAAGATCCCCACAGAAAACGTGAAGCGTACTGAGGCCCCGGAGTATCATAGGTGTGTTGGCGATCACCCTGGCCAGGCCCCGGCGAGTTCTGAGGACCACTTCCTGCTGCTGCTCCTGGACCTTGCAGGCTTGAACCTCTCACATGATGTGTGCAGGACGGCTCCTGATTGTTCTCTCTGAGCCCCACGGTATTATTAGGTTTCTGCAGAGAAACCGAGTCAATAGTGTGTGTGTGTGTGTGTGTGTGTGTGAGAGAGAGAGAGAGAGAGAGAGAGAGCTGACAGTTGAGTTCCATTTGGAGGTTGCAGGCTGCAGACCCAGAAGAGCTGTTGCAGATCCGGAAGACAGCGGGCACACCCTGGCCCTGCGGGAAGGCCGACAGGGAAGTCTGCTCACCAGGGGCGGTGAGCCTGCCTGTTCTAACCCAGCCTTCCGTCGATGGGACGATGGGACGAGGCTCCCCTCACTGGGGGTGCCACCTGCTCATTCCTCCACCAGGTCAAATGCTGATTCTTCAGGGAACACTCTCAACAGAAAATGCTTGACAGAATATCTGGGCATGTGGGCTGGTCACGTTGGCACTTGAGATTAACCATCGCATCTGTTTATTGACGGACAAGGTCTTCTTCCTGAATGTTCAATTCTCCCATTTCTGCATTACATCAGGACTTTTCTATTTAGACACACCACCTTGTCCGCTTATGCTTTAAAGAAAAACACTCGCTGTAAACAGCTGTATTATTTCTAACATTATAGCACACCCCTGAGAGTGCAACTATTTTTTCTTGGTATTTAAGTGTATTGGTCTGCTAGACCACTTGTTCCTACAGCTTGTAGATCACTTGACTGGTTCAGATTTAAATTTTATTTAAATTTTGACTCCAGCCATTATTTCTCAACCAACTCAAGGGTTATAGTCTCAGCATATGACCTTAATATTACAACCCGTGAACTGGTCTCCTGCTGTGAAATTACATCATGTAGGAGATCCCCTCTGTCCATTATCCTGGGCATTTTGGTGACCGAGCTCTCTGAGAGTCATGGTACTGCAAATCAGAAGGAGCTAAGGAGAGCCAGGGGAGAGAATAATAGTTTGCAGGCCACCATGGTAATTTCTCCTACTCTTAATGCCATGGAAAGATCACTGTGAGCAGTGGGCACGAGGTGCTTCTTCCTGGCACCTTGTCAAAGGAAAAATATTTTATGTAAATGGAGATATTCTGTTCCGAGAAATAATAGATCTATAGTGATTTCATCCTCGTGTTTAACTGGACAAGGTTTACCTTTAAAAGATGGGTTGGCTTTTACCAGTACTACTTGTTGAAGAAAGAAGGAATACCGAGAAGATATTAATTGTGCCAC
Organism: Marmota monax; assembly: GCF_021218885.2. Taxonomy (NCBI): domain Eukaryota; kingdom Metazoa; phylum Chordata; class Mammalia; order Rodentia; family Sciuridae; genus Marmota; species Marmota monax. The sequence goes on along the minus strand of NW_026692826.1, from coordinate 8,377,467 downwards.
ATTAGGCTAATAGCACGCAGCCCACACACCACACTTGAGAGAGGTCACCGATAAAATTTGTTAAGGAATAATTGAGTGGGTTGAATTACTTAAATAGGTATTGAAAATGATAAAATAAAGTCGGCTCAGAAGGATAAAGAATAGCGGCACCAGTGAAATGCTGAAATGGTGACCTTTGACTCTCGGCCCTTCTTTCTACTCCAACTGAAAGCTTCTCCACTCAGGAACTCTCTCTCATTTTCATTGTAAGTGGGAATATTTTAATTGGCTTCTCCCACTTTTATTCTCAAAGACTTATCAACAACCAAGGAATGCTAGAAGTAAAATGCAGAACCACAGTTAACTTCTGGGCTTCCCCCTTGACTTCCCAGCTGGTTCCTAAGAGAGACTATGCAAAGGGCCCAATTTCTGGGCAGATTCCTTCCTGCCTCCTTGGGTGGTGGGCTCCCAGCCTCACACATGCGGCCAGCCCTGAGAGTGACCAAGGGAACGGAGACATGGTGCCAAATAGTACATGGCTCAGGAGCCACTCGGGGCACTCTGCTTTACTTTGGGCATCCCCCTGGAAGGGCCTTGGGGATTTAGCCCATGTGGCGAATGGCTATCCAAAGCTTACTGTGTGTGAGGCACTGTGATAGATTCACAAAGCAGAAGCTACAATCTTTGCTTTTGCTGTGAGCTTGAAGTTCTGCAGGAAAGACAGTAGGCTATTATAACAGGGGGTGGGAGTGGGTGGGGGTGGGGTGGGTGCCTTACATCGGGGGCTGTGAAGCACCCACAGAACAGTGCAGGCTTCACATTCAGATTCTGAAGGGTTTTCTATGAAGAAAACCATCCTGACTCACTGCATTCTTCTATTTTTAACAGCACAGTATTGATATTTATTCTTTCTTAGATGTACCAAATAATGGCCTCGGAAGGTATCCCACGCATCTTATAATGGGATCTTCAGGAGGCGCGTGGCTAGAGAAGCTACCAACTGCTCCCTAACACAGGGAAGTGCCAGGTGCAGTGCATTCACGCAGGTCACTCTGGGTTTGTATTGCTGCTCACACCAATGCCACAGGAATACCTGGATTTGAAGTCATCAAACAGTGAAATGAAGATTAGTTTTAAACCCACAGGAATTAATAAAACCTCTCCAGATTCTATCTTCTCTTTTTAAATTGGAATATGAAACTGTATGAGGGAATTCTGTTACTTTAAAAAATCATATTTGTATTTTTGGAAGAATAGATCTTAATTAAGATGAAAGAGAATACCTGAAATTTAATTACTAAAAATCATGCACAATTTAGGGGAACTTAGAAGTGGTCAATTTCATAGTAGATATTCTCTAATCAGCATCTGAAAATGGTTAGTCTCAACTACGTAATGCTACCCAAGGTCTAGCAAAGATATCCCTCCAAATGATAATGACCCCGAAAAAGACATTTTCTAGCCCTTAGACCAAAGATCATTTTCTTCAATGTCAACAATAATTATGCTCTTTTCCAAAATTTAACTTAAATCTGTTTTTATTTTAGAAAATAGAGATTTGAAAAAAGCTCTTTTGCAGTGTATTTATTGCACACTGTGACTGACAGTCCCCCTCCGAGGGTCCCTCAGCTGCTCACAAGGCCCTCAGGATGACACCCCCGGTTAGCACGGCTAGTTCCCTGCCACTTCACAGGTGCGGAAGCCGAGGCAAAGAGGGGCTAGAGCTCCTGGGCTCAGGCAACACGGGCACTTCCCAGAGCTGGGCTTCTGGCTCGGGCAGCCCTCGCTCTGCCCCATCCTTCTGTCCCCCCCACTCTGCCCTGTCCCTCTGTCCCCCCTGCTCTTCCCTGTCCTTCTGGCCCTCTCGCTCAGCACTGCTGGGCAAAATAAACCATTGATATTCTACGTGTGTTAACGAAGGGGAAGGGTGCTATGTGCACCATCGAGCACTTGCTTTTCCGCTGTGCACACGGAACACAGCTCAGTTCACCGAGATTGAACTGTGGCTTGTAATGGGGGGTCTGCCCTCTGACCTCCTGTGTTTCCCCTCCTCCCCTCCTCACAGGCACTTCTCACTGCTGTGTGAGGGCCCTCGAGTGTGTCCAGGCCCTGGCTGTGGAACGTGATCACCAGCTGAGCAGCACTACACTTCTTGTCACCTGCATCTCAGCCTTTGTCCATGGTGGGGCCCAGGAAGGCCTCCTGGGATGGAGCCGGGGTGCGGTGACTTAGCTTACATTTTGATGCACTTGACAAGTCGTGCCATTTTCCAGGCCTTTGGTGGGCACTGGTCACAATCTAGTTGCTGAAACTGCTGACCCCCCTTGAGGCTTCCCCTGCAGCCTCTGAAGCCTCCACCCACAGCAGTGCCCCTAGAAACCGTCTCCCTCGCTTCCCGGGAGGCGCCTTCCAGGTCCCCTGGGATCACTGCCTGCTCTTCCTGGGGTTTTGCGCTGGTGACCTCTATGGCTTACCTAGAGAGACCCCCATGTCCTGTCCCGAGTCTCCCCCTCTCCTGTGTGCTCTGCTCCGTCCACTCATCTGTCCCTGCCTGTCTGCTCCACACCAACCTCCAGGCCCCTCCCCTCCTCTTCAGCCTCTGCACCCCATGGTGGCACCCTGACCTTCAAACATTCATCGGAAGCCACATAGCCCTGCCCAAAGCCTGCTGTCCTTCTGCACATTCACTGAGCCACCGTGACCCACGTGGCCGTCAGGGTGAGGACAGGGTGGGGGAGGACCCTCTCACCTCCTCCTGAGGCAGGCGCCACCTGTAGAGTCACCCTGAACTCACTTTGGACTCTGCACGGGCTGACTTCCATGATTTTACCTCCAGGACCTCTCCCAAACCACTCTGTCCTCCAGGGCCACTGCCCTCACCACCCATGGCCTGAGAGGTCCCAGACCTCAGCTGGCCACAGGCGTCCATCCTGCCTGACACTCGTGGCAAGGACAACACTTGGCACCACGTCCCCCCTCCCCAGCCCTGGGAGAGGTGCCTGAGCCCTGGGCTGCTGCCCTGGGCCGGGCCGGACTCCCCTCTCCTGGGCTCTTCTGCCACTTTCCTACTGTGTCAGTCACTTTGCATCACTGTGACCAAGAGACCTGACAAGAACAACTCAGGAGGAGAAGCTTATTTTGGCTCAGAGTTTCAAAGATTCCGTGCAGGGTAGGCCGACTCCATGGGTCTTTAGGTGGAGCGCTGTGGCAGAGGGGTGTGTAGGAGAAAAGCAGCTCGGGAAGAGGAGAGAGAGTGTGCAAGGTGCCAGGGACAAAGGACAAACCTCAAAAGCATGCCCTCCCCCCAAGACCTACTTCCTCCAGCCACATCTACCTGCTGACAGCACCACCAGGCTAGTTCATTCAAGTGGATTAATCCACTCATCAGTGGGTCACAACTCTCATAATCTAATCTTTCTCCTGAATGTTCTTACCTTGTTTCCCACATCAGCTTTTGGGGGACACCTCATGTCCAAACTGTAACATTACCAAGAAAGTGCAGAGGGGAGTTGTCCCTCATCAGGGGCTGTGAGCTCCATCGAGGGCACTGTTCTTTCTCACCTTTGCCTTACCATGGCTGTTGTTGACAAACAGCATTTCTCACTGTATCAAGTAGCTGTAGGTGAATTTTGGCTCAATAATCATTTAAAGAGAAGCATGTTTATGACTCGATGTGCATATAATAAGAAGGATAAAAGGCCACACTCTGAATGTGTGGCTGTGTAACATGACGGTGACGCTGTTCAGCTACAGTGCTCTGGCACACTACCAGTTCTTCATCATTACGAGTGTTCATGAACTTGACATAATTTTGAGATTTTTCTATTATAAAGTGGAAGCACATTCAAGCTTAAACCAGAATTATATTGAAATCAAGATGAATGTGAGTTTGTGCTGTAGAGTTTCTCCTTCAAAGGACTGAAAATTACAACTTGCCATTGTCAGGACTTCCATGGGCCACGTCATTCACAAGCTCAGGTACCCCTGCAGGAGTCTCCCCACCTCTCTTCTATTTTCAGTAGCCCCCATTTTACTAATTCTAAGCCACATTGTCTTTAGCCTCTGCCCACTTCCTCCACAGCCAGCTCAGGGATTCGTCTTTCTTACCCGCCCAACCCTGCTGAAGCCTCTGCATCTCACACCTACCAGAACCATGGCGGTTGCATCACAAGCATTGGCAATTAAAGATACCTTTGAGGAATCAATTACCTGCTGAAATTGCCTGGCCTCCCTTGGTCCTTGTGGCTTAGAAAGCCGTCTTGTCTCTTGAACATGCAAAGATCTGCAGCAAGGAATCTAAAAGCTGCAGGAGCAGATGCCAGACACTTCCTTGCCGGATCCTGGAGGAGGAGAGTGGGTGATAGGATGCAGTAGGCCACCTACTCTGGGCATCTGCAGCCAAGAGCAATGTCTTACATATCGATGTCCCAAGTGTCTTAGGAGAGTGCCTGGCCCCTGGTGAAAACTGGAGGCTCTCCCACAAGAATGTGGACTCCTGGGCCAGGACTCTAGGGGCTGTCCACCCCAGGGGGTCTTCCCCTAGTAAGGCCATGCGCAGTGGCCTCGGAGGTTGCCAGAGAGCCCTGGCTCTGACACTCCCGCACGAGGAGGGCTGGTTAACACTGGGCCACCAGGCCACCCCCAGAACTGCTGACCCAGGATGGTGCATTTCTGCCAAGATGGAACTCACCTGGGGACCTCACCTGAGAACCAGAATGGCGCCTCTCAAGCCATTAGAGAGCTTAGCTGCTCTGCAGTTGACAGCCAGCAGGTGCGCTGAAGCTGTTGCAGCTGGATGCCTGCCGACCTCTGTCTGTGAAAGGCCAGTGACTCACCCGACGGAGATTCAACCAAGAGGTTTTATTGGGAGGCTGCCTGGAGGGGAAGAAGAGGAGAGGCAGAGAGCGTGAGCTCACGACCTTCGGCTTAACAAGGGTTGCATAGGTGCTGACTGGCAGGGTGACTCAGGAACAGCCAGCGGACACTGTGTCCCACGGGGATTGGTTGAGAAAACTTTTGAATTTGGTGCCCTTCAGAGAGGAGGGGGAGGGGTAAGGCATTATGTGATGAAGCTTCGCCTCAGCGGGGCGTCTCCCACACACCCAACAGTTTGAGTGTCAGCTGAGCTGACCGTCACAGGCACTGGGGGATGTTGATTGAGGCTGCAGTGGGCAGCAGAGCCTGGTTAAGCCAAGTGCTGGGAACTCTCCCCATGGACCACAGACCATGCTCCACTTCTGCATGGCTCTTTCTCTAGGTGGACAAACGAGGTTTGTGTCAGGGGCCGCTCTGACCGGCCTCCCTGCATGGCGGCTTTCTGGTTGGTGTGTGGCCACACACATTACCCAGCCTCCCTGTGTGCTGATGGACCAAAGCCCCCTTCTCCATATCTCTCCAATAGGCACAGGAGGTAAGTGGAAATCCACACCAAGGTTCTGAATTCTATTTCAAGGGCTCTCTGAAGGCAGTACCTAAAGCTGGGGCCTGCACGGTCAGACATTGGACTTCTGTCACCCCTACAGACCCTTATTTTAATTTTAATCGACTTTGGTTTCTTTACACCTGTCTAATTAGATGAGATGCAGACTGGATTCCTCTGAACAACAGGTTACCATGCGTGCCACCCTGACTCAGGCCCTGGAGAGGGCAAGAAGCACTGCTAGGCAGAAGCCACCAGCAAGGCCCCTTTCCTTGTGCTCATGGGGCCATCATGGGGCCATGGCCATAAAGCCTCTGGGTCTCCAGAAACAGCCAACCAACAGTCTTGGGTCAGGGCTCCCACTGCCACATTTAGCATGAGTGCCACAGAATCTCCACTGTAACAGCCCCACGGCCCCGGGACTCAACTGTCCTTCCTCTTCCAGGGGCCACTTTGAGTGGGGCTCTCATTCCCATCCTCCAGCTGGTGTCCCCAGCATGAGGAGGCCTCTGAGAGAGTGTGAGAGCACTTCTCCAACTGGGAATGGGTGAGCTGTGAACCAGGCATTGGTTTGGGGATTTCCTGCACAGGGGACTGTCACCAATGGGGCCTTTCCTGGAAAAACAAGCCTTGGAGAAGAGGACCTGAGATGCTCTGAGTTCAGGGGGCTCCTGGGATGGGAGCTGGCTGTGATGACCAGGCCCTACTGAGCCTGGTCCCCACCGGTGTGTCCATTTATCCCCATGAAGAGAGGGGAGTGTTGTGCCAGCAGCACAAAGCTGCCCAGTGGGTGCTGAGTCTAGACACACTCCCTCTATACAAAGCCAGTGTCCACCTAACTTGGTGGGTGTGGCCCTGGCTGCTGGCCAGTCTCAGGGATGGACCCCAGGTTCTGGGATGGATATGACCTCCACCAGCCTCCTTCTCTGCTTGGCTCCTGAGTGCTGATGATGGCGTTCAAGAAGGCCGTACGTCTGTCTGTGCCTCCCTAGCGTTCTAGAAACCCAAACACTGCTGTCTTTCACTGGTTACAGAAATGCAGGGTTTTAGATATGGGAAGGACCTGGGTTATACAGAATCCAAAGCCCAGTAACCTCCACTGAGCCAGGATCCAGAAGACAGAAGTGAGATTGTCACAGGCAGTGACACTCTTGGCCGGTTTGCCGATCACGGAGTCCGGGCAGTTTCTGGTGGGTCCCTGCTCCAGGCTTGCACTTTGACCTGCCACTTGCACTCTGACCCTGATTCTGCCCTCTGGTCTGATCTGCTGCTCCCCCACCTCCCTCCGTCTAGGACATCTCCCCTTTACCTGTCCTTCTCTACAGCTCCTGAGCATCTTGCTGGGCCCCCGGAGATGCTGGGTCCCCACCACCTGCTGTGTCTCCTCACTGGTCAGTGTCCAGGCTCCCCCAGGCCTGTTTTATGTGCTGCCCCCACAGACTGACCCTGCCAAGGTGATGCGTGGAAAACCTCATCCAATATCTGCAAATCTCATTTTGAATTCCAGCCTGGGCTGCTCAGAACACCCCCTTTCCCCATGAAACTCCACTGGGGAAGGCAGGAAGCCCCTCCTTGTTTCTTCCTCTGGACCACGGTTATAGGAAAGGGTAGGAAGGCGGCAGAGACCACACCCTGAAGTCGCTGGGGGAGCGGAGGCCCCTGCGGCAGATCCAGGAGTGCTCTGTGGACTCTCTGCCAGCCTGTTTTGTTCACTGTTTTCTATTTTTTCTCTTCTGTGCTAGGTTATAGCACACAACTAGATATTTAAAAAAATACTTGATAGATTGCAAAATAAACTATCACAACTGACAAAGCTGAAAGAATATCATTTTCAGATACATAGCAGCCAAATTTATACATCAAAGAATGCTATTATTAAGTTGAAGAATGGGGAAAGGGGGATTTCAAGTATGTGAGCTCAGTCAACTGTAGTACTATCAGGCTCTCTACCCACCAGGAGCCTAAAATGTTGTTGGGGAGATTAAACATATTTACGATTAGTGAATAATATGATAACGCACGACGGATGGACACACCATGACAGAATCCTACAGGGAAGGTCTCGCTTACCCCAGGCGCTTGGGCAGGTGACAACAGGGATTATCTGCTGAGCATGCGCATGGCCAGGTGCTGGGCCAAGTCCAGCATCTCCTCCTTCCCCTCTTTATAGTTTGAGGCCAGGTCGTCACTCAGAAAAATACAAATGGAGTGACATAAATTTTGTTTCCAAATGTATGGTGAACCAAGGTCCCAGCCTAAATGGGAGAGGACCTCCAAAGGGTGCTGACCACCACCTTAGGGCCAGGGCTCCCAACAAGAGCAGAGCAGGCTGTGCGGTCAGGACCACCATAACGGGCCCCAGGAAGCCGCTCTTAATTTAATTTATACCTTTAAAAAATGGGTTTTTTTTTCCTCCTCAGAAAATTTTCAACTTCTATTAATTCTCCACGTTGATCGTTCTTTTCCAACTTCTCCGTATTTTGTCTTTTAGGCTTATGGAGACCCAGGTGGCATTGAATTCTGAAGTGTTCTTCCCCTCTTCAGGTCACAGGGCCTAAGCTGGCTCCATCTGATCAGTTGGCCCAGGCGTTCGATTTCCTTGTGGGGAATTTGGTGTGTGCACATAAACGGATATTCCAGATAGCCCATGGAGGTCCCGTGTTCCTGCAAAGGGTGGCTCTGACGGGGGGCCCGGGCCTGCTGCCCGTGTGCTCTCTTCCGGGGTGAGGTAGGCAGAGTCGTGGGGACGGACACTCACTTTCTCTGGTCTCGATGGATGCTGCAGGCCCACACATGCCTTTATGGAGCATAAAAGACAAGGTCCACTCTGAGGAGCTTATGACCTAAGTCAGACATAAAGGAAGTGGCAGCCAGCAGTAAAGTCTCCATTTGTGCAGGTGTGGGAGCACGGAGGACGCCAGGCAGAGCTGCAGGGGAACTTTGAGGAGATTTACAGGACGGGAGAAAATGTCCAGCCCATAAAAAACCAGGAAGCTGCTCAGAGAAGTATAGGAAGTAACGCAGAAGAAGGTGTAAGTCAGGGCGATAATGAGCAGAAGTGATTGGCCACAGATTAAAAAGAAAACGCTGGGTACAGCTTGACATGGTCACCAGATAAATCAGCCATCGGCACATGGACCATAGGACATCCATCACTTAAAATGCTATTTCCCCAAAATGACTTGGCCGAAACGCCTGACCCTTGGGACCATAGCCCACAGCTAGTTTCATCCGTCTTGCTAAAAATCTGTATGATTTTGGAAAAGAAATTAGCACTCGGTAACTCTGCTCTTTCCTCCTCATTACCAGGACCTCTGACACTTGTGTTTGGTGATTTAGTGTTTGACCCAATGAAATGAACCACTGTGCCCAGGGAGGCTTACCTGTTGAGCGTCACCAACAAGGAGCCACGGAAGACAGAGCCCATAGTGACCCCTACTCCATGCAAACCCTGTCAGACAGGAGGGCCCTGGGGCTCGGGATGGACGGGGAGAGCCCCGGACATGGGTCAGGGTGTGGGGTGAGCACTGCTGACGCCCAGGACATTCACTCAGGAAGCAGAGCAGTGTCGTTCTTTGTAGAAAATGTGGAAGTGCAGGAAGGCCCTGGCAGATGCCGGAGACTGTGGCCCTCACGGCTAGCCCACACTCCTGCCTTCTCTGGTATTTTCTGAGCTGGTGTTTTATATGCATTGAAACTTCTAGGACCATTTCAATTTTTTAATAACTGCATGGTGTTCTTTTGATTTATTAAAAGAAAACAAAATCAACAGAAATGTAGTTTGCAATTAGGAAACGGAAGCAGACCTACCCTTCAGGCTTCAAGAACTCTCAGGATGCTCATGAAGAGCAAGTGGAGTCAGGCGTCTGGAGGAGCCGGCGGGTGAGTCTTGGCCTCTTCCTCTGCTGGTGGGTGACCCGTCCCTTTTGGATCTGTGCCCTAGGTCTCCTGCTCCGAGGACACTGCCCCACCAAGGCAGAAGTGTTTAGCTCCTTCTGAATGACCTTGTGGGGTGAAGGGAAGATACCTCCTGCTCCTCTCCTCTGCTGTTCCTCAGGCCTGCGCCCCGCCCCCCACAAGTCTGGGGCTCAACTGAGAAGCGGGGCCTGAGGGCAGGGGCCTGCAGAAAGCCTGCCCTCTGGTCCAGGTGTGGAACAGGCAGGAGCTCAGGACGGCATGTCAACAGCAGGGCGTGGGACCTGTACTTATTAAGGACCTTTTTATGTGCAAAAGTCACACAATTCTGCACTTTTCCCTTTCAGTAAGTGCTGACCCTTCTTGGGTGAGACATTTTTACTTCTATTGTACTCTGAGGCTGTGACAATTTTGTTTTCTTTTTGAATTAAAAGGGTTTCTTTGTTTCACTCCTCTCCATTGTACTCCATCTCCAGCTATCTCCAGTCTTGGCTCAGCTTCATGTTTGGTAAAATCCCTGTAGACACTTCAGGGCTCCATCTTTTCACAATTTCAATATTTGGAGAACACACGACATCTTGTTTACACCTAATACTTTGATCACATTTGTTTTTCTATCTGAAGGACGGCACTAAATGACCAGCACGGCACTGTTTCATGTCCCTGAGATTTTACTCCAACTCAAAGCTTCTTAGCCATTCCTGTTGAAATTTATTTCCCTGGAACACATTTTTCTATTCTCTATTAGTATGGAATGCATTTTTCTAGTCTTTACTAATATCGCTTTTAAATTCTGTACTTAATTTTCTCATGATCACTTCTGACACAATTGCATCCTGGCAACTAACCCTTTGTTGAAAGTCAGATAAACAAAAGACAGAACCAAAGAGTTCTTAGTCTCTTAGAGTGAGAACTATTCCCCAAAGCGCATCAAAATTTTTTTGGCAAGGCGTGGTTTACCATTCTGTGTTTGTTTCCATTAGTAGGTTTCGTGGCCCGGGAGCCAACACACCTTCCCTCGAGGGCCAGGCGGTAAGTATTTCAGGCTCTGGGTTTTGTGCTTCCTGTGGTGACTGCTTGGCCACTGACAGTGTGTAAATGAGTGCCAAGTCCGGGGTCCAGCAGCACCTTATTTACAAACTCAGGCAGGAGCAAGGTTCTACTCGCAGACCTGGTTTATTGACCCTGTTCAAACCAAGAGATGTTCGTGTGAGTGACCTTGGAGAAAACATTTGATTTTTCCTGTCTTGTTGGGATTTATGGAATTATAAACCATTACAAAAAGTCCAGTTTCATCATTTCATAAGTGACCTACCTGAGCATGAGCACAGCTCAGTAAACTGCCCATGGAAGCACGGATCGCAAGTGGCGGGAGCTCAGGAGAAGGGCTCCTGCTGGTGTCCTCCACCCACCGAGTGTCCCTTCCAGAACCATCCCCAGGAGCAGCCAAGAGTACCTGATTTGTCATAGCATCTGTCACATCTTCTGTCCTTTGCTTTCTCTTTTGCAGTTTTAATCTACTGAAGCAACTGCCTTCCATTGTTCAGGTTTTGAAGAACCTGATGGTTTCTTCACTTCGTAACATGAACAGTGATTACTAGTAATAACGATACTGGTTGTGTTGGCTTCCGGAGCTGTGCGCTATTTGGCACTGGGCACAACTAGTCTCTTCATCTTTTAGTAATTCTACAGAGTAGGTATAGTTCGCTGTTTGGTTTGTTTTCCCTGTTTGGTCCTGTTGTGGAAAACAAAACAAAAGAGATTCCTTTAATTCTTTATTTTTCTTTCTTTCCCTTGTTTTGTTTTCAGAGAAGAGCCTTTGTAACTTCAAATCACACAGCTTTGTGCATGGAAACTTCCACCTGCTTCTTTTTTAAAAATTCATGATCAGATAACCTGACTTTCCAGCCACTGAAGAGATGTCACTGTATCTTGCTTCTCAGATTACAGCAGAGCAATGGGTCTGAACTAAGGGGGTTTTTTTCCCCTTATTTTTAATGCCCACAAACCTGAGCTGGGGAATCCAGCCCGCCCAGTGATGCCATTGCCCTGGATATATATGGAAAGCAGATACTGGTGACAAGGGGCACCTGAGCTGCTGCTGTGTGACCAGGTACAATGGGGCATGGCAAACGGGCGGGGTGAGGGCACCTCCTGGGACGGCCGAGCACCTTCCAGTAGAGCTTGCAAGACAGGGCACCGCGGGGACCAGCCTGGCACGAAGCAATCAGAGCCCGTGGTTCTTCTGTGCTGAAGACGCAGCAGGCATGGGTCTAAGAGCTGGGATGTCAGAAGTCCCAGGCAGTGCGGACAGAGACGCCAGCAGCAGGCCAAGGGAAGAGCCTGCCTCGGGCCACCTGGGAAGGACTCTGGCTAGCCACAGGGATGCGTGGACTGCACCCAGCAGGTGAGTTACGGCAGGGCAGCGAGCGCCTTCAGTGACCCGAGCTCATCTGGAGGACGAGGCACATCAGCGCCCAGGGACTACTCAGCATCCTTGGACTCCCTGCCTCCTCTAGAGAGGTACTCTAGTTGAGAGGCCCAGCACCCACCCACACTCCAGAGAGAGCGAACCGTAGTTAGGGGGACGACTCCCTGTTCGCAGGCGAACTTTCCAGACAGCGATGGCCTTTTGGACGAGTTAGAACTGCATTGGGGTTTCTCTAGATTGCTAGGTTGCTTCGTTGGCTGGACCCTTTTGCTCCTTGCCAAATAAATGGTGACCCTTCCAGTCTGTCCTGGAAGAGAAATTTTCACCTCTGCCTGGGAGCACTCATGACACAACGGAGCTCAAGAAATGTGTGCAAGCGAGGGTTGGAACCATGGATTTTACCCACGCCACATCCCTCTGCTTGCACCCGAGAGCCTAGTGGGTGGCTGATCATGGCAGCAGAAAAGAACAAAAGCTAACGCATTGGGCAAGCCACGTGGACACCTGGCCCAGCTCCTGCACGGCCTCCTCCTCGGGGGAGGCATTGACATGGCGCCTCCGCACAGCTGGCTCTCGCTGGGTTAGTCTGAGCCTCTCAGCAAAGACTTCCAGCCACTCAGATCAGTTATCGCTTCAGTACATGTGTTGTTAAAATCCCTTTTATGTTCAGTGAAATCTCTGCTTGAGTAAACAGTTACATCACTAATTGCTAAATATGACATTATCAGATTGTTTTGACTTCCTGGGGGTGAGGGTAAGGGAAAAAAGTTAATTACAATTACTTTTCTCTCTGGCTAATGGAAACCGGTGCTTAGGTCTGCGTGCTGCCTGCTGGTTGGCAGTAATCTCTGGGTATTAACTGGCAGAGACCAGAATGACCCAACCTGTGGATGGCATTGCTGCACCTGAACCTACCAGCAGCTAACAAATGGGTCTCTTTCACTGAAGACTAATTTTCACATTAAAAAAAATCTTTATTATGGGCCTAGTGCAGTTAAATTGCCAGACGCAGTCGGGGATCTATACTTAGACCGGTAATATTAGGCACTGAGAAAATGCCTCAGGTCATGATCAAGCTGAGCCGTGTTTCCGGCCCTTGATAATTCCCTTTCAAGAAAATTCCACCAGGTGGCACAAAACGTCTCAAAGTGCCGCTGAGCATGCTCCCTGGACCACAGTGACGTGGGGAAGACGGACGAGAATTGCAAAGGACGAAAATAAGCCTCCCCCGCTCTCTGAAAGCGCACCTTCTCACCCTCAGCAGCTTGTTCAGTGATGGAAAATGTGTATGCAACGATGTATGAATTCCACAGCTCTCCCAGACTTCACCCTTTGAAAAATGTGCAGACTGATAGGAAAGGGGAACAAACGTAGGAAGAGGCCAAAGATGACGAACCCAGATCTGCAAAGTTGTCAAAGCACCCAACCTGAAATTGTCAACTTTACACAGAACTCTTCATACAAAATGCTCTTGTGAGTTCAAATGCACAATCATTCACACAAGTGGTTAATGTTCTCACTGTAATCACTGTCATGAATACAAAGATTTGTAAATTAAGCTAGAGTCGGATTATTGGTGTTCAGAGGCTAGGGCAAGACTTCGTGGTGGAATGAAATAAAACAAGATGGTGTGTCCTGTTGTCTGCCCCACCCCTTGAACACCAGTCCACACCCAGGGCTAGGCCGGCATTGGGAGTCCATGCGGATTCAGATGGGGTATCAAGGAATCACTGGATGTTAGTTGCCACAACACACAATGCCATGTGATTCCTGGGCTGGTGAACCAGGAGGAGCCGGTGTGGACTCAGGACGGCAGAGGTGGCCTCAGCATGACGTCCAGGCCTCCCAGCTGCTCACCCCAGGGTCTGGTCCCAGGAACACTGGCATGATATATCTGGGGAAGTGCGGGCATAAGCATTTTGAAAAAGTTCCTGGATGATTTTGATGTATCTTGTAATTAAAAGACTTAGACCTCAGGGTGTAGATTCCCCACACAGTAAACTCCAGTGGGTCCCCACCTGCGTTCCAATAGGCCAAGAACCTGAGGAAATCAATGCCCAGGAGTTGACCCTGGAGGTGACCTTTCTTAAAGTCTCCTGCTACAACTACAGCTCGAGCACACCAGTTTAAGATGGTTGAAACTTGAGAAACTTCAAACTTCAGTCACACCTGTCCCTGAGGACAAGCACATGTATCAACATCATATAAACAACGTTTCTTAAACTGGTCCTTGAACAGTGCATATTTGAATATTTTGAGTAGCAAGAAAACAAGAAGAAATACTCTGATGCAGAGAAACAAATTAGGTAGTGAAATTAATACTCTGTTCCCAAATTTTAGTCTGAGATGTTTAACTTTATTTATTGTAAAGCTGACAATGCTACTGATCAAAGAGCCCGACTCATTTTATGTAAGAAGTACTTGAAAATGACAACTCTGTGTAAAACGTGTCAGAACTGAAGATGTTGAGTGGATACTTACTTTTAGAGAGTCTTTTCTAGGGCTGGGATTTGTGGTAGGCGCCAGGTTATGTTCAGGGTGCCCCCCAGGCCTCGGAGCGACCTGTAAAGTAGGTCTTACTTTTTCATTTTTAACAATAGCAACTGTAATGAGGGTAAGCAGAGGGCTAGAGAATGTAAGTTTTCTGGCTCACATTATAACCTTTTCCTGTCTGACCTCAGTCTGAGAGCGTTGTGACCGTGGGGCCATCTAGATGTGCGTGTGAGGGGTCCTTCAGGAGGGTGGGGAGGACAACTTCATGAGAAAACATTTTTCCTTATAAAGGGTAACAGAGCAGTTGATAGTTTCTACTACAAATTAAATGGTAGAAATTAGAGCTGGAGCAAATATCAAAAGAATTTTTTAAAGTCCCCACTTGCACAGGGTCCCACTGTGAGCAGTGCCTAACATATTTCCTGGTGCCGGGAAGCCACCTGGGGACGGGAGGCTGCGCTTGTGCTGCGGCACACACTGGTGCCGGGGCTCTGTTGGACTTGAGCTCAGAGCTGCGCGAAGTCAGTCTGGGAAAAGCCCTGTGACGACGCACTGTCAACTGAAGAGCATTGCCAGTCCAGTCCTAGGAATGCCTGACCAAAGTACCAAAGTAGAAAGGCTCTCCTGTCCACATTCACCTACCTCCTCGTTCTGAAATTAAAGGACCCTGAGCCAGGCATCAAGGATGCTCGGAGAGACTCGACCTGGTGAGCCTCACATCGTGGGTTCCCCATCACAGGAAGCGGCTTGCCAGGTCCACGTGATCAGGTGTTTCAGAAGGATACAGGGGGGACAGGCAGGTGCACCCCTGCCCATGACAGAGTCACTCCCTGGCCCCGTGGATGCCTGAAGCCACAGCAGTGTGGAGCTCTGCCCGAGCCACTCCTCCACATGTTGCCCACGATGCTGCTGAATGTACGAACGAGACATCGGAAGAGTTTCCTAGCAATAAGAGTAGTAGAGCGATGGTAACACTCACTATACTGAAAAGTACCTGAAACTGTGGAGTGTTTATTTCTGGAATTTTCCATTTAACATTTTGCACCAGGTCAGCGGGCACCCACAGGAAGAGTCTGTGGCCCCTAGCCATGATCTCCTCGGTGCTGCTTCCCTTCCTCCTCCTGTTTCCCAGAGCTGAACCACACTCCCCTCTGCTCTCTGCACGTCCCTCCTTGGTACAGCTGAGGCACTCCATCTGTCACCCCTACCCTCTGCGCCTTAGTTCATCGGCTGAGCGAATAGGCAGCAGCAGGCCTCCTCTGGGTGGGACTCTGGGGACCCAAGAGGAATGGCGTGGAGGAGGAGGAGGAGGAGGAGGAGGAGGAGGAGGAGGAGGAGGAGGAGGAGGAGGAAGGGGAGACAGCCCCCAGGCCTCGCTGTGGCAGGAGGGGAGCTATGGGTGCAGGAGGACTCTCCAAGGGCGTGCCTGATTTGGGATTTGAAGGACGTGGGTCCCAGGGGAAGAGGCAGACAAGGGTGCTGCAGATGGAAAAGTGCCAAGGCTTCCTTGCTCAGGAGGGAAGGAGGACACCCTTCCTGCTGAACAGGGTCCTCTCATTCTGACTTCCTCCTCGGAAGAGACTTGGTCCACTTGGAAGCTCTCCCATCTAAGGAAGGGTCTGGAACTCGGTGTCGGCCATTGAGACCAGGGCAACTGTTGCTTGCTCTACTTCTTTTAAACGTAACAATACTTTCAGATCTTGGAGGCCTGCATAATTCCCTGCTGCGTCTCCCAGGCCCACCCCCCCCATGCCCACTCAGCAAGGGATCTGGTCACAAAATGGCCAAAATATCCGAGTGAGAATGGAGGTGACAGCAGATCCAGGCCTGACCTTGTGCTGTGCTGGCCACGTGGCTGCAGAATTGCTGCCTCCCCTTGCCTGTCTGAATCAGGCCGTGATGAGCTGTTTCAAACCCTAGGTAGAGTTGGCGACCTACTCTGATGTCGCGGGTGCTCCGTGGGGGAGGTCCTTATGTAGGAAGCCCTGACCAAAAACAAATTCCTTTTTTGTTTGTTTCCAGGTATCATTGGATTATTTTATAGTTCTTTAATGAGTTACAGATAGTCTGTTCTTTATTTCAATGTGTTTGTTGAAGTGTTTTTGTGTTTTAAAACCCACAAATAAATCCGCAATATTGCAAGTTGCTTGCAACCTTGCTGCTACTTTGTCTCTACTAGCAGGAAACTCCTGGATCCTGGCCCTACTTATGTGGTGTGCTAGGTGGTAGGTTTTCCTGGAGTCCAGTCTGTGTCCCAATCATTGTCTTAAAGACCTTCCGTGAACCACTGTGGACACTTACAAATTCTAAGATATTAAAAAACTGAATTCTCTAAAACCATGTAGATTTCATCACTAAAGACAAAGCCACTGCCTATATGGCCAATTCCGCTGTGGCAGGGAGGATTTGGACAGGGGTTTCCCTCAGTTTTTAGGGGGCTGGTCAGAGATGAGCAGATGATTATACCTAGACTACCTCAGAGGTCTGGACCAGGTGAAGATTGTCCAAGTAAACAAAAGCTTCAGGTAACGAGTCTTGGTCCAGATGGATGCTCAGTCCTTCTAAGGCTAAAAAGGTGATGTCTTCTTTCTCAAACACACACACAGGCCCCCACTCTCACACACATGCTCAGGCATACACAGTCACTCATGCGTACACACGCACAGAGACATACACTCATGTGCACATGCATGCTCATGCATACCACACAGACTCACACACATGTATGCACCCATTTACACACACACACATGTGCATACGCACGGACTTCTGCATAGGCACATATTCGTGCACACAGACATCTGTGTGCATATACACACTCATGTGGACACATGCTTATGCGTACAAACTCATACATGTATGTACGCACTCATGCATACACACATACACACTCCTGTGCCATGCACACACACTCATGAGCACAGACCACTCATGTGCAGACATTCTCATGCATACGCATGGACACACAGCTGAGAAGGTGCAATGAATTGGCTCTCCTTCCCTGTTCCTGTTGTCTCTTTGGCCCTGCCAATTCCCAGCATCAGACAGAGAAGGTGATTGAATTGAAGCTTGTGAAGAAGTAGTCTGAACACTGGACCATTCGTGTCTAATTACTGTCAAATGAGTTTGTTTACTCATTTGCATATGTAAACAGCAATAGAAGACACCCTGTGTGCAATAGGTATCTGTGATTCCTTTTGTCAGTCCAGCATCTGAACCCTATTTCAGAAAGTTCTGATTTGTTGGAAAAAAAAAATCTCTCCTCTTAGAAGCAGAAAGTTCTAGGGGTTGGCTCTTCCGGCCTCCCCTGCTCCTAGGCTCAGGTAGGTCACCAGTCTTCAGCAATGAGATCCTGCACACAGGCTCTCGAGAGGCAAGAGGAGGGCCCAGGAGAGGGTACCACACTGAGCACCCACACAAACCCCCCCAGGCAGATGGCAGCTGCTCACTGGTGTGACACCCAGGGGTGGTGTCAGGACCCAGCCTCAGAGACCTTCTCACTCATCCAGTAGGACAACTAACTTGGGAGAGGGTTACTTAAAAGGCCATCTTGAACCCCCTCCCTCTTCTGCAGTGTTCCCTCAGCTCTCTGATGAACTTCCCCTGGCTCTAGTCAGCCATGCTCGCTGGGAGGAATCCTACCTGGGCCCAGAGAGCAGAGGCCTTACCTGGGCCCCAGGAAGGCTTCTCACTGCAGGAGGTGAGGTAAACCCTTAGTGTGACAGAGGGTGTGGACTCTGCCAGGGTAGCCTACCCAGGCTTGGGAGGCCTTCTCCTGCAGTGTGTCCCCGAAGAGTCAGGTGATTCTCCAACGAGGGGATTGCAAGGTTGGCTTATCACGCAGCAAAGAGACACCCTGCCTAGCTGCACCTTGCAAGAGCCAGTGGCGAGGAGAAGGCAGAGGGAGGCTTCCCTGTTGTCTGAGTGTTTGCTGGGGAGCAATATCCAAGTCTGAGTTAGCAATGAGGAGGCCTCGCGCGGCCTGCGTGGAGTCTACACAGATGGCGCTCCCAGTAGGATTGCACATCCCAGGGAACGCGTGAACCATATGGAGGAGAAAGTTCCCTGGCTGAGGGTTCCGCTCCATTATTTTCTGTTGGAAAAGTAGTGCATCGTGATCAAGCTTGGATTTCAGATGCGGCAACGGGTACCAACATGTTACAGTTGCCAGAGTTTGAAATGAGTTATTCTTAGCCTATGATGACAGAGGACATGTGGTCATCGTGTATTCCACGCTCTGCCTCCGGGATCCTTTGGGACACTTGTAAGGGCGTGGTTGCAGAACTAGGAATGGAGCCCTGCCCTAGCAGCATGCTAGGAACGAGGACTGTCCCACAGCCACCCCAACGCCTCTAGGCTTTAGCCTTGCTCCCTCCTCAAGGTGGCTTTGTGACAGAACATTAAACTTGGGGCGTGGGGATCGTGGTGCCCTCGTCTTGCCCCACGGTGTTCTGCCAGGCTCTCCGCCCTGCAGGACCATTAAGAGCACGTGCAGGAAGCTCTCTTCTTGCCTTTGGATACTTTATAAACTGGCAATAGAAGGGACCAACGATGGCCATCAGGGTCAGAGAGGGGCAGGGATTCTGCTGTACAGAAGGTCCACTCCATTATTCTCTGTTGGAAAAGTAGTGCATCATGATCAAGCACCTTTAGGACCACTGTCCCCAGCCCAGGAGATGCAGGCCCAGAACCCATCACTACGGAGAGGAGAGCCGTATCCTCTGAGCCTTTCAAAGGGGAGCCGCGGGGATCCATCCAGAGGGCGCTCCAGGGGTGATGTGTTTGTTTGTGTGAACACGTGAGCTGAGACTCAGCGCCCAGAAGGACGGGACTCGCAGCAGTAGCAGCGCACCAGCTGGCGGCTGAACAACAAACAAAAGCTGACAAACTCGCTTGCCATGTGCACGCGCCCCTTCCACAGCCTTCCGTGAGGAGGGGGGAGGTCGGCTGGCAGTCTGCCTGTGCTTGCTCATCTCTGCCGCGTGCCCAGCCTGGGGGAGAGCCCCGGGAGCCACAGAGGTCAGGAGAAAGGGCGCACTCTGACTGCACTCAGGCCGTCCTGGAAGGACAGAGCATCCCCAACCCTCTCGCTGGACCCTGGGTCCCAGTTGCCCTCCCTCCTGCTTCTGCCCATGTATGATTTTGGGGTCTGTCTCACTGGGTCTGAAGCGCAGGCACTGTCAGGAGCCCGCTGAGGACAGGCCCTGGCTTTGAGGAGATGGGGTAGGCCCTGCCTGAAAGGATGGCAGGCACCAGTCTCTGTCTCTGTGTGTGGTGACAAGTGGGTCTCAGACTATAAACTGGGGTCACTAAAGGTGTCTGGGCTCAAGAGGGACAAGGAAAGAGACAGCTGCTCACACAACCCTGCTTCCCCTAAAAGACTTGGGGAAGAGTTTCCTGGAAATGGGGATGGTCAGCGGTCCTTGGAGGCCCAGCTCCTTTCCTGGGCCTCCAAGGACCGCTGACCATCCCCATTTCCTCACACTCTGTTGTTGAGAGCCACAGCCAGGTTGGGATGGCACCTGGCATTTTGCCAGAAGGAGTGGTTGGGAGGTGACGCCAGTGAGCCATTGGGATGATGGTGATTAAGTTAAGCTGGTATGATTATTGGGATGGTGACTGATTGCTGTAACTGGATGATGCTGGATTGGGGCAAGCTGTGTCTTCAGTTGTGTATGTGGACCTCTGCTGTCCGGCAGTGGGGCAGCTCCTGCTGCCTCGGGTGCCCGCTATTTTTGAGTTCTCGCGGAGTTCCCGTGGAGTTCCCGTTGGCTCTCGTGGAGTTTCGGTGGAGTTCTGGAGAGTTCCCGTTGGGTTCTGGTAATAAAGTAGTTCCTGTTTGAACCTACAAGTGGCTCGTGACCTCCCGGTTATTTTTGTGCCTAGCCAGACTGCGGCACTCTGTTCCCCTGGTCTCTGTCCTCCTGTCCTGGGTGATGGGGCTTCCATGGAATGTCCAGTTCCAAGCTGTCCTTCTCGGCCATGGGCAAGCAGGCGTTTGACCTTGCTTTCTGACTGAGGCCCACTGTGAGGGCAGCAGTGAGAAGGACGGAGAGGGAGGCAGATGGAGGGCCTAGAGGGCTGGGTTCGCTCTGGGTTTGCGTGTCCTTCTCTTCGGCAAAGAATATGGACCCCTCTTGGACTTGGCACTTGGAATTCCTAAGACCCCACAGCCACAGACCATGGGCTGCTGCCGCAGGGCCACACAGCCGGATCAGAGGAGTGGGAGCAGACGTCCTTTTTGTTCAGGGGATAGAAGTTTTAAACCCTGTGACAGCAGGAGACAATGTGAGCCGTGTTAGCAGGAAGTCCTCACGTGCTGAGCCCCATCCAGAAACGCAGCTCTGAACAGTGGTTGCAAGAGCTCTTGCTTAGCCCCAACTGGACAAAAAGGATCCATCCCTTCTCAGTCACCAGGCAGCTACCCCACAGCTTTCTGCCCAAAGTTTGGGTATTTGGGATAGAAATGATCACCCTTTAAGTGACCATAATGCAGGTAATTAAAAATGGATGATCACATTGAGATCTCAATTACTTCCAAAGACCTCACTCTCCCTTGGCGTACCTGGTTCTGTGTTTTGTTTTGCTCTGTTATTTTTTCCTCTGAGTGATCATAATTGGATGCATCTTGGGACTACAAATTGTAATTTTGCTGTCAGCAATACTACTTTAATCTCAGATGTTTATTACAAATCACCTCAGCACTGAGTGCGAATTTAGCTCCAGTGAAAGGACTCAGAACCAGTCAAGGGCAGCACTTGATGTGACTTGGCGACCGTGTCAGGTTTCCTGCAAGGAGCTATCTTAGTTAGAAACGTCCGACTTTTATTTGTGGAAATCTAATATTGATCAGATTAACCCGAATAGGTTCATGGTTACATTTGCTTTTCCCTAAAAAAAAGAGATTGGCCAGGACACAGTAGTGCAGATACATACGCCCCTGGGACAAAGGAAAAGGGGAAATGAGTTATTTCTCAATTAATTTGAAGAATGTTAATAATTTATCTGGATACTCCCACTCCTACGCCTTACTTCTTCCTTAAAATATAGGGCATGTTTTCCATAAATGGTTTTACCTCCTCACTCCCTAACTCTCAGGGGAGCTCGGTGCAGGTTGGGGCAGACAGAGGGAGCCGCCCGCTCTGAGGCGAGCTCCATGCATGCACTTCCCTGTGCTGAATCTCTTGGAGCCTCAGGTTCCTTATTCCGAAAAATTCTGTCTAGACCAGATGAATTTTTCAATTGATTTGAGGTAATTTTCCATATACTGTTTCCCTTCACTGTTTCTATGAAGGGGAGTTTCCTTACAGAAGGAATTCCTATTCTTTGACCTTAAAGGGAAAACAATATGTCCTGAGTCCATGTCAACAGGAAAATAAGCTGCATCGTTTTTCAAAAAGTTAAGTATGCATTTACCATCTGACCCAGCAACCCTAACCCCCGGGTGTTTACCCAAGAGAAATGAAAATTTATGTTCTCACAAAATAACTGTTCGCAAATGTTCAAAGTTCCTGTGTTCGAAATTGCACCAAACTAAAACAACCAAAATGTGTGTCGGCTGCAGTGTGGATGAACAAACAGGGATGGAACCACACAGGACACGGCCCAGCGGTGAAGAGGACGGGGATGAGGCCCCCAAGGACGAGAGGCACCTCCAGTGAGCCACGTGCTCACGGGGAGACACCAGACTCAAGAACCTGGTCACACGTGTTGGTGTTTGTATGTATGCAGCATTCTGGACAAGTCAGAGTTGTGCAGACAGAAAACGGGTCTGTGGTTGCTGGGACTGGGGTGGGAAGAGCTGCAACTTCCAGTGGGGTAGTCGTGAGCCTGGACGGTGGCCAGGCTGTGGGGCCTGCCCTTTGTTAGAGCTCACAGATTCCTACACACGCAACACAGATTTCTCTTCTAATATATGCTTCAATTAAAAAAAAAAGCATCAATATAAGACGTTACCAACAACTCTTCTTAGACAACTCAAGTTTTAAATATCACATTTAAAACGTTGTGAACATAAGTGGTAAGCAGTTGTTTTCTCTTTCCTCCTCTCTGTGGATTGGAGTGCACAGTGATATAGGTCTGACCCTGAGTAAGTGCTATCCTCAAATGTGTCTCTGCCTTCCTTCCAGGTTCCTGAGGGTTCCTCTCGGCTGTCAGGAAGCAGCTCTCATTTGCATAGACTTCCAAGGACTTCCTCCAGGGGAGCCCCCGGAGGCAGCCGCCTGAAGTCATCTGCCTGCAGGCACAGGCAGGGCTCCGGGCAGCTTCCTCTGTGTTCTCCCCGCTTCAAGACTCAGGGACCCTCAGCCTGGCTTTCAAGGCCTCTGGCTTCCAAGCAGACACTGTGCCGCTGGAGGGCTTGGTGTCATGGCCCAGGGGCAGCAGCTACCTGTGCTACGAGTGTGCGATACACAGGAGGAACTCCCCCCAGGTGCTCTAACTCTACCCCAGGCTGTGAGCTTTATTGAAAACACTGGTAAGTTCCCGTGCTTCTACAAGTTGCTTTTAGAGCAGAGTTGATCTAGTTACCAGACCACAGTGGGGTGACATTTTAATATCCATCAAATTGAGGACACAGACTCCCTATGCATAGTTGGTACCTACATGGTGAGATCCTCCCGTGTTTCCACGTGCACAGAATGACCGCAGAGGCATGTGTACTGTTTATTAGAAAGATTCAAGACCAACTTGAAGAGGGTAATGGGTGGCACTGCACTTTTTCTAGTAGTGACACGTTTGTACCCAATCTCTCGTCCCTTATCTGGATACTTATTTTTAGCCAGCTGGCTCATTGGGGACATGCGATCTGTGGTCATGTGATACTCAAACCCATTTGACCTCAGACTCATGGAATCAATGATGAAAATATTTAGAGATCAGAGCGTCCGAACACTCCAGAACACTGCCCACACACTGCTTATCCAGCTGCCTAGACTATGCCTATTGGCATGGATTTGTAACTCCCAGGGACAAATCATTCCTTCTTTCCACAGGCTGGCCTGATATAAAATTTGTCTTGATCTAGCTTTCAAAGCATGAGGTTCAAAAACAGTCTGGCACAGTGGCTTAATCAAATGGCAACACAGAGTCTACATATACTTAACTACAGAATGGTTAAATGTGTTTCAAGTAGACAGATATCAGTCCATAGTATTTAGATTTTCAGTAATCCATTCAAATAAAAAGTAATTTTTAAACACTGTTTATTGTGAAGACAACATTTCCAAATATTTTTCAACCAATAAAGGTCTAACAGACCTAAATGGCTCAGGGTGAAGCCGGCAAGGCTTCCAAAGAATGGGAAAAGAGAGCAGCGATTTCCAGAGTGAGGGGAGTCGGGCAGTCCCATCACCCAGGCCTCACTTGGTACCCCTGTCTCTCCCCACACAGCACCTGCCACTGGGGGACTTTGGGAAGAAAGTGCCTCACAACCATAAAAAGCAATGTGTAGATCGAGGCCTGCGTTTGTCAGCGTTCTCCAGAAAGTTCTGTAGGAGGGTAAATGGATGAATGATGGTGGATGGATAGGTAGGTAGGTAGATAGATAGATGGATAGATGGATAGACGGATAGATGGATAGATGGATAGATGGATAGATGGATAGAGGGTTAGAGGGATAGAGGGATAGATGGAGATGGTAGATGATAGAGAGATAGAGTTGATAGATACAGAAGAGATAGATAAATAGATTATAGACGTGATAGATAACAGATGATAGAAAAGATGAAAATAGGTAGGTAGATGATAAAAATGATAGATGACAGATAGATGATAGAAGAGATAGGTGATAGAGAGATGATGGATGATAGAGGACAGAAGTGACAGGTAGGTAGATAACTGATAGATGATAATACATCACAGAAGTGATAAATGACAGGATAGATGGATAGATACAGATAGGTGAAAGGTAGAGATGATAGACGATACAGGACAGAAGAGATAAATAGATGATAGAGATGATATGAGAAATACAGCACAGATGATGAAGATATAGATGATAGGTAGATAAATGATAGATGCTGATAGATGATAAAAGTGATAGATAGGTAGATAGATGAAAAACGATAGATGACAGCACTGATAGATGATTGATAATGACAATACATAACATAAGTGAGACAATAGATGATAGGAGGTAGATGGTAGAGACATGATGGATAGATCAGGTAGATGGGGGGATATTGGCTCATGCGATGATGGTGGTTGAGAGATCTGAGGTAGGCAATATGCAAGCTGGAGACCCGGGGAGACCCAAAGACCCCCGATGCAGGGAAACCAAAGGTGTGGTTCTCAGTGTAAAGCTAAAAGTGGCCTGATTTCCTGGGACTTTGGGGAGAAGCTTGACAGGGTCATGGCACTGGTGCAAGTCCCAGGATTGAAAGACCAGAGAACATGGAGTTTTGTAGTCCCAGGACAGGAGAAGTGCTGAGATAGAGCAGATTCCCTTTCCTCTGTCTCTACTGGATGATTAGATGGTGCCCATTGCCCCTAAGAATGATCTTCCCCACTCAGTCCACCAACTTTCACGCCAATCCTCAAATTCCCTCACACACACACCCAGAAGAAATGTTCAGATCTGCTTCACCACCAGACCTGGGAAGAAGCCAGTGGTCACGCAGGTAAAGGCAGAGCAGTGGCATAAGCCAGATACCACATGGGGCCCTGAATCCAGCCCCTGCTGGGTCGAATGGCCTGTGAGCTAAGGCCATGACGAGATGGCAGGGAACTCCAACGCTGAACCCCACGTGCATGAATGTTGTGCCATGAAAGAATCACGTTTTCATTTCATCAGCTGTAGACATGAAACATTGGACTCAATTATAATCATGCTTTGTATTTCATCAAAAATTTGTGGAAAGCTGTTTTTGTCATATACATGCCCAGATCGGGTCTTCACTACTGCCCCCTGGCCTGCCACACCAGAAACACACGCTCTTGGGCCCCTAACAGAACATGGCTCAGGACCTCTGGTCTCTGCAGCCCCTGGTCGCAGAGCAATGCTGGAGCAGGGTAGGCACAGGGCGAAGCAGTAGCTGCTCTAATTGTGGATACAAAAGCAGAAGCACGCTGTTGCCATGATTGGAATTTATCCAGGACGTTAGGAGCAACTCGGGGCTGCCAGCTCTTTCATGTCCCCAAGTGCTCAGTTCTTTACTTTTATATCCTTTCCAAAAGACAGAGTTCCTCCACACCAGGTTATTGGCTCAATATGACAATAGTAAATCTCTGGTGACACTTCCAGCAGCACATGAGAAGAGAGTTCTCAGAAATGACCAAAATTGACCCAGCGTGCCCTGCCTGAGCATGTGAGGTCTAACGGCCCTGACGCCACCTGCAGAATTATTTCCCAATAGGTACTTTGCATGGAAGGCTATTCAACTCTTCAGAAAATGGACAAAATAGAGTCAAATAGGAGAACAGACTCTTTTGTTTCTCAGTGATAAATGGAATTGAATTTGACCAATTGATGGAAAAATCACCTCTTATTATTTCTAAAATCAATGATGAAATAATTAGATTGAGCAAATGGGATTTTTTTAAATGAAAAAGAATAAGCCCTGAAAGGTCACCAAGGCTGTTTGCTCTGGTTGATCCAGGAGAACTAGGGATATGGAGCATTTTGTTTGATTCAACACAAGACTTCAACCTTGTCAGCACAGTGTTGGTTGCTCTGTGATGAATCAAACTAATTGCCCCAAATAACCTTGGCCAGGATGACTTACTGTGGCTCAGATTCCTTGGGTTGACGGTGGGGCTCTTGACACTGACCAGCTGGTGGCTGCACAGGGCTGGACCTCGTGTGTCTGGGTTGCGTCACTGGGTGGGCAGGGAGGGCTGCTCCTGCTTTCCATGCTGTGTGGACGTCCTTCCACTCGCCCTGGCAGAACCTTTCCAAGGAGCAGACGTCGCAGTGTGCCTTGGAGGCCAAGGCTCAGAAGTCCCCAGGCTCACTCTGCTGCATTCTGTTGGTCTCTCTCTGGTCCAGTTCTCGGTAGGTCTAGAGACCCTCTATGTTCTAGTAGGAGAGCTTCCGGTAGCTTGTGGCCATTTGCCACTCATCATACTCTTCCTCCAGTTCTTCAGCATCGTGGGCCCTCAGGTGGCACTTTCGATGCTGCAGTCAAGGTTGACAGCTCCCCAAGGAGCTGCACAATGCTGTTGCACTGCCTTTAGCACAGGAAGCACCGGAAATGGATCAGAAAACGCCATCTTCTCCTCCTCAAACCCATGGAACAGATACTCCAGAACGCCATGTGCAACTCGTTCCATTTTCTCAACTCTCAGTGGAAAGGGTTCGTACTGGAAGATGGGTGACTTCCCTCCCAGATGTGCCATTTGTGCTCTGTGATACTCAGCTGCCTAGGCCCACTGCCCTGGCTCTTCCTTTCTACAGTGGGCTAGGCATAGTGCCCACCCTGCAGAGTTGCTGAAGGACGTGCAGTGTCCAGCGTGGTGCTGACACATGATCGGTCCACAGTTAACATCAGCAGTAATTATTCATAACCAATGTTTCTGTGGTAGCCATTGGTGAGTTCACACATCATGTCAAGCCAGGAAATCAAGGCCGTTAGGTGAAGTGATGTTTGAATTTACCTGTTCCTGTCCACCTGATTCCGAAATCCACTTTCGCAGTGGCTCTGTTGAGCGGCTGTGGAGACTAGATCACTGTGGGCATCTATTTACAGCCACAAAACAAATGGCATCTATTTACAGCCACAAAGCACAACAAACATTTATTTTTCACCCACTAAACATCAAAGGCAGTTGTGGTCCACATAGTGACTCGGGGATCCCGGCTGCTCAGATGTCCCAGCCCTGCTGATTTAACACAAGCCTCTTTGGTCACTATGCTGAAGTAGACAGAGTGCAGAATCACCGGCTTTTACCAGGCCTTAGCCTGGAAGCAGCCCCCATCTTTTCAGCTCACTTTTCTTTGCCTTGGACTAGTCTTATGGCCCACCCAGCTCTGAAGGATGCTTGAACGTCTGAGCCAGGCGTGTTCCCAGGGAGGAAACGTGAGCCTGGATGTGGTCTCCTTCACAGCAGGGACGCAGCCTGAGCTTAGCTCCACAATTTCCGGGCTGCTTATGTGGCACGTCTACCCACAGGATTTTCCTTTGGGAAATGCAGACAGACCACCACTAATCCCCATGGGAGCCATCTGGAACTAAGAAGATGGAAGGGCAGGACAGCACGCTGAGCAGGAAGGACAGACGGCCTCCCCTCCATGGCTGCTCAGTCCCTCCTCCCTCCATTGCCTCTCCTGACCAACCCTCCATGACCTCCATGACAGCAGTGCCACCAAGATGTCATAAAAGGAGTGCAGCCCCCCCCTCCCCCCCGTCCCACCAAGGGAGAGGGAGGTTGCGCGTCGTGTGAGGTTTGGCTGCTGTTTAACAAACCACCTGAACTTCACACCCTCATGGAATCTGTCGACCAGCTCTTGCTTCTGCAGGCTGGATGTCAGGAGGCCCAGCCAAGTTCCCTGCTCAGACCAAAACCAAGATCCAAGCTTTTCCAGGTGGTTGGTCGAACCAGTCCTTGAGGCTGTAGGACTGAGGCACTGTGCCCTCGTCACTGTCAGCCAGGGCACCCTCTGCCTCTAGAGTCTGCCCACATCTCTTTCCACAGAGCCCTCTCCATCCTCAAAGCCAGTGGTGTGTCAGTCCCTCTGCAGTCTGTAAAGCTCTCCGCCACCAGCGGGAGGCAACTCCGCAGCTAATGGGCTTCAGAATAGGACCAGCCCCGTCACCTGTGCAACCCCTCAGCAGGGCCTGCACCCCGGTTTGACCGGAGACCGGAGGGTGGGAACCTTCAGGCCTCTTTATAATCCCGACTGCCACATAGGAGAACAATGCTCCACCCCAACTTCACCACACGGCCAGGGTCACAGCCGCCCTGTCCAGCCAGCACGCTGGCCTCGACCGGCTGATGGGGAACTTGAGGCACACTGAGGCAGTGTGGAGAAGTGGGTGGCTCTAGCGTTCCCCATCTGAACCGCCTCGCCTGCTTCCTCCTGAGTGTGTGACCGGAGTCCCAGCTCAGGAGGGTCTCCCAAAGCCTCCTTCAAACACACTGCCCGTTGGTGTCTGGATGGGGCCCCGGGGAACAAGCAGGATGCAGAGAGGCTTCCGTGGCTAGTTGGAGTGTTCGGTTCGGAAGCAGAAGGTGGTGAAACTAGAAAGACCTGACAGACGTCGGCCGAGCTGGTCTTCTCAGACCCAAGGGAGGTAGAAACAGGCAGGAGAGAGACGCAGCCTGCGCAGGTCCACGGTGGTTCTCCTGTTTCCCGGGTACTCTAGGAGAGGCACAGGAGCCAGGCCAAGTGGGCCTTGCACCAGAGCCTCTTCAAGGGGCCTTCGTCTTTAAGGCCTGTGGCAGTGGGAGGCCCAAAGACCCCGAGCAGATCCCGAGGGTCTCACCCACACTTTCTGGAAAGCAGTGCCGGAGCCCGAAGACCCAAGAAAGCAAGAAAGGGCCACCTCTTCTCCCAGGCTGCTCTGCTGGTTATACGCAGAAGGGCTACCAGAAGCCAGGAGGGAATGCTGAGGAGCCAGCCATTTCTCTTATATGCTCAAAGATGCGAAGGCAGGTGCAGCAATACCCACAGGCCAGATGTGCAGCGCTGAGAGGTAAAGCCCGAGCTCTCCGGTGCGGCCTGGTGGGGCGAGGGGCTTCATTAGCCTCAGCTTTTAACAGAGCTGATAGAGCTGTAACCTCCCGGAATAGCATCCCGGAGGCGTGGGGACCTGCGGGAATGCGGGAGGCATGGCGCTGTCACACGTCTATTTATGCGTCGGGATGTTCGAGCAGAAGTTATTTATAGAAAGCTCGTGGATGTCTGAACAAAGAAGAGTTCTAATTAAATCTTCACTTTTTGCTGCCCGGTGGCTGATGGTCAATGGATGCTCTTATTCTTAATCACCTTTATATTTGCTGGCTTTTGTTGCTTTTATATGCTTTTAACAGAATCTAGGAACTTGACAGCTTGTGACTTAATCACGTACACTTGGAAACCAAACTTCCATCCATTTCCTTCTCCCCCCTTTTAAGTTCTAGGACACTTGAAAATGTGCTTATAAAAATGATCATTTGGCTTGGTATTTTGGTCTTTTCCTACTAAAAAAGTGAATTAATCTTAATAATTGCAAAGAAATCATATATGGAACAGTCCTCAGAAGGGTAATTACTCAAGTGCAGTGGTTTTCATTAAAAAGTTAACATTTATCTTATTACAGTAATTACTTTATTGCAGTAAATTGGTGATATTTCCCTCTTCCCTCAATGAGATGGCAGAGGAAGTTACATCCACTGCAATAAGATGTGTTTGAACTTGGTAATGAGAATCACAAATTATTTTTCAAACTTGGTTTTAACAAGGCAGAAGCCCGACTTATGTTTTTTGTATGTGACAGCGGAGAGTTGTCGTCGGTTGTCTTCTGGGTGACCACCGCCTGAGGTTCCGCTAAACCAGGTGAATGGTTAGCAGGTAAAATCTCTCCTGTGGTTTTGACTTCTCACTTTAGGAAGGAGGGATTATCTTGATGAAGACCTCGGGTCTGTTTGTAAAAGCTCACTGAGTTTTGAGTCATCTTGGAAACGGCCTAGTTCAACCCTGTTTATGTTCATGACTGGGCACTGGGAGCACAAAGGTGAGAATGAGCTTCTTCAGAACCACGAGGTGGGACAGGGACAGAGTGCAGGTTGGGGTCTACGTCTCCTGGCTCTGGAGTTCTTTCCTTCTAATGTGTGTGTTTAATCCTCCAGGTTTGTGGTCAATGACCATGTGGGGCTGGGAGGCCTTAGATTCCCAGCCTCAAATAGTTCCCAAGAAACCAAAATGTATTATGTGACATATTTGTTCAAGGGAGCTGTTTGCCTCTGAGTATTGCAGCTGCTCTGAGTCCCACAGCCCTCTGGATGGGGCAGGTGGCCCTGGGCTTCAGTGTGGCTTGCCCTGAGAGGCCTCGATGTATCCGCTGGGGGCTTGCTGCAGTCTCTCCACCTCCTCACTTGGTGTCCAGCCAGCAGCAAGTGTATTTCTTAGCTGATGCAGATGCAGATGTACAAGGCGTCTCCAGGAAGGCTGGAAGCTGCCACCAGGTTCCAAAGCAGGCACACGTAGAAAGTGGCTACCATGATCCCGAGCTAGTTTCCCTTTGGCACTCCAGCCCTCACGTAGTCGGGAGCTAACATCAGGTGGAATGGAGCGCTCAGCCGTGCCAAGGTCTCACAGAGTCCAGCCCTTCTGTCTGTCAGCACAGCAAACCTCTCACAGCAGCTAGGCCTCGCTCTGCCAATCCCAGGGCCAGCGCACTTCCCCCAGCCTTGAGCCGCCTGTGCTGGGAACCTGGAGAGGGGACACCCAGTTTCAAGGTGACTCTCATGGTGGGAATAAGTGAGAAAATGACCTGTGTCCAGTGTAGTAAAATCACACTTTTTAGAAACACAAAAGTAATGTGGGCTTTGGAGGGAGAGAGGCAATCGAATGAGCGCCGTTTTAAAGACCCAAGAGAGGGCAGGTCGTGCCTTGGGAAGCACTTCCGAACAAAGCCCGTGACCGGAGCTGGTGCCGTCAGATACGTCATTGCCTCCCTTCTGGTAAGTATGGGGGAGACGTTCCAGGCTGGTGGAAGCTGAAAACCTCTCTAGAAGATTGATGGATCACTTTCTAACTGCGTTCCTTTCCAAGGAAGGAGAGATCTATTTTTAAAAAAACCACCTGACCTGGAATCTGTTTCTATTAGATGCCAAAGCTCCCATATTACACTGAGATCTTCATAGTCATCATGGGACGTTGTGGCTCGTCGTGCAGGGCGCTAAAACCGTTTCTCTTATTTCTCTAGTGTTAGGAAAGAAGCAATTCTGAAGAAAGAAGTGTCCTCTTTACGGCATCCATTACAAACAATCTCCCAGCCCTGCTGTTTCAAGATCTTTCTATCTCTTCTGTTTCTTTAACCACTTTGTTCTTTCTGATACAATCTATTTGACTCTCAACATTTCAGTTTACAAAGAAACATGAATCATCAGGGAGACAGAAGAATCAAAATCACTTTTTTTCCATTCCTTACGTGCCTATCAAGGTTGCTTTGGAGAGAGTGCAGCGTGGGATATGGCTCAACGTGGAGAGGAAGTTAAGAGTGATGATTTATTTTTCAAGAACTGGGTGATTTATGTGAGCATTTTCTCTTTCATATCTAGTTCTTCATCTGTTACATAATGTTTTCTCCAAAAATATAGTGTAAGTGAAAAATATAGCACATTATTATCTTAATGTACTTCATCAATAAAGTAAAAATATATCCTATACATTATAAATGTCTGGAAATGGATAGAATTAATGCTGACCCTGTGAAAATCCATAATATTTTGAAGTAGTCGATGATAGTTCTTGGCAGATGGAGTTTAAGCTCTGAGTTGGGGTCTTTCTTTGTCTTCTTTCTGTCCCTTCTCACCTGTGCATCTTATGAAGACACCATGGGCATGGGATTAGGGCCCACTCAAATCCAGTGTGATCTCATTTAAACCTGATTACATCTGTAAGACCTCCTTTCTCAATCAAGTCGATCCATGGGTGCTGGGTGGGCATGAGCTTCGGGGGCACTATCCACCCAGTGCAGAGTACCTCCAGCTTGCCTTCCAATGCCGCCTTCTGCATACACCAACTCTCCTGTGCTGCAGATGCCCTGGGGCTGTCAGGAGATGGGCCTGTAATGTCATGCCTGCCCTGCTGTTCCTGAAAACACTTGTACTCCCGGGGACCTCAAAATAAGGGGATCCATGCGGTGGATGGGGCCTCCGCTGAGACTCTGGCATGTCCAGAGACCAGCTCGCTCACCAGTACACTGACACAGCCTGGCCCATTCTCAGGAGAGGACGTTTCCACAACTGGGCTATGGGGCATTAAGGCTCCCGAGAACCTGGAATGTTTGTAAAGAAAGGATGATATCAGATAAATCAGGGAGATGGGGGAAAGGAGGGGGAAAATGCTTCATCTAAGGAAGGCTGCTACAGTGTACTACAATATTCTGGTTGATTTTCCAAATGTCGTGGAATAGTCACCTGGCTGGATGTCAGATAGTAAGGACTGGGAAAACTGTGCCCTGACCCCGAGTGGGCCAGGCCGTCCAGCACCGGACTCCTCTGGGGCTGCTGGCGCCTCGCAGCTCTGCGGTCCCTTCCTGCTCCTCTGCTCTCCACCGCCAGCCTGCGCTTGGCCCTTTGTGATGAGAGTAAGAAACTCTCACTGCTGAGGCAGACCCCCCCCCCGGAAGCAAAGCCACCTGCCCCCACTCTCTGCACCCACGGGGGGCGAGGCTGTGGCCCACTTTCCCATGGAAAGTTGAGGCCTGGGCATAAGTAACTGCCCAGTCCAGCCCTGAAATGGGGCACTGAAGTCCTTGCTCGCAGCCTGCCTGTCACAGCTGCCTGGGCCAGAGGCTGGATGCGCCTTCCCTCTCCCCCAAGTCACCACACACATGGAGAATTGATTCAGGTGCCCAGTACACCAAGGAAAAGGATCTCGGAGAGACTGGGATCAGGTTTTGGAAGGATCAGCCTTTGTCCCACGCTGGCTGCACTGGAAGATGGCTCTTCCCAGGGCCAGTGCTGCCTCGTCCAGCGCATCAACAGAAAGAAGAGCAGCTCGCGTCAGCAAGCAGAGCCTTTGTGTCCGGTCTGTGGTGCTCACCCTGCAGGGTCATCCATGCACAGCAAAGAAGGCAGCCACAGACTACCAGAACCCGGACAAGCCAGGGAAGAGAGGCTTGGGAAATCCCCAATAAAATGTGATATTTCTAATAATTTGTGCTCCCAAAATTTGATTTTTTTGCTTTCTAGAAACCTTGGTGAATTGGCATCACATGACATAACTAAGGAATCAGATCCATGACATAGGATGGTGACAGAAAGCAACCACGTAGATCATCATCTGTTATCAACAGGTAGTGGTCGTGGACAACTGTGTTCTAAAATAGTAAGTTAAATTCTATCTGTTTGATGATCCAGACGCTATCCGAGGACCTGCAGCATCTCAGTGACCACGGGACAATGGCAGCCCTGTCTGCCTGGTGTGTCCCTGCTCGCATTGGCTTTCCCCACCCCAGCAAGGTGGCCCCCTTCTTATGGATTTGGTTGGGGTCAGGGTAGGAGCAGAGGGTCCCAGATGCCTCTGCTCCTGGTGGAGGAGAGGAACAAGGGAAGACACCCAGGTGGAGGCGTGGAACCGGGTGTCTGGTAATGCAAACCCGGGGACACCTGTCCAGACCCTTTGCCAAGACACTGCAGGGGTCACGCCCTTTCCTGCTCACCCCCACCCTCAGGTGTAACAGTGGTGGCAGAGGCAGCTGAAGTGCTTCTCAAGGCTGCTCAGCTGCTGCTGGACCTCCGGCCTGATTCTGGTGCTTGGGGCTCCTGCCCCTCGTCCGCCCCGTCTCCTGCTGTGGGAGGCTGCCCGTCCATCTGCATGGCAGAGCCTCACTCAGCCCTTTGAACTTGGCACCTTGACCATCCGCTCAGACTTCCAGGTCTCTCCCTGCCCAGCCTCTGTCCCCCCTTCCTGTCACACCGTCTTCCTAGTACTTGATCCCCAGACTCACCCTAGTGCCTAACTCTCCTCCGAGATCCCCGAAGCCGTCCTGGTGAAGCTGCAGCCCCTTGGCCCAGCTCACAGGCTCTTCCTGGTCTGTTCAACCCAGCTCTGCACTCACACAGTAGCCACCATCTGTTTACTCGTGGTGGTGGCTTTGAATGTGTCCACTGCCTGAGCTCAGCTGCATCCCGGGGAATGGCCTTTGGGGTGTGTATCCTGGGCTGGGGGCGGATACAAAGGGGACCTTTGGAAAGGGAATGGTGGAGAAGCTCACATGCTGTTGGCACCTGGACCCCCTTAGTGCATGTCAGGTGCAGTGGCTGCCAGCTGCTCCGCCATCCTGGGCCCTCTACTCCCGGGCTAGGTGGGCGTGTGTATGGCCAAGTGTGCACTGGGACATGTGTCTTCCTCTGCAATGAAGGACACAGGCTCCTGCAGGAGACACACGTCACAGCAGAGGCAGCTCTAGCAGACAGTTTCACCCTGTCCTCCGGGACTGTGGCCTCTGCATGTGGCCTCTGCATGCTCTCCCTGCCCCCTGCTCTGGTCTTCCCAGCTGCCATGTGGACCTCTCAGCAGCACCGCAGTCCAGGCTCAAAACTGCATGAGGCCAGGTCCCAATAATGACTTCTCAAGAAGGAACGTAGGTGAACACGTGCAATAACACAGTGCACCCTTGTACATTTACACATGTGCACGTGTACATATGTGTCTGTGTCTGCACATTTGCGTGTGCATCTCTGTGCATGTCTGCGTGTGTGTGAACATGTGCACAGGTGTGAATCCACACATGTTGAGGTGTATGTGCATATTTGTGTGGGTGCTTATGTACTAAGTATATGCATGTGTTTATGTGTGTATGCATGCAATATGTCTATGCACATGTGCATCTATGCATATGTGAATGTGTGGCTTTGTAGATGTGACTTCATATATGTTTATGAGTGTGCATGTCTATGCACACGCATGTCTATGTGGGTTTATGTGTACGTGTGTTGTGTGCATGTTTGTGTATGCACCTGTGAGTACAGCTGTGTGTGTGCTCATCTGCGTGTGTCCCCCGGGGTTCTGCCCATCTAGTCAAACTCTGCCTGAGAGGCCCTGGCTCTACAATATGACAGTACTTTTCATGTGCTGTTCTCTCCTTTTTTAAGAACCACCCCACAGTCCGTCTCTGGAAAATCTAAAACACATCCCTGACATTTTCACAAGGACTTGATCACTCCTCCTTGATGGTGTCTTTAAGGGGTCTCTCTAACATGACGTCCTCTGGCTTTGATTATTTACATCCCAGGCTCCGTCGGCTGTGAGTGCCCTGAAGACCATATCTTGCACCCATCACTGAGATGATGCTGAACTTGCAGAAGGCAAGTGTCCACTGGGTGAGAGCACATGTGTGACTGAGGAGGGACTCAGCAGGTAAATGGACCAACAGCGATACGACGCCAAACGCAGTGTTTAAGAGAATGGCCGGACAGATGGGTTTCATGGTGTGAAGCCTGTCTTTAATGTCAAAGGCTAACTAATTCTCCCGCATCAGAGTTCACTCAGATGATGGAAACATTAGATAGCAGCTTCTGGTCTCCACATATTAACTAAGAAGTCATTTGTTAAAAGTTCAAGACAAACTCGGGGACATTCAAGATTAGGCTTGTATTGTCATCCAACTCATTCTTGCGTTTTAAGTTGCTCTCTGCTCATGCCATGCAACTTAAGAACAGCCTAGTACCCTCCAGTAGGATGACCCCTTGATCTTCAAAAGCAGGTCACCCTGTCTCCGTTCTGTGGCCTTCAGGGACCCCATGTTTCTCACACACGCACCACCAGCTCTACGATCGGGTGTAACTACCTCACCTTGGACAGTCCACTCCTTACTTATGTGTGTGTGCACTGTTCTAAACAGTGCTGACCAGGCACCATGCGGGACCGGCAGGAGAGCAAAGGCAGCAAGGCCGCAGCAGGTGCCACCCTCGAGGTAGGCCTGCAGAAGTGGTGCCATTTTTCTTTCTATCTTCTCAGAGGACACACGTCTAAGCAAAACCTCAAGGAAGGCTCTCACTCTGCACTTCAGCTTCTGGGAAGAGGTGCATACTGGGTAAGCGGTAGATCATGGTGGTGATTGGAGCAATGAGTGGTGATGAGGACCCCGTGCTGACCTTGCCCAGACTGGCCTCATCCAGTGACAGAGCGCCAGTTGTTTGGCTTTACAGGTTCTCTGAACAGCCCGTCGCACCCAGCTGCATGATCCACCTAGTCTGTGAGGAGGAGACGCCTTTGCAGTGGCCTGACCCTCACTGACCTTTCCTCTCGGATCCTCCGTTCCGGCCACTGTGCGCATCCCATGCGCCTGCAGTTGAGACCTGGGTCTTCCTGCCAGAGAGTGATGTCACACCCACGTACCCTGGAATCGACAATGATCCAGGAACGTGTTCTAAAGACATTCCCCTGCACTATTTGGTTCTGCATTAGTTTGCTAGTCTGTCTGTAGGTTGGCTAAAAGCCAAAATGCTCTGTTTTATGCATCTTGCTCAGTAAGATTTCTACTATTGTCCATGAACGGAAATACATGTACTTCAAAACCTTGAGCAAATATTTCTACTTCATGTCTCTTTCTCTTTCTACAGGGCTTTGAGGTGTCAGAGTTGTCCTTGATGCTTCTTTGCCTCTATCCTGGTGCCTAATTGGTCACCAGGAACATATTTTGAACACAACGGGTCTCATTGAACAAGACAATGAAAGGAGACCTTCCTTTCCATTGATTTGCCACAGGCCATATATTTACAAGTGATGAACTAAAAGCATAAGCTTCTAAAATGTGTGAGATGGTTATTTTTAAAAGTTTTAAGGCAGATTACCAAATGCGTCTTTTCTCCTGGTGGGTTTTTCCACTTGGATCAAATGGTGGTTTTCCTGCTGAGTGTTGGGTTTTGATTTGCCCCACCCTTAGCTGAGGAGTGCCGGGACCCTGTTCTTCTTCCCACTGTCCACACACATCCTCCCGGAAGGATCAGAGGCAACGGCTGTGCCTCCATGAGCACCCTTTTCTGATAGTGTCAAGAAAGTGTCCCGTCTCCCTGAACTCCACTCCATCTCTTCCTTCTGTGGTTTATGGCATTATCGCCATTTGAGGCTCTTGATTGGTAGGTTGGTTACTTGTTCTTGGCCTGACTTCCTGATCTCAGAGGGATGCTCTTCGCATTCTCTTATGAATCCTCCCTGCAGCAGAGTTAGACAGAGAGCTGGTGCTTGGTGAGTATCAGGTGAACGGATGTTGAGCCAATGGGTGAGAGAGATTCACTTCCCTTCAGGTCTCCCATGTGAACGTGAACACATTACGGGACTAGCCATCCTGCCCATGTCCCTGGGGGACCAGGCCAGGCAAAGCCTGGGTCCCTGTCCATGATCCCTAAGATAGGAGCAAAGGTTGGGGATCTTGACAGACATTAGGAGGTCAGGCCCATTTTCTGTTGGGTGTTAGAGAAAAGTCTGGTCCTGTAACTGCTGGGCACCAGGAAAGTTCATCAGTAGCCAGAAAGCCCAACCAGGGATGCAGAGGGAGGTCAGTCCACACAAGGAGCACGCCTGGCCAGCAGGCTGTGAGGCAGACCACTAGACAGGTGTTGGATCTCAAGTCCTGCTTATGCACCGGAGCTGGTATCCATCACAGGCTGGCGGAAGGCAAAATCCCAGACCCAGCTACAGGGTTCCTAACTCATTCTCTTAGGGACTGGTTAGTAGTGTTTTCATAACTGAGTTCTGGGATCTGGTGGCCACTTTGTTTTGTGAATGTTTTTGCCCTATCAGGGTCTGCGTGTCTCCTGTACCCGATGTCCCCAAGATATTCCCACAGGCCTGAAAGAGTCACTGAAGCTTCAAAATGACTGTGATTCTTCTGGCCTTAAGGATCTGTGCAAAAATCTTCTGAAAAATCAATTTTCAGTTTTGATTTTACAAAACACTTTGAAGAGTTGAAGATTTAGGGACCCACACTTTGTGAATGGTGAACTTTTGAGGCTTAAAAGTAAGAAACTCTTGAAAACAACCACTATATTTCGGCTGTGGAAAGTATCTAGTAAGCATGGGCTGGAGATGCATTTCCTAATAATCTCGTCTTCGCCTTGAGTGACAGGGACAGCATGTCCAAAGAAAGCCAAAAGCAGGGGCAGCAGGAGGGCGTTGCTGTTGTGGGGGAAGCGTCCCTGGCGCCCCTGTGGGGACCCTCAGGAGGTCTGTGCGATGGGAGGGCCACTCAGGCCATGTGAGTCTCTCCCACTGCGTTTGTCAGCTTCAATTGGACACCTGATGTTGCCATACTGCAGCCTCTTCCCCTCCCCCACATTTAATGTACTTAAATTCTGAAAGTTTCCACTTTTAAGAACCGTGCTCTGTTTCCTAATGGCACTCCACAATGAACCCGTATTAAAAAGTAATACATTTTCCATATAGAAAGGAATATAAAGTAAGTTCCATAAAAGTACAACACACTTAGATTTTAAAGTATATAACATTAAATATATTAAAAGCACATTGTGTCATACTATATATATTAAATACCATGAAAAAAGCCGGCTTTGCAATTTATTTTAAGTACATGAGAACTGCATTTAATAAAATGTTTAAAATATAATTTATTACTGCAACAATTTATTAATAATGATAACTAAATGCTATTGAAGAGGTTATTCATGAAAGAATGGTTTGTCAAAAGAAAAGATTTTTCCATTCTAAAGATAAGGGCAATAGTCAGAAAGGCATACATTTTGCCCTTCTTGGTAATTTAGCAATTCTTAAAGAAGCAAGCACATTAAAAACCTTTCCCATAACTGCTATTCTTTAAAACACTGACTTTGGTGGAGTCTTGCTCTGAACATAAACCTATCATTTCTCCTATCGAGTCCCCCTTCGCCTGCAAAGAGTGGCGCAGATAACGTCACTGTCTTTATTGTGAGCAGCTCTTCCTGATTTAAATGATCGTCAGTTTGTGTTGAAGCCAAGGTATAAATATTTTACATATTGCATAACATAAACATCATCACATCTCCTCCTCGGGGAGAGCTGGGGTGTGCAGAGTATTTGTCAGTGCCTGGAGCTCAAAGCCATGGTGAGAATGTCGGTTCTGGAATATGTCACTGCGAGCTTTGCATCTTGTGTATTTATTTCACTCGGGCTGGTCTATATAAAGTGCCATAAAATGTGCATGCCGTCGGCAGAGGATGATTTGTGCCAGATGAACGACAGATCCTTGCTCTGAAAGCAGACGGATTCTCCACACATTAAAAAAGACTGGAGAAAGAACCGAGAGAGAAGTGGTGTATGAATTGACAAATAGTTAATATTCCTAGGCTCTTTCAAGAAACTTACACTTAAAACTGAGAGAAAGCTCTTGATGGGTGGCTTGTAACTAGCTAGAGCATTCTAGAAGAGAAAAAGAGGCATTGTGTGAGCAGTAGATGAAGTCCCCCGTTTACTGCCTGGCTGTTGAGGAGGGCTCCTCCTAGCGCCCATCTGTCTCCCACAAACATGCTTTACAGTGTTCAGCGGTCAACTTCAGGGACTGCTCTCACCCCACAGAGGTGCAAGGAGCAGGGACGGGAAAGGTGGGGAGTCCTTGTGGATCTTCCCCCAGGCAACTCCCGCTGCCCCAGGTGTCCAGGTACAGTGGGAGTGCTGAGAGGAAAACACAGGAGAATTGATAGCTGAATTAAAATACCTAGCACTGCCTGATTATCCATCTCTTCTTGCTTAGGTTTAGACAGGTTGCCTGCAAACATTTAATAAAGTGTTTAAAATATAATTGTAAAATTTAAAAGAGTGAGCACTGCACGGTCCTCACAACTGATGGCTAAGAATCCAGAACTGTTCACTCAGGGTCTAGAATTTCAAAGTTGGAGTTTTGCTTCCATTGCTGTTTACTCCAAAATGATCTTCTCAGTCCCCTCCGCTTCCTGTTCAAGGCAGCAAAGAGCATGGCCAGCCAAGAACTCAGCATCTCAGTAACAGATGCTCACTGCAGACCTGGCTAGCTTCAGG
Organism: Marmota monax; assembly: GCF_021218885.2. Lineage (NCBI taxonomy): Eukaryota > Metazoa > Chordata > Mammalia > Rodentia > Sciuridae > Marmota > Marmota monax. The sequence continues at coordinate 8,337,609 of NW_026692826.1, read as the reverse complement.
GCCAGAGGAATAGCTTAACACAAGGAAGAAGTATGAGTTGCAGAACTCTAGAAGATTTTCATTCATGGGTTCTTTACTATCATTCAAATGTCTATCAACTGATGATGGACAAATGAAATGGGATATATTTGTACAATGGAACATTATTTAGCAACAACAACAAAAATTGAGTTGCTGATGTGCTACAGCACAGAGGAGCTTGGAAAACACCATTCTGAGTGAAAGATGCCAGCCAGAGAATTCCACACCACGGGGTTCCAGTTACACCAAGCTTCCAGCATACGCCAATCTACAGAAATAGAAAGCAAGGGCATCCTGAGTCTGGCATGTGGGTGGGTGGAAAGGGGCTGGAACCTCAGCTTTTAGGTACAGTGTGGTGAAAATGTCCTAGAACGATGCACAGGTCTCTGAGTACACCAGTGGACACTGATGGCACACTGTGGGTGAATTCTGTGGTATGTGAATTGCATCTCAATAGAAGTTTTCTTCTTTTAAGCAAATTTGGAAAGTAAGCCAATACAGCCAGGACCTATGTAACTCAAATGGCTTTAGTGAAAATGGAGATTTGGTCTATTTGACGAAGGGCGAGGGGACGTCAGCCCAGGCACACCTGACTTGCAGCTTCAACACGATCGGCACAACCTCAGGCCCTGTCTGGTGGCTTTGCTTCCTTGCAGGGGCGTCCATGGGGCCATGAGAAGCTCTGTGCTCTATGGGGGCAGCTTGGTAACGAGCCTCCTTTCAGGTGTAGACCACCAGGGACCTAAAGCCTTCCAAAGAGACTCAGAAAAACATCACAGGAGATAGAGCTGAGGAAGGAAAGGATCCACAAGGAAACGAGGAGGCCACGAGGTGCCTAGATGCGGGGTAAGAAGATAAAATATGACCATCTGGATGCACACTTGGGTGGGTGGGTATGCACAGCAGAGCTTTTCAAGGAAATAGTTACTAAGCTGCTTATTCTTATGTCAACAAAACGTAACTCATTATTCTACATTTTAATATGTTCAAACATCACACAGAACAAATTTCCTCCCATCACACTCGTTTTCAAAACTGGTTTGGGCTATTCTTCTGGGTTGTGGAAGGGTGCATACCCAACCCTATTTGTTAAAATGAGAACCCAGTCTGGAAAATAGCGTGACTCAAGGACAGAAGAAATGTCTGTAACCATGGAGGATGATGATCTCTCTAGAGAATATGGTTATGCAAACATGAACTCAATAAAACAAGAGGTCACACACATGAAGGACAGAGGATGAGATTCCATGATAAAATAATATGCAAAGCAAGGGTAAAGCAAGGAACAGAAACAACCTCACTACAGAGTAAACTCACAGAAGTCAGCGCTGTTTCCATTAAAACATCACAGGTATCAGTTATTGGAAAGATGAAAAGGAAAAAGCATGTAAAAGCAATCCATTCTGGTGCCTTTGTTAAAGAAGGGTGCTGATAGTATTTTTAGTATCTTTCATTTCATCTATTTAAGATTTCTATTTCTTCTTGAGTCAAATCAGAAATTAATTATTTCTTCAGGATTTTTACATTTATTTGTTCAAAAATTCACATAATATTTTTAGACTGGTTTTATTTATTTCTATAATTGTGTCATTTTATTCATAATGCTTACTAGTCTCATCTTTCTCTGTTGTGTTTCCCTTCATTTTCTTTCCTCAGCCACCCATCCTGTCCACCATCCACATTTGCCATGTATCTGTCAATTTTAATTTCTTGGATCTGTCATTCTGCCCTTCATCGTAACTGACTGTCATTGGTCATCCCGTTTGGTCTTTGTGGTGACCCTGTCTGGCAGTTGGGGTGATTACACTCTACAGCTAAGGTACTAGATCCATGGGCTCGATTACAAGTGCCCGACCCAGAGCAGCAGGCAGTTATGGTCTCGACACTGTTGTTGACACATGAATGTCACTCTTGATGCAAAATTTATCTTAGAAATCCCTGCATCAGGATTCATGGGGCTTCGAGTGACAGGAACCTGGTATATTTGTTGGAGAACTACTTCTGCTATAATCAATGGCCCAAATGGGTAACAGTTACAAAGGTGTAAGGCTGTTCCTCACTTGGTGATGTCTCTTGTGGTATAGATGTGAGGTGTCCCTCAAAAGCTCTGCGTTAGACAATGTAAGAAAGTTCAGAGGTGAAATGAGCCTTGACCTGATCAGTGCACTAATCTGGTGGTGGATTAGCTAGGCAGTGACTTCAGGTAGGGAGGGCGTGGCTGGAGGAGGTGGGTCACTGTAAGTGTGCCTTTGTGGTATATTTTCTGTCCCTGGTGAGGACTCTTTCTCTGCTTCCCGGTGCCATGTCCCTAGCTGCTTTCCTCTTGCTATCTACGTTCACCGTGATGTTCTGCCTCTCCTAGGCACAGAGCAATGAGCCGGCCGGCTATGGACTGAGTCCTCTGAAGACCTGAGACTCAAGTAAACTTCTCCTCCTCTAAAATTGTTCTTGTCACATCTTTTGGTCACAGCAGCAAAATAGCTGAATAATGCAACATCCTAGATGGTTGGATAGTCAATGGGGCCTTTTTACTGCCTCAGTCACTCAGAAACTCAGTTCCCTCTTTGACATGTGGTTTTCAAGGTCTCCTGAGGGGCGTATCATTCCAGCTGACCAGAGAGAAGAGCCAGGGACATGTGACAGAGATGGGAGATGAAGTAGGCCAGGCCTGTGGACCTCACACCTCACTGGGGTCCACAGTACTCAAAAGTAGCGGGCACCCAAGGTAGCGGGAGCCGCCTTATTGCCGGACAGCAGAGGTTTATATACACAACTGAATACACAGCTCGTTTCAGTTTAGCATCACCCAGTTACAGCAGTCAGTCATTATCTTAATAATTGTACACAGCTTAACTTAATTATCATCATCTTAATGGCTCCCTGGCGTCACCTCACCAACCACTCCCCCTGGCAAAGTGCCAGGCGCCATCTTGACTTGGTTATGGCTCTCAACACCAGAGCATGAGTCAAGTTAGGCACCTCCAAAGATGGAGAAGAAAGAATTCACAGGTAACTGCAGCCACAGAGGGCATATACTGGCCTATGCCTCTTCAAGGGCATTGGAGACCGGCCTCAGGGGCTCGGAGGACTCCAGCAGCGTTGGTTCCCACATTTCCCTCCCTCTCTTCTCTCTTCGCTCTCCCCTGTCTTCCCCCACTCCCTCTTTCCACTCTCCCTCTCCTCTCTCTGTCTCCCTCTGCTTCCCCTCTCCATCTCTCAGCCTCCTCGTTACAGAATCAGCCAGTATTTCCTCCCATGGCTGATGGGCCTGCTCAGGGAGAGGAGAAGGTAGGGGCTAATGAAACTCTGGACGTCACGTTCCAGGGCACACGGGGCTTCTCATCACTCCCTTTTCCCAGACCTAGCTCCAGGGCGGGGCTCCTCCTGGAATTATGATAACTCAGAGACAATGGTGCCCCGTGATTAGACAGGACCTTGCCCCTCGCCATCAGCCCAGCGGTGGCCAGGACTCTTGGGTGTTTTAACAGGACCCCCATCAGAACCTCATGAAGAGATGAGGGCAGTATCCCCCAAAGAAGGGGCACTCCTATGAGAAGAGGGAGCTCCTGGGCACCCAAAGAGAACAGATGACAACAGAAGCAACCAAAGAAACGATCTGAAATGGAATTTTGCAAACAACAACAACAAACCTATGAATGAAAAAGATGCAGGCAACTAATTCACTGTCGGGAGCATGACTTTGCATGATCTAAGACCAACACCCGGACTGAGTTCAATATCGCTGGTGGAACTTCATCCCACCATTGGGCTGGGGGCTCCCCTGGCCTTGCCTGGATTGTTGCACTGTTGCTAGACCTTTTCTCAGTTCCTCACTGGCTGACCCCTGTGCCTGTGTGAGACCTCCCGCTGCAGTGGCCTAACCACAGGAGGCACTCAGGGCAAGTTCTCCTAGAGACAGAGCTCTGGGTCCTGAGCTTGCCTTCCCTGATGGCATGCTCCAATGCTAATGCACTCAGGGATGTGTTCTTGATGAGGAAATTTCAAAACCCTGTTAAAAATACTTCCATTGCTTTTTTGTCACATAAAATCTGCTGCAAACTGAACTATTTAAAGCAATCCTGTTTATCATCTCACAGCTCTGAAGGCAGACATCCAGGGGAGATCCTCCTCTCAGGATCTCACTGTGCTGTCCACTCTGGCTTTGCTGCCAGAGGCCACTTCAGGCTTGCTTGGTTGCTGAGTGATGAAGCTGTGTGGGGCGGTGGAGCTGAGACACCCGTTTCCTTGCTGGCTCCCTGCTGGGGCTCCCTAGAACCATGCACATTTATTGCTAGGCAGTCCTCCCTTCTTCCCACAGCACAACAGCCCTCCACCCGGGCAACCTGGCCTTTCCTCTCGCCCTTGCCCCTGTGCTTCCAGCCACAGGAAGTCCTCTGCTGTTCAGATCAGGTTGAGCCACCTGGGGTCACCCAACACAATCTCCCCAGTCTCCCTCCATTAAGCCCTGTAACCTGAACCCCACTGCCGAGTCCCATTTGCCATGTACAGTAACATATCCACAGGCTCTACGGAAGAGGGTGTGGATGTTTTGGGGTCCCACTCTGCCTTCACCAGGTACTTGAATTAATACCATCTCCTAACTGGCATCTGAGTTTCTTACTGTATGAATAATCTTCATATTAATGGAAGGGCTTGATAAACTTCAATGTTACTAAATTATCCATTCATGCAAATCTCTAAGGATATTCACTCACCTTAGTAGCAGACAGAGCTATTGGGGGCATTAGATAAGCTACCTGATCCTCAAGAACCTTTCTTGTTCTCAACTGACTGCTGCCTCTAACAGGGAAGGATATGGGAAACCATAGGTTCACTCCTGATAGTGAGATTGGTCGGCTCTGGGAATCCCTGAGTAGTTCTAGCACCACCTCTCCAACATACTGAGGATGGGTTTTGATTTATTTTCTAGTTGCTCTATTCTTTCAAGTATGCCGCTCAATTGGTGATTGCTTCGGGCAGCCCTGGGGGACACTGATATTTTGTTGCCAGGAATTAAGCATTTTGATGATCATTTCAGGTGTTTGTGTGTACTATTTAGTTGGCAAATTACCCAGGAAATTTATACCTGGCCATTTCAGGTTTGTTGCCAGGGACCAGAGTTCTTGATGTGCCTGCCAGTTGCTTATTAGTGCTACCACTCTGCACAATACGGTGCCTGCTTCTCATCCTTCTTGCTCACAGAGATGAGTTTGGTTGCTCTTTAGCAGAGTTTAAGAAGGTTATCTCCAGAACCCAGCACTCCTCCAGGCCACCATGCTCTTGTGAGCTGAGCATTCCAACTTGGTACCAGAGCTTCCCGAGGACATCATTAATTGATTCAGACCTGCAGAGAATATTTGATATGTTCTTAAATGTACACATGTATATGGGCACACTAGGAAGAACATGCCAGCTTGTTAGTCTTTTTAAATGCAAAATGGTTAGACTCAATCTGCATGTGAAAGTAGTTCTGATTCTAATACTGTGCTAAAACTCACATACTGTTCCTGGAGAAAATTCTCCTTCTGGAACATAAAATAAGGAACATAAATAAGATGGCCAGGTAGCATCTAAATTCCAGGGAATATGCTGAACTCCACCCATGGAGCCCCTGTGTGTCCATGACAAATCAAAAATATTTGACTATTTTAATAGAACTAGCTGAACTTGTCCAGCACTGTGAAAACAAGTGTTTGAAATTTTTTAATGTTAACTTGTTCTATTAATTGAATAAAAACAGTGAAACAAGCTATGCACATGTGCAGACTTAGAAAAGCACATATTCCCTTTTAGAATACTGTCTTTGGGAGTGTGGAATGTATCAATTTTATGTTAATTGTGGATTAGCTTTTGTACAGGCAACCTGACAACAAGTTATTTATTGGTTTCTCAATTAGAAAAATTAGAAAGAAATAAGAAAAAATTTATTTTAAAGGGAGAATTTGGCTGAAGAATTCACATATATTCATAATGGAAGAAAGGATTAAAAGGAACTGTGTCCAGAAATAAAAGGAGATGAAATAAAAACAGATCAGAGACCTGTTGCCATGGGGAAGGATGGAGAAGGCTGAGCTGAACTTTCCTCGTGGTCCTTGAACTTGACCTCAGACCAGGCCAAGAGATTGCAGCCTAGTTGCAGCCTAACACAAGCAAGGCTTCCTTGACCACCCAGAAATGACCCTATGAAAGAATAGTGCCAAACTTAAATAAAAACAAATGTAAGTCCAACACCATACTAGTGAACAACACTCCTCTGTCAAGCCTCTTTGTCATAATGCCACTACCAATGTAGCTAGAGTTTTTGGGAACTTACATTATTACTGCTTCTAGAGTTTAGAACTTAGCCGTAAACTAGAGGTGCACTAAAATGTGGCAAATAAATTCAAGACAGGGAAATACCCACAATTTGAGTTGTAAGAGTCAAATAATAAAGTTGAAACCCCAGTCTCCACCCAGGCTCCAGGGTCCAGGGAGGATACCTGGGTCCAGGTACCCATTCTTGCTCCAGCTGCAGCTGTGTGGAGCTGGGGCAGGTGTCTGAGCCTGAGAGGGACCCTGGTGCCTGGTTTCTAAGAGGAGCAGCATGCTCCCCCTGCCCTTTCCCACTACACTCATTCCCAGCCCTCCTGCAGGTGTGGTGGTTGTTGAGCACTGGTGAGGGGGAAGGCCGCCCCAGTACATGCACACCCAGCCCTGGGGGCTGTGAACATGCTACATGCTTGTCTCATGGGAAAAGGGACTTGGCAGACGTGGTCGGTTGTAAGAACCTTCAACCAGGAGGTCACCCTGGACTCTCCAGGTGGCCCAATGTCATCACATCAAATATCTACAGAATAGATAATGAAAGCTGCTAATATATTGGAACTTTAAAAACTCTTAATATTTTGCATTTTGCCTTAGACTTCCTGTTAGTCTGAGTCTTTATGTTCCCAGGGAATCCCACCTCCTCCTGGTGCCTGGCTCCACCTCCTCTCTCCTCAGCCTTCTGTCTCTCACACACATCCCACTGTCAGGCTGTGGAATGGATGCATTTTAAACCACTCAGGGTTGTGTTTGCTTATCTCGGACCCACCAGGGTCTCAGCAAAAAACAGCTGTTTCCTGAGACAGCAGCTCCTTCTTCAGAAGGCAGCCGTTTCTCACGACTCTCGTTTTTGTTCATGCCCAATGCTATGATCCTGCGCTCGGTGTCCTCCTCCACCTGCCATGTCCCCACCCAAGCCTGCACACCATTGGCACCCATGGGTACTCTCCTGTCAGCATTACTTTCATTTGAACGCGTTTCCTTTAACCTTTAGTCATGAATCACATTTTCAAAATCTTTAAGTTTAATCAATCCTTTCAGACCCTCTCTAATTTTTCTATAGAAATTAAACAGTAGAAAATGAAATTAGACGTTGCCCTCTTGAATAGTATTTACTAAAGTGGATTATGGCAGGAAGGCGCCCTTTCCCCAGCCTAAACTCCACAGAGTCACCCACAAAAACCACCCACGTTGTCCATACACACTGGGTTAGAAAGACCCTTGGCTGGGTCAGACATCAAAGAGCAAGCATTTATTGTCACTAATGAACAGAAAGATGTCGCAGATGTTTTATCTGAAAGTGAAGTGCTGGAAACATCTGAGAAATGGCATAGGACTTTGGTGCGCTGACATTTGAAGGGCGTGCTTAGACCACTGTCCACTCTGGGTCATTAGTTTTGTTTCTGAAGCCCAGGCCTCAAATTAGGATCTGCCCTTAAAACATGTTTTTTTAAAGGCAAGTTCCCTAATTTAAATATCTACTGTTGAATTTTGCCTACTTCTGATAGATTTTAAAACTATCACAAATCATATATTCTTTCCATTCCATGTGTAAGAAAAAAGAAGAGAAGTAAAATTTTATTGTCCTCTATTACTTGTCTATGTACAAATAAAACACAAAGTCTACAGATATTAGAGCTTAAAAATATTTCCTGGAGCCCCTTATGCCTATGAAGGGTAAACTTTCTATTTTCCCTTCATATTCTTATTTTTTTTTTTTAATTTTCACAAACTCATGCTCTTTCCCAGCCCGTTCCTTAATGATCTGGTCTGATTCCACTTCTCCAGCCTTCTAATTTGCATTTCAGATCTCTGGGTAGTTCTCACCTAATTAAGACTCATCTAATGGAGCTCAGCAACTTCTCTGATAAAAGTGTCCTGGGGTGAGCTGAGGTCATCAGCAGGAGCTGAGGAGATGCCAATTACTACAGGAAAAGAACCCTTATTAGGGCCTGAAAGCAGCATTCCAGGAGTTGTGGAGACTCAAGTTCACGGCTTAACGACACCATAAAGAGCACGAGTGCCCAGCACCTCTACAGCCTCAGGCTCTTTGTCCCTGCTGTGGCCATCCAGATGGCCACTCCTTCCACCCTCAGAGGAGAGGAAGACCATGGCAGGATGCAGAACCACTTGTTGTCCTGGCCCCGACTGTCCCTGCATCCTACGCTGAACACTGTGTCAGGAATAACGAGTCCCCTGGTGCTCAGGCGCAAAGTGACAGTAGCTAATGAGGTGGAACAGAGGATGGGATGAAGCAATGACATTTTTTTTTTGAAGTCAGCAATCTGGGGTGGGGATCAATAAGTGTTTTCCAGGGTTAATTCGCTGGTCACCATGGCTGACATGCTATTAGAGCTGGGGATGAGCCCAGGGCTCAGGACTGGGGCTTCGTCTAGATAAGTGTCCAGAACATCAGGTGCTTATTTCAATAACCTGAAGCGTTAGGCATCAGTCCCGCCCCTCCTTCTGCAGGGACACAGGCACCTTTCCATCAATCAGCATCGCCCTGCCTACCGCCACGTGAAGCCCCTTGCAGCCTGGCTCCACGGCGGCATCCCCCCCCAGGCTGTACCTAGAGAGGAAAAGCTTTAATCTACCTGCAGTTATGTGGGTTTCAGGGTTGAGTGACTTCTATTTCTATTTGTTTGGGGAAATGGTAACCAGGAGACTCATTCCTGTCTGTAATGGATATTGTATTATATTGTAGGGTTGTACTGTGGATAAATCAGATGAAATTTAGAATATCTGGGCTTTTGTCTTGCCTTTTCCACAGGCTCACTGTTTGCCTCAAATTGAGTCTTTTCACCTATTTGTGACTCAGTTTATCTTTCTGCTGAGTAGGAATAATAACAGCTCCTGTTGGAGCTCAGGCAAGAACACTGATGGAACCCTTGCTACTGTGCAGCAGGAGGTGGCAGTTCTACCTGCACCACCAGTCACATAGCAGCCCCAAGAAGAAGAGCACAGCTACTGCCACTACCCCAGGCAACACGGGGACATACCCAGAGCAGAGGGGATCCTCTGTTCCCCATGCAATTCTTTTGTAAGTCTTGAACTCCTCAAGTGTTTCAGCCTAACTTGGTAGTCTGTGACTCCGTTTGTATCTTCTTGCAATGAAATTTTAAAGTGCCTCCATTACAAGTGGCAAACAGCCCAGGTTGTGGCAGACCAGTGACGGTGCAGTGCTGCAAGGAGGCACATAGACCTGAAACTTGCCCTGCAATCTCCTAGCCTGTGGAATACCAGGAACCGAGTCAGGTTACTTTAGGAAAATGAAAAAGCAGGCAGCCACCTGATTGGGACAACAGAAAATACCTGGAATTACAAACAGCACTTCTAAACTGCTGGAGAGTGAGCTGTGTGGGGAAGGCCACGCAGAACTGAGGTAGAGCTGACTGGCTTGCTTGGTATTTTTACAATAGCTATTTTTTAATTGTATCCAGTGAAAATGTAATGATGGTCTGAACTTTAAGGCCCAAGGTGAAAGGGAGGGAAGAGAAAGTGAACCTAAAATCTGCGGAGCTTGCATGACCCCAGGAAGTGCTTCTTCCTGGGTGAATGGGAAGGGCTCTGGGGTCTGCCTCAGAGGAACAGAGGCACACGGGGGGCGGGCGGTGAACCCAGAGAGAGGGAATTTAAGCCACAGAGGACTGTTTATTAATTCAGCAAAGGAGAATCAAATTTCTTCAGTTATAAAGAGAAAGAGAGGGGTTTGGAGAATTCCAAGGGATCAACCACCATGTGCAGGAGGGACTTCCCAGAGGGAAAGGCTCCACGTCAGAGCTGTCAGTCCTGAAGAATCCAGGGCAACGCCGTGGCAGTAGGGGGCTGCGTTGGCCCGGGTGGCACATTTCTCGATTGCTAGCTTTTCCCCAAAGTTGGCAGCACCATGGTGTCCATTTTGGGGGCTGGGGCTTACTAGAGAGATGTAAAGGCGCCAAGTCCTGATGCTGACATTTGAGCAACAATCAGAACGAAGGGACTGCAGCCCAACCCGCCAGACACAGGACGACCTCGCTCACTGAGAGGAGTGGGTGGCAGAAACACCTCCCAGGCTTCCCGCCGGGACCATCCCACTGCCCTCCACCCAGAGTGTGCGGAAAGACACCAGGGGGCGGCGTTAGAATTGTTCAAAAAACGACACCATTTATAAAAATAAATCCATAGTCGCCCTTTTTAAGGGAAAAGAAACCAGGTTAAAATCGCCTTATTATTTGGTTTTCTATAAAATAAAGGTGTTTGGAGTACAAAAAGACAACCCGATTGTAGAAGCTGAGGGACTCACTGGCTTGGTGCTTCAGTAGAAAGGGAACAGAGAGTCCGATATGTGCAGCCATGCTACCTTCGGGGTGGGGGACATTCAGGTGGCAGTGTGGCCGCTCCTGTGTGCAGGGGCAGTTCGGCCCACACCATATGGTCTCCCTGACCTTTCGTGTTTCTGTGTGAACAAGGCAGCAGCCAGTCTAAGGAGGCAATGCCATCTGGTGCCACACAGACAGGGCGCAGGAGAGCCTATTAGGTGGGTAATGAAGGAGAGGCTGTGGAAGTGACACCCGACGGCCTGGGACCTGTAAAACACTGTGTGTGGGAACCAACCGGGACTGGGAAGGACGCAGCCATGAGTTCTGCTAAAACTCTTTCTACGAAAGGAAGGCGATGCAGTTTTCCTGCTGGATCATTTACAAACAGGCTCCTGGCTCTGGTGGAATGGTTGTTACGTGGTGGCCAGTGCCTGAACCCTGCAGCAACCCGGGATGAAGGGACGAGGCCTGAGCTCCACAGACAGGCAGTGGGCTCAGGCCGCACAGCTGTCTGCAGGGAATCCCAGCAGAGTCTCCTCCAGGACTAAAACCTGAGATCACTGTGTAAAGGGCTCGAAAATTCTCAGGACACATTTGGGGTGGGGGACAAGGATGGAGGCTGTGGAGAGAGTGACCTTGTTCCCCTCTGTAGCACATGCACATGACATGTCCTCTGAAGGCGTTCCAGAAACAAGAATGACGTATTAAGGAAAATGATTTTCCCAAGGATCTGAGAGTCTACGTAAGCTAGTAAAACAAATCCAAGTTCCCCGGCTTTGAAACTGATAAGGGCCATGCTGAGCACTCGGTAGCCACCGCTGGGCCTCCTGCCATTTACCCTCAGATCGGGCTGGCTGGACGGCCTTTCAGGAACCCTGGGCCCCCCAAAGCACTGCTGTCCCCAAATCAGTCCTCAGAGGTCTCCTTTCTTGTTCTGAGGATTGTAAACTAGCACCGCTATGGGGAGCCCCGCGGTTAGCACAGAGGGGTGAGCTCACACTGGGTGTGCAGGACCGACCTCAGGCCACAGCCAGGGAAGGTTCAGCTTCAAGTCACCCGGATGCCATCTGAAAACAACCTTACCATCTCCAGCAACCCCAGTTGCTGTAGCCCGATCCTATGGGGTGAGAGGGGGCGCTGGGGCCTGGGCCCCAGGTCCCTGATGGAATACCTGCCTGGCTTTGGCAGGGGGCAGAACCGGTCCACACATGGCTGTAAAGTCCTTTGTTCCTGCAGTTACAGAATGTTCATCAGCACAGTTATGCTCTGGTCATCGTTGGCAGTGTTTTGCGGTCAGTGAAGCAACCAGAAGCACAGGAGGCACCTGCCGGCCTCCCAGGGCGGGCCTTGCACCCGTGGCAGCAGACGAAGAGGAGAGGCGCCAGGCAGCACACCGTGCACGTCGGGGTTGAGCTGTGCCCCTCGGAAGGCCTCTGTGGGTCCTCCCCTCCTCCTGTGGAGGTGGGGTCTCTCCATGGTCTGCACTGTACATGCTGGTGTCCGCATGTGACGACAAACCTGGATCGTCATGCAGAGAAGGGAGACATGCCACCCAAAAGCCACACTGTCCACAGGTCAGGAGCAGAAGGACGGCCAGGACTACCTGGGAGCCTAGAGAGAGACGGGGTTCAATTCTCCCCTCCGCTTGGGAAGGAGCCCGCCCTGCCGACAGCCGGACTGGACCTCCAGCACCCGGAGACAGAGCTGCCTGCTGTTTAAGGGGCTCAGTACTTTGGTATGTCGTCAGAGCAGCCCAAGACAGGAGTGCAGCCTGGTGTGTCTCTGGGGTTGAATCGTGTCCCCAAAGCTCACATGTTGCAGACCTACTTCCTCAAGGCAAGGGCTTGGCCAGGAGTTTCCTGCAGCCTTGGCAGGAACCAACCCCCATCTCAGGCTCCGGAGCCTCCCGTCTGTGGGACTTCAAAGCCGCCCTAAGAAAGTGCCGCAGTGTGCCCAAGGTGTGGCTCCAGAGCAGGCGAGGTGCTGGAGGGGCAGCGAGGATGCGGGAGGCAGGGGAGAGCAGTAGTGGGAGGTAGAAACAGTCTCCAAAGACGTCTAAAAAGACGGGAACAGGGATTGGGTGCATGTAGGAGACTAGGTAAGCAGATATTTGGGTACAGATCTTTGCTGCAGAGGTTATGGCCAACGCAAAGGCCCTAAGGCAGAATCGTGGCTGGTGCAGTTGAGGAGTAGCAATGAGGTCAGTCAGGGAGAGTAGTCGGGTTGGGGGCAGGAAAGTAATGGAGCACTGGTCATGTGCAGATGTGGTGTAGAAATGCATGAAAGGGTCTTGGTTATATTTTAAAAGAATAATTTTGTGCTGCGTTGAGAGTAGACTGCAGGAGAGGAAAGAGAGGGCCAGGGAAACCAGTCAGTATGCTGAGAGGGGCCGAGGGCCTGGGCAAACGGGGCGTTTCAGACCAGGGGCCGAGCCATGGAGGAGAGAGGATGGAGGGAATGCTCTGAGCCATGTGCCCCGAGGGTTTCCTGGGAGGTGGGTGGGAAGTGAGAAGGGGACAGGCTGACTCCCGTGTTCTTGACCTGAGCCGCTGGCTACGTGGAGATACAGTTGAGATACGATGACAGGCTCAGCCAACAGCATGGGTCAGGGGAGGTGCAGGGCATGGGAACTGCAGAGGTCTGTTCCGCATCCCAGTGGTGCGGGCTCCTCGGTGCCACAGGTGAGCTTGGAGTTTGAGGGCAGTTCTGGTTGGAGACGCCACCCGGGAGTCTTCGTCGCCCACACGGAGTGTAGGTGGGAGGAGGATGGCACGGTTAGAGGAGTCACCTCCATGGCTTGTGCAGGGACACACACAGGCAGGCCGAGTCCCAGCCTTGTTCTCCCACGCCCAGATGTGAGGACTGTGGCGAGCAGCTCCCCTCTGCTCCTCCCAAGCGTCTCCTGCTGGAGCCCTCAGACTTGGCTCACTCCTCACTAGGGGTATTGCCCACTGGGAGGGCCAGGGCAGTGCCCCTCAGGGGTCAGAAGCAGCTGCAGATTCACCTGTACAGCACCAAGTGGGTCTCCTAGATGGGATATCCAAGACAGCCCTCCAAGGGTGGCCTGAGAAGGCAGTGGGTCTGCTGGACAATTCCCCAGGGTGGACGCACCCTCCCTGTCTGCACAGTGCCATGACCACTGTCCTCCCAGACTTGCAAGGATGCTTCCCAGCCTTCACTTCTCCACTTGAAGCAGAGGCCATGGTCTTGCGGTGTCTCTCTGTCCCCGGGGGGCACTCGGGGACAGCCTGTTCAAATGCATGGCCATGTTCCAGTGTCCCCTGCGGGTTGTAAAATCCTGCAGAACCTCTAAGAAGGCACTCAGCATATTTTGTATTTATAGAGAGCCTTTCTGCCAACAAGCTGAGCAGCACAGGTCTCATTTCATTAATCCTCACAGCAGGGGTGTGGATGGTTGGTAGGAATTGTCAATTTTACCTAATGTTGAGACAGAGCCGCAGAGAGGTTAGATGACTTGCCCGAGGCCATGCGATGAGTCAGTGTGAGAGTTAAGACCAGAGCCCTCACTTCGTGACTTCTGGTCTACCCTCCTACACTGTCCTTCAGAAGGAGCATAATAAAAAGTGCACTAAATTTGAGAGTTTAATTTTTCCTTGTGATATTCAGCATGTCACTTAACCTCTCCCTGCCCCACTGTCTGAATCCATAAAATGGGGCTAATAATACCTGTCATCTAGCTGGTCACAGAAATATTATGAATATTAATCTTTTTAGTGACCAGACCCTTTGGAAATAGCTGACATATAAATTCAAAGTTTAGGTTAAGATCAAAGACAACTACTTGTATATTATTCAATGAAATAAAGAAACACATTGGTTTTATTTAATGGAGACAAGAAAAATGTGGAAATGTAGCAAGACTTTTGAAGGTATGCATTTTGTTAATCAATGGTGTTCATCTTCTAGTGATTGCGTGTGGGTATTGTGAAATGGCTTTGTTTTTTAATGCCCAATCTTTTTCCAAAACCATCTTCCCAAACGCTTGCTTTTCTGTAAGTGGTGGAATCTTATTTAGCTTTCAGATGAAATTTGCTCACTCACTTGTCTAATGAAATTGCATTTGTGATAAAAGGGGCTGAGAGGGGACATGGCAAGGTTTGCAGTTAGTTTCTCCACCATTACTTTATTTCATTTTATTTTTGTTTTAGTTATGGACTTTTTGTCCCGAGTGTGTAACTGCTAACGCCGTGGTGAAGTCTGGCTGTACTCCCCTCCCCAGGCCTGGCCTAGCTCGGCACGTCCCTCTGAGCAGTGAGCTGGAGAGTTAATGGAGTCCGTGGTGGAGTGTTTGCCTCTTCTGTTTGAAATCAAACGTCTGATCTTTATCTGCAGTGACAGGTTTAATGCCTTTCTTCTCCGACAAATTTTCAGTTGAGGAGGAATGCAAACACTGGGCTTGGTACAGTGACATAAAAGACTGATCTGAGCACGCCCATATCGGCAGCTTGATCCCTAATGAACAGCAGAGCCCCGGAGTAGCACCACTAGCTAGCAGGGAAAAAATAATAAAACTCAGGACACCTTTCCCAGCACTCCTGTGTCTGACAGGGGAGAGATAACGTATGGAATTTCTGCCGAGAAGTATCAGCATCTACCGTCACCACGGAGATGGACAGCAGGCACCGCAGTCACCCAGGAAGCAGAGAAAGCAGGGAGAGAACCCGGTTCCAGGGCTCCCTTGGACTGGTTCTGCCATTTGGAAATGCTAAATTCTATTCCTCACTGGGAACATAATACTCTGAAAAGTAAACTGCCTACATTTATCCATAGACCCAACGCATTAATGAAGCTGGCTGATTTGAAGAACTTCCCATGTAGTGCCTTGAACTTCCCAACCAGGTCACATATGGGTATCCAGAGATGGAGAGAGCTCCCTCAGGAAGTGAGGGGGATACATTGTAGCGGAATTAGAATGTGCCAAGTACACCTGAGATGGCCCCTTGCAGTACAATATTATATTTCCCATATAACATGGGATAAATTATAATACAGTGCATGGGAATATTTTAAATTGATTCTCTTTTTATTGCATTAAAATTCACATGATATAGAGGAAATTTGGAAGAAAACCAAATTTGGAAGAAAATTTGGTAGGAATTTCTGGCTGTGACTTACATAAGAAGTTCAGTAGGGAAAACTTAGATTCTAATCTGATACCTGGCAGTCTGAACCATGTGACCATAAGCACATTATAAATTTTAAACTAAAAATTGGAAAAAAAATACAGTCTTTGGTATTTCTTTAAAGTGGTATAGTTTTTCTAATTCTCTTCCATCTTCCCAATTAGCTCTTATTTAATGAATCAACAAATGTTTATTAAAGGTTCCGGGTGTGTAAAGTTCTGAGGGTGTGGCTCTGTGAGGAAGGAGGGCAAAGACGGCGAGAGCCGGCTCTGCGGTGGATCAGGGTCTGCCCACCTAGCCTGAGGACCCTCGGGTGGACCATCTGGGGGTGGTGGACACCCTGAGACTTCCTCTTCTCTTTGTGCCTGTGGCTGACTGACTAGCCCTTCTTGGGGAGTCCTGGCTGAAGTTAACAAGTTCAGTCTTGGTTTTACTCATTCATTGGTTTTCATACTGACAAAATGACTTGTCCTCTAACCTAGCCTACCTCACATCCGGTCACCTGGAAATCCGTGCTTTCACGTTATTTATCACCTTGGGAAACCAGACTTGGCCCAACCAGTTTAGCCCTCAGACAGCCTCTCCAAACCCAGGCCTGCTTCTCCTCCTGTGGACGCTGGGCTCAGAGTCCACCCCAGCACACTCCAGGGCCTCCCCTCGCAGGAAAATGGGACATCTGGCCTGGAAGGCGAGCTGTCCAGCTCCAGCTGGGCCCAGCACTGGCTTCTCCCCAGGGGGGAGAAGTGGGAGGGGGGCGAGCCAGCCCTTTCAGCCAGGCTCTGGTCAGGTGGAGACTGTCGCAGGCAGGCGGCCCTCCCTGAGGCCTGACCATGCTGTTTCCTGGTGCGTCCCGTCCACACAAGCCTTTCTCTGGGATGAGAACTCCAAGATCTGGGACACCTGCCTGCTTGTCCCAGGGCTGTCTCTGCCAGGTTCAAGGGTGACGCAGTCTCCAGGCTCCTCTCAGCGTGGTCTTCAACTTCCTGCTCCATGACAGGTGGCTGTCCCTGAACAGAGCTTTGGAGCCAAGGGTGCTCTTGCCCCATATCTTGTGAACCTGCATATGGGAAGTTGGCAATTGCCCCTTTGCTCCCTGTTTTAACTTGAGACCATCTCTTCACTTCAGAGTCCGTACTTTACTGGAAATGCATGTCAGTCAACCTTCACCTTGTGGTGAATTTAGGGATGGGAGGACTCATCTCCCCCGGATCCCTGTCGTGCTCTGTGGCAACCTGAGTGTGAGCGCACAGACGTCACTTATCACTGTGGCCTTCGTAGTTTGACTCTTGCCTAAAGGACTCCTCATCCTGTCTCCTCCGCCATCCACTCAGACGGTCTTGCTTTAAGCCGTGCAATTCCTGGTGACTCCATTACCTTGGAAATCTTTCCTCCAAGGATCCTGCGCCAGGGAACCTGCCCCTTACCCATCCTCCAGCCCTATCCTGGCCTCCCCTGAGACTCCCCACCCTTCCACTGACCAGTGTGCTTCTCACCATCAACAATTCCTATTTATACTTTCACTTTTGCTTTTTTTCACCTTAGATTCTTTGTACCTGGAAACCTTCCTTAATTTGCTTCCTCATTCTCCCTCTGAAACCTGAATAACACGATACTCTGCCCTAAATGTGCTGGAGACGACAATCATCCAGCCATGCAAACTGAGCTCATGCTGAATTCACAGTGAACCTCAAAGAGCGCTCAGACCACAGCTGACCCTGTGCGGCTGCCTCGGGAACCACGGTGCCCTCTCTGCGATGGCTACTTCATGATGTGCACCTTTTCCGTCCCCTGCGCTCTCAGCGCCGACCTTGCCTCAGAGAGACACAGCTTCCTCCAGGAGCAACGCGGCCCAGCGCCTTCCCACAAGAGCCCGCCCGCCCTCCTCAGCCCTGTCCTGCTGCCCAATCCTTCCCTCTAGTCCTTCCTCACCACCACGGCCTCCCACTGCCCACCGCGCCCCCACCAGCGCGGGACCTCCCACAGCTGTGGTCTTTCCCTTTACCATTCCAAGCTGGCTCTCTGCAGGCCAGGACCCTGTGCCTGGACTCCACCTCTGGGCTGTCCTTATGCTGGCATCCCCAACCTGAAGTCCCCCTCAGCTCCTGTCCTCTACCTGGTCCTGTCCACACTTGGCCCTGACCGCTTCCTGAAGTCCCACTTGCTTAGTAGTTGTCACCTAGCCCCTCTCACTAGAATGGAAGCTCCTTGAGGGGTAGATCTTTGTTACTTGGGTCAGAGTTGTCAGTTGTCACAGCACTTGACGTCCCTCAGGGACCCATAGGTGTGTGCAGGCCATGAGCCGCCTCTTCTCTGTGAGGAGCACACAGGGTCTTAGGAGCAGCAGCTACTGAGTTGTGCCGGGCATCAGTAGAGCTGAGGGCCCAGTGGTCACTGAAGCTCAGACCCTATCCTCAATAGACACCTGCACCTTGAAAATGTCGAATACGGAGCTTGCAATTTCGAACATTGTGTTATAAGATCAAATTTTTCTGTAGGAACAAACTTGACCACTGACAACTCTGAGGGGGGAGCAATGAGGAAGCATGAACTCCAGGAAAGATCAGTCTCTTCCAAGTTACTAAATGTCTCTAGATGGTTCTTGCCTCTGGTCTCATTTTGCTGTTTTGGTGTTGAAATCAAACACCTTGGGGCAGTCTCTTCAAGGTCATCTCCTATCAGCAAAGGCAATGCAGATTGAAGTATTCTTCTTTTATCCTGCCACCTAAAAAGAACGTGGGAATTAAGTGATCAATTCTGGAGAAACATTGCCAACTAAAAGTTTGAGTTACGGGCTGGGGACGGGATTTAGGGCCTCCTTGGATTCGAGGCCGTGGATTTGGGTTTCAACACTGAAGAAGTACAATAAAATGAAAGTCCTGGGTTGGCAGTGGTACAATGTCTCCCTTCATTCTTAGATAATTTTGTGATATTTGGTAAATTACCAAATTATTCTCTGTCAGGAGAGCTACCTACAAGTTGGGGGAGTGCAGAAGAACAGCTATTCTTATGCTGGTGAGGGCAGCACCACAATTATTCTGAAAGCCAATAATGGAAACCTGTCCATTAAACTAACCCTTGTCATCTCCATTAAATTCTATTTCACTACAGAGATTACTGCCACAGTGGTAACATACTTATTTCTCCGCTATTAAAAGAGCCTTGATTATAAAATTATATTGATCAGAAGATTTAGAGTGTTATCCCAAACACATGGTTTGGTTCCAACTTGCGCTGAAATGATGGTGGCCTGTCCTCTCGGACACCCGCTTGGCAGAATCATATATTGTAGAGGCTCGGGTGACAAACACACCCGGGGATGGCTGAGAAGAGGGGAGGAAACCAGCTCACTGAGGTGGTTCCTGAGGTCACAGTCCGGAGTTTTGCATTCTTTTAACTTTAACAATCCCATTTGGATTTCCCCACAACCGACAGGAGGCCGCCCTTCAGGTGGACTTTTGTTGTCATAAAGCACACAGCACAAGACATCAGTCGTCCTGCCTGTTCTAAGCTGCAGTCCAGCCTTCTGCACGGTGCTCAGCAGCAGGGCCACCCCCCTCTCCAGAACCACGCACCTCCCCAAACTGAACCTGCATCCACTCAACACCCGCCTGGGCAGCCCTTCTGCTTTCTGTCCCTAGGCAATTGGCCGTGCTGGGCCCTCATGCAGGTAGACCCCTGTGGTCCTTGTCTTTTGGTGTCTGTCCTGTTTCCCTGGGTGCAGTGTCTCGAGTTCCTCTGTGTTTTAAGTGTCTCTTCTGTGGTCAAGTAGGAAGGCTGAGGGTGGAAGAAGGAAGAGTCTCAGAGAACTTAAAAGTCCTTTCAGATACACTTGTCTTCATGTGGCTTCCCCAAAACACACCTCAGCCCCGGTACTCTGAGACTGGAAGGCCACCTGCTAAGGGCTTCTGGTCACAGCCCGTCCCCCATGAGACAGGAACCCTAGCGTGACCCTAGTGCCTGCTCTGTTCCTCTAACTTGCTGTGTGTCCTGCTGGCAGGACAGTGGCCTCGCACCGTCCTTCAATGTGAGGACTTCCAGTGTCTGCTGTGTCAGGTGTCCTTCTGACTTTTGCATAGACATGTGTCTTTACTCTGGGCCACAGGCATTTGGATCCGCGTATCGATGTTCAGGCTCAGCGCTGTGGGAGGCCCTTGCCGTGCAGTGCCCTTGCTCAGGCTCCTTGGTCTCTGCCCCAGTCAGACTGGGCCCTGGAGGGAAACGGAGAAGACAAAACCTGAAGCACCTCCTAGCCCTGGTCACTGTGGTCACCTGCCCACAACCACCCGAGCCTGCTTGCCTGTGCTGCTCGGCCTTCCAGCTGTGGCTGGACCAGCTCTAGCAGGAACACCCCTGTCCACCCTTTGGGACGGAGTTGGCCTTGGCCCCTCACCCTCTGAGGGCCCCTCACCCTCTGAGGAAGCCTTCCTTCTCTTTTTAGCCTGTGGATCAGCTTCTCTTCCATTCTCCTGCAATCTCCCTACTTTCCAAAGAGAGCCCCAAAGCTGAGGGACTCCATCTTCCTCCCCAGGACGCCTCTCAGAGCCTCTTCCTTCTCTGGACCCCGGGCAGGGAAGGCCCACTGGAGCTGGCCGATGGGGATGGCGCGTCTGTTTGGAGTGGATGGGGCAGAGTGGAGGGCTCTGGAGAGGGGGACAGGTGATGGCCATTCTGACAAGACGGGTTGTTCCTGTGCTCAGCTCCGTCGTAGCAAACAGAGCAAGGCGCATGAGCGGGGAACCCCAAAACAGGCACCGGCATCGCAGAGACAGGAGGCCGAAGAACAGAGGCCTGTGGACTGGCACCCGGAAACTCTGCCGTCTGCACAGAAACACGGGCAGCGATGGGCCGCGGCAGGAGTGTGACCACATGGACTCAAAACAATCACGCTCCTCAGCTGTGGATTTTCAGACTTGATCTATAGAGTGATGCTCACAGTAGATTTTCTGCCAGCAATAAAGGTGGCCTGATTCACAGAATAATTACTGTATGCAAATGGATGTGATTTCCCTGCCCTTTTATGGATGACTCTGCTCCGACATTCATCAGGGCCACAAATTTCACTTGGGAGGAGACGCATTTAAAGAGACAGGCGCCCCTGGAGCTTGTGGTGAACTTACTAAATCCACACCACGTGTCTCCATAAATAGACGTGGCAGACTCTGACCTTTGTCTCTGTGTACTGTTGCCTGGAAAACTGGAGAGAAAGGTCTCACCCGGTGCTGCCCACCTCCAGGCAGCAGCACTCTGGTTCCCGGGTCCCTGCTGAGTCTTGGGAGGGAGGAGCAGGCAGTGCTCCTCTCTGGCTTCCGTCCTGATGAAATAACAGCAGAGCAGGTCTGATACAAGAAGAGTTTTGGTTTAGTTTTAGTTTTTTTTTTTTGTTTGTTTTGTTTTTTTTTGCCAGATGCTAAAATGCCATGAAAGGTAAACACAGTCCATCTGGAAGTAAAAAGAAACTGGTAAAAACCGTGGGTTTCACATCGTCACTTGCATTCTGTGGATGGACAGCAGCCCACTGAGTAGCCTTCGAGAGTGTCCATCACTGGGTTTGCTCTCCCAAGGCCAGTGGGAGATGTGGTGGGGACATCCTGCGGGATGGAGTGCGTCCTCGTCCCTGATGTTGGGCGGAACGTGAGGGCTCCTTCACGGGGAATCTGCAGGATACCACAAGCCACCACCGTGCCAGCTTCCAGTTTGCTCCCGGGAGGCGGGCACTGCCTCCTCCGCATGGGGAGAAAGGGGGCGCCAGACCGTCCTGCAACGGCCCGTCCTCCTGTTGGAGTGCTGTGCTGACTTCACTCTTCCGCGGTCCCTGGCTGGATGAAGGAGGGTTTGTGCCTACACATGTGTGGTCGCCCCGGCAGGCCCTCCCCAAACAGACGCTCCTGAGAGTACAAAGCAGGTGAACCGGTTCCAGGTGCTCCTGTGTTCACCAATGCCACAAAGTCTTCCGGTGGCGCTCAGGTGGCTGACAGATGCCTGGTGGAGGGAGTGGGTATGTTGGTTTGCCATGACTTTAAAGCAACATTTTGGATCAGTCCTTGATCATGTTAACTTTTCATGGGAAAACTAAATTTTCTGCTCTTCTCAAATTACCGGTAAATAACCTGGTTACATGGTAATTCATTTTATCTCTTCTTTATTTAATACCTACTGTGATGGAATATGGAAGACGTGATGTTCAAAAGGAGAGTCAATATTTGACTTCAACAGTTTATAACTCAGCTCCAACCTTGTATAGGACAGTGATTGCATTTATTGAGAACTGATTTTTTGTGAGCATTTGGGTGAATAACCAATACTCCACTTGAGAAGTAGGCTCAA
Organism: Marmota monax; assembly: GCF_021218885.2. Lineage (NCBI taxonomy): Eukaryota > Metazoa > Chordata > Mammalia > Rodentia > Sciuridae > Marmota > Marmota monax. The sequence goes on along the minus strand of NW_026692826.1, from coordinate 8,315,516 downwards.
GAAAACTAAGTCAGTAGAAAAAGTTCTAAATGACATATTTATATGTTACTCATTCATAGATTTGCCATGAAAAATGTGTACTTATGTTTTATTTGGTAAGAGAATGAAAAAAAGAGTGAAAGCTGTTTGCACTTGAATTGCCAGAGTGGAACACGACTTGACAATTTTAACATTGGCTGAAAGATGCTAAGACACAGCAGCGATGCCAAGGAGCACAAGTGGCGCCCGCATGAGAGGGGGCTAGGAAGGACTGGGCCGAGGCAGAGTGAGGACCCTAGCTCTCAACAGGGCCAGTCGTTGTCACCAGTGGAGATGTCCCACATGGGCTAATTGTGTCTTCCCCCAAGAGGCACGCTGACATCCCAACTCACCTTAGATGGTGTGTGGCCTTCTTTGGAGGTAAGGCTGTCACAGGGGTCATCAAAGTTAGATGTCTTTGGGGTGGGCCCTTATCCCTTATGACTGATGTCCTTATAAGAAGGCAAATTGGGACAGAGATGGCATGTGTCCAGGGGAATCCCATGTGAACTTGATTCAGCACTTGGAGTGACACATGTACAGGCCAAGGAGCTCCCAAGATCACCAGCAACCAGCAGAGGCAGGAGAGAGGCCCGAGGCAGAGCCCCATAGCCTGTGAAGAAGCCAACCCTTTGGATGCCTTGACCTTGGGCTTGAGGCCTCCAGAGCTCTGGCACAGGACCCCCCTGCTGTGTAAGTCACCCAGGTGGTGGCCCTTTTTAAGGCAGCCCTAGTCAACCAACACCCCCATTCTCTCACGTGTACAGTTGGGGCTGAAAACAAAAATCCTAGCAGAGTGAACAAGGTCAGCATGTGACAGCATGCTGACCATGGACAGCAGTGGACAGGGCAGAAGACCGGGCCAGGGTCTCTTCTCCTAGGAACAGCACAGTTCTTTGGGAGCACTGCTCCTGCCTACCACCAAGAGCCCGGCCTGTGCTAGAGCGAGTGCTGTCCATCATGCTCCCTGCCGTCTCCAGCTGACAGGTGTCCAGGGCGTTGGTATGTTGGCTGGTGAGCGGATCAGAGCATGGAGACGGGACAGAGCTCCTCCCAGGACTGGAGGTAATGAGAGGAGGGCTGCTGGCTGCCATGTCGTCTCCTAGTGAAGGAAGCCAGTCTAGCAAAAAGGAACCGAGCAGACCACAGGAAGAGACAGGCTTGGAGGGAGAGGACCCAGAAGCTGCAGTGTGGGAGGCCCCAGCTTCCTCGGGCCGCTGCACTTGGCCTGTTGACCCTCACCCCATGCTGCAGCTTGTTGATGTGCGAGCACATTCTCCTACCCGGGTTTAACTGTTCCGTTCCTGTGAGTGACCAACTTATCATACCACTAGAAAACGAACTCCATTTTAGCACTTTGGGTTTCTTGAGCAGGTAGGAGCAGGCTCTGATGCCCACATGCCTTGTGAATCAACTTTATTCTCCGTGATGGTTGTCATTAGACAGAACCATACGACGTTGGGATTCAAGGTTACTGTGGTGTGGGGAGTCAAGGTACCAGTTGTTCAGAGGATGAAACTTTCTTCACTTTTACAGTGATTTCTTAAAGCCTGCCCCGTGTGTTTCTCACAAGTTGCATTGACTAGAAGGAATATTGAGTTACGATTTTAAATTTCACCCACCTTTAGCCACTGAGCTGAGACAGACAGTCTCTGGGCACTTGTCAGCTCCTGCGAGGGACTCATAAATTCACCTCTACACTCTTTCCAACAGTACCTGTTTTTTTCTTGCCACAGGTTCGTACCACCCCCAGTTAGACCTGCTCCTCCACACCATTAATCTTCTAAACCCCATTCTGTCACCCACGTGTCCTTTGCTGGCCTGTGGATCACAGATCTCAGTTCTGTTGTGTGTCTGTTACTCTGAGAGGTGCTGCACACGCTCAGCTCAGGACGGCGGCGCTGCCCTCAGGAGGCTTCCGCGGGGATGCAGTCCTCGCTAACCCTCACACATAGCGATCCAGGACCGGAGGGCAGGACCCTGCCAGAGGTGCTCCCGGGCTGTCAGCCCTCCTTGCACAAACCCATCCACTCTCCAGAGAACGCACAGAGGCCGCTCTGTTGTTAGAGGCGCTCGCAGGGGTCCCCACTCAGGTCTCAGGGGTGTTCTGCCCACAACACCTCTCACCTCTCTTACTGGTGCTCACAGTTTTAGATCTCAACCCACAACTCGTGATCTTGGTGAAATCTTTTTTATTTCAACCACAGTATTCTCTTCTCATTTGAAATTCTCTAACAATTTTTAGAATTTTCTCCTTCACTAGATCGGAAAATAGTACCATATACTCTAGGGTAGAGACTGGGGTTTTAGCCGTCTTTCATCCCACAAGACATGTTTCAGCATGGGCCAGAGGATGTCTGTTGATCAACTGGTCAGTAATTATGCGGCATTGCCGTTCCCTCCACGTCTGGCATGATGAGCAGAGAGTCTGGCGTTTTAACCAGGACAGCCTTTGGCTCCAGCGTCTGCTCTGCCTCCTCTGACCTGGGCTCAGAGTGATGCAGGACAGCAGTGGTCTGGAGAGCATTCCGCTCTCCCCAGTGGGGCAGGCGTCCGACTAGCAGCCAGCCACAGCCAAGGGTCCCAGAGCTCGTCCTCCTGTCCCCACGGCCAACAGAGAGCAGCCCCGTCTCTCTGTTGCTCAGACCACAGGTCTCGAGACTCCTGAGCCTTGGGACCGCAGTGATGGGGTCGACTGCGTCTACAGGACCTCTTCCCTGCCTGAGCTCTCATCAAGAGAGCTGTCCCAGCCTTCATTCACCTGGCCCTTATGCCAGCGTCACCTCCTTAGAGGGGGATTTCCTGACCCCAGACCCAAAAAGGCTTCCAAGGGCGTCCCGTTACTGTAACTTCCTGCACACCCTCAGTGTGCTTCTGATGTGCTTCCTGCTTAGGGGAGGGCACCAACCTGTCCCCTCGAGGATGTCACCTCCTCCAAACAGGGTCTTTCCCTCCTGCTTAGAACTGTTTCCCCAGAGCACAAGGACGTCTTCAGTCAGAATCTGTGGCTGCCTCAGTGAGACCTGTGTGAGTGCACCTGTCAGCATCCAGCAGGGACAACTTTGCCGGACCAAGGCAGCTCCAGCAAAGGGCCAGCTGGGCTTTACTGAGGCCAGAAGGAGGTCACTGGGACTGGCCATCACTGGGACCAACAGAGTGTCACTGGGACTGGCCATCCCTGGGACCAAGAGGATGTCACTGGGACTGAGACCATTCTTACCCCTCTGAGAACTGATTTCCACACTGACGTTCAGGGAGGGCTTCCATCTTGCTTTAATGAGCTACTGAATGAAAACTAAGGATGCAGCAGGAGTGAGGTGTCCTTGTCTTGTGTGAACAGAGGGTCGGGCTCCTACTGCAGCCATGGGGATTCGGCAGCCCTGTGTGGTGTGGATGGCTGGGAAACTCCAGAAAGCTCCAACTTCCTAAGAACTTCAGGGTTGGTTTTCTCTTTGATGTCAAGATGCAAGTACACAATACACAACAGAAATGGTGAAATTAACCAAGTGACTCTCCTGTGTGTGCTGAGAATGTGCTCAGGCTTGTCGTAGAGTGTAAGTGCTGGACCTTCCCTTTATCCCCGGTCTTGGGGCAGGGAAGAATCTTACTGGGACAAAAACAAAGGTAACTCGTGGACACTGAAATGTCAAATGATTCGGCTGATGTCCCCTCTGGCTTTTTCAAGTAGCATTGAGTGTTTTCTCCACCTTAATTTGTAGGTCTTCCTTTTTAGACTATACCACTACTCTACCTTCTCATTTCAGCTTGGTTAAAATACTACATTAAATTTGGGCTTAAAGATTACTAATATGGCACAAAGCAACTTTAAAAAGAAAGACCAGGGAATAATTCTGGTCCTTGATAGCATAGTGATGTGTTTTACAGGCTCCATGGGGAGAATAGGCCACAGCATAATTGTCCAAACAAACCTTGTCCATTCTCTGGTTTATTAAAACTGACCTCTTTCTGTCTGGTGAACACCACAGACACATTTGTCATGGCTTTGAGATTGGTGGCATTGGAGCTGCAAACTGGGTAAACTGAGTCCCGGAAGGGATTCCACCAAGTGTGAAGGGGAGCGGCAGCTGTTGGGCACCGGCGTTCGAGTTTGCAGGGCTCTGGTCCCGGGCTGTGTCCTGGCCAGGTGGTGTAGCTTTTTGTGTTAGTTTGTTTTGCTTTGGGGTTTTGTTTTCTGAGAGCAATTTAAATTGGAGTGGCTGCTGTTCACTGCTAAGATTTCAGGCATGCTGCCAGACATTTTCTTCACAAAGAAGAACTGGAGAAAGCCGGAAGCCTGCTGGTTCTGCATTGGCTATGTGGATAATTCTTTTCATGCTTCAGAGCTCGTCTTGCCTGATCTTTTGTCCTGAACCTCGATAATAGGTTTATGAAAATCTCAAAATTTTGCATTTGGTCGATGAGCACATCCTTCTAGTGACATAATTCTAAAAGAATTCCAGAAAACAGGATGAGATGCAAGATAATGTGGTACAAGCCTGTGGCACTTACATTCTGGAGAATCCCTCCCAAACAATCTCCCCATCAGAGACGGCGTGTCCACTCCGACCCCTTCCTTCCCTACCACTGGCCAAGAAGTTGCCTCCAAGCCAGAGACATGCGTCCAGTGATAGGTCCCCACACTTCCTTAAGATGGCCAGAGGATTTCAAACAAACAGACTGAGACGTGCCAGTGGAGAACAGTTAAAAGAAAATAGAAGATCCTTTCAGTCAACATATCCTGCTGTATCTCTCCATGGAGCTTCATGACACATGACAGGTAGAAGGTGACATTTCTTATAGCTAGTCAAAAATAAAATCCATGTTAGTGTGAATTGCCTTTGGAGAAGAGAGAGGAGACAACAGCACCGTGTCTGCATCTCAGGGACACTCAATCTGGGCCCTGCCCCCGGGGGCTGGTTGGGGCGGGAGGGAGGCGTAGGGGGGTGATCGTGCATCATTATTGGAAGTGTTAAAGGAGGACTTCAGCAAGGGGGCCACTCCCCTGCCTTTGGTGAGACACTGTTCAGCTGCATCTGTGGCTGAGCCATGGCCTCTACTCGGGGTGAGCACACACGGGTTTCCGCTGCAGAGGTTGCCTGTTATTTATTCAACAGGGTAAAAATAAAATGCTCCTGTCTCAGACAAAGTCATCTAATTAATATATGTTACTGTAGAACTCAAGTCACTCAAGTAGCAAGGCCTCCAGCACAGCATGTGGTGCCGTCGCTAAAGAACAACATCAAAAGGACTCCTCAAAGTCCACTGTGGCAAGACAGAGACCTCAGGGCCCCGGAGCCAGGCCCTCCTGGACGCTCTTCTCTTTGGTGAGCGCCCTTGGAACTTTCTGCTTCCCTTGGCCTCCAACACACAGGCACGCACACGCACACCACACATGTGCACACACACACTCACATGCACACACAGAGTAACCTCATTTTAGTTCCTCTCTTTTTTTTAAACAGTTGCCCCAAAAGGAATAGTCTCCGCTTGAGCTGGTGCCTGTCACCGCCTCCCTTCACATGCCTGGTAATTAAACTCTGACTGATTTATTGACTGACAGCCAACAAATCCCAACCCGGTTTTTATGATATACATACTTCTCCGGGCTAAATTCACTCAACCAACAACCCAGTCAAAAGAGGCGGGAAGGGGGCCACTATGTGAAAATAAATATGGAAACCGGCTTCCTTGGCAAAGGGAGACATTTTGCAAAAGAGAAAGAAAGACGGAGAGGAAGGGAGGGGGAGGGAGGAAGGAAACTGGTGCGGCATGGTTCTCAAATCCGAGCCGGGCAGCGGCCAGGCTGGTAAACACCATCTCTTGGCGCTCAGAGTCATTGGAACCGCCTCACGTACCAGGCGCTCTGAAGGGGAACGCAGGACGTGCTCGCAGCTGATATTACAGTGGAGCTCCAATTTTACCTAAGGGAAAGCAGCTTTATTAAAAGTCAGGGCTGGATTGCATGACAGGTGCCAATATTCTGCGCCCTGACAGATGTGTCAGCTGGCGGATGCCATTTCCTGTCAGCCGTCCCTGGATGGAGCTCCCCGGCTCGCCATTTGTCTCTCTTCCAGCGAGATCACACATGCCCGCCGCTTGCCTCCGAGCTGCACCGCGCCGTTTGATATGTGGAATCCTCACAATGAGACTTATTAAAAGACAGTCCATTATTTTTATTTAGAGCATTTCCAAAACAAGCAGAGCACACACAGAGATAATTTAAAAATCGTGTGGCAGGTCATCTCCAGGCCAGTGCGGCTCAATCTGAAATGCATAAAAACGTCGCGTCTCCGCCCTCCCGCAGCCACACACCCAACACACCACACGTGCACACACACACGCTTGGCTCAGGAGGGGTGTGATTTGAGTGACATTTAACCCTTGACTAATAGCCCTGACAGTCCCAAGCTCTAGTTTGCTATAAAGCACAGGAGCTTTTCAACGTGAAGGATTAACCCTGCTCCTTTTTTCCCTAAATCTTTTTTCCTTTACTTCTTTTTCCCCTTATTTCCTTGCATCTCTCTTCTGTTTCCTTACAGGTGGGCTCTCTCCTTGCAGCAATAGATATAAAATACTCCTGATTGGCTGTATTTATGGGGCCTTTTCATCCTCCCGTTGGTTTCAAACACAAAGAAAAATGGTCTCTCTTGACTGTGCCCGGTCTGAACAGCAGGTGAAGCCGTGGCTGCCTCCTCCCAGCCCCAGATGGAAAATGATTACCTCTGAAAAGACCCTGAGAGGAGACTTCTGGTTTAAAGGATGCCTGGGCAGCCGTGACACGAGATGGCTCTGCCACCAGGACAAGCAAGAAGGGAGCCGGGAAGAGTGGAAGGACGAGGAGGCGGACAGCACTGGAGAGTCCTCACACTGCCGCGCCACAGGAGCACTGCAGGGCTTGGCCACCCGCTCTCCTGCGCATGCCGAGGCTTCAGGCCTCCCAAGTGCTTGGCCTCCTGCAGCCGTGTCCCGGAGGAAGCTCAGCACCAGTGCAGAATTCTGCGCCTTGTCCCCGGCCTCGGGGATGCTGGTCACCTCCCCAGGCAGAGGTGGCAGTGGGCACTCGAGCCCTGCCAGCAGCTGCATCTGGAAACTGCATCCTGGAGTGGCGGGAGCACCTCAGCACAGCTGGGGAGGCGCATGGGGACAGGCGTGTGGCCCGTGATTTCACTCTTCCTGGCTCCCTCCAGAGCCCTTAGTCTCTATTTCCATGAACAACCCAGCAAGCCACAAAGCAACCAGCAATAGTTGTAATCACGGAGTAAGAAATAAACCCCGGCTTCAGCCACAGTCCTGAAATGGCAGATGGCATCCCCAGAAAGGACCGTCTCTGGGGCAGGGGTGAAGTGGACTATGCCTGGCATGGAGATGGACTTAGGCAGGACAGAGGCATGTCAGGAAATCCACCCACCGGCACTTCTGCATTAGCTGTCTACCCACGGCAGCGTGCTATGCACTGACAGCTGAAGGCTGTGGTCCCAAGCTTCAGAGGTCTCGAGATTTCTAAACCAATAACAGGACTTCCTGCGCTGCCTGCCTTGGTACTTGTTTACAGGCCCCTCCTGCTGAGCCTCTCACAGAGCCGCTGCTGTGGACTCCTGTGCAGGGCTATTGTCCCACCCCTGGTCCTTTGCACCAGGTAGCTGCGCGTGCCTTCAGAGCTGTCTATCCTGTGAGTGCTGTGGCATCCCCTGGTCTCCTCATTTTCACCTATTTTTTGCTTAAGGTTTGTTGATGGTTCACAGGAAGTGAAGCCACACTTGAAACTGTGCTTTCTAGAAGGAATAAGTGTGATTTTGTGCATATTCTGTCCATCCTCAGTCAGTTATTGCGGACAGCCACACACAGGATGCACTGCCTCATCCTGACGGGGAAGGCTACGTCTCCCGCCTGTCCAGAGGCATCTGTCCCCCCTTGCTCTCCTTGCCGTCCACCATCCCTAAGTACTGGGATCATGTTGGGATCACGTCCATCTTTTCACCCACTTATCAGATATTTCCTTCACATTTCAACAGATATTTGTGCCCTTGTGGTTCTCAAAATCTCAGGAGCTCAGGGTTGTCTTTGTAGTTGATATTGATCAAAAATGTGCAACTTGCTCCTTAGATCCAGGCCAGTTACATTTGCATAACTGTCTATTCATTGTCACCATTCGGGTTTTAGCAAAGGGGTTTCTGTATCTTATTTTGACTGAATAAACGGCATTTGCTCCTATAATTTTATCTTTTCTTTTTTGTTTGTTTGTTTGTTTGTTTGTTTTGTGAACTAGGAATTGAGCCCCAGGAGTACTTAACCACTAAGCCAGGACTTTTAATTTTTATTTTGAGTCAGGGTCTCATGAAGTTGCTTAGGGCCTTGTTAAGTTGCTGAGGCTGGCCTTGAACTTGTGATTCTTCTGCCTCATCCTCCCATGTCCCTGGGATTGTAGGCATGGTCCACCATGCCCAGCTGCTTCTACAATTTTCCGTGGTTATTCTATTTTTCCCCCAGAGCCTTGCTGCCTAGGACATCAACCTAATTTGTCTCCTTGCATTTCAGGTCCTCCCTAGTCCTCCTCACACCTGGCCATCTGGCTCCCTCCTTTCCCGCCCCTCCTGGCTCTTGTGCCCCACAGGCTGACCACTAAACCTACAGTGGACTTACAAGGACACACGTTTTGGGGTGGTGCTGCTGCTTCTGCCCGTAATCCCCGTGGTCCATGGACGGTCCCCCGCCACCCCTTCCTTGCACTCTGTACCCAGCTGCTCCCACCTTGCGCTGAGTCTGTCTTCCACTCCTCTTGTCCTACCCCAGGCCAGAAGTCCCCCAAGGACAGGGTCCATGTCTTCATCCTTATTTTCCGACACATAGAACCCCAGTGAGTTTGTGCACTTAGTTCTCAAAGCGCCTGAATCTCACCACCTGGGTGGCTTACCAAGCACCAGACGGGAGCTTTCCGATGGCCTCTACCGAATCTCTACCCGGAGAAGACTTGGAACGCTTCAGAAATTATTCTTTGAATAGAAATTACAGTTCCCGCATGAAGACGTCCCACATTCCTGTGGTCGGAGCCAAGCATTCTCTCCTGGAGCTTCTCCCTCTCACCTTTACGGGGCCTTGCCTTCTGCTCTGCGGTAAGGTACTGGGGCGCGACTTATCACCACCAGTGGGTACAAAAGGCCGGCAGGCAGGGTGGTAAACAGTGCATCTCTCTCCAGCCTGGTCCAAGGGCATAATGTCTATCCCACAGTAGGTGCACAGTAAATGCCAGTAGAAGGGTTGAACAGATGGATTGCTCCATGAATATAGTCACACTGCTTCACACTTCTCTCTCTAAACTTGGTAATTGGCAGGTCACACCAGAGCACAGAGGTCTGCATTTTCCATCCACCACCCCCTTTCTCCTCCCAACAGAGAAGACATCAGCTGATGAGATAAAATTCTCTGGGCCTCAGTGTTCTTGGAGCACCTTTCATAAACTCCCAATTAATCTATTTTTTACTACTCGCGAGATCCTGGTTCTGTTGCACTTGACTACCAGGAGCAGCCGAATTACAAAGTTGCATGTGTTCTATAAAATGTCCAATTAGAAAGAGCAAAGGGAAGGGCTCAGGAAGGGCCGAGGTGGCAGGATCAGGTCTGCCCGACGTGACGGGCCTGAGTTGTCAGGAAGGAGTTTGTGTTAAAGTCTTAGGGGCCATTTTGACATTCAGGAAGCGTGTGAAGACTTATGCCTGGTTTAGGTCACTCAAGCCAATGGGACTATTTGTTAGACAGACGCTGGGGGCCGTGCCGAACACCGCAACTGAAAAGGGAATGATTAACAACTTTTTGAGCTTTTTCAGGAAGTAATTTTATTCACATTTCAAGAACCACAGGGCATTCCAGAATCAAAGTTCTCCTTTTCTTGTTTCTATAAGATTTATTCTTTGGCTCTATTTTTAAATCACCTAAAAATACTTTTAACTGCTAAAAATGTCTCCTTGCAGGTCACTTACAGAGCCCCCATTGATCTGGAGCTGCTTTGAGGTTAGGAGTGTGGAATTATACCCACACTTCCATCTCTCATCTAAAGTTTCACTTTTTTTTCTTCTCCTTTTTTTTCCTTTTTTTAAAAAATAATTTTGAACAAAAAATTTAGAGGAACTGATTCTTTTTACCGTCTTATAACTGATAATCTCAGTCAATGGATTCATTGCAAAAAGTCAGGAGCAAGCAGAGGCAGGTGGATAAAATTTTCTAAAAGGGGAAAATAAAGGGACCCAGCAGTTTCCCCTCCAGTGGGGAGCGACCCATGTCCACACACTGGGCACTCCTAAAGCTCCTCCATGTTTTATGATATCTTGTCGGTCAAATGAGTGGAGAGTGGAAAGTGTGGATTAGAGAGAAGAAGAGGGTGTGTTCTTAGTGGAAGAAACTCAGAGGCGTGGAAGGGCAGAGTTGAGCAGAAAGTAGATAACTGAGTTCCGTGTTTGGGGAAGGTTCTGCTCAGGTTCTGGGGCCCACTGTGGCTCTCATGGGCCAGCATATTTACAGAGTATTACCAGTGATGCAGGCTCAGTCTATGCACAGAAAATGCTCTGTGATAAAATAGTCAATCTCATTTGTGATTTTATGATAGCTCCTTAGTAACTGTAGTCCACAGTGCTCATACTCAGGTCCTGCCGCAGAGTCCCCCGCCCGCCACCCGTGTCTTGCCAAACTCAGTGATTCCATCACTGCAGAGAGGAGGCACTGTCCTAAAGCCAGTGAGAACAGCCCCACCACCCAGTCCTCTTCCTGCTGCTGGAGAGTGTGTCAGTAACCCAGGGCTGCGGGCATGGTGAAGGCGGCTCACAGGGTGCCTGGCACTGTGGGGCAGACCCAGTGGGGGAAGCCCAGCCCTGTGGATGCAAATGAGAAGAACAAAGAGGCGGACAGCCCAGTCCCACGCCCACCAAGGGCTGCCGCTTTGGTTGTTAATATTCATTCCTGCTTTGCTGAGAGTGCTTGACCCCCCGCACTCCTGACCTCCTCACCCCAGTGCTGTAAGACAGGAAGCAGGCACAGAGGATGCCCTACGTAGGGTTCTGATGTGCCAGGGATAAAGAAGATCAGAGAGAGGCTGTGTGATGCTCTGTATTTTTTCATGCGGGAAGCCACGGGCATAGATGGGCAAGAGAGAAACACAGGTAGGGCTCCCTCTCTGTGGGCATGGACAGGCTCATTGGGTGGCAACTAGGAAGTAGCTCCCTTACCTGATAAGCCTCAGGAAGGAGGGTCAGGCGTCTGGGAGTGTGTGGCACAGGGGCGCCTGTGCGTGTGCTGCTGCGGGTGTGTTGGAGCCAATGGCCCCTGAAGAACATCTGGACCAACAAAGAGGAAGCATCATTCACTTCTCGCTGTCGCAGGGACCTAAGAGGAGATAAGCATCAAGGGGCACAGCGACGCACATCCCTCCAGTGAGGCCCAGGCCCCCCTCTTGGCCCCGTGGTACATGCCAAGAACAGGGTGGTCCTTCGTGGTCCTTCCTGGGGGACCCGTTGGCCCTCTTTCTTCCACACCAACCTCCCGTGATGTCCCGTAATGTGAAGAAGTCACCCCAGGTGCCGTGGGAAGGGAGTCCTTTCCACACGGTACACCACTCCAGCTGGGCCAGTGGCCTTAATGGGGCACCGTGAGAGATGGCCAACGGGGTGCCTTGCACAGTCTGAATGACATAGTGACAGCAACAGAGGGGCTTCAGAAGTGACCAGGGGTCAGGCGGCAGTGATCCTCGACCTGGATGTGAGGTTTGGGGAGGGACACAGGACAAAGAATCCCTCCAAAAACGAGTGAACTTCGAGGCCAAGTCTAGACAAGGAGCCCAGGACGTGTTTGGTGGAGGGGGGTGTGTTCGAGCAGAAAACAGCTCCTGTGCTCAGCTGTCCTGCTCCTGCTGGGCTGCCAGAGCCTCGGCACCTGTCGGTCTTCAGTTCATCGTACAAGTGAGGGCCTAGACTGTAGCAGGAGCTCAGCAAGTGCTAATTACCGGCGACATTGAACTTTGTTGAAATAGGAAGATTAAAATTGACCATATTTCCAAGTATTTAAAAGTCTGAGAAAGAAGGTGATGCTTGTTCTAGATAAATCCCCATGGACAGAACTGCTTAGGACTATGGTGATATTGACATTGTGTTTTCTGTTCTAGTCTGTCTTTCCTTCCCCCACCAGCCCTTTAAAACACATTCCTGTTAAGCGATACACACACACACTAACTCACACATTCATTATATTTTAGGGGTCGAATTCAGGCCATCTGCTCTTTCATAAAAAGTGATAGCTTTTAGATTTCTTTAATGTTTCTACTTATACAGGATCATAGGTCTGTATAATAATTAGTCTTTTCCTACTAATTGGTGACAACTTGAATCCCCTTTTATCTGAGCATCAAAATGTTTTAAATATTAACTAAGCATCGCCACCTCTCAGTATGATGTGTGCCATGTATCGTAGAAGGAACGGGTCAGCTGGTCAACTGAAGCGGAGCCAGAGAGGGGCCTGCGAGGGACCACAGGGCCTGTCACAGTGGTGAGTGTTCAGGCAGGGCGCCCAGGCCTACGCCATCTTCAGAATCCCCTTCTGCCTGAGAACTGGCTCGACTCTAAACAAAGAGACCACTCAGTGTGTGTTTCAAGTCAAGTCAGTGAAACGACCAATGGACGTCTTACTGCTGTGGTCAGTCGGAGGGACAAAGGAGTGCAGTACCTGGATAAGCCACTCCAGCGCAGGCAGGACGATGACAGGGCTCAGGCACAGGCTGCATTTCAATGCTAAATAGGTTCAACATCACATGCACAGCGGTGTCCTTGCTTGTAGGGATGGCTATTTTTACAATAAAATGGATGCATTTATTATTATGTTTATTTATACTCAATTATGTTACCTAATTACATTAAATAAATTCTTTACATTATGAACAATTTAAATAGTATAATTATTAAAATCATATTAAACGATCATGTAATTTTATGATTATTATATTAATTGAAATAACTATTATACCTAGTATCATCTTTACGTATTAAAATTACGTTGGTATCCACAGAAGCAGGGTTCACACCTGTCCACTGCTCTCTAGTTTTCAGATCTGAGCTATGGCCTCGCCAGCCAACCAGGAGTCGTTCAGGGACACCCAGAAACGAGCCTAAACTGGGACCTGCAGGGCCCTGGCGGGCTGGAGGCTAAGCAGGTGTGTGATGGGTGTGACTGGGCATGGCACAGAGCCACAGGAGCTCAGCGTAGTGCCACCAGAGCCCCCCCACAGCTCGGCACCCCCACCTGCAGAGGGGGGCTGCTTCAGGAACAGTCTCCTGCTGGCCCTGGGTTGGCTGTGGGATGGCAGGCGGGTAATGCCTTAGAGACAGGTGGGCCACCTCTCTGAAGGTGGCCTGGGGCTTGCTGGTCCTTCCCAAGGCAGGGCCGGCATTGTGTGTGGGCTGGGGAGACGAACTGAATCATCTGTCAACAGCTCACCTGTGGTCAGCCCACGAGAGGGACAATGACAGCGAGGCCAAAGGAAATGGGAGGGCGGGGCGTGATGTGGATGGGACCTGAGGCCCTCGGTGAACAAGTGGAGTTGAGCGGGAGAGTGAGGGGCGGGGGCCACAGGGACAGCCAAGGGAGGGGTGCACAGAGAAGAGGCTGGGAGGAGAGCAGGTGGGCCCCTCCGGCCTGCCCATGGGGGTCCTCCACCTGCCTGCTTCCAGGTGGAGCCCACACCGGGCTCCCTCGCTGCCTTCAAAGAGAAGGACAGGCACCTCCAGCATTCCCCGCGAGTCCCGTCCTGCCACGGCTGGACGCCACATGACCCAAGAGTGCTGCTCATCCATAGGAAAGCAGCCGTTGACGGTCTCTCGCCCAGGGAGCCTGTCCTACCCCGGAAAGGCCAGTGTCCAGAGAGGAAGGCGTGTGGCGCTGAGGGAGGAAGCGATTCCAAGAGGTGAGCCAGAGTGAGGGACAGACCGAGAGTGACACCAACCCCCAGCCTTTCAATGCCATCGTCCCCAAGTGCATTGGCTGTCCTTGGGAGGCAGCGCCACTGAGAAACCCAGACGATGCTCTGCTCTGCTTGAACAGTGTGGGGCCGTTGGTTAAGGCCCGTCTCCTCCATGCCCGTGGTGGGGGGAGCCTTCGTCTGCATGTGTCACAGATTCTCCTGCCATGACTAGACCCCCTGGCCCTGACCGCCCGGCACTTCCCTGGCAGGGGGCTGTGTGGCACTGTGCCCGGATTTCAGGGTGGTGGCTCAGCCTCTCTGCTCGGATGAGGTCACATTTGCAAGTCCTCGGGGTCATGCCTGGCGTCAGTGGGTGCTCCGTCAGCACTGGTGGATTACGGACGTTTTTCTGGTTCTGGAAACTTCTGGGTTGCTTGTGAGGGCCTGCTCCTGTAAGTGAGCCTAAGACACCTTCTGTCCCAAGCCTTCAGTGGACGTTCCCTCAGAGGGACTGGAAGGAAGCGGGAGTCCTGGCCTGTGGAGGTTCCGGGAGAGCACGCTGCATCTGCACTCCGGGACCCCCGTGCTTCATGGCTACTGGAGGTTTCCCGGGCACTGGGGGCCACCCAGGGGGCAGCTGAACTACAGCTCCATTCCCTTTGTGTTTTATGACACGGCTCTCCCTCAGTTGTCCAGGCTGGCCTGGCCCTTGCCCTCCTCTGCCTCCCTGATGTCTGGGGTCACCGGCGTGGCCAGCACCTCTGGCTTTGCTTCTGTTTCCAGTGTGCTGTCCACTCTGGATGGGGCCCGCCACATGGGAGGAGAAAGCACCCCTAAAACAGCTCTAAAACACGGGAAACGGTTCAAAGTGTGAAAGTAAAGTTTTAAAGGAATTAACCGTAGAACATATCAGCCACAAAAAATCCATCATCTTAATGCATAAAGACAACTTTTTGGTCAATACAAAGTGCGAGAGCAACCCCTGGACAGATGATGGAACAGACCGTCACAGGAAAACCCTCAGTTGGCCCATGAGCACAACAGATAGTTCACCCCACTAGCATCTCAACAAAACCAATCTGTAGGCTTCTCTGTTCATCTACTAAGAGTTAAAGTTATGATAATGCTCACAGCGCAACAGTCCATAGATGTGTAAAATGCTTCCGTGTCTGGGATCATTCTTTATCCCAACATTGAGTTTTGCACACAGCGGACCTAACCTAATCTGAATTGTTAGTGTTTCAGTGTTGAATTTTCAAAATTCCTGTTAGTTGGAGAAGAGTCCTTTGGATTAATTCTCTGTTTTCCTTAGCACTCTTCTCTGAAGTCAACTTGTTGTGCTTTTGTTTTACCACCAGGGAGATCACTCAGAACCGTCTTCTCACCTTTCAACCCAATTTTTATTCCAGCTATTATGTTTTCTATTCCTAAGAACTCATGTTTCTGGTGATTCTCCCTTCAGAACATTTTGTCGGTTCCACCCTGTGATGCCTCTTATTCTCTCCCCATGACTACTAACTGCATTTTCTGTGACTGTTCTTGTTACTCTGATTCGGCACTATTTCCATTTGGTTTCATTTTGACTTTGACTTCATTTGTTTTTCTTTCTCAGGACAGAGGCTGTCTTCAAACGCAGCTCATTCCTTAACACCACGAAATAGTTCATTAATCTTAGTTTCAATAGAACCAAGGAAGGGCAGCAGGTAGTGCCACAGGGTTGTTCAGAGCCTGATTTCTCCACTGAGCCTGTCTGTTTTAAAGTTCCTCTGCTTCCTAACCTTCCCCTCTGACTTCTGTTGCCTCAGAAGAAAGCTCTTAATGGTACTTGTGGAATTTTAGTAAAATTCAAATTCGTGGGTCTATGTAGTTCTTACAACAATAAAGGAGTAAGCCTCACATAAGCCAAGCCGGTAGCAGAGTCAAGGCCTCTGTGAGGTGACGGCCGTCTTCCTGGACTATCACACCTATGCAGAGTTTGAACTGAGGTTTGTTTGAGGTTAATTTAAATATATTAATCCCAACCCTCTGTTCAACTACTGCTTGCTTATGAGATCCGAATAAACCCTTGAGAGATTCACTCATTACTTAATTTGGTTTGCAGTGTGTCGGTTTTATTCACGTTGTGTTTACTGCTGCGGTACCTGCATGCCACCCAGATAGGGGTTTCCAAGAATCAGGCTGCGGACACCGTGAGGCTGTGAACCACTGCTCTAGGAAAGTAAAGAGGCGGGCACTGGGTGCAGGACGGGGGCAAGGACACTGCCTGCCTGGGGACCAGTTGTACAGAGCTCTTGTGCTGGCAGCTCTCAGTGTGGAGTTGGCAAAGTGCAATTGCAGTAGGAGGAGAATGGGGTTCATGTTCTCCTTGCTGAAACCCGTCAGCAGCTGCACAGTGGTCAGAAGCCCACGGGGCCTGATGGCCAGGCCGGTGGAGGAGTTCGGTGCCCTCCACCAGCTTCTTTCCTGGGGTGGGGGACCCTTCCGTCTGCCCCCCGTCCGTCCTCCATCATGCCTCTCTTGATTTCTCCCCCTCATTCAGGCACTTGCTGCACGGGGCTGCTGCTAGGTACTGTCCTGAGGCCACACCGTGAGCAGGATGATGGCCTTTCCCAGGGGAGAAGGTGGACCACCGAGATGACAACACAGACCAAGACAGCAGACGTAAGGAGATCTCCAGGAAATTAAAATTGGGGTGTGAAGACGAAGCTCAGAAGCCATGGACAGAGGGCTGGGACGGACCCTCCCGGGCAGGGCACTCCTCATGGGCATCATTTTCACCTCATTCACCTCATTTCACTTATTCTTTTTTTGTTCGTGTCTGGGAATTGGACACAGGGGTGCATAACCACTGAGCCACATCCACATCCCTTTTTATATTTCATTTTGAGACAGAGTCTCACTAAGATGCTTAGGGCCTTGCTAAGTTTCTCAGGCTGGCTTTGAACTCACCATCCTCCTGCCTCAGCCTCCCAAGCCACTGGGATTACCACACCTGGATCACCTTTACTTATTCTTTGATCACATAATACTTAGTTATTTAGAGACTTTCAGAAATGTTTCTGCTGTTGATTTCTAATCTAATTCTTTTGAGAAGAAACACACTGTATGACTTACACTCTTGTAGATTTATGAATACTTTTTTATGGTTTTATGGCCCAGAATATCTTCTACATTGGTGAATACTATGTGTGCAATTTAAAAGAAAGTGCATCTTGCTGTTTGGGGTGGAGCTTCCTGTACATATTAGTTGGATCATGGGGGCTGACAGTGTCACTCAAGTGTGTTTCATACCTTTATGACTTTTGGTGTCCAGTCTGTCAATTATGAGAGAAGGGCATCGCAACCTCTGGCTGTAGTTGAGGTCTGTGCATTTCTCTGGGTGTTTCTATTAATTCTTCTTTCATGTATCTTGAAGTTTGTTATTAGATGCTTAAGTTCATAGGGTACATTTATGCTCTGAATGAATGCCTTATTTTTTCCAAAATGGCCTTTTTTATGCTGGATAATAGTCTTTGTTCTGATATTCATTTTTTCTGATACTAAAGCTTCTCCGTTATTTTTAAAATTTGTATTAGCAGGGTACATCTTTTTTTTCCCCATACTGTTACTTTTAACACGTCTGCATCTTTTTACTTGAAAAGTGCATTACTTGTAAGCAGCAAGTAGCTGCATCTTGCTCTTCGACAACCTGACAATCTCTGCACTTTACATAGAACATGCGGCCACCTGCGCCTGGTTTTGTCATCAAAATGTCTGGGTGCAGGTCTACCACCTTGCAGTCTTTCTTCAGTCGGCCCCACCTGCTCTTTGGTTCCGTGCACTGTGTGCCTGCCTTCCTGTAGATGGGGGTATCTGTCTCCCCCCTTGTCTGTCACTCCTGACCCCAGTGACATGCCAATTGTGCACAGGATGAGAAGGAAGGTCACCGCTGTCCCCAGCGCTCTCCACTTGCTCCCGTGGTCTGTGTGTGCCTGTTGGCATCTTCCTTCTTCCATGCTCGAGGGTCCACTGGTGGTGTCTGCCACCGTCCCCGTGCTCTAGGCAGCAGGCGCAAGTTTGAAAAGTATCTGATCTCATCTTTGTGAAAGACATTTTATCACTGGCTATAGAAATCCAAGTTGATAGTTGAGCGTTTTCTTTCCAGTCTTCAAAGATTCTCCCCACTGTCCACTCATGGGCAAGCATTCGCACCTTTGTTGCTCTGTAATCAACGTGTCCTCTCTCTCTGGCTGCTGAGAAGGTTCCCTGGAAAACTGGTTTTCAATGACTTCATTATGCAGTGCCTTGGTGGGTGCTTTTTCCCTTTTCCTCCCTCCCTCCCTCCCTCCCTCCTTCCTTCCTTCCTCTCCCCCTCCCTCCATCCCTCCCTCCTTTCTTCCTCCCTCCCTCCTTCCCTCCTTCCTTCCTCCCTCCCTCCTTTCTTCCTCCCTCCCTCCCTCCCTCCCTCCTTCCTTCCTCCCTCCCTCCCTCTCTCCCTCCCTCCTCCCTCTTTCCTCCCTCCCTCCCCCTTCCCTCCCTCCTTCCTTTTCTCTTCCTTCCTTCCTCCCTCTAAATGTTGTGCTTGGGGCTCTTTGAAATCCTTGAAGCTGTGATTTATAGGTTTTGTCAAATTGCAAATTTTCAGCCATTCGAGTTGTTCCATGGTTCACAGCTTCACTTTTTAAAAATTATTTTTCTACGTATTTTATTTTTAAGCTTTTTCTTCGTGTACCTTCATGTTCCCTTGCCTTTTTCTCCAGTGTGTCTGATCTGTTGTTAATCTCCCTAGTGTGATTTGATCTTGGATATTTTGGTTGGCATCACTCACTTGGATGAACCACTTTATCACCCTGCTTCTATTTAACTATTTACGTATATAGATTACAGTTTGACAACAGCTCGGTGTCTTCTCTGCTAATTCTGGTATTTCTGGGTCCAACAGTTCCTGCTGTGTTCTTCATATGACGACTTGTCTTTGTGTGGCTTCAGCCAGGCACTGTGAACTTTGCCTTGTTTGATGCTGTTTACTTTCTGTTTCTAAAAATATTTTAAGATTTCTTTTGTGGGGTTCAGTGAAGTTACTTGGAAATAATTTCTTCCATTCTGATCTTGCTTTTAGTATTTTTTTTTTACATGAAACCAAAACAATGTTTAGAATAGGGCCAATTATTCCCAATTCCTGTGGTAGGACCATTCTAATTTCCCTTTATTTATGACATTTTCTAGTCAGACCAGAGAGAAGGCACTGTATTCCCCTGTGTGGATGATTGTACTGTTTCCTAAATAATATCTACACAGAACATGAATTATAAGATATTCAATATAAACACGTAGCTCACCCATTTTAGTGTAGAATTCAGGGATTCCTGGTCATTTCACCAGATTGCAAAACCCTTACCATAAATCAGCCTTAGATCCTTCCCACCACTCCAGTGACGTCCTTTTCCTTGACCTGGGCAACAGTTTGACTACTTGACCATAAATCGCTGCTGAGGACATTCACAGGGATCTCCGTATGAATGTGTGCTTTCTTGTCTCTCAGGCAAATACCAGGGAGTGGAATTGGCGAGAAATCACAGGTTTATATTTAACTCTGAAGAAACTGCCAAACAGCTTTCCAGTGTGGCTGAAATCCTCACCAGCAGGGCATAAGGGTCCTGCTTCTTTACCTTCTTGCCAACAATCATCATTGAATAGTTTTAATTATAGCCATTCTAGGGGTGTATATGGTACTGCGTTATGGTCTCGGTTTCCGTTTTCTCAATGCAACGTTGATCGTCTTTTCTCACACTCTTGGTCATTCATTTCCATCTGGTTAAGTGTCTATGGAAATCTCTTGTCCGTCTCTTTGCCTGGGTTGTCCATCTTCCTTTGGTTGAGGAGGAGGAGGTTTTCTTTGGATGGTCTGCTCACAAGTCCCTTGTCAGATACACCTTTTGCACACATTTTCCCCTGGTCTGTTCCTTCCTCCAGTTTTCGATGCTGCCATTGGAAGGATACACGTTTGAAATTTTACATGCTGTCCAGGTTACCCCTCCGACTAGCGCTTTTTGACGGGTTCTCAGTCAGTTTCTTTGCCTACATGTACTCTGAAAAATGCTCAACAGGGCCTTGAAGGTCTCTCTAGGTGGGGGTGGGGTGGGGTGGGGAGACTGAACTTGACCACTGAGCCACATCCCAGCTCCATTTTGTACTTTGTTTAGAGACAGGGTCTCACTGAGTTGCTCAGTGCCTTGTTTTTGCTGAGACTGGCTTTGAACTTGCAGTCCTCCTGCCTTGGCCGCTTGAGCTGCTGCGCCTGGCTAGTTCTTTCTCTTTATACCTCTTTTCTCTCAGAATTTGCTCTGCAAATCTGACTGCCTTATTCTCCCTTGAACTCCACCTGGTCTCCTCAGCTCAGGGTACCTCTGGGTCTTCCTGGTACCTTAACTCTGCGCTGGGCTGGAACTCTGCAGGCAATCAGCTGGGGCTGCCAAGGCTCGGGGCATTTGTCTGTCTCTCAGGAATCCTGCTCTTTGTTGCTTGATGTCTGCTTTATCTAAAGCAGTTTTGAAGATGTTCTCTGTACTCTAATTGACTCTTCATGATTCAGGTGAACATACATCCAGTCTCTGCAACGTTATCCTGCTAGAAGTGGAAGTGACATCTCTGGGAAGACTCTGGCTGAAGCCTGAGTGGCAGGTGGCTCTGAAGCCTGGGAGCTGGAGTGGAGGCTGAGATCTGCAGGCAACAAGGAGCCGTCCCCAGCCCAGGGAGACAGAATCTGCTGAGGAGCAGCCCTTGGTGCAACAAGTTTGACAGGCTGTAGAAACAGAGCCAAAGGCCAGGGGCGTTGATCACAGTGTTGGGGGAGATGGTGGGACAGGAAAGCCAGCAAGGTGAGGGGGCAGGGGCTTGCAAGGCTGCTGGATCCTGTGGGAAGGACAGTGTGCCCTTGGAATCGTTTTCCCACCAGGACTGGATGCCGGCCTGGCCCTCCACCCTGGGTCCCTGCTGAGCCTGTGACATGGCATTCTTCCCTGGTGCTCAGCTTTCTTCACTCTCCCTTGTATGTGGCTCCCATTGCCTTGATATCCAAAAGTCTCTCGCACAGGCCTCAGGGAACACCCAGAAGGCCCACATCTCACGCTCAGCCTCCATGCACTGAGGATTCACACACGTGTGTACCTGCATACGTGCACACAGACACACGGAGCACCATGGGGAAGCTGGAGGGTAATTGGGAGAGATGGGTCTACACTACCCTTCTCCCAGGAAGCATCTAGACTGAGAAGAGAGTCAAGTGCCGCGCTGCTCAGGATTCTGACCTGGACCTTGTCGCCTACTGTCAGGATTTCCATAGCTGCCTGGGACACTTGAAAGTTTGGAAAGGACTGCAATAATTTATGACCATAGGAATTGTTATTATTGTTATTCTAATGCACTCTCTTTATTACCTCTCCCGGGGAGAAAATTGTTAGATGCTTGGTATCTGGAGCAGAAAGGAATTTACTGTGACAAGGTGTTTTTGTGACTCTGTTTCTTTGATGTAAAAAGACGAGGACTGCGTCTTAATGGTCTCCTGATGCTTGACAGGATCTCCAAGCTGTAATTGTGCCACTGCTGCTTGGAAAATTTTATCCCGTCAATTTTGTTCCTTTAGGTGTATTTTACTAATAAAAATGTCAATACACAAAACACATTTTGCTCCCCTTTCATCTCTAGCTTGTATCACATGATAATTTATGACTATTTGAAACTTTCTGACTGTCCTCTCCTGCTTAGATTCTTAAGATGATTAGAAGAGTACTCAGTGAGGTACATCTTGCTAATTAACAAATTTGTGCTTGATTGTATGAGTCAAAGACAACAGGAATTTCATATTTTCCATGCAATATATTTAAACTGTGTCCAAATGCCCATCCATCTCAACAGCACTGTGTCCACAGGCCACAGAGACTAGAAGGTCTGAAACAGGCTCCTACCAGCGGAGGGTTCCCGATCCCCACCATCCCGTCAGCACCTACCTCTTGTGAATATGGCCCCATCTGCTTCCAGCAGGTTGGACACACGACCCTTGGACCAACAGAGACACAAGGAGGGGATGTGATTCAAGGGGACTGGCTCCACAAGCAGCAATGTAAAGGGTGGGGAGGAGATGGAAGGAAGGAAGGGAGGGAAGGGAGGAAGAGGGAGGAGGAGAACAAGGTGGGAGAGCGGGGAGGGAGGGAGGGGGAGGGAGGCAGAAAGTGGTGTTTGCAATAAGAAGTCATTTAACACTCTGTAATCTAGTGACTTCCAAACTGTGAGCACAAAGCCGTAATTCTCCATTCCCCGGGCGCAGCGCGTGTTCTCTTCAGTGCCTTGTGGGAAGCAGGTTTCTCCAGATCCAATTAACTGGGGGCTGGGTGCTCTCTGCCCTTGAGAATAACAAAGTTTATAAAGATCTGGGGGCTTCCTGGGCTCCCTAATCACCCCGGCTCCAGCCTCACCCCTCGCGGCTCCTCCCCATCTCCATGGAAGCCCATTTCCCTCTTCCCCCCCAGGAAAGAAGGATTTTTACAAGGCCATCTGTTGTGATCCTGTCTGTTTTCCCTTGTTGAGCTGTGGCCACCGAGTGGTCCATTCCATCCTCGGGGGCTGGCTCAGAGAGACTTACTCCTGCAGATCACAGGTTTCCTGGTCCTGGGTAGCTTGGGCTGCCAACCCCACGCCGTTTTGGTTGACAGCTCCATTCAGGAGCCCTTACAACCCAGGCAGCACACGGCCACACTCAGCGTCCCTCACCCGTGCATCTGGCTGGGTTTTCTTCTTGACTCACTGGGGTTTTAAAAACCGAAGTAACAATCAACGCACCCAGAGTCCACAGGGCGTGGGGGGATCTTGGTTCATTTCACTGGTACCAGGGATGCCCCTGGCCTGCTCCATGTTCTCGCCAATGTGAGGGAGACCGGTCTTGAACCAGTTGAAGGGTGCACAGCCATGTTGGCCTCTGGAGGACCCTGGTTCTGCCCTCTTCAGAGGCACCACAAGTACCGTGCGATCTTACTGTTTTGAAATCATCTTACTATTCATTCAAAGGAAGCTGAGGTGAAGAAGAAGGATCATTAGACATAGCTTGGGCTCCAGAGGTAAGCCCTATCTGTGGGTCAGTTTTCCCAATGGAAGTCCATCAACCTCTCACAACGAGAGACCGCAGCTCCCCAGGTCTCTAGTGCTGTGACTGCTCTGCTTCACCGGGTTGGGTCCCTGATGAGAGTTTTCCCTTTCCTGAACTGTCCAACAGCATCCAGTAGCCCTCAGATTCTGTGCCTGAAGTTCAACATGCCTCTAATTTGAACCCAGGCTGCTTTCAGTACTAGTCTAATCTCACTTTTCTTCAGACCCCTTAGATGCAGACAAACTAGGTCCCGTCAGCTTCCTCCAGTGATGTCACATGATTTGTTCTCTCCACCTTAGTCCCAAAGCCTTCTCGGACTGCAGCTGGCTGGATGGCCTCCCTGCCCACCCCATGTGACCTGTCAAAGGGGACTTCAGGTGTGTGCTAAGGGCTTGGAGATGGGGAGATTTTCCTGGTTTTCTGAGTTGGCACCATCTAATCACAAGGTGCTTAGGAAAAGGAGACGGAGGGCCCAAGTCAGAAGGGGACCAGACTAAGGGAGTCCAGGGAGAAGGAGCTGAGGACAGAGGGGGAGACAGAGATGTCTGCAGATGCCAAGCTGGTGGTCGGGAAGATGGAGGAGCCACAAGCCGCCCCTGGGGAGGGCTTGACTGTCAGAACTGTAAGATAGTGGGTTTGTGGCGGTTTGCTCATGGTGATCTCCTGCAGCAGCAATAGCAAGTAGATACGCGCTGAAACGCTTTCCTCTCTTCGTTCATCCTCATGAGCCCCTGGTCATTCCAGACACACGTTCACTTGTGACTCTGGTCTGAGGGGATGTTCTCCTCCTGAGTGTTTGCAAGGAGTATAGTGTTCCAGCCACCCAGCTAGAACCCTAGGCAGGACATCACCGATTCCCTAACCTGATGGAATGTGGCTCTTCCTACTGTTCCTCGGCTTTCCCATGTGCCTGCCGTCTTCCTGCCAGTCTCTTGGAATCAAGGAACTGGGTTGGTACTTACCCGGCAGGTCCCCTGCTCAAGTATAGGACAGTGATGAGCACAGATGGTTAATTTATCTTCTTTCTCCTGGATCAAGCCCCATCCCGGCCGTTACTGAGGAGTGCATTTTGTACAGCAGGCATAGCCACTCTGCATTAGAGGGTTTCTCCCCAGAGTCAGCACGGCCCATGCGCTCGGTCTCCTTGCCACAGGTTTAGCTTCTACCTCTCCTCTGCACAGTCCAGGTGACCACCATCAGCAGGAGCTTGAAAAGTCCTTCCCTGGCCCCTGAGCTTTCCTTTCTACTTCAGTGACTCCAATATTGGCTAATTCTTCATTTTCCCAAAAAAAAAGCCCTAGGTTTTTTTTTTTTTGTGTGTGTGTGTGTGCGTGTTAAAAAAAAAAGAAATCTATCGTATATGTATGCCTAAAGTATCCAACTTTTTCTTTAAATAAGGTTGTGTCAAGACACTGAAGACAAGTGTCCCAGCGCTGTGAACAGAGAGCAGGTAGAAGAAGGAGCACCCACGTCCCCCCTCCTCCCTGTCTACACCCACGAGTGCTTTGAGGGCCCACCAGTTTTGCTGATGTAGTGTCACAAGGAGAACTTTCTGCAGAAGGACCACAAAACCAGAACCAAGTTAGTTTAAAATAATTCAATTAAGTGAGAGTCACCCTATAAATAAGCGCAGTGGAATGTCCGTGGAAGTCGGGGCAGTGATGAATGGGGTGTCTCCATATCAGAATTAGCCTGGGTTCCACGTCGGCTTTATTAGAGCACAGGCATGTCCGTGTTCACGATGTTCATTTTTGTGTTACAAACACATATTAAATATATATTCCATTACACAAACGATTATGCATATGCAGAGTCTTTGTAGTAATGTAATTTATATAGGGGAGAACATAAAACATATGCCCTCTTTATATTCTGCTGACTTAAAAAATACGTATCGCCATCTCTACCTTGAATATATTCATTTACGGGCACATAAATTTTCTTTGCTGTTACGGTTTTCACAGGCCCTAGAACTCGCGCAGGATTCTCTGGAAGCAAACTGTAGTAACATTACCTTCTGAAAGGACTCTTTTTAAAGGCCTTTTTTTTTCTGTTTTAGGGAACAAAGCGGCTTGTACTTATGTCTTCGAGGGTCGACACCATTATCCTCGGGCAACCCTGAGGTCTCTGCTCCCTCCCGCGCTGGCCGGGCGCAGTGGGCTCTGCGACTCTGTTGGCCTTCAGTAAGGACAGAGTGCCGAGCAGCAGCTGAAAAGGCTGACGCCGAGTGACAGCCCGTGTATCTCTCACTGGCGTTGACAGCTGACAGATGGATACCACTCACACACAGAAGAAAAGCCCCCAGGACGATTCGCGGCATCCCTCTCTGCTCGCAGGGCCACATTTGATTGAGTGCCGCTCAGAATAATAAAGCCTGTCGATGGCGGCTCCCCGCACAATGCGCGTCTCTGCGCCCAACACAGCACACACACAGCCAGGCCCTGTGCTGCGGGTTGTGTTCTTCCTATTTCTGTTTTGAAAAGGAAAAAATAAAGAAAAAATATAGGCGGGGGAGAGAAAAGACAGGAGCCCCCAGTGTTCCTGCGGCTGCTGGTCCAGGGAGCCGTCCCCAGCCACACAAAGACCTGCCCAGCTTGGCTCCTCTGCTCCCTCCACCGCCAAAGTGTCTGTCATTGTCCTTCGGGTTGTGTTTATTCCTTCCCATGAATCAGCCCATCTTTAAAGGCATGGCTGCTCCGTGGGGGGGGGCGGGGATGGTAACAGGAGACTGGACGGCAGCGTGTGGCCAGGAAGAGCAGGCGTGAAGGGGAGACGGGGAGCAGAACAGAGCCCGTGGGGACAGGGAGGAGGAGAGGACCAGTACAGCTGAGGTCCCCAGGGCTGCGAGGACAGGAAAGAGCCCCACACCTGTTCACAGCCCCACCTGGGGGATCCCGAGGTGCTTTCTGTGGCTCTCCTGCTGTTGCCTTACCTGCTCCCTAAATCCACATAGGAGTGAGGCTGTGTGGGAGCGGCTCCCCTGGGAGAGAGCATCCCTTCCACTGCAGGAGGAGAGTGGGAATGAAGGAGAGGAGCATCCTACACGGACAGCCCAGGGTCAGAAGCAGGGAGGCTCATCCATGCAGCATCCAGTGCCCTTCTGATATAAGATGAGCCCCCGCAACAACAAAGTGGGAAGGGCTGATTGGCCTGTAGGTTCTTGCCGAAGTTAGATGGAAGCATGTTAGGGCAATGTAGGCACTGGAGCCCAGGTACAGCCACCTCAGTCACCCACGGCCGCCCACGACCACCTGGGTGGGAGGCTTCAGGGTCCCTGGCCCACAGCAGGCTGTTCCTGCTGACCCTCCAACATTCCCACCGCATGGGTATACACAACCAGGAGGTTATCACAGGGAGTCACTCGGGCTCTGACGTTTTTCTGCTCCCACTCCCCTGGGTTGCCAGGGAAACCCCAGGTTGGACTCCCATAGGTCTCTCCATCTCATCCTGGTGCCTGGTGCTGGGAACAGTAGTTGTGACACTGTCATTAACAGGCAAACTCATGTCTATGCTCTTGCTGGAGACAGCAGAAGAGGGATTAGCACCATGTCTCTGTGGGTCCAGGGCCATCAGTCCACCCCTGGGCATTGACCATGGAAGGCATGCTGGGGAGACTGGCCTCAGGTCAGTGTGTCATCAGTCCCAATGCAGGAGAGGCGTGGCTTCTTAAACTCAGCCTAGACAAAATTGTGCTCTTCTGAAACCATCTCTCCTTGATGCAGGTGAGGCCCCGTCCCTGAAAGAATCTGTGTGTGGAGGGTGTCCACCAGGAGTGCAGCCAAGCAAAGAAAAAGAGAATTAGCCAAGACCCTGACCAACATCTTCCTGTCCTCACAAAGAAGCAACTTACTAGTCATTAGCAATGGTCAGGGCAGTCACATTCACAAAGATGAGCAAGGGTACTGCAGATTCAACTTTGAAAACCAGCTCAATATGTCCTGACTCACTGAAATTCTCTGTACTAATAAGTCTAATTTTGTGAACTACACCAGTAATGCTACACCACTTCATAATGATGTATTCTATTTCCATTCACATTATGGAGTCTGGTGTCCCTCACAAACTGACTTGGAGTCTCATTTAGATGTGCATGTCTGTTATCAGCTAAGTGTTCCTTACCATATTGCCTGTTCTTGAATGGCCCCTTGATTAAGGATCTGTAAGTGTTTTACAAAATCTTTACCACTGAAGCTTTGCAATACCCACAAGTCAAATAGCATTCATTACTTAAGGTCTGTATTGTGATCTTCAAAGGAGCAAACACAATGTTAACTTATTAAAATCACCTAATTTGTCTTTTACAACTTCATAAAAAGTTCCTGGAATGGAAATTTCCCAAGTGGGTCTTGGCGAAAGGAAGTTTCCAGCAGGCGTAAGCAGGGGGTAGAAAAAAAAAGAAAGGAAGGAAGGATCATTTGCACTTTATGGTTTCTTTTTCTTTTAATTAAATAAAAGCAATAGGGTATGCAAAACTGGAATTTTGCCATAATAATCAACCTGAGGGGAGAATGACGTAAAGGGGCAAAAATCTAAAAATATAAAAGTGTACCACTTAGAATTAGAGCTATTTCTCCCCTACATAAAGTGTTTCCTTTATATAATAATTCTTTTGAATCAAAATGTGAGAGCTACTCACCCGGGGGATAGGAACTCCAGCCTGGACCCCTGCAGTGGCGCGAGGTGAGGTCACCTGGACCCTGCCTGGCCTGCTCCACTAGTGTCCACACTGGTCCAGGTTTTTCTGGTCTCAGTGATAGCAGGAAGGTCACCACCCAAAGTCACAGGAACAACTTTCTGGAGACAAGTCCCTGCATCCCAGGCCCATGGCAGCGACACAGTGTGGGCAGGGATTCAAGCTACCTGAAGCTCCTCTGAGGGGGTGCCACTGTTGTGCCCAGATTCCAAACAGAAACTGAGGAACGGAGATGTCTCTTTCCCAGGTCACACAGGAGGTGTCTGCTCTGGGTCACCGTCCTCCACTAGCTCCCTTAGATGGAACATATTTTTAAGCATTATTGTTTTATGTTTAATTTTTTAAGTCTTTTCACTCCAATAATGATAGGGTTATAAGAATGTTGGCTGAAAATGGAACAAGGGATAATCCAGGGAAAGCCAGCAAGGCCCCTTCACTGTCCCCATGGGCATCCACACCATCCCTGCCTGCTCCGCAGAACCGCTGCACGTGCCCAACAGAGGGATGAAATCGGAATCCATCTTGGGAGAAGCAGAGGCAAACGTGTGGGTAGAACTTGTGCCACAGCAGATCCCACCCTCTCCTTGTGGGGACTCCCTTGGCCACAGTGGGCTTGGCCCTGGGGAGGCTCCAGGCAGAGCCACCCCTCCTAACTCCTCCCCAGGCAGCAGCCTTCCTGCTGACTGAGCTCAGCTGCTTTGTCTACACAGACCAGCTCCATAGGGGAGAGCAAGCTCAGCCGTGGGGTGGGGTGGGGGAGAGAATAAGGAAAACATCCTCTCAGGAGCCACCAAGCTGACAAGGAAGTAAATTCCTTTGGGGACACTTAATTAAATGGGTCACTGCGTATTCTGCAAGGAGCACCCAGATGTGCACCTAGCTTTGGATGCCTGACAGAGCCAAGGCCCTAGTTTATAAGGAACCCAGGGGGGGACCAGAGGAAGGAGGCAGAGTAGGGTTCGTCTACACTCACCAAAAACTCCTTTTGCTCAGTTCACCTTTGATTCAGTAACAGTAAAGTAAGGAATCACAACTTTAAACTGGTTACATGACAATTTTACAGGGAGTGATTAATCAAACTCAGAAATTCGCATGTTAGCGCAGAGCGAATTTGGGACTCCACCCCAGTTTCCCCAGATGTAAAAGAAAACAGAAAAGGGACTTCCTGAGTTCTGTGTCCTCACAACTTCCTAAGTGACTGTGGACAATGCCTCCTCAGAAAGTAAGAAACCATTTCTTTCAGGGTCTCAACTGGCAGGTCAGGTGTTATGAGAATTTCTCCGGAAGGGTTGCAAGAAATTTTCTGGGAGTAATTCTGCCTTCAACGTCCCTTGTCCAGTTGTTAAAGCTTGGTACTATCCATCCTGGAAGATGATCTTATAATATTCACTGCACATGTGTGTGGTGAGGATCCAGTGAGGTAACAGTGGTTGTGGTGGGAAGTCCTTCAGAAACGTGGAGTGCTATGCAGTGCCCTTATACAGGGACATTCAGGTAAATTTTTTAAAAATGTTTTTAAAAGAAAGAAACTGATTCTTTTCTACTGGTACCCTATAGGCCAAAAGATTGTAGATAATCATGGACTAATTGTAAACATAAAGAAAGAGACTTGAAAAAAATATATCAAAGGTATTGCTCCAAGGCAAACTCCAACGCGGTGAAGCTGAGATGTTTTCTTTTATCAGATCCTCTTCTGGCACCTGGAATGATTTCTTTCACGTCTGGTAGTGAAGAAGGAAGCGGACTGCTCCCTGGAGAGGAGCGATTGTTACCGACGTCTCACAACATATTGGCAGCCGATGTGGCATCAGTACACCTGTCACTCAAGCGGCGCTGCTGCAGAGGAGGTGGTGCGCAGGTCCCCTCTGCCCCCGCCTCCACCTGGGCTCCAGCCACCCTGGGAGCTGCACGTGCGGGAGGCCCTCTGGTCAGCGCTGCCACTGGTGCTCGCAACCTGCCGGGCAAGCGACAGAGCCGACGAGGGCTGCAGAGGGGAGCTGCTGCGCAGGGTCCGCGGGGCGCCAGGCTGGGGTCTGGGTGATTCCTAGCAGCCCCAGTCCACTCGGCTCTCCTAGGCGCCGGCACAGGCTCCTAGACCTCAGCGCGTGGTTGAGTCACAGTTATCAAAAGCTCCAGAAAAGCCTCCAAGGCTCTGGTTGTTACAGAAAGAAGTTGTCCTACCTGTACAAGCACCATGGGGCTGGGTGGTGCAACGGGCATGCCGCGCTCTGGCTTGGGAGTCCACCTCCCAGGAGCGTGGTGGGCGCTGCGCTCCCCGGGCATGTCAGGGTGGACCTGACCCTCCGCCCTGCACTTGCTCCGGGATTCCAGAGTCTGAGATTGAAATGAGCTCCTCTTAGTATTGTTATTATTAATATGTCCACAGCATTCAGATTTTTCAACCTTCAGAAAACTGGTAGGCACTGATTCTTCCCAGTGGCTCCTTCCACCGAGTTCCTACTCAACTTGCTACTTGAAATGTAAGTTTGGGTCCTATTTGAAAAGCCAAGATACCTTAACCCCCACCCCCACCCCCCCACTCCCCACCATCCTCCCGCCCCAGCCAATCTGGATACCCCCTGCGTGCGCACACACACACGCACACCAATCTGGACCCAGGGCCCTAAGTTTTAGGTTTCTTGTTTCCCTGGTGAGAAAATTCTTTTTAAAAAAGAAAAAAAAAAGTCCATATTTGCTGTTTGTGACTGAAATAAAGACCCCTGGAAACTACTTTCTTGGAGACTTAGATTTAAGTGCTGCCTGTTGTGGTTTAGGTATGATGTGTACCCCAAAAGCTCAGGTGGGCAACAATGCAAGAAAGTTCAGAGTTGAAATGAATGGGTCACAGGGCCATAACCTGACCAGTGCATTAATCCCCTGACAGGGATTAACTGGGTGGTAGCCTGTGGACAGGTGGGGTCTGCTGGAGGAGGCGCCTCATTGGTGTGTCGCTTAGGTATACATGTTTTGTTCCCTGTGAACAGAGCTGTCTCTCTTTCCTGGTGCCGTGTCCTGAGCTGCTTTCCTCTGCCTTGTACCCTTGATGTTCCGCCTCACCTCCAACCCAGGGCTGCAGAGCTGGCCATCTGTGGACTGAGACCTCTGAAACGGAGAGACAAGTAAACTTGTCCTCCTCTACATGTTCTCCTCAGGTCTTTTGGTCACTGTGATTAGAAAGCTAACCAAAACACAGCCCTTTTTTCCCTCCATGAGCCAAACTCTAAATAAACTCAAAGCTCTACAGTCAGGATTCGTAAGGAATAGTTTTCAGGATAACACGAACATTTTATATAAGAATGGGTGTGAGTGATTTACTAGTGTGTGGCGGTGTGTTCAGCTGGGGCTCTGGCAAAGAGATGCCAAGTGGGAAGAAGAGAGGGCCGGGCTGTCCGGTGACTGGGGTATCAGCCACGATGGTTCCTCGTCTGCTAACCTTCAGGGTGGTCTTGGAGCGTCAGGTGTGGGTATTCCCCATTTATAGATGGCAACGCTCATCTTTGTCCAGGCCACACAATTAGTAAACAGCACAGTGAGACTGTGAATCCGAGGTCTGTGACCCACACCTCTGTCCCCTGACTATACCTGGGAATCCAAGTCTAGCCTGCTGGGAAGAAGAGACTGCAAAGCACCGACATTGGCCATTAGCCATGCTGTGGAGGGAGGCAAAGAGTGATGACTAAGGGACATGTTTTGGCCACTTTTCCTCCCTCATCTTTATGTAAGATGTCTTTCCTGATTTCAGAAGAGGTCTGTCTGCAGAAGCGTGAGTCCACACAGTCACTCTGCGCTGCACAACAGCCCGTTAGCTTGGGCCGGTGAGAACAGTGCCCCTTCCCCCACCCCAATCTACCCGCAAGACCCACGACGTTTAGTGAATGTGACACAGCTGGTTAGTGCACACTCAGACCCCAGCCAGGGTCACACATGAGGTCCCTTCCCACTGTACCCCGGCTGTGGCCATGAGAGGGCTGGACATGGAAGAAACAGCAGACCATCACAGGGGGATAGCAGGCAGCATCTCCGACTCAGTCTTGTCCTCTCTGTCCACAATGGCTCTTCCTCCACATCAGATGCTCACTCCTGCTGGTGAATGGGGCAAATGTGACTTGGATTCACTCCACATGGAGGTGGACGTTCACCCTGTGATCTTAGGGGTTCCGCATTATTTTCTTCCAAGAAGATAAAAAAAAATTAATCAAATACAAAGCTGAGACAAGATAGCAGGTGCCCCTGGCAATTCTGTCTTACTGTCAGCACCAGGGTGGTTTTGCACCTTCTCGCAGCGGACTGGGAGCCTGTTTGCATGTGCAGCACAGGAGCTGTGCTTGCAGTTGCAGGATGAGAGGGTGGAAGGAGACTTCCAGGCACTGCAAGATGCAGACTGAGGCCCAGCTTGTATTAGAGTCTCACATACCGAAGAATGTGGAAAATTCAGGAAGCAGTCATCAAGTTTAATTCCTGGGGCAATCTCAAATAGCTTTTTTTTTTTTTAAGAATGGGAAATATTAGAATAAGTTCAAATCTCTTCAACTTGAATTTGCACATGTATCACATAACTGAACCATTGATCCATTTTTATAAGGTGATTTATGGTAGCCAGAACATGATTCATCATGTCATCTTGTAAATAAATGTGACACTTCATTAAACAAGGTAATCAAATTTAAGCAGTTCCATTTTCCTGTTAACAACTGAGACCTTCGCACTTCTATTGCTCTGGAGATCCACCTACTATTAAGATGCAGATCCTAGGGAAGAAGTGCCCAGCTGTTTCCAAAGGTGAGAATTTTTACTTTTGCAAGCGACCCATAATGACATTAATAGCCACCAGCCATTTGCTGAGTAACATACTTTAACATCTGGACTTCCTTGAAAATGCGGGCGCGGGACATCATTTATATTCACTAGAACTGGCATGTTGGGGCATCTTGGAGCGTCAGTGACGGGGCTAACAGAACCCTTTCACAGAGTGAGTTCTGGGAGGACGTTTCTCATGCCATTTCTGCTTTGCCATCTGGAATGACGCTGCTAGCTGGCAAACACCAGAATCATGTGAGATGTTTCAACCATACAGCGTCAGCCACAGATCCACCTGGGATGTGCTGGTCGGAGAGCTGTAGTCACTCCAACTGTGACCTTCTGAGCACGCTCAAACCACGGCAGGGCTGCTAATATTTGTTTGCCTGTGGAAGAAGATGAGGCCTCTGCCTCCCTGCAGTGGGCCTCAGGAGGCATGGAAGCCACAAAGCTGCTTGCAGAAACAGCAGGCAGACGGGCCATCAGGAGGGACCGCAGCAAACTGCAGCCAGAATGGAAACAGTGCTCACAGGAGCCCCCTTCCAGCAACCTGGCTGAGGTCCTGCCCGACCTCAGGCTCGCACACATCACCCTGCTCTGCATGCAGCTGGTCATGCCTGTTCAGGAGCAGCATGTTCTCAGGTGATGGTTTTAGTGTCTTCTGATAAATAACTGGAACAAAAGTAAAAAGTTTAACTACAAGTTCAGTGTCAGCCCACCTGATGAGGGTCCAAACAGCGACCACGATGTTGGCACAGTGGCTTGGTCCCCATTATCAGGGTTCTACTATAAGGATAAGAATGTTTGTTGTGTGGCCTGGTCCCTCCAGCAGGGCTCTGGAATACAGACCATGCTGTTGGTAAGTACGTCTACTCCCTCCTGCTCTCACATCTCAAAGGCTGAATTGATACACAACAATAGTGGTTTTATAATGAAGATAGGCGATGGAGGTAAGAGGAAGGAAGGAAGATATACCCGGCTTTATGAGACCTGTAATGTGATCCACGGTAAAGCACAGAGCACAGCCCGTCCCGCCACTCCATGTGCAGAGCAGTGTCCGAGGGCCGTCCATGGCTATGACCTCCATTCTCTTTTCTCAAGCCGTGGTTCAGTGTACACTGTCTAATGCACACGGTCCCAGGCAACAGTCGTCACTTGGCCCTCTCGTAGACTTGGTGGCCAAACCTTTATGATGTCCTCCAGGGTGGCTCTTCTTTCTGAGCCTTAAAACATCCTATTTCCACAAGGAGCACTGTCTCTAAATCTCAGGTTCATGCACATGGGGCAGGCTGTCTTCAGGTCTTAAGATCTCTCCTTCCTGTAAATTTCATACTTAAAGTGATTAAGATGTAGTTGCTTAAAATAGAGAGCTTAGCCACAGAGGATTCATTCATTCACTGAGCAGATATGAGGTACCCACAACTGGGCAGGCACTCCTGGTTCTAGGGCTTTGGGATTTGTCAGGGAGAAAGCCGAACCAAACCAAGTGAGGAAAGCCTGTCTTGGTGGAGCCGGGGAGCCCGTAAGCAGTCGGTAGAGAACACCGCATCCTACAGCACAAGGAACACTGCCCGGTTGGGTCTGCAGGAGGAGATGCTCTGGGAAAAACTGTGGTACAGGAGGGGGACCTTGAGTCTAAGGAGGAAGGAGCACATCACAGGAGTGGGGGTGTTCAGACTGGAGGAAGCTGGAGGGAGGGTCTTCCAGTCAGGACACAGCAGCACAAAGCCCTGAGAGCCAGTGGTCACATGGTCACAGAGGAAGGAACCGGAAGAGTGGACAAAGAGGGACAGGGAGGAAAGGTACAGGGTCAGGCCATGGAGGACGGTGGACCACCATGAGGGCGTGACCTAAATTTCAAGAAGGTCTGGCTTCTGTGTCAAGGGGACTGAAGGGAAGGAGGTGGAGGGGTGTCATGCTTCCCTCCGCCTCCTCGGGGTCCCACATGAGGACGCAGGACAGACTTTGCTGAAAGGTTGGCAGCGGGATCCTAGCAGAAGTCAGGAGTGTCCCGAGGCATCTGCCTGGGAGCTTGGAATGGGGAGTCTGTGCTGGGTCAGCAGGGAAGAAGGTGGACCACTGTGGACGCTGCATCCCACGCCTTCCAGAGGTATGCGTGCAGATGTGGCTGGATCCCCTGTGGGTCTGGAGCACAGCAGGGGGTCTGGGCAGGACGGACGTCGGGAATCGGGGGACCCAGGCTGGGTTGAAGCCACGGCAGGCTGTGGTCACCAGGGAACGAGAACAGATAGAGAAGAGGACCAGGGGCTGGGCACGGAAGGAGGGGAGTGAGAGGGACTGCACGGGAGGGCAGAGGGGCCCCCTGGAGATCCTCCCTCAGTGTGGCTGGGCCACCTGGCTCTGAACCACTTCATGGCAGAACTTGGTTCTCCCCTGAGGGGCTGCCGTCCAGAACCTTCCCGGGGGCCTGAGCTGGCAGTCACACACTCCCCTTTGGACAAGAGAGGGGCACATGGGGGCAGGGAGGACTCTGAGCAGGTGGCTAGAAGCAGAACTCAGAGGCAGTGAAAGGTGTGGAAGTCTCATTGTTCTCATTGGCATCAAGGAAGCCGAAAAAAACACAGAACCACTCCAGCCTGGGAAGTAGCCTGAAAGAGAGGCTTCCCTAGACACGCCTCTGCCCAGGAAGGAGGGCTGGAGCTCCTGTTGTGTGCTGGGCCCTCAGGAGGCCGGGCTCTGGAAGCTCATAAAGCCTTCCTTCTGGAACTCTCTACAAGTCTTTTCTTGATGATGAAGGTCAAAGAGACTTGGCTTGTGTGGAGAACTAAGAAGACCACTTAGAATGCATCCACATTCCAAGAGAGGTATGGATGGGGTGAGTGGGAGATCTAGCGGCAAGCCAAGGGTGAGTGCAGAGTCAGCGACAGAGGAGGCAGGAGGGGGCGAGGCAGGTGGGTCCTACCTGGGCAGGTGCAGCCCTTCCCGGGCTTGAGCAAGTCGCGCAGGGGCACTTGCCCCAACTCAGCCCCTCTCCCCTGACTGCAGGTGTGGGCCCTCACGAGCCGATTGGAATGGTAGGATTTAATTAGTGTTTTATTGTAAGTGTCATATGTTATTTTAGAAAACTATGCAAACTGCATTAAAGGGAAGCAACTCCTAGGTCCAAGGTCATGAGATAAGAAGTCTGATACTTTGGAGTTTCCCTTCACTTTTTTCTCTAGTTATTGTGCATATGGACATACATTAATAAGTACTGTACAGTTACACCGCATATTTAGTTTTAATATTATTTCAGTCTTCATTTTCTGTGACTTCATATTCAGAAGTGTTTTGTAGTTCATTTAACTAGAGCTACCCAGTCTTTCACTGTTGAATTCCCTTTCTGAGAAGCGTTATGATTGTGTACTCCTTGGTGACGGTCCGTCTCAGTGAAATCTGACGTTAGATCTATTGTTCATGCAGCTTCACGAGCTTTACCACTTTTACTTTACACTAGAAAAAACAATGGGAATTTATTTTAATTTACAAATATAAGCACCAAACATTGCAGATTTTTTTCATACTCCACAAGCATGACCTTCCCCCACCCCAGCCTGTAACATGTCCCCCGTCGGGAACTGTGCCATCATGATTGGAAATTAATGAAATAAACATTGCTTAAAACATAGTTTTCTTTTCTAAATAAGATTTTCAATGCTTGCAATATTAGCATATCTGGTAATGTGTTTAACCGATTCTTTATTGCTGAACCTTTAATCTTGTTACAGAAGGGGGTTGCAATGATCCCTGGTTGGATGGGGGTCTGGCAATGCCAGGCAGGGATTTCACATCCTCCCAAGAACACAAGACGGATGACTTGTAGCACAAAGCAAGGAACATCGAAATCTCTTTTTCCCAAAAGTAGACTTCCTCTTCTCTGAGGACAAAAGCATAGATTGTCGTATGTCCCCTGTCATGGTTTAGATGTGAGGTGTCCCCCAGAAGCTCATGTGTGAGACGATGCAGGAACATGTAGAGGTGAAATGATGGGATCATGAAACCTTAACCTGATCATGGATTAATCCTCTGATGGGGATTGACAGGTCGCTGTGTGCAGGTAGAGTGTGGCTGCCAGAGGAGGGTCCCTGGGGTGTGCCTTTGGATCCCTGTTTTGTCCTGTTGAGTGGAGCTGTTTCTCTCTGCTCCCTGGTTCGTGTTCCCAGCTTTCCTCAGCCACACTCTTCCTCCATGATGCTCTTCCTCACCTCAATATCAAGAAATGGAGCTGGCCATCTATGGACTGAGACCTCTGAAACCGTGAGCCCTCAAGATAAACTCTTCTTCCTTAAAATTGTTCTTGTTAGGTCTTTTTGGTCACCGCAGTGAATGAGCTGACTAAAGCACCCTCCTTGAACCCTTTTGGTTAGCAATTCTATCTGCTTATTCTTTCAGAAATGCTCAGGAGACAGATCGGGTAGACAACAGTCTAGTATGGCCCAAATAAGGTGCAAAGAAATTAGGCTTGTTTTTAATCATGAATTTTCTAATTTCCCCCTGGGTAAATTGATAAAAATGGGCCACAGCATGTGATTCTAAGTACACATATGCACTTACACTCACAATTATTTAATATTCTTCCTTTTTCACTAATTTAAGCTGCTATTATTGTCACATAAAATTTTTCCTATGTATTGTTGAATGAAAAATTGTAGCAAAATTTGTTTTTCCCCTAGCTCTGAGCCTTGCAGGTGGAGTTTCAGCCTAAGCCAGAGCACACAGACAAAGGTGGGTATTGTAGTGTGGATATGGGGTGTCCCCTGAACCCTGTGTTTTTGCAGGAATGTTTGGAGGTGGAATGATCCGATTGTGAAGGCTGGAACCAAAGAGCCACTCCTCATTTAAACGCCCTGCGTGTTAAGTGCAGGCAGGTGCATGTGCCGGGAGGTGGGTCACTGGGGGTTTCATCTTCTCCAGACCCTGCCCCCTTCCTCCACCCCCAGCAGCCACAAGGCAACAACTTTCCTCCATCACACCTTTCCACCAGGGCCCAGGGCAATGGAGTGGACCAATTATGGACTGAGACCTCTGAAACTGTGAGCCCCAAATAAACTTTTCCTAAGTTGTCTTCTTTGGGTTTTTTTAGTCACAGCAATGACTAACACAATGGGGCACAAGGGAGCCCAGGTACCTAGGAGCGGTTTGCCATAACTCCACTGAATGAAATGCTCTGTAGAATGCAGTGAAAATTTATCCAGTTAAATCTTCATTGGGGCAGTATGAGTGCTGGGTTTAAAATAGAGAGTGTTTAGTTGAGTGCAGGTTGCTGACCCAAGTGAAATAGAAATTTCAATCTGGTTCTGAATGCCACCCAATTCACATCCTTTATAGTCTCTGAGTCTAGGTCCAAATGGGTTACCTCCACCTTCCCAGGAATCTTCCCATGAATCTTCTCATGAATATGGTGTCCTTTTGCACACAATCCTAAAGATTTCACAGTGTGTGCCACTGACTCTAGTCCATGACCAGAGCTCTAGCCACAGTATCAGCCTGAGTATTTGGAATTTTTAACTTCTGTTAAAGTTTCCTATATTCTTTGAATAAACTCTGCTTGGTTAAGAATGATTCTTAATAAAAGATATTGCTTAATTTTATTCTTAAAGCTTAATGTAGAACTTGTTAGTCTATATTTCTAGTGAGATCACTATTTAATTATTTCAATTTTGTTTTTAATTTTTAAATGTTCAACTGATGTGAATGATTTGTTAGGTTTAGAAAACAAAGTACATATCCTGTTTATCTAAACTATGAAAATACGTACATGTAAAGTTTTTCATTTCTTGAGGGCTTAGAAGCCCTCACTGATAAAACCTTTTGACTTCAGCATTATTCCACTTAATTTTTTAGTTCACATTTAACATCTTAAGTTGGCATTTTAAAGCATTATTACTTTATTTAAATGATTAATGTTTTTTGAGTCCATTGCGATATATTTTGCAATATTGCATCATTTAAAATGTTTAATGAGCAAAGAATCTGTAGAGGTAATTTTCCCCAGAAGTCTTAGAACGTATTTGTCCACTGTCATTAGCAGCCCAGGTGACATGGAAATGTCCCACGCTGCTCTCAGTGCCGGTTCTCTCTGTGAATCGCCCTTCTCCCCTCGGTGATTGTGTAAGATCTTTACTTTGCCCCTGTTTCTCTGAATTTGGTGTAAGACGGTTTTTGCCCACTATGAAAATCCAGGACCTCAAATCCAGAGACTTTCTCTTGTGTTTTTGCGTTTATTCTTTTTCCAAATCTTTCAGTTTTCCACTGGAACTTCATTCTGGAGGCTTCCTGGGACAACGAGGTCCCGGCGCGGTCCTCTGATGTCCCATCTTCTCTCTCCTGGTGTCCTCTGGGTGTGTGTTTGCTGTGCTCTGTGGAGATTTTACTGGTGTTATATTTCAGTCCGACCTTGTGTTCTTGGTTACTGTGATTATATTTTAAAATTTCATTAGGGTTCTTATGACCTCAGATACCCTGCTTTCACAACACCCTGTTCCGTGCACAGAACAGCTTCTCTTATCTCTGAGGTTATCAGAGATTTTTAAAGTGTTTCTTCAATTTATTTGTCTTTTCATCTTTTGCTCACTGTGGCCTGTGCCTTCCATTCTGATGCTTTCTTCCAGTTTCTCCCAGTCCTCGCCTCGTCTGTGGGAGCAGAGCACCTTGCAGGGGCCTCTGGGTCCCAGGTGTCTTCCTGCCTGTGTCCTTCACCGTCCTCCTCTTCTACTCCCTTTGCTGTGTTTTATTTCCTCAGGATGCTGTTCCTGGACATCCTGTCACATCTGAGCCTGTCCGATGTAGTATTTTTCTCTCCCCACGATTTCCTGTCTTGAAAGGTTTCTGGAATTTATTCTCCATGCTAATCATTCAAGTTTTTGGTGTCAGTTCGGATGTTTACTGACCGTGGTATAAATGTCATCCTAGTATTGTGCATTTGGACTGAAAAGATACCAAGTGTTTCCTAAAATTTACTTGTTTTCTAAGAAGAAATGTATTTTTTCACTGCTATTTCTCTTGGTACTCAGGATATCCCCTTTTCTCTTTTCCTATAATTAATTACATGGTTTAATTTACCCCAAAGGAATGATCTATGCAGACCTGTCCAATGGCTCACACTTGCCCATCTGGGTGAAGATCTCTGTTTTCAGCCTGATCAGCTGGCCCATGAGGTCACCATGGATCCCATCAGCTGGGACTGACCATTGCCTGTGCTCTTTCATCCAGTCCCAGGGCAGGGGGCCAGGAAAACATTGTCCAAGATGCTGTCCTTAAATTGTCTACCGTGATTGTTCTTGAGTAGGTTTGGGAGTCCATGTTTCTCTACTCATAGACACTAAGTGGGAAAAGACAGAGGCAGCTGTATCAGGAAATGGTGACAGATTATCATTCTAAACAAGGTAAGCAAGTCTTCCCTACTCTCACTAAACGCACTGGTCAGATTTCCCAAACTCCATTCTGCTGTCAAATAGGAGCACGGTGCAGTGCTCCCCAACTTCTTAAGAAAACAAATCTCAGGCTTCCTGTTGCCAATTAATAAGCAAGTCCATGCATCCTCTGTGCTGGGTGCTGTGTTCCCTAACCCAGGGCTGGCTCCGCTCCATGTGGCCTGAGGATGAGTGTGCCACTTCCGCAGTGCCACATGATGGCCTTGATATTGCTGTTAGTTATCATCTACATATTTAATGGCCTCATTGATATCGTGAGCTGCTACTACTAATCATAACACAATAAACATAATTTATAAACACAGTTTAAGGAGCTATCCATACTCCACCCCAAGTGGCATACCTGGAGTGGCTGCAGACTTTCCAGTTAGCACAGACCATCCTAAAAGAGGGATCCCTCAGCTCAGAGAGAGCTTCTAAGTAGAAATTAGTAAGCATTTTAATGAATTAGAATAGATTGTGGATAACTTCTGATAGTTTCTTCAAAATAAATCGAAATGGTCATTTTATAAATGTAGAGGGCTGCCCTGTCCCTAGGACCACACAAGTGTTCACAAAGATCCTCCTGCATCACGCCATCATGAGATTCAGTATGCAGAGTAAACTCACCAGAACGTCAAGGATTCCAGGACAATGTTATGGCCCAAATTTGAAGTGGCACAGGAGTAGCAGGTGCAGGGAGGGATCTTCAGGTCTTTGGTAGTTATCATCAGAAAAGAGATCTAACGGAAAAGGTCAGATTTTAGGTCATCCACTTGAAGGAGTCCAGACCTAAGCCTTGGCCTCTTTTCCAACCATTGAGCAGCCTTCAGCAGGACTTCACAATCCACGGGATGGGGTGATAGAGAATGCCACTGAATCTCTCCACCATCGAGGCTCGCTGAGATCTGAACATCCCGATGCTCAACTCTGATGACAGACTCTTGTGGCTCTGATTGAGATTTTTAGCTAAGCAAACCAAATAAAATTTCATTCCTAATTGCTAGTCAGTCATTTTAATAGAAATACAGCTATTTTACATACAATAGACACCTCTTGGGACCACGAACCATGTCTGCAGCAGGTGCTCTTCACCCGGTCAGCTCCCCATGAAGGCAAGCCCATGCTTTCTCCCCCGCCTGCACCGGCCACAGGAAGCCAGGTGCCAGCTGCCCTGCCTGGTGTTCCCAGGGTGCTCCTCTGCCCTCTCACTGTGCGCACCCTGTGAGCATCCACTGTGCCCTGCTCCCTCAGTCCACCCTTGACCTCTGTTCTCTCCTCCTGCTCTATGCCTTCCCCCAAGCCACACGCATGTCTGCACACACCTCTCCACCCTCGCACCTCCAAGGGCTGGACAGCACAGCTGCCTTCATAGTTTCACTGATACACTTTCGGCCAAGGAGCCTCGCTTCATTTCCAGGGAAGTCTTCTTGGTGGAGGAGTGTGAGGCACCTTGCATTCCTAAACTCCAGCCAATGCTGCTCTTTTACCATTTAATCTTACCTGAATGCCTTTACATCCTAGTGCCTCATGAATTCATCAAACCCAAGTGCAGCACGCTGATCGGGACCATACACTCCAATCCCAAGAGGGACAGGATAAACAGGATTCCTCTCTAGATGTCCCAACCTCTCAGGGAGCAGTTCTGAAGCTGGGGCGCTTACAATTAGTACATGTATTCAATGTAGTTATGTTTGATTTTCGTCTTCACAGTAATTCTTTCCTTATATCTACAGATAAGCCTATAATTGATAGACAAATCATAAAATGGAGCAAGTAGAATACTTGAATTACCATAATGCATCGGTGCTTCTAATTTGTGAGGGGGAGAAAAAGTTATTTTGCTTTAATTACCAAAGATCATTCTTGAACTAATCTAGCAACTCTGATCGGGTATTTTCAAAGGCAGCTTCTAGCTGGAAGGTATCAAAGGGAATGTGCCATTCCATAAGTCAGAACAGTAGCATCCTTCGTATTGGCAGGCATTATTTTCCATTTCTATGGAAAAGTTGCTCAGGAATAAGAAACAAAAGCATTCCTATGTATTAGGCTGAACTGTACAGAATGGCTAATATTGGATGATAGTTTTTAAATATAAGAAAGCAATTTCACATGACTCAGTCTAATATTAAAGCATTAATGGTGCTTTCTAGACACAATAAATTTTATTCCACATACCTAAGCAAATACCAAGGTGGTGGGTGAGCAGCTAAGTGCCTTAAATAGCAGACCCTTTTTACAGTTGTAGTTTTATGAGTCTCTCAGAGAAGCTATTTTGGTTCTCTGAAATACCGATCCTCCCAGAGAAGGGAACAAGGGCCCTGGCAGCCCAAGCCAGGTAAGAGCTAAATAAAACACAAACGGAAGGCTCCTAATGCTTATGATATGCAGCCATTACTCTCTGGCACCATTTTTAAGCAGTGACCCCAAAGACATTTGGAAGTTACAACACGGAGCAGGATGTACTTTACACATCTTTACTTCAGGTCACTTCCCTTAGCTAAAAGCAGAAATATTACTAGCTGCTCCAGGATCAGGAAATGGAACCAAGCAGATGTGCACAAGATAGATGACTTTTTATGCACCCTAGAGAATTGCATTGGCAATGTATTAAAACTAAATTATCTTTAAAATGAGTATGATTAATAACAATCCCTGGAGAAAGCCAGGGTTTCTATGGCATAAGAGAATTGTGAAGGGTCTGTTTGCACTGAAGTTGGTCTCTGGATATGCACACTGTCCAAGTCCCCCCACACAGAGCAGTTCTATGAAGATTTGGAGAGAACAGCAGGAAATCCTGCTCTTTGTAGGAGGAATTCAAGTTCCTTCAGCCAGGTGAGAAGGTTGTGAAGTGTCAAGGCTGAAATTCTTACATGATGATGTTTCTCTTTGTCTCTGGGGAAGTTGGTAGAAAGTCCTGACGACATTTTTCTTGGCTCCAGACCCAGAGGCTGGGATTGGACGTGTGGGATGTGCATCTGCCCGTGTGGAAGGCCAGTTTTGTTAACAGTTTCACCGCTTATGTCCTTGGTTTTCTTTTCCACAATAATAGTTTTTTAAAACATGACACTCCAACTGAAGTCACAGCTCTCTGG
Source organism: Marmota monax (assembly GCF_021218885.2). Taxonomy (NCBI): domain Eukaryota; kingdom Metazoa; phylum Chordata; class Mammalia; order Rodentia; family Sciuridae; genus Marmota; species Marmota monax. The sequence continues at coordinate 8,272,450 of NW_026692826.1, read as the reverse complement.
TTTTATACATCATTTTTTTTCCAAACATGTATCACAATTACAAAAATAGAAAGAGGGTGCATATGTGCCCTGCACAAGAAGCTGAGAACAAAGATGCCAAAGACCCGGGTAGACGCTTCTTCAGAGAAGACACCAAAATGGCCAACAGGTGTATGCAAAGGTGCGCGACATCATTAATAATCAGGAAAATGCCAATCAGACCCACCACGAGGTGCCTCCTCATTCCCATTAGGATAGCTATTATCAAAAGGTCACAAGATAACAAATGTTGGCAAGGATGTGGAGAAAAGGGAACTTCTGTAAACTGCTGGTTTGAATGTAGATTGGAACAGGCACCATGGAAAACTTTATGGAGGTTTCTAAAGAAACTGAAAATAGAACTGCCATCTCACCCAGTGGTTCCCCCTTCTGGACACATACACAGAAGAAACCAACAGCGGCCACCCTGTAAAGATCTGTACTGCTGTTATCACAACACTGTCACAACATCAGAGGCAGAGGAGCCACGGGCCTGCCAGTGGACAGGGGACAAAGGACAGTGGTCTGGATTCCAGGGGATATGTTCAGCCTCAGGAAGGACGTTGCCTTTTGCCACAACCTGGATGAGTCGTGTTTTGTATGTGAATAAGCCCACACAGAAAGAAAGATGCTGCACGGTCTCATTTATATGTGGAATCTGAAAATAAATTCCAATACACAAAGTGAGAGGACCCAGCAGTGGCCAGGAGGGAGGGAGAGGGGAGGAAATAGGGAGAAGTGGGCCGGAGATACAAAGCAGCAGATTGTAGGATGAACACACTAGAAACCACAAACAATGGGAAGCTGTAGGTAAAAAGGATTTGAGCTGCAGACGGAATCCATGACAAATTAGTTGATTCTACCTGTTCTTGCCACAAAAACTAATGAAACCAATGGGTAACCACGTGAGATGTTGGATATGCTGATCTACTTTACAACGCTTATCTTTTCACTAAAATACATATCCCATGACATCAAGTTGAACACCTTAAATATGGTCAGTAAAACTTGTTTTAAATAGATGAATAAATAAGAAATTGTGTATGTTTCCAACTTGAGATGATTTGAACAAAGATGTACAAGGAAATGGGCACAGGATAATTCCAGCAGGAAAATAGACCTGACCGTAAGTCTCCCTCCCCAATTAACTGAGTCCAATAAAACCAGCCAGTAGGAACACAACCCTCTAAATAACTGTAGAAACTTGTGCTGCCATTTGCCAGCCATCAAGGGCAGTATCTCATGGAATGGTGTGCCAGCTCACATGGCAGCACCGCAGCCCAGAGTACGATCGTGAAATCACCAGGCGCAGTGACAACCAGACTTGCACCTTGGAATCACCTTCCAGTGGGGCCCAGTGTGACAAAGCTGGCTCAGTCCAGTGGACTCCATGCACCAGACTCAGCGTCCACCAGCTGCTGACCGCTTGTTGGTTAGTTTGTGCATGCGTGAGTGAGCGCCGGGCGCCGTGTCTCCCTCAGCCAAGTGGCCACAGCGGGCTGGCCTGGAGCTCATGTTCCGTAAGTGTTTGTTTTGAAGTATCAACTGACAAATAAATAAAAATCATTCAAACAGGTGACCATACAATTGGACATGAAAAATTAATTAAAAGAAAATTTAATCAAATGAAATATTTGTGGATATTAGTGTGAAAGGAGTAATTAGCCAAGTGAAGTGACAAAGCCCCACCACCACCATGACAGAGCCAGAGGCAAACAGAGGGAGCTGCTGGGAAGGTGGCTGCTCAAGTCTGGCTTGTGCCGTGTTTGGAAAGGACCCAGGAGTACCCCCCACCAGCGAGGTCCCAGACACTCGGGTCAAGCTTGAACTCGTTTGTCCGCTGACTTGATTGGTTTGAAGAGGTTACAGAGAAACCAGAAAGCCCAAACTCTGGACTCATCACATCAAGCAAAATCTCCCAGTTCTAATCCAGCTCTTCCTAGCCAGTAAAAATCAGTAAACATTCTTGCTTCTGGGCTCTACTCGGTCATCAAAATATCTGCACCGATATTTGATTAAAACAAATCTCTTGAGAGTCACTGAAATGGAATACAATTTGTATGTGAAAATTGGAGAAGAGAAAGAGATAAACAATTCTGAGCAATAAGTTAACGGACAGGAAGTGGGGGGTAGACTCAAGAATCAAAGGAAATACGACAAAGGTTTTTAAAAGCAAGCTTGGAAAGAGAAGAAGGGAAATTACATGAAGCCATCAGTTAGCGGTGAGAGGCTTTCTGCTGACTTCGGATCATGCTCTCCCGGTGCAGGGCCCTCCCTCCCCCAGGGAGTCCTGGGGCCTAGCCCTGCCCTCGCCCACTGGCACAGGCTGCAGCTCACCTCGGGCGCAGCCTGCACTGAGTACAGAGCTGCCACTCTGAAAGGCTGTTCCCAACTCAGCGGTTTGGAGCCACACAAATCAGCTCTCCTCGCCTTTCCTTTGATGGGACACCAGCTGTTAGAAGCAAGTATCCTGCCCTCCTGTCTGTGGGGGTCTGAGCAGATTTTCCCTCCATCAGTCCCCAGAGGAAATGTTTTTCTCCTCTTCACCCTTGTGGACATGGTGGCTCCCCCTGCAGACAACACCACCCTTGACTGGCCCTCCATATGTGGGCTGCCCCTGGACCCGTGGCTGGACACGTGGCGGCCGACTGGTGGTCATTGTTCTGCTCGGGTGGCTTAGAGCTGCTCAGGCTGGCTGAACCTGCCTCGAGGGAGACAGACAGATTTCATTTAAGCCCGCTCAGCTCTACAGCTCAAGGTGGCAACAGGCTACACTAGTAAGCAACTCCCTCCCAGAGAGGTTGAACCCTAGACCTCCCCACCCCACCTCAAAGACCCCAGGCCCTGCGGATGGATTCCTTCCCATCCCTTCAGGGGTTCTCCTTGGCGACCCTGCTCTTCAATAACCCTCGAAGAACAGATTAGCACTCTGAGAAGTTATGACATCTCTGTACTCAGTTTACCTCTGACCTCACCCACCTGCAGTTTGCTCTCTACCCCTAGGAGCTGGTGACTGAGGGACACCTTTCCAACCTGGGACTCCCCAGCCAGCTCTGTAGCCAGGCTTCTTGAAACCCAGTGCTATCTGGGGCCTTCAGAATGCATCAGGAGGTCCTACTGCCTCTGTCTAAGGCAGGTGGCACAGCATTCACATGTGCTGAGAGGATCTTGGCTCAGACCCCCTCCTCAGAGTTACCTGGCTCCATCTATCAGCCTCTGGAACCGGCAACAGTTCATTGATACCATGCTCACCAGGTGCCAAGCCACGCGTGTGTACCAGATGACACAGGAGGCCTGCCGCACAGCCCTGTGCTCCCCACCTGCAGACTCCAGTCCTCCAGCCAGCCAGCTGGAGATCGCCTTCCTAGGTGCAAAGACTCACAGGAAGAATTTCATCAAAATTCATTTCCAAAGATGAAAATTACTGAAAAGTGTGTGTTTCAAGCTGGGGTTTGAATCAGATGGTTTCTCTGAAGTGAAGCAGTTCCAGTATCCTAATTTTTCCTGGCATAATTTTAAAGATTAACACTCTTTCCCTCCCCACCCCCAAGGAGAACTGATCATTTATGAAGATTTATGTCTATCATATTCAGGAGCAGCTCTGAGTCAGGGTGGATATTTTTTACATAAGTGTAATTATATGTAAGTGCTATAATTTAATTACCATGATTCCTTCCCTATTGATTTCAGATACTCACTTAGGGCCTGCAGATACGCTGTGTGCGGCTGACGGACAGGCTCGTCTGTCTGAGTGCTCACGGACGCTGCCCACGTCGGGAACAATTGCTCGTTAAAGAATATCAAGGAACTTCCTTCCAGGAGGCATTAAAGTGACTATTTTAGATTAGGGACCAGATTTCCAGGTAAAAAGGCAGAATGAAGCATGATCACAGAATGCTACCGATGCGACATCCGACAAAAAGAAGGCGAGGGGCAGGATGAGCCCGTGTAAGTCAAACACAAAGAACAGACTGATACCTAAAACTGGGTCACGTTTGCCAGGGGCAACCCTTCAAGAAAATGCATGACGGAAGGTAGGGAACTGAGGACTAAGAACCATCAGGGTGAGCATTTTGTCTCTATCCCTGCCTCCAAAAAGCAGACTCTGAATATGAGCTGGTCAGATTCTCAGAATCCTCATGCTGCCCTTCAGTTTGAGAAGGTGGCCTGTGGCCTGTTTGAACAAAGGGAGAAGACCCTTGAGAGGAAAGTCCCACCATTCAACTGAGATGTTCTAGAGACCAGGGGGGTGACAAAGACACAGGGCAGGTATGTTCGGAGGTCGTCTCTCTGGGCTTGGAAGTCTCGGGAGGGGTGGGCTGGGATGGACATCTGCACCCGATAGAAACAGGTTTTCTGCAGATGGATTGTCTTCTCCACCAGAATTAACTTCCCAAAGTCTAGGGAACTTTGCTGTCTTCATGGCAGGCATCCCAAGGCCAATAATAATATGTTAATGACAATAATCAGTTATTGAAATGAAACGAAAACATGTAAAACCTCTGAGAAAAGGGTTAGGGTTCAAAAAGACATTTTTGATAAATAGCCATAAAGACCTTTGTCTACTTCTTATTAAGAAAAATACACAAAAAGAAAGAACTCAATATAAAAGAACCCCCAAAAATAAGTTCATAAAAGAAAAGACATGAAGGAAGACACCAAAGTACATCATGTGATCAGTTAGTTTCCATATTGAATAGCAAACGTGATACAGAATAATTGTATTAACAACCCCCTGAATACAGACAAATCTTATGCACAGTCGACAGATGTTGAGACTTTGAACTGAGTTATAGCAATAAATTTTTGGTTCCTGTTTTGGAAGTTGTTCTCAAAAACTGTAACATTTAATTAAACTAGTAAAACTTTCCCTTAAAATTGATGACTTCATTGTTAGGCTGCTGTCAGGCTTTTAATACTCATCTTTATTAATTGTATCCTGAATCCACCCAGGAGGCATTCTGGATCAGAGACAGATTCCTGATTAAATGCACCCCAGCAAGCATCAACTGGGTTGACTCCTCTTCTGCCTCCCTTCTGTGATGAGACCCCATGGAATTCTCCTGAACAAATGGCCAGACACCTGCAGACCCAGGCGACAGCCTGTGCCATGCTTGGACTTGGCTGGGCTACCATGTGTCTGGCCCAAGGCTGACCTGCTGCTAGGAGGGCCCTGCGGGTGAGACAGCAGCCCTCAGTAGCTCCAGTGAAGGAGGCTATTCATATTCCCGGTGGCCCCACCGGTCAGCTGGGGGCCACAGCAGAACTGAGGCTCCCGAGGAAGAATAGCTTCCGCCTGTGGACAGCGGGATGTGGGCTGGCCTGCCCTGCAGGGTCCAGCTAGCCAGACCAGCCCTGGGGCTGTGGAGGCCATGCTGCTATCACACTGGCCATCGACACATGAGGCTGTGCCCACTCGCCCTGGCCCCTTGGCCCATTCCTATGACTCAGACTCTGGTATTGAGAGGAGTGAGTCTGCGGCAAACACCAAGAGCCACCAACGTGGCCATGGATCTGGAGGATGGCCGGGCTGGAAGACTTCCAGGGGATACAGCAACAGGCAGGTGTCCTTGGAGAGGCCCTTGGTGCAAAAACACTGAGGGCACTTGTGCACGTGTTATTGGAGGTGCCTTCCCTCAGCTTCCAGTCCTGCCTCTGCTCAGTTCTTAGCCACAGACCAGATCACATGGCCTCTGGTCACACCCTGCAGAGGCTCCTGGAATACTGGAGTCCTGTCTTGGGCTCATCAACCTCATGAACTGGCTGCAGAGGGCCTGGACCACCCTGGCTGCCCTTCCTCCTGCTCCTCCTACCCCTCCTGCTCCCCAGCTCAGCCCCAACCTGCTCCTTGACCGACCGTGGTCAGGCAGGGGTGCTCCTGTTCAGGGATGCGCCCTAGTGTTTTCTCCATCTGCAGAACCCTCCCCTAGACAGCAGAGCTACCCTCATCTCCTCCAGTCGTGGCTGAGCTGTTGACTTTCTAGTGACACCTGCTGACCCTCCTGCCCATTGAAGTGAATTTCTGGTTCCTGTGCACTGCTGAGCACTTTAATAGGGAGCACCCTCTTTGAGAGTCCATGTATACAATTATGTGTTTACTGTGGTTATTATTTGTAGCCTATCCTCCCAACTAAAATTTAAGCTCCACAAGGGAGCGAATTGTGTCACTAGCAATGCCTTATGCTTGGTGGGCACAAGGTAGATATTACAGTAAACCCAAGAGGCAAATGGCTGCATTATTCTCACAAGTTGAGACTCATATCAGAGAGGAGGGACATTTATCTTGGCTATGAGCTATGGATAATTTTAAAGGGATCCATTCCTATTACCTTTCTGAGAGGAGAATGAGTGACATCTGACAAATGTTAACTGTGCTTACTTTTGACTCCAAAACTTCTAGGATTTTAATTGGGAACAACAATTGCTGGAGGGTAGAAAGATGTTTGCATGAGTCTGATCATTGCTGTGCTATTCACAATGATGGAAACTAACATTAGAGCTCCAGTTACATGTGACAGTGCAGGAATGCAAGGTACTATTCCAAAACAACTGTAAATACAACCCCTGAACCAAGGCAGTAACAAAAGAAGTGGTGAGACAGATCAGATGAAGGACATCAATGATTTCTTTATAGATTTCCTAAGATTTTTGACCTGGGTAAGTGGTAGATAAGCTTGATATCAAATAATAAGACAGTTTTTGGTGGACAGTTTCAGTTGGAAAGATTAGAATTTTAATTTGGATATGTTAAATTGAAATATGTAGGACGAATCTGCTTGGGGTCAAATTTTGTCTTCCTAAAAGATATGTTGAAGTTCTAACCTTCCATTTTGGTCAGTGTGACCCTATTTAGAAGTAAAGTAGGGTTTTTGCAGAAATAATTAAGTTAAGAAAAACTCATTGGGGCAGGCCTTGGTCCAACATGACGGTGTCCACCTAGAAGAGGTGGTGACACCCAGAGGCAGGGGGGAACAAGGAGACCCTTTGGTGACAGGAGTGGGGGCCCAGTGACACATCCATGAGCCAGGATTTCCAGCGTGGTCAGAAGCAAGACAAAGCAGGCATCACATGTCCCCTGGTCATCAGACGGACACGGCCCTGCCCACACCTTGATGTCAGATCTCCAGACTACAGACCATTAGAGAGTAAATTTTGGTTTTGCTAAACCATCACGTTTGCAGTAATTTGGAAATCAGTGCAACAAACAGCAAGAACAAACGGTTATCCCTGCCTGTGCAGTGGAAGGAGGCAAAGGTCTGTCGTTTTTACTAGAAGACCCAACTGCTCCAGGCTCTAGTATGTGAAGAAAATCTCTCACCAGACAGGAGTCCACGAGTCTCAGGTTTTATGATCAGAGATGTCTCCAGTACTCTGGGCTTCATTTCACTTCAGGACCTTTGAGCAGTAACTCTTTGGCCCCTTGAAGATACTAGAGAAGTCTCATTATTACCTTTATAGATCAGAGTCCTTAGCTAGACAGATGCCTCCACATCAGATCCCAGGACACAGGGAGTGTGTCAGGAAGGGCTTTTTCAAGACCACTGGAAAATACGGCAAGATTTATTTCTCCACAAGTACAGTTGGCCAATGTTGGCCATAAAACAAGATCAAGTAAGTTTGGTAAGATTTTGTACAAAGCATATCTTCACATAGAGTTGAACTGTAAATTAATAACAAGAAGATATATGAAGAATTCTCTAAGTATTAAAAAATTGAGTGTTACATGTTAAGAAATTTATGGCCCAAAGAAGAATTTAATAAGTAAATTATAAAAGAGTTTAAACTAAGTTACATAAAAGCCAGTATTTAAATATGTATGCGATTCAGTTAAAACTGCACTCTGAGGAAAATTTATGGCAAAGAAAATGTTTATATTATAAAAGAAAAAAATGTCTCAAATCAATGTTGTAGGTTTACACATTAAAATATCAAAGGAAAGAAGAACAATTCAACCCTTAAATAAATAGGAGGGAAATAAAGGTAAGAGTAGGAATAAATAAATTAGTAAAGGGATTCACAAATCAGCAAAATCAAAATGTTGTTTTCCAAAAAGAAAACATTGATACCCCTGTAGTGAGGAAGAAATGAATAAAGAGATGATCATCATGTCAGGAGTGAAAAGGGAGACATCACTACAGATCCAACAGAAGAGAAAACTAGCAACAACACCAAGGGGGGAGAACACACCTGTTACAAATGTCTGGAGCACAGGAGAGAATAGCACTAGGCTGTCTACACATCAAAAGAAGATTGTGAGAAAACTTCATGCCAATAAACCCACCAAATTAAATTAAATGGACAAATATTTGAAATGTACAATTTACCTACATTTACCATTAAAACTCTTTACCATCTTAAAAAACCAATCTCAGGTTCAGTGGCTTCACTGGTAAATTCTCTCAAACATTAAGAAAAGAAATGATAACAAGTCTCAAGAATTCTTACATTAAATAGAGAAGGAAAGTATGATTTTTGAGTTTTTTTTTTTTAATTCAGCAGTAAGCTAACACAAAAGGAAGATAAAAACATTACAAGAATTCTGCACATCACTATCTTATGGATGGAAATTCAAATATCATCAACAAGATCTTTAACAAAGTTGCTATATCAATATGTAAACAGGAGAATCCATCACCGTGAAGTGAAGTGAATTTAATATTTTTAAATTAGTATTTCTGCATGGAAATGTAATTAGCTAATAAGAATCTTTCTCCCAAACTTAGAATGAAAAAAAAAACATAAAAACTAATATCATATTCATCCTTCCTAATCCCCTTGGGCACTGAAGGAGAGATGGCCACCTCTGGGAAGGAAAGAACTGCCAATTGCCTCCCTGGGACAGGTGCGGCCAGGCACAGTGGGAAGGGCAGAGCCAGATCGGCACATGCACTGGGGCACAGTGTGAAATCCCCAGGGCTTGTGGGAATTGTAGGAGTCCACAGTCCCTTTCTGAATCTTCCCCCACGGTCCCCACCAGGTGCTCAGAGAGAGGGAGGTGTAGAGTGTGCTGCAGCCTGCAGGCCAGGGAGGAACTCACCCAGAAACAGTCCTGCTGTCTCCCCACGTTAAAAGATGCTTTATCCTGTGGAGGCCATGGCAGCATCTGTTTGTTTGTGCTGCTATAACAAGATACTTGAGACTTGGTAATTTATAAAGAACAGAGATTTATTTCTAAGTTCTGGAATCAGGAGTCCAGGAGGAAGGCCCAGCAGGTGCAGTGCCTGTGAGGCTCTCTCTGTCTCCTGGAAGGGGCCTTGTTGCTGCATCCTCTTGAGAGAGGAGCCCTGCGTCCTCAGTCCTCTTGTGGCAGAAGGTGGAGACCTTGCATGAAGCCTTGCAGAACATGAATCCAGTTCAGAAGGGGAGGAGCCCGCCTGGCAGAGCCACCTGTGGAGACCCCACTCTTCAATATGGCCTTCACGGCCACAGCATCTCACCTGTAGTGTGGAGGGGACACTTTCAAACCACAGCAGCCACGAACAGTCTCACCCCTAGGACACCAGTGAAAACTCACTGCAACCCGAGGAAAGGGGTGGGAGGGAAGGGCCTCTTCAGAGGAGACTCAAGTCTGTGACTGGACCCCAAACTCACCAGGAGACGGCAGGACTGAGGGGACAGGCCCCCGAGTCCCAGCCACCCCGTGCTGCTTAAGACGGGCTTAATCAGAGTGCCCAACTCCCCCGCAGCCTCCAAGACAGAAGGCTCAAGACCACAGAAGCACAATTCTGCACGAGGGACACTGGAGGGGACAGGAATGAGTGAAGGACCCTCCCTGAGGGAAAAGCAGTGGGGAGACAGAGAGAAGGGGGCAGACACCGTCAGACGGGCTCACCCGAGGACCCTGCAGGAGTGTGACACTGAGGTCACCGAGAGTCCAGCTTAGCACCAAGCCGGTAACTCAGACCCCACATCAAAGACCCACCCAGGAGGGGGGACGTGCCCACGTCCATTCATAAAAACCGCTTCCCTCCAGTTGATGTCCACATGCCACAAAGATTCATGAAAACAAAGAGGAAAACACTCCAAAAGGACAAAGTGCCATGAGAACCAACCCAAAAAATCCATATGGTAGAAATATCTAGAAGGCAATTCTAACTAATGCCAGGGACTCTGTTAACGGTGCAACGTCACCAGAGATGGACACCATGGCAAAGTATCACAAACCTGGTGGCTTAAAACAGCAGAAAGATGCTCTCCCAGTCTGGTGGCCGGAAGTCCGGGTGCCCCCAGGGCTCTGAAGACCCTAGGGAGAGCCCTTCCCCTCCCACTCTCCAAGGCTCCAGTATTCCTTGGTTTGTGGCTGCATCATCCCCACCCCTGATTCCGTGTTCACCTGCCCTCCTGTGCTGTGGCTGGGTCTTCTCTAGATCTTCTGCATCTCACGGGGCTTTTCTCTTTGAACATAGGTCCCCTATGTTCAAAGGTTCAGAATGGTCTCACTTCAAGATTATTAACTTAGTTACATCCATGCAGACCCTTTTTTCCAAGTATGGCCACATTCATGGATTCAGGTGTACATATATTATGGGAAGGCAATTCTTGAGCCACCCTAAATGGAGAGACTAAAATGGAAATACTGTAAATCAAAAACCCATAACTGAGATGAAAGATGCCTTCCAAGGACTCATCAGTAGATGAGATGGTGCCTAGGTAAGAATTGAAATTTTAGGTCAGATCAATGAAAAAAATGTCCAAAAGACAACAGCAGATGATCTGAAATATTTGTAAATGGCATCCCAGAATAACAAGGAGAATAGTATTTAAAAAAAAAAGTAAGAAATAATGGCAGAGAATTTTCTGGAATTAATGTAGATATCAAATCTAGATCTAGAAGTTCAGATAACACTACGCAAAACAACCTTCCTCAAAGTCACAGCAACCCCCCCCCACACACACACACACACTTTATCCAACTGCCAAAAGTAAAACAAATAATAATATTTGGGGAGAGCCAGAGTAAACAGTAACCCCACACATTGAGAATCAATGATAAGAAGCAGCGGCTTCTTTTCTGCAGCCAGGCTAGAGAGAGACCATGTTAAAACATTTTAAAGTCCCAAAAGAAAGAAGGAAATGCTACCTCAAATGAAAAAATATCTTTCAAAAATAAAGATTTCCCCCTAAAAAACAAAACTAAAATTTGAAGAATTTATTGACAGCATGACCCCCCCACACACACACACACACACACACACTCCTCCATATATATAAGCTAAGGGATCCCACGGGTCGGGAGGATCTACCTCTGGTCCAGCTGAGGCGGCACAGACTCATCTCTCTCTGCTCCTCCAGCTAAGAGTAAAGCACACAAACCTGAATAAGGGAGACCAAAGGAGAACTCCCAAGGGGGAAAGCAACCTGGCTGGGGCCAAGATTGGAGGAGCTTGTGCAGTGGCTGCCTTAGGATCCTCCCCGGGCAGGAGAAGGCCACCCACACCCAGCATGTCCAGCCTCAGCCTCACAAGGGAGGCAGCCCAGGTAAAGTCTCAGCAATACCGACTTGGGGAGGTGACACATCCTACAGAGGGGCATCTTGAAGAGGTGAAGAACTCCCAAAACTCAACAGTCAAAAACTCAGAAAGTGCAGTCAGAAAACGGGCAAAACTTATGAGCAGACATTTTAACAAAGAGGGTATGCAGATGGGACACAAGCACAAGAAAAGATGTTGAATGTCATTAGCCATTAGGGAAATGCAAATTGAAAGCACAGCCAGCTACCTGTACACACCTATCAAGGTGAATAATGGAAAAGTGATGTAATCAACCTTTGGGAAGGATGCAAAGAAGCTGGACTGTCATATACTGGTGGTTGGTGCGTCAAGTGAGAAAGCCATTGTGAAGAAAGGAAGTCTCTCATAAGACAAAATTGCCAGGCAGTCCAGAAAGTGTACTCTTGGGCACTTATTCTAGAAAGTGAAAATACACATCCTCGCCAAAACCCCTCTGTGTGAACATTCGTTGCAACTGTATCAGTACTAGCGAAACACTGGCAATGATCCAGATGTCACTGGATGGGTGAGTGGCTAAGCACACTCTGGTACCTGCATACCATGGAATACTATCGAGCAATTAAACAGAAGCTGTAGGCACAGTAACTGAGAAGGATCTCAAGGAGTTCTCTCAGTGATAGAAGCCAATTCCCAAAGGTGACATACCCCATGATTCCATGTGGATATATTTTCTTGAATGACAACATACCAAAAATGCAGACCACAGTAGTGGTTACAAATGGTCAGGGATGGAGGGGGAGGAAGATAGAAGGTGGGTGAGGTTAGGGAAGTGCAGCAAGGGAGATCTTTGCAGATACATAAGCAGCGAGTATCCTGGCCGCAGTGGTAATGGACATACACAAACATGCTAAAAACGAAGCAGAGGCAGAGAGAGAAATGCATGCAATTAAAATGAGAGGAATCTCGAGAAGATCCGTGCCTTGTATCAACGTCAGTCTTAACACTCTTTCTGACATTGCACTGTCGTTTTGCAAGATGTTACTATTAGGGAAAAATGGGTAAAAAGTACAGGAACCTGGTTGTATTATTTCTTAGATAAGTGCATATGAATCAATGATGATCTTAAAACATTCAGCTAAAATATGTGACTGGTCCAATCACGCCAGCTATAAAAAACAAGATTGTCAAGTTGGCTGTAGAGGACACTGTTTCCAACCACACATGGTCAAAAGCAAGTCACTTCAAGAAAAAAGATGTCAATAAGCTAAAATGAAAGAGAAGTAGATAGATACACCTTGAACACACTAACTAAAAGAAGGTGGCACCATGCATGCTGATGTCAGGAGGAAGCACTTCAGGAGGTTGTTATCAGAAGTGAAGATAAAGCTAAGGACTTGGTTCTCCAAGAGGCCTCCTGGTTTGAGTGTGCATTTGTTAATAGGCTTCAGAAGACATTAGCAAGCGCTCTAGAACAATGAGGAGACAGAACCTACAGCTGCTGGTAGAGGCATCAGCGTTCCTCTGCCCTGGATAGAATAGGTGGCAGCAAACCATCAGCCGACAGTTTGTATCAGATTCTAAGCCAGCCAGACCTAACGGGCATGGGTAAAAACCACGCAACAGCTGAAGAGCACCCTCTCTTCCTAGGTACACCTGGGACGTTCACCAGCAAGCACCATGACGGGCCATTACACACCTGTGACAAGCTAAAAGAAACAGGAATCATGTAAGGAGTGTCCTTAGACTCTGATGGAATCAAGTAAGAAACCAATGAGAACGATTTCTGCCTTGGCCTCCTGAGTTGCTGGGATTAGAGGTGTGTACTACCACACCCAGCCAAGATGGTAAAATGAACAGACAACCAAACACAAGCACAAATCTGGATGTAACCAAAGCAGTGCCTGAGAGAAATTTATATTAGATGTTTACATTACAAAAGAAGATTTCATGTCAGTCCTATAAGATTTTAACTTTATAAATAAGGAAAACAGAACATATTTAAAATGCAAGCATAAAAAAGGGGAATCAGAAAGGCATGAGAGAAATGTGATATTAAATGAAGAGAAAAATGAAATAAAAATTTAGTTCTCTGAAAATATCAATATAATCAATAAATCTAAAACTGTACAGACCAGGAAATAAGAGAGCATACAAAATGACCAATACTGGGAATGAAGAAGGGCCTCAGTCATCACTCATGCCACACACCTTGCACATGTGGGCAGGGGACACCACAATCAACCCAGGCCCAGGCCTAAAACACGAACTATGAGCACTCACTCCAGAGGAGAGAGATGGTCAGCACTGTCCTCTGACTTCTGAGATAACCGAGCGCATAGCTAGAAACTTCCACAAAGCAAGGGAGACGGGAGGGAATAGGGGAGGAAGGGGGGGGAGGAGGAGGGAGGGAGGAAGGAGGGAGGGAAGACAGAGGCGAGCCCATGCCCAGACCATTTCACCAGTGAGGTCCAGCAGACGGTCAGGAGAGGACAGTAACAACCCACCTGGATCCTCTGGAAAGTAAAGGAGGAGGAGGATTTCTCAGTTCAGTTGGTGAGGTTACCAGTGCCCTGCTCTCAGAAGGAGAGGACAGAGACGGCATATAAGAATAATGGAAGCACTCACCAGCCATCTTAGGACACAGGGCACAAGAACTGAGGAAACTGTTAGCAAATAGAACCCAGGAATTCAAAAATGATCAGTGCATCATGACATAACAGTCCATCCCAGAGACGCAGTGCCGTCTCAGCATTCAGATATCAGCAAGTATTAGCAGAGTCCAAGTGCCAAGGCACACAGTACATCATCAACAGACCAAAGGTCACTTCAACACGTGCACCAGAGACGCTGACCATGCCCGGGGATAAGGACTGTGCGAAAGCTAAGCCGAGCAGGCGTCCCGGGTCTGGTAAGGGGAAACCAGGAAGGCAGGCAATGCCCTGCTCAGGTGGGCAGCAACCCTCCTCCCCAGGACAGGTCAGGGAGGGCCACGCACTGCCCCCTCCCTAGCTCCTGAAGCCCTGCAAGTACTGTGAGCAAGAGGGAAAGAGCCAAAAGCGGAAAAGAACACAGATACCACCTCTGCCCTGGGTCGACCTGGTCATCTACACAGAAGATCTCAAGGGTTTAAAAATTTTAAAAAAAAAAACTCTTTTAGGGTTTTAGGGACAAAGGATCAACTTATAAAAATCAACCATATTTCTAAAAACTGTCAATGAGCAATTGAAAATGTTAGAAACTGTCATTTACAATAGCCTTCTCCAAATGGAGTACTCTGGTGGTGAAGGATCCATATTGTGGGAACTAAAACAGTAGTAGTAAAAAATCAAACATGGACTTAGGGATTGGAGAGACACGGCATGTTCATTCACAGGAAGACACACAGAGTTAAAACACGATTTCTCTGAAAATAGGCTCATCACACTCAACCAAAATCCAAGTAGGATTCCTTGTAGATATTGACAATCTTATTCCAAAGTGTATGGAAAAATAAAGCATTATAACAGCTGAAGAAAAACAAAATTGGAGGTTCACCTTAACCAATATTTAGACATACTCTAAGCTATAATAAGCAAAACAGTATAGTATTGGAGAAAGGAAGGACACAGAGATGGATGGAGAGACTAGAGCATAGATAAGCCACTCCAGCATGGCCATCTCTCTCTAGGTGGAAGGACAATTCACCACAGATAGGTATTTTTTTGTTGTTTTTAAATCAATGATGCTGAAAATAATTGGACATATAAATATACAGAAATGAACCTCAAACTAAATCTCACCCTTCATTAAAAATGAACTCAAAATGAATCATAGATTTAAGTATAAAACACAAAACCACATCACATTTAGAATAGCACGGAGGAGAATTCTCCATCACCATGGGTTAGGCAAAGAGTTTTCATATGCTATCAAAAGCATCATGTATATAAGAAAGAAATTAATAAATTTGGATTCCATAAATATTCAAAGTTAAAAATGTTCTCTTTCTAAAGACTGGGATCTAAAGATTGGGAGACATTGAAGGTGATGTATTCATGAATTGTATATAGATTCTATAAACAGCTCTCAAAATTCAATAAAACAAAAATTCATGGGCTAGGGATGTGGCTCAAGTGGTAGCACGCTCGCCTGGCATGCATGTGGCCCAGGTTCGATCCTCAGCACCACATACAAACAAAGATGTTGCGTCTGCCGAAAAAACTAAAAAAAAAAAAAATATATATATATATATAAAATTCTCTCTCTCTCTCTCTCTCTCTCTTTAAAAAAAATAAAAGAAAAAAAGCAGCCTTTTGGGCTGGGGTTGTGGCTCAATGGTAGAGCGCCCGCCTCCCACGTGCGAGACCCTGGGTTCAATCCTCAGCACCACATAAAAATAAATAAGTGAAATAAAGGTGTTGTGTCCAACTACAACTAAAAAATAAAAAAAAAAAAATTCAAATGAAAATGGCCAAAATTTCCTGAAGAAATGTCACCAAAAAAGCACACTTAATTGACAAACACTTAAAAAGATGCTCAACATCGTTCCCTGCCAGGGAAATGTACAGCAATGCCACAGCGGGCTGCCACTGAGCGTCCACACTAGAGTGGCCCACGTCACCACAGGGACAGCAGCACCTGCTGACAGGAACTCGCTGTGGCTGGAACTCCTGTGGGCGCCAGGTGCTAGTGCCAAACAGGTTGTTACTCTGCCAAGAAGTTGGTAGTTTCTTAGGGAGTTAAAAAATCATTCACCCTGTGACCAGCAGCTCCACCCCAAACGTCCAAGGAGAAGTTCAGCAACAGCAACAAAAAGGTTACGTTCACAAGGAAACCTGGACACATGCTCTTCCTTTCTGCCCCAACAGAAATCCCAAATGGCTGTCAAGCAGAGAGGGGACTGAACTCAGGAGGCACACCCAGGAGGGAAGGCCACGCGGGATCACGCCCCGGCAAGGAGGAAGCTGAACTGGCTGTGCCCAGGGAAGGAGTCCCCGGAGAGGTCTTCCACTGGGTGCCACAGTCTGTCACATATGGCCAAGGCAGAAACACAGGATAAAGAACAGACAGGGTGCCAGGAGCAGCCGCAGACTCCAGACAGGCGTGAGAGGTTTGCTGGGTGAATTGTTTATCTTGGTTTTAGTCATGGTTACTAGGAGCATGCATGAGCTGAAGTATATGGAATTACACAGCAATAAAAGTGCCTTTATTAATAATGTATTCTTCTGTGTTGCAAAATAACCAGAATATATAGTAGCAGTAGCTAAACAATTACTTCCGAGTCTTGCTCACCACCATAATAATCTCTTTTAAAGCTGTTTAAATAACATTAATATTATTAAATATTAACATTAATTTTTGTAAAAATGTTTCTTTATTTTTAATTATTTATTCACTTATTTTAATTGACAAGTGAAAGTTATGTATATTTATGTTGTGTGGCGGGATGTTCTGATATATGCCTAGGCTGTGGAGGGCTAAACCAGCCACTTCACATAGGCACATTCTTATCTTTCGTGGTGGGAACTTAAATCTGCTTGCCTACAATTTTCAAGTGTACAGTCTACTGCTATTGATGGGAGTCACACAGACACACGATGTCTCTCGATCTGGCTCCTCCCAGAGACCTGCCTTGGACTTGGCTGGGCTGCACAGTCTCCTTGGTCAGCACCATCTTGCTTTCCTTCTGAGAGCCTCTCGCTCCTCTCTTCCTCAGATGTCTTTTTTA
This sequence comes from Marmota monax, assembly GCF_021218885.2. Taxonomy (NCBI): domain Eukaryota; kingdom Metazoa; phylum Chordata; class Mammalia; order Rodentia; family Sciuridae; genus Marmota; species Marmota monax. Next base: position 8,255,275 of record NW_026692826.1, on the reverse strand, counting down.
AACTTTAGTTTATTGTAGCTCTGTTAGTGGAAGACTCTCTTTTGTTTCATTAGAATGTTATTTTTCTTTTGTTCTTTAAATTGAATTTAGGATTCATAATTCTAGAGTAGACAGCTATTTTATCTCAGGAACTTGCAGATAATATTGAGAATATTTTCTAACCTCTTTTGTTGTTATTGATAAACCTTTTGTTTTACTCTTGTGCATTTATTTGTAAGTGATTTCTCTTTTCTCTAGTAGCTCACTTTAGGTTTCTTTTGTTTGTTTGTTTTTTACTTTGAAGATTTACAGTTTGCTTAGAATATACTCAGCATAGAATTTTCTTTAAATTTATCCTGCTTTGCTTACGTTGTACTTCCTATATGGATTAATTTCTCTCATTGGTTCTTGAAAATACTCATCCATTTTTCTTCCCAAGTAATTCCTCTTTTGCACTTTCTCTCCCTTGTCTTCTGGGACTCCAACTTGAACTTATTCCATCTTATATTTGTCTTAACTAACATTGTCAACTTTATTGCCTCTCTTTGCTACTGTTTGTCTATTCTGAAATTTAAGCCATTTACTGAGTTTTAATCTCAATAAATTTTTCATTTCTAAAAATTATGCTTAGCTCTTTTCAAGAATTCTTGGACTCAGTATATCGCTGTCGATTTCTTGCTTATTTTTGTTAACCCTTGATTTCCTTGGTCTCTTAGACTTTCCTATTCCCACTGATTATCCCAACATCTGAAGTCCATGGGGCCTAATCTGCTGCTCATTGTTTCTGTTAACTCTCACCAATGCTAAGCTATCACATTCACATTTTATTGCTTCTAACGTGTGGAAATCCTAAGGCTTAAATTGGACTTCTTTCATCCTTAAATTTGTGTTTGCTTCTCTTGGGAATCAATAAGTGCTGCAAACCAAGGGTCACCCTGGACCCTCTGTAGGGTGCTGATGCGGGACTTCTGTGAGTTTCAGGTGAGTTCCCACCCTACCCACAGTCTTTCTCTGGTCCCCAGAAATCGTTTCCTAGCAACCAGCACAGGCCTTTGTCTCTAGAGCAATATTTGAATCTTTATATTTATTTAATTCTCACTTCTCAGGGGTTTCTATCACTTTTGTTTGTTTGTTTTCTTTTCCTTGGAGATGTCTTTATTTTCACTGAACTCAAAAAAAGATTAAAAATAAACTTGTAATTTCTCCAGGATCTAGCTACATTGTAGCAGAAAAGCAGTTGAGATTATCCTGTCAATTATAAACTATATATAGAAGTGCATGTATCACTTCATGAAACAATATGGATACTTACCTAAAAGAAAATACAGTGAACCACAGCATGTGTTATGGTTTGGATGTGAGGAGTCCCCCAGAAGTTCAGGTGTGAGACAATGCGAGAAGGTTCAGAGGAGAACTGATTGGGTTGTAAGAGTCTTAACCTAACCAGTGATTTATTTAATCTACTGATAGAGATTAACTGAGTGGTAGCTAAATGGTAGGGTGTGGCTGGAGGAGGTGGGAATTGGGGTGACTTTGGGTATATATTTGTATCTAGGGAGTGGAGTCTCCCTCTCTGCTTCCTCATCACCCTGAGGTGAGTGGCTTCCCTCTGCCACACTCTCCAGCCATGATGCCCTACCTCACCTTGAGCCTGGAGGAATGGGACCATTCATCCACCTCAAATAAACTTGTCCTCCTCTCTAATTGTGCTGGTTGGGTCCTTTAGTCATAGCAGTGATAAAGCTGACTAAAACAGCATGTAAGTTTCAAATTTTCTTAATGAATCTCTTTGTCTTTTCCAAAAGAAAAGAATCATGTTGCTTTTTATCTCAATGAATGTGCTGTAATGGTTTTCATGTTTATGTCAGTTTAGGGGGATATTGGGATTATGAGGGAAGCCCCAAAATCTTATCACCTGGAATAATTTTTTCATTAGCAACATGGTCCCCAAAACCATCATCAAGTATTTTTTGATAATCTTTAAGTGAATTTATACAGAAGTAGATCATTAGTAGAAGTAGATCATTAGTAGAAGTAGATCATTAGTAGAAGTAGATCATTAGCTTTTAAAAGGTGACAATGTGCAAGGTAAGTAAATACATAAAACAAGGAGATAGAAATGGTGGGGAAAGTTCTGAGTTGAGATTGGGAGACTTGTGAGGCCAAGGCTGTGTCCTGGAGCTGCAGAGTGGCAGCCCAGGCAGGCCGGAGCACAGGGGGTGCACAGAGCCCGCCATGCCTTCTCAGGCCTGAGGCCCAGCAAGCCAGGGCCAAGGCAATCAAGGGCACACCCACCTGTCACCCTGTCACCCTGTGCAGACCCCACTCAGGCCTGGTGCAGATGCCTGCTCCGCCTAGCATTGCAGCCCTGCACCCCTGAGCACCCATGATTCCCACACCTGAACCTCCTAGAAAGCTGGGATGGCAGGCTAGCAGCAAGAAAGCAGCAGTGGGGCAGACCTGAGAGGAAATTCAGCTCGAGGTCAATCAAGAGTGTTAGTACCTTTCCAAAACCTGACTAGTATAAAGTTGGCCCAAGTGCTCTAAGCCCCCAGACTAGCGCTCACAGGCCTTCACTGGCCCTCGGGTTCCCTCTTCTCCTATCAGAGTTGTTTTCCATTCTCACACCTGAGTAAGTTCTCCTCCTTTCACTCTTGCCATCCATTGTCTGGTGAATTTCATTCTTCAGATTTGAGGGACAGGAACCCAGAAAGGAATTGGCAGTGAGCTGCTAAGGCCTGTTGCAACACTGGAGGGCCCAGCCCCCCCAGTTAGAGCTGCAACAGGACAGAGACCCTCCCTTGGAGTTGATTAGCTGCTGTCACCAAAATGGGATTTCTGGGCTGCTTTTATGCAAACCCCACCCTCAGCAGAAGCAGAGATCTAAGTTTCATCTCAAACTCCAGGTCACTTGGATCTTGCTTCCAACATGTAACTAACTAACCATGGGGCAGAACATAGTCATCCCACCTCTGTGCCTCTGTTCCCTCCCTTATAAAGCAAACATGTCCATACACGTGATGTTGAGGGTCTTCTATCTTCTAGCTCTGGCTCCCACTTGCACTCGTGGCTTACACTCTCTGGTTCTTTATGGTCTTCAATGTGCATGTATCCATTGGTCACACCGATAAGGACTTTCTCTGTTACTGAGTTCCTACTATGTGTTTTTCTCTTTCTTGGAGAAAAAAAAATGCAAATATAAATAAGGCAAATGCTGGCCTTGAGATACTACCTCCCTAGCAGGGAAACACGTGTGATAAACTGCAACACACGTAACCACACCATCATGGGGTTGGTGCAGCACTGTCTGGAAGCAGAGGAGGTCAGAGATCTAGAGAGGCCAGAAGACCTGCTCAAGATGACCCTGCAGACTCAGGAGTCACCTTGTTCAATACCAATCTGTGCCCCATTTTAGAAAGGTCCACCAGGTGGGAAGGCCAGTAGAGAGGACCAGGAAGGGCAGGCACTTTCACTGCGGTGGTCCTGCACAGGGAGGGAGGACCTCAGGGAGGCCAGGGGAGTAGTTCACTTGGCAAACAGCTTCAGCAGAACATCATGGCCACAATCTGCAGTAAAGCCCAGTTACACAGCCAAGACTGGCTTGGCCTCTGGAGACCGCAGTGGGGGTGCTCTCCCACTCTTGGGGGGTTTCTGTGTATCAGGCAGATGCCTTTTAAAGAGAAAGTGCTTCTTCCCCCTCCGAGGAGCACCCCACCACTGGATTTTCACGTGAGCTTTTAAAGAAGGTTTCCGATGGCAGAAAGCATTGTTTTATTTTATTTTTGAACTTGAATTCAGCCCACTGAGTATAGCAATGTGATAAAGCTGAAATAGAATGGGTGCCCCTGACGGGCAGTGGGGACGGCGGGACAGAATTAGCCCACTGGAGACAGATGCCTTCATGTTTTGCAGCTACAAAGTCTAACAACACCCAGAAATGGACACTCGTAAGAAAACCTGAGGGAATCCTGGCCATTTGGTGGCTTTCTTCTAAGAAATGACTCCAGTTCCGGCTGCTTTGTGCAGATGTGTGTTGTTGCATCAGTTTGAGGAGCTGGTGGTTGCTGCAGTGTCCCTGGAAGGATGGGTATCTCAAGAAATGCCCCACACTGGCCTGATGATCATCACCTCACAACGTGGTGCCCACGTACACACGCTGAAGAGCTCACTGGGAAGCTTTCTGTGGCCTACATACAGCAGTGCACCCACGCCCTCCTCGGGCACCTGCACGCGGGCTCCCAGGGGCAGGAGGCAGCAGTCTTCCTACTGTGCTTGGTGGGCTTCCTTCTCCGCTGTCCCTTGGATGTCCAGATGCTTGTGCTGGTGGCGGGAGAGGAGGCACTTCCTGTGGCCTGCTGCTCTCAGCTTCTGGAGGCCACTGTGCTGTTCGACTCACACACAGGGACTCTGCTACTGTCCCCTGAGTGGCTGGGAACCTCAGGCTGGCACTTTGTTGCCAGAGGCATCATGGGTTACTTAATTGTCCTTGCAACTCCAAAAGGAATATGCAGTTCCTGGGGCCAGGCAGGTGTGGGGCTCTGTGCTGCTGAGGGCAGGTTGAAAAAGTCACACAAAACCCGGCTACCTGTGCTTCAAGAACTCAACATCAGTTACAAAACACGGTGGCACCGGCAGGTTTTAGGGTAGGTGGCCGGAAACGGTGCAGAGGACTCTTGGATTTTAACATGATGGTAATTTCAAGGCAATTCTGCCCCATAAAACATGAGGGTGAATGATGGCTCATGTTGAACACCCTTCACCAGTAATGACTTTAGTCATTGTTTGTTTCTTTCTCTATTTTTTTCTTGTTGTTGTTGTTCTTTACTGGGCTGAGCACAGCAGAAACAGTGGGAACTACAGTAAAGTGTCATTTACAACACTGAGTCCCAGGTGGGAGCCCTGGGCCCGCCTGAGTTGCAATCCCGAGAAAGTCCAGTCGAGCTGTTTTATTTCCTGGTGTTTATTTCTATCACCTTCCCAGAGTCGAGTTTAACCTTGGCCTGCTTTTTCCCTCTGCTTTTTAAAGAAGAGCTACTGTCTCCCCAAGAAGAGCTAGGACTGAAAGTTTCTCCTGTGGAGACAGTTTAAAGATCTCCTGGCTTCAAACACCAGCTGTACGTGTGTTGAATTATGAATTCCAGAATTAACTCGCTCCAGAACTGGCTGGTTGACTAAGTAGCCTCTGGACCCTTGAGCACTCCCTGGAGTCCTAATGCTTCCAGAAATAGGTGGTCATGTCAGTATCTGGGGCAGGTGCACGCCATTCTTCTGCCTCGTTGACAGTCTTGTTTATTTCATATCAGCCAGACACCTGATCTCAACCCTAAGTTGTCCTTGCAATTTGGAAGTCAAAAAAGCGATTTACCTTACAAAGAAGTAAGGAGTTACTGGTTTAAACTGCAACAGCCCACCAACAAATTATTTTTAAAGCTATGCAACACATCACGGTTATTCAGATCCTCATTCTAAATAGCTATCAGATTTTCCCCTCAGGAATCATAAAAAACAACCTGTGTGTTTGAAGTTTTCTTATATCTCAATTATAGCAATATGCACGTTTCTTTTCCTTTGTAAAGGCTTAAAGATTAAAAAAAAACTTTAAGGGAGAAACGTGTTTAAAAACAAAGGAAAGGAATATTTAAAACAGCATTTCTCTGTGAAAACGCTGGACGATCTGCTTCGTTGGGTGGGAACGAGGCGTGTTTAGGCGCCGTCCTGCCTTGTCGAATAATATGTGCACACAGTAAAAAATAGTTCCAACAATACATTAGTGATTCAATGTTAAAGAGCCCCTTCTGCCCAGCCGCCCCAATGTGGGCATGAGGAGGCAGCGAGGCGGCTGCCCCGTCTGGGCGCAGAGGGAGGGCCCTGAGGGCTAGAGGGCCAGTACCTGGGCGCAGACTCACTCAGGACCCTGGGCCCTAGGGGTGCTTAACCTCGGGTGGAGGATGTCGGTCCCCGCAGTTCAAGCCCACCCACACGGGCCTCGGCCTCTACTTGGGGACTGCAACAGCCTGTGGCACTCACTGCTGGGGGAGAGGAGGAGCCGTGTTCAGAGGCCCCTGATCACCGTTCTTCCTCCCACTCGCACCCTGGCTTGCTGCTCCTGTTCTCCAGCTAGTGTCGCCTAAGGAACACAGTGGCCATCTAGTTCTCCTTACAGTGACCACAGCACATTTGTCACTTCCCATATGCAGATGTGGAGACAGGATCCTAGATTGTCCCTTAGTCCCTTCACCTCTCCAGGGCTGGCTCGCCTATCTCCTCTTTCCCTCACTTTTATAATGTGATTTTTTTTTTCCGTCTGCCCATAGAACCTCTTAAAAATTGAGAGAACAATGACTCTCACAAGATTAGGACTATAAGAATTTGTTTCAAAGCCAAATAGTAAAGACTGATGGGAAACAATATGGACCTACCTCATTAAAATCTGCGCCCCTTGAAGGAGAATGTTGAAAACATGGAGGTCAAAGTGCTTTCCTTTCCCACGTGCTATTGTTTGAAAGCAGACCACACTCCACTTATGGAAGATATCTCTGGGGCACTCAGTGTACCTCAGCACTGTTCTAAGAGTACAGATCTGTTAGCTGACTCAGCCCTGCTGTTAACCCTACTGACAGGTGAACAGAAAAGTCACCTAGAAAGTAACTTGTCCACGATCACACAGCTGGCCCTGGGAGCCGGGATCCACACAGAGGCACGCTGGCTGGAGGGCTGGGCTCTCCCTGCACGTAGGTCAGACTCAGAAAGCCAAGTGTCCATGCTTCCTCTCGGGGGACTCAGAGCAAAGTGGCAAAGGGTGCTAGGTAGGGTGGGTGTGTGCACGTATGAGAATGTCACAAAGAAACCCATTATGTGTCCAACTATATGCACTAGTAATGATAATAATGTGCGTCTGCTTCTAATGTCGGGGCCATTGTATTCCTCTGGTTTCCAAGGGCTTCAGGCTGCTGTGTGTTTTAAACAACAGAGACGCAGGCTCTCTCCACTGCTTCTTAAGGTTCTTCAGCCTCCGAATCAGACTGGACGTAAGGGGTGTCTCTGCCCCTGGCGAGTGTTCCTGTCCACACCCGTGGACTTCCTCTTCTAGTCTGTACTGGGGACAGCACAGGCGTCCAAGGAAGAGCAGAATGGACCCTAAACTGCTGAGAACCTGAAGTCTGGTGCTCAAGACCAAGGATTTCTCAAGACTCCCCCACCCAGCTGTGAGAGGAAGACTGGCTCTTGACAGTTCAAAATGAAATTTCTTTGCCATGAAGGACACTGTGCTGGACAGCTGTCACATGTCCCTTGAGAGCCACCCCTGCTCTGTCCAGCTGGCACCTGTGAGGCTGACCCGAGGTCCACATCAGCAGTCTTCTCGCCCTCCATCAGCCAGCCTCGTTCCTTGGCGAGAGAGACCCTGGGGACAACGGGACAGGGCAAAGTGAAGCTTGAGGGGCTTCTTCCAGCTCCTGCTCGGAGGGCTGCAGGTGGCTGAGGAGCAAGGGAAGGAGCACGGGACTCGACTGCGTCAGCACCTCTCCCCGCTGGAGTCCAAGGGTTTTCTAGGCTTGAGGCACCTGAGCACTGCATCATAGAGCTGTGGGTGGTCTCCCAGGAAGACCCTCCAGGGGTGGGGAGGAGGCTGTGGAGGAGCCTGCCTGGTGAAGGAGTGGTCGTGGGGACGACGGTGACCTGCATTTAAGTAGAACAGTGATTGTGCGGAAGTGTCCTATCAGCCAGGTAGCAATTCCTCTGTCTTTACAGTCAATTTTTTTTAAAACAAACTATATTCATTCCTTTTATAAAGTCTATTTATAAATTTATTCCTTTTATAAAATGGACTAAAGTGTTTGTCTAAACTGGAGCAAACAGGATAGCTCACATTCCTCATTTTAAATCAGATGTGTTGTTACATGTACAGATATGCCACAACAAAACTCATTTTTCTGTATAATTAAAATGCACCAATAAAAAAGAAGAGATTAGATGCACTTGAGTTACGTATGATTTATAAACTAGGATCCTTTTAGTGCACAGCTTTATTAGAATTGTATAATGCAAGCAGCCAGGTAACCACCATCACCATCAACACATAGAATGTGCTCCTGCCTCTGAAAGTTTCCCCGTGCCTCCTGGTAGCCAGCTTCACACAGCCTGACCCCTGACCAACACTCCTCATTTTTCCAGAATGAAAGGTAACTGTCAAGTGGGGTGGAACCTTTGAGGTGTGGCTTCTTTACTCAGCCAAGTGCCTTTCCATTCTCCCGTGTCCCAGTACTGTCTCCTTATGACTGAGCCGTGTTCACTCATACTGAAGTGCCACAGCTTGGAACCTTGGCTTGTTTCCATTGTGATGCTCTGAACATTTGTGCACAAGAATTTGGATGGGCATATATTTTCTTTCTTTAGGAGAACATCTGGGCGTAAGAGTGATGGGTCAAAAGGCAAGCACTTCCTGAACTCCACTACAAACTGTCAGACTGTCCTCCAGGATGGCTGGTCCAACTCCCATTCTCACCAGCAAAGGGTGGGAGCCTCAGGAGCTCCCACCCACCCTTACCCGCACTTGGCACTTCAGGTTTCTTTCAAACCACAATGAAATGCCATCTGGTAAGTGGAGAGTGGCATTTCACTGTGGTTTTACTGTGCTTTCCCTAGTTACTAACGATAGTGAGCACCATTCATGAATTTATTTTCCACTCATGGATTCACATTTGAGGAGGATTCATTTGTATTTCATGTCACTTGTTATTGACAAATGTATTGTTACTTATTATTCAATATTGAGTATCCTTCATATATTCTAGACAGAAGTTCTTTATCAGATATGTATTTGCAATAGTTCAATCTGTGGTGATGGTTTCCTTTCCGTTAACAGTGTCTTTGGGAGGGCAGAGGTTCGCCTTTGGATACTCATAGATGATGTTTTAGGAATCATGCTTTTTGTGTTACGTCTAAATGTTTCCCCTACCTGAGGGGGCAGAAACTGTTGCCTGTTTCTTTTTGAAAGTTTTATCATTTCAGGTTTTGCATTTAGTTCTGTGATTTCTTCTAAGTTTGTTTTTGGTTTGAGATATGGGTCAAGGTTCATGTTTCTGTATGTGGAAGTCCAATTGTTAAAACACCATTTATTGAAAAGACTAAGTGTCTTTCCATTCAATTGCCTTATACACCCTCTTTCTGAATCCTGTTTTGTTTAATGGGTATTTATGCTTCCCTGATACCACGTTGTCTTGGGGACTGTACCTTTACGCTGTCTGGAGTTTAGGAAGTCAAGTCCTCAAAAGTTGTTCTTTTCAAAAGTGTATGTTTTTATTCTAGTCCTTTGTTTTTTCATATATAATTGAGGATTGTTTCTAAAAGTAATCGTGTTAGGGTTTTCACTGTGATTGCACTGAATTTACAAATCAAGTTGGGGAGAAGTTGAGTTGTTAATATCGGGCCTCAGTCTCTGACACACTGTTTCTCTTTATCTCTGATGTCTTCCTTTCATATCTGCTGTCTCAGCGTCTGGGTCCTGCTCACATTCTGTTAGACTGGAGCTTGCTAAACTCACTTCTTAGCTGCAGTGGCCTTCTCTAGTCTCTTGGGGATTTTCTGAATGGATCCTCACTTGTGGACACAGAGAGTTGCACTTCTGCCATTGGGACCTCATGCTTTTTATTCACTTGCCCTCCCTCACTGCACTGCCTGTGACTGTCAGGTGACTCTGCCAGTGACAGAGCTGTCATCCCTGCTGTTCCCCAGGTGGGGGGAAAGCAGTTACTTTCTCTATTAAATACATTTAGCTATAGGGTTTTCGTGCATGCCCTTAATTAGGCCGGGCACCCTTCCTTAATAGTGACAGGTTTTAGCATGAATGGATGTCGGAATCTGTGATTGATTATTTTGCTTTACTTCTTTACTCTGTTGGTAGGAAAATTTTATCAATTGATTTTGGAGTGTTGAGCCAATCTTACATTTCCCAGATAAACTCCTATTGGTCACTATGCATACATTGTCTATATTTCTCGATTCAATGGGCTAAATTCTTCTGTTGAGGAATTCTCTTCATGTGCTCCTGGGGGGTACTAGAGTCTAGATTTCTTGTTATGTCCTTGTCTACTTTTGGTATCAAGATAAGATTGATTTCATAAGAGGAGTTGGGAAGTATTTCCTAACTTTTCTGATTCTAATTTCTGTGAAAATTTTTGTAGAATTGGTATTATCTATTCCTTTAGTGTTTGGTAGAATTCATTAATGCAAGCATCTGAATCCAAAGGTGGTTGTAAGTGGGTGTGTGTGTCTGTGTCTTTTATTTCCTTCTGAATTCACCTTCTTTAATAGATTTGGAGCTATCTGGATTACCCGAGTCTTCTTGAGTGACCTTTGGTGGTTTTTGACTTTGAAAGGATCTGTTATTGCCTCTAAGTTGCTGTATCTGTGGGAACAGTTGTTCTTCATATGTACTTACTATATTTTTTTTTTTTTTTTTTTTTTTTTTTTTTTTTTTTAAAGAGAGAGGGGAGAGAGAGAGAGAGAGAGAGAGAGAGAGAGAGAGAGAGAGAGAGAGAGAGAGAATTTTTTTTAATATTTATTTTTTAGTTATTGGCGGACACAACATCTTTGTTGGTATGTGGTACTGAGGATCGAACCCGGGCCGCACGCATGCCAGGCGAGCGTGCTACCGCTTGAGCCACATCCCCAGCCCTACTTACTATATTTTGACAATGCTCTATCTACAGTTAATCCTGCCTCTCATTCCTGATATGATATTGGCAGTCTGCTTCTTCACCCACTTCTTTCTTGATCAGTCTTACTGCAGATATCATGTTCCAGATTTCCTTGAAGAACCAGCTTTTGGATTAACAATTCTCTAGTTGTTTTTCTGTATTTGATTTCAATGTTGTCTTTGAAGACCTCCTTTCCCTTGGTTTAGGCAGGCTGACTTCAGATTTTTTGTTTTAATACTTGATTTTCTGAAGGATGAATATGATGTATCTAGGTGTGGCAGTGTTGTTTTTTATTTTCCTCTGTTTCTTACTGATTGATTATAATTATCCTGCCTAGGTATCTTTGGATTACTTGGATTTGTCATTTGACATATTTTACAAATATCAAAAAATTCTACTCATGAGGGTGCCTGAGCCTGCACCCCATGTCTCACCCTCACATGCTTCTGCTCTCCTCCAGCCACTGCTTACAACTACTGGTCACCTGAGTGTTCCAGTAGCTTCTGCTCCAGCTACACCAATCTCAGGAGTTGTATCCTGTGCTGCACTGGCCTCCGGGATTCTAGAACAACTGTTTGCCTTGCCACTCAGGTCTCTAATGAGTCCAGGAAAACACACACACACACATACATATATGTGTGTGAGTATGTGTGTGTGTGTGTGTGTATATATATATATATATGTGTGTATATATATATATATATATATATATATATATATATATTTCCAGTTAATTCTGCTTTTTATTGCTGTAAAGTTAAGGTGATTGCAGGTTAGAGATGAAACCAGAAGCCTCTTTATAGTTCTGGATTTTCTCTCTCTCTCCTTTTGGTTCTCTCAGTGTTTGTTTCATTTTATATTTTGTAGTCCCCTGTTACATGCTTACACATTTAGGACTGCTAAGTCTTTTGGGTAAATTAACTCCTTTATCGTAAGGTTTTGCCCCTCTTTATCCCCAGAAATCTTCCTCCTTCTGCTGTCGACTTTGTTAGATGGTGATAGAGCCATATTTTCATTAGCCTGAACCTGGAAAAGCTCTTTTATACCCCTTACCTTTACCTGCCCCCTAAGACCCTTGAGGACACTTTTGAGATAGCCACAGGCAGCATGTAATTTACTATTTCTTTTTTTTATCCAACCTGATAATATCTGTCTTTAATTGGTATGTTTGGATCATTTACATTTTATATAATTGTTAATATGTTAGGGTCTAACAATTTTCTTATATTTTCTATTTGCTCCACCAGTTCTTGGATTTCTTCTCATCTCTTTCTGTCTACTTTGGGCTTGAAATATGGTAGGTTTTCATTTTATCTCTCTTCACTATTTACTTACTTTTTATACTTCTTTGAAAATTTTGTTGTGATTGTCCAAGATTTTTCAGTGTATATCTTCATTTTATTATAATATATCTTCAAACAATTTCAAGAAGCATTTTGCTTCACTCACACTGTATAATATTGTAACAATACATTTCTAGTTTCTACCTGTGGACTTTTGTTCTCATTTATTTTGATTTTACATATGCTGTAAGCTCACAATACATTGATACTATTTTTGTTCGAGACAGTCATCACTGAAAGATTAAAAATTATAAAAGCAAATTTTATTTTATTTTCCAAGATTTTGACTGGTATTCTATTTCTTCTCCCTGAAGAACTGCTGGTATTGAACTCTTTCATCTTTTGTTTTCCTTAAGAGTTTTTGTTTTAAATTCAATTTAGAGAGATATTTTGGCTGGGTATGAAATTCCATATTAACAGGTTCTGTTTTTCCCAATGCTGTAAAGATGGTGCCCTACTGACCTCTGGCTGGCATGGTTCCTCTGAGCCTTGACTCTCAGCAGGCTCCCTGTACCTGAGTCTGAGGTGGGACATCCTTATTAAGCCTGGTCGTCCTCCTCCTGTAGTGAATCTCACCCTGGTACCTCTGGTGGATCTTGTCTGAGAAGGAGTTTTCTGCCTGTCTCTGAACCTCTGTGCTGTTAATATGGGATCATGGGCCCAGGACAGTTCCCGGCTTCTCCCCCAGGATAGATGTTTATTTATTTATATATATTTTTTGTTCTTTCTTTACTCACAGGGAGGCCTTATTTGCATAAAGACCACAGTGTTTGCTGCCTCTCTCCCAAGAGCTTAGGGATTTTCCCCCATGCAGGAGGATGCTTCAGGTGGAGTTTTACACTCATCCCACAGCAGTGGCCCAGCCTGTTCCCCAGGTCTGCACCACGGTGAAAGTCCTTTGATCTCCCAATCTACCCAGCATTTCTCCTGAGCACCCGGTGGGCATGGAAGGAAGGGAGCCTGCAAGTGGGCACAAACCGCACCCCTATCTGAGACTCCAAGGGATCTATGCCCTCACACTCATGCACACGACATTATTAGAAATGTTTTACAATCTTAACAAAATCCTTCTTGCCCATCGGCGTGGTGCTCCAAATTTTTTCTTGATTTTGTCATAGGTCATGAGCAAGTAGACACATCTCATGTCTCCTTGGAGGGCTCAGTCTGCCATTGGGCTTATTGTTATTTAGTGTCCTTGTGACCTCTCCTCCTGATGGCTGGCTTCAAGAAAAGTGATGATTTGTAGTTGGTTCACTTTCCTTTCTTGCTAGGGCTCCGATTCCTGTATTCTCGGTGAAGGCAGAACTCAGGAAGGCTCACCTCCCATCCTTCTTCTCTGTAATCTCTGTGTCTTGTTTGTGTGCTGGAGTATGCCGTAATCCTGTAAATTACATTGGTTTAAATATGCATTTGATTAATGTTAGACATATACACACATATCTATGCAGCTCTTTGGGTATCAAGTTGTGTGTTGAGAGCCACAGCTGAGTCAGGATGACGCATGGCATTTTTGCCAGAAGTAGTGGTTGAGAGGTGACACCAGCGAGCCATTAAGATGATGACTTTTGAGTTCTCGCAGAGTTCCTGTTGAGTTCCGGTTGAGCTCTGCGGGGATTCCTGAAGAGTTCGCGTTGGTTGGTGAAGTTCCGGTGGTGGGAGTTCCTGTTGGTGTGTGGTGTGCTCCTGGAGGAGCGGCGTGGGTGGCGTTTGGGAGAGTTCCCATGTGGTGTGTGCAGAGCCCGTGAGAGTTGGGGAATAAAGAGTTGCTGTTTGAATCTACAAGGCTTTGTGGGGGCTTGGTTATTTGTGCCCAGCCAGACTGCGGCAGTTGTAGAATATTCTAGAATGCTAGCAGGTTCCCTGATGCCCTCTACCCATCAAACAGCTCAGAGGCCACCTCCAACCATACTCCTAGTACCACAGCTTGGTCTTGTCGGCTGCTGAAGTGCAGGGGTTCTTACTGTCACGTATCAATGACATCACAGTGTGTGCTCTGTACTAACGTCCTGTGTACTGCATCACATCTGTGAAGTTCATTTGTGTTTTTGCAGGGAGGAGCTCTGTTCTGTTTTATTGCTGTGTGGTATTTCCCTGTACAAATATATCATGATTTGCTTTTCTTTTCTTCTGTGCTTAGACATTTAGGTTGCTTTCTTTACTGGTTTCTGTGAAGGGAGCTGCTGAAAACTTTCATATGCATGTCTATTAGTAACATCGGTTCACACTTCTCTTGGATATATACTCAGAAATGGATTCCTGGGTCAGAAGGTAAGCACTTGTTTAATTTAGCCTATGCTACGTAACAGTTTTCCAAAGTCTTTGTAACAATATATGTTCCCACCAGAAATATGCGGAGAGTCACTTGCTCCATATCTTTTCCAATGTTTGGATTTTCCAGAAGACTAATAATAAAGAGTGTCTTGTAAGCTCATTTAGATATTTTACTAGGAAGTATTTCTTGACATTTTTGCCCATTTGTAAAGTGGGTTGTTTTTCCCCTTATTAGTAATGCATAGTACTGCTTTATACATTCTAGATTATGAAACATTTGTGAGATATATGTATCACAAATATATTCCCTTAGTCTGTGACTTGACTTTTGACATAGTTATTGGTATTTTTAATAAGAGTTCTTAGTGTCCATGAAATCTCATTTGTTAATCTTTCCTTATAGTTATGCTTACTATGTCCTGTTTAGGTGGTTTTTTAAGTAGAAATGTCCTTCCGCTTTCTCCTGAAGTTGTGCTTTTACGCCTCAAACCCTTTAGTCTGTTTAGCCATAACTTTAGCCATAATCCAATCTTACAGAGGCTTGCTCGTTTCATTCTTACTTTCTGGAGGAGCAGGCAGAATGGTGGCGTCATGGTAAGAGCCCCTTGAATGGCACAAAACCTTGTCTTTGCAAAAAGGCCTTGGCCTGAGCAGCACGTGTCATGACAGAGAGGATCGGGCTACTGTCTTAGCATGGAAATGGTGTTGCTTCACTCAACTACAAGCATCTTCTAGACCCTAAGCTTATTTTCTAATTCAGTGCACATTAATTGCTGCTAGAAACCAAATCTTCAAATTTTCACACTCTCAAATTATTGCAACTACTCTGGAAAATAACATAACCCCATTTCTGAGTTCAATAGAAAATTAATTCCAAGTATCTATAAGATTTTAATGTGACATTTAATGCAAAATGTCTGAAAGGCTAAATTCTATACCTTCCAGGTGGGTCTTTAGTGTGGGTTTCTTGGTTCACAGTGAAGTAAACGGGATCCAGTGGTGCGCTGTGGGTGGGAAGGAAGAAGAAAAAGACAAGCTGCAAGTGAGGCTGTTCAGGGTATGGGGGAAAGACTGCCGGGAGGACACGCAGAGTCTTGAGCTGACCTGGGCCCTTCTAGAACCTGGCGCTCCACTCCAAAGTGTGTCTCCAACTCTGGCCAGCAGAAGGCCTCCGAGTCCGGCTAGTGCCATGTGGGCGGCTGAGGGCCGCACTCAGCTTGCAGTACGGGAACTGAGGAGAGGGCAGAGAAGTCCTCCCACGGCCATCGCCGTCTCCTAGCTGGGCTTTCTCCAGGCCAGCGGCTGGGAGTGGCTTGCCAGCTTGCCCCCTGCGAGGTCCATGATGGCACTGCCAGGCAGTGTGTTCTGAGAAGGAGCCTTGCTTCACTCGGAGAACCCTGTTTGGACTATGTCAGAAAAAGTAACCTGAGAACTGTGGATGCAATATTCCTGAGAGCTGATCTGAACTCCACTGAATTCCAAGCCACATCAGTATTTGTTCAGCTTCACAAATATCCATTGAGGTGTTTGGCAATTAATTGTTGAGGATAAAGGTGGAGTATGAATATGTTTTTGCCTAATGCTTTTTCTTAACCCCTGTGTTTCTCCAAGGAAAACAACAAAAACAAATACAGAACAAGTGTAGAGTTTTTATTTTCTCTCGTCTTCTTCATGAATCAAGTCCCTTGCATGAAACAAATCGTTACTCCAACAAGGAGTGACAGTCTGACAGCCTAGTCGGCTATTAATGGGAATGACAGCCAGCAAATCAGAAATCATGGCAGTGCATCTGTATGAACAGCAATTTGTGCTTAGTCGAATAACCTGGAAACTCAGAAAATCCTGGAGAAAGAGCAAGAACAAAATCAAACAGATATATTTCTATCCATCCCACACTACCCGAAAGTAATTGACAAGTTGAAGGACAGCAGCTTTCAGAACTTTTCTAGCACTTACTTTAATTCCATTGTTGACACACCCAAGGGTTTAAAAATCAGAGCAATAAAAAGGGAACTAAAAAAGCTTTCTGTTTCCTTCTCACTCTTCTTAGGAGACCAGATACCGATGTGCTGCCCATCTAATTATTTTATGCCAGATTCCCAGGGAATTTCTGACTCAGTATTACCCAGAGGATGAAATGAAACTCGGCTCAACAAGAAACACAACTTTTAAGTTTCGGTGTAGTTCATGAGCTTAGATATTCTGTTTTGTACACCTCAAGGGCTTGTTGGCTGTTCTTTGCTCTTTTTATTATTTTCCAAAAATCACACTTGTATTTTCAGTAGGTGGCTGATAAAGTAGATGTTTTGCCAAAGCTACAGTGTTTCTTTTTACTCCCTGGAATTATTAATGCTGGCACTCTGGTGATTAGGAAATTAGATCTTGACCTACTTGTTCACCAAAACTGGGTAATTGCGCTGATTAAGGAACTAAAGTCCAGCCCTCTCACAGCTACCATGGCTCTGACTGGGACCGGGGGCTGGTAGGGAAAGGCCCATAAGAAGTCCATGAGAGTCTGGGAGATTCATGGCTTGGCTGTCCTGTGGTGTGTGCTAAAGGTTACTACGTGCAAGAAAGAACCATATCTTCAAAGGAGGGACAGTGAGGTCAGCTGCAGCACAAGCTCCCAAAGTCACGGTGCACAGACCACCTGGAGGCCAAGTCCTTATGGGAAATTCCCCACTTTGACTTTGGATCCTCTGGGAAGATGCTGGAGAAGTTCCCAGTGACCAGAAATTTATACATGTCGCCTCTTGTGGGACATCCAATCAGGACCGGAGGGTGGGAAGATCTGAGAGCCCTTTAGCTCCCTCTCCCTCTCCCCCAGCCCCATCCATTAGAACTGAAGAAGAGTTCCTCTTTAGGATGGAGAAATTGTCCAGAAAAATGAAAACTTTAATGACCATGGGAATGCAAATGTCCTGCCGAAAGGGGAGTTGGAGGTTCACTGAAAACCGTCGGCCACGTTTCTGCCTATGCAACGGGGCGGCTCCTCCTGAGAATCTGACCCCTCGCCTGTCTCAAGCCAGCAGCATGGCAGCTCCCGAGTGCAGTGGATTCCATATTGACCCCAGGAACAGGAGCCTCCCTGGCGTCCCATGAGGTTGTGCAGACCATCACATCCCCTGACATGGGCGATGGGAGACCCGAGAAGAACAATAAAGGAGAAACAGTTTATTTGGTGGCTCATGGTTTCAGAGGTCTCAGTCCACAGACAGCTGGCTCCATTCCTTGGGATCTGACGTGAAGCTGAACATCAAGAGGGGAGTACATGGTGTAGGAAAGCAGACCAGAGCATGATGATCAGGAGAGAGAGAGAGAGAGAGAGAGAGAGAGAGAGAGACTCTCCATATGCCAGAATCAAAATATATACATCCTAAGTCACATCCCCAATGACCCACCTCCAGCCACACCCTACCAGATTTCAGTTACCTCCCAGTTAATCCCTACAGGGATTAATGCACGGATAGGGTTAAGGTTTCCTGCACGGCCTCACATATACGCTTCTGGAGGACACCTCTCACCCACACTATAACCAGCATCCGGTGAAAAACAAAGTAGGAGCATGCAGTTTTCTGGATGGCTGCTTAGTGCATCTGAGTGATGGGCTCCCAGGAAGTGGGCAGCCAATCCACAGACAGGACATGGATTCCATCAGGCATGGAATGAAGGAAAATAATGGGAGAGATTCTAAAGAGCAAATAACAAGGACTACAAGGAAGAATTTGAAAAGTACAAGTATAAAGTATAAATGAAGTGAATTCCACCCAAGATCCTATGTCGTCTTACAGGTATAGAAAAATTTATGCCAAAGTCCCCGTAATTAAAGAGAGACTACTGGAATGGTTCCAGTGACAAGGGAGAAGAGTTACCATAGGCCACACAGGTACGAAGGCCTTCAGGAGGGGCTGATTGCATCCCTAGGGAAGCCACCCTGAGACTCGGAGCCTGGAGCTTCTAGCCGTCTCCACCCTGTGCATCTGGAAGGAAGGCACTGCCTCTCTGCAAGGGAGTCACAGGGCCTGAGGAGCATGCTCCATAGGGTGCTGTGAGTCCTGGGAAGAGGCATGCAGACACTCCGTGTATGGGCCTAGTACAAGGTAGGTGCCCGAGATGGCACCCATAGGAATCAGCACCCCTTACGGAGGCTCAGAGACCCTCTAGCCCACGTGATCCTGGAGTTGTGTGTGGCCCTAGGTAGCTGAGCTTGTGTGGATGCTGCCTCGGGGCCAGTCGCAGTGTGCCGCAGCTCCATTGCAGCCTGCAGTGTGCTCTGTCATGAAGCTGTTGTCCCTATTGAGGGCAGGACTGAGCCCACCAGACCCGCTCCTCGGGGAGGAGTGTGATGCGGAGAAGAGCAGCCGTGGAGACAACAGAGAGCCCAAGATGGGCTCCCCAGAGTGGGAAGGACCTGGCAGTGCACCGGAGAAGCTGTCAGCCCTGCCTGAGCTGCAGGCCCCTGTGCCCTTGTGCTAGGCAGCCCGGGGCCTGTCCTCCCATGACTCAGCACCCTGTCAACACCGTGTCCCTGGAGGGAATCTAAGTGTGCTGTGGGAGAACTTAACACCCCCAACCTATGACTGTTAGAATACGACCCTCAGAGAGAATACAGACAGAGGTAGGATCTGACTTTGAAGAACTTCTCCCTAGTAGAAAAGATGTCAACAAATGACCACAAGGCCATCTAGAAAGCGGGAGCTTAGATAAGTAGTGGTAGGGACAAAAGGCGAGGGACACTTCATACGTGAGCAGGAGAGGCTCGGCTGGGATGCACTCGGGCAGGACCTAGGCCCTCCTGAGCCCTGGCAGAGCTGGCTCCTTAGCCACCAGCGAAGCCCTCCACTCCAGCACAGGGGCACGCGCTGGGGCGTGACCAGAATGGTGGCAGTCAACTCGGGACTCTGGAGGCTCACTGTGGCACCTGTGCTGACTCTGGGTCCAAGCTGTGCCTGGAAAGTTCTTTGAATTGTTTCTAGTTTGAAAAGCCCCAGTGAAACTGAGAGGAACCAAGATATGACATCTCGTTCCTCGAAATGCAGGTCTTTTTGTACTTTGGAAAGGACTCTTTTTTAAGTCATCTCTTCCATTGCCCCCACAACTTGCCCTAAATAACAGTCAGATTCTTTTGACTGACATTCCCCCATGACATCATGTAGATGCAGCCCCATAACCAAAGACTCTTGCTCCCACTTCCCAGTGTTTTGAGTAGTTTCCAAACCCGTGCCGTCGTAGGGCCTGGTTTCGTGGTTGCACTGTGTGCCAGGCCAGGAGGGCGTCTCAGTGTTGGTTCCAGAAGCCACGTGCTTACAGCACCACCTGCTACAGCACCTTCTGGGACGCCTAGCACTGCGCCCCTGCAGGTCTGCCCGTCGGCACTTACAACTCCCCGGCTCATCCTGTGACGCCCAGGGCTCTCAAGGCTAGAATGGGACGGCCTCCCCATTTGCCCAGGGACCTACATCATTGGGGAGCGCTGGGCCAATCCTAGGTCTTGCCCTTTCTGTCAGGTCCCTGTCTGCAAGGAGCTGCTGAGCCAGCCAGTCCGTGGTGTTGTGCAGAGGCTCTGAGACCTGTCCTGCTGAGGAGGTCGGGCCAGGTGTTGCCTGCAGCTGTTAGGACTGCTCAGGACCGTTGGCATCTTGCCAAAATGATGCAGAAGGGAGCCACAGGAAGCAGTGCCCCTCCTAAGGACAGCACTGCCTAGGGCATCACCAGCAGTGTCCCCTGCTGGCTACAGGCAACTTATGCTCTGCTGACAGCCAGGTCCAGGTAGTGCATGTCCCATCAGACACACAGGCCAGGGCCTTCACAGTGCCACTCCCTTGCTTGTGTCACTACCTACCTTCCTGCTAGGAAGCCAACCACACTGAATTGCTCCCAGCCTCTTAAGGTCATTACTCCAAACTCAAAGCATGGAGGGTAACACTCCCAAAGATCCCAGGGGTTCCCGTGGGAAGACTGATGCCCTGGATCTCCCTCAACAACAAAACTTGTGAAGTTTGATCGGCTCCACCACAACATCAGAGTGGAAAGTCCTAGGACTCAAGACTATGTGCGTTAATAATTCTCCATGTCTCCCTGGAATGTGACCTTATTTGGAAATAAGGTCTTTGCAGATGGAATTAAGGTAAGGCTTAAAATGAGATTCCCGAGACTAGGAATCCAATGACAGTATTTGTGTAAGGACAGAGAAAAGAAGGTGTATAACAGCAGAGGCAGTGATTGGGGCTTCTCAATGCTGGACGAGGCACATGAAGTTCTCCCTGGAGCCTGCAGAGGGGTGTGGCCCTGCCCACTCCTTGATTTTGGACTTTGGGCCTCCAGAGCTATGAGAGTCACGGTTGCTGCAAGCCACCCAGTGTGTGGTGCTTTGTTAGGGCAGCGCAGGACACTCCTGGAGGGACCACAGAACTTCTTTCCCTTTCTCATTTTCCACCTGGGCCCTCACCTAGACCATTCTTCCCTCCATCACTTGGTGAGAAGGAAGCAGTGGTCCTCGCATTAAGCACTCCTGAACTTACTTGTCACTCAAGAGAGACACCACAAGCCCTGGACTTCTTTGGTACCCAAGGCCTGCCTTCCCTGTGTCACCGTGACTTTCCTCTTGAAATACCCTGAGCACCCTATAACGAGAGGTTCACCTGTGGCCTTGAGTGAGGAGGCCCTGGAGGCTCAGGGAGGTGGCACTGGGTTTGTCAGGGTTGTCACTCCATTCCCAGGCTCACTGTCTGCGCCTCCTGCCTTTTGGCCTCAACTCCTGACCCTTTCCCACTCCAAACAGGAAATAGTCTGCTGTCCCTCAACGCAGGGAGGTTGAAAGGTCCAAAGGGATCTGAAGGTGCAAGAGGCTGTCCTCAGCAGGCTGAGGGGAGAAGCCGAGAACAGGCCTTTGGACCCCAGTGCAAACTGTGGCTATTCTCATGGGTCACCATGCCTGAGCAGGAGCCAGCGCAGCTAGACACTGCCACACAGGGTCCCTGTCAAGGCCCTTCATGGGGGATAAGCCAGACGGCATGAGTCAAGCAAGCAAACCATCCAGAAGGTCTGCGTGTGCTTTCAGGACAGTGCAGACAGCAACCAGAGGACAAACTGTGCTGGAAGGAGACACGTAGACCTCAGAGAGAGACAAGGTCTGGACATTTCTCTGTAGGACACATTTTTATGTCCTTATTGCAAATTAATAGAAGCAAAAAAAAAAATTGGTTTCCACTGGTGAAGAAAACAAAGTTTTGAAGAAAAGACAATCGGCTTAATCAAACACCGAGGTTGAGGAATTTTAAGAAAACCACAAGAAAAAAGCTCAAGAAAAAGTTGCTCCCAACGTACTAAGGACCTTGTGTCCTGCTTAAGAAGGCATCAGAGAGGCCAGGAGGCTCCAAGCCACATGACTCCACAGACTTACAGGTAAAGGACAGCTTAGTGGTGGCCAAGGATGAGGGATGAGGACAGAAGGGCCAGGCCACATAGGGGTCCTCACGTTGGCGATGCGAACTGAGGTGCTGGCCACACACATCTACCCACGGACTAGAACTGCAGGTGACGCAGTGTAGACGCACACACTCTCTCAAACGAGGGCGTGTTTGATGTTGAAATCTCACTGAGGACAGTGGATCACACACCTGTTAGTTTGCTCGTGATATTGTGTTATGGTTTGGAAAGATGTTACCACTGCGAGAAAGTAGGTGGAGGGGAGTCACAAGCTCTCTCTGTGGTTTCTTAAACGTGGATGTGATTCCATAAATAATTCAATATAAGAAGTTTTAAAACTTAACTATGGAAAATATGGCTGAATGGAGGAATTAAAAATGGGCCAACAGTGGAGACGCATGAGCCGAGAGTGGACTGCCACTCCTGGAGGCTGTGATGGCCAGGTGGGCCGCCCACTGGTGGACGTATGACCACAGTTAAAAGGAAACAAAGCCCCTGTTGGGCCAGGCTCACTGTGGGAGTGACAGGGACAGTGCCTGTCCACAGGTGGGATGAAAAGTCACTCTGCTCCCAGAAACATTTTCCCTGCTTTGCTAACAGTTTAACACTCTGAAGGTACAAGCCTAGAAGAATAATTAGAGAAGCTTTTCTAAGCATTTAATTCTGCAAAAATAAATAATGTTGCAACACAGAAGTGATTGGGACCTCAATAGTAAGTAATTGTACAATTTGTAAATTAAAAATAGCAAAGAAAGGAGAGGGAAAGGACTTTCGTGTTTGTATCTAAACCTTGGAAAGAGCTATGCAGAAAATTCCTAAGCTTTAAGAAAAAATACATAGAGCCCTAAAGTTTGTCAGAAAATGACAAATTATCCAAGCAGAGAAAAACCAGAATAAACAACGGATAGTGATTTACATTTACTGTAACAACCACAATCATGACTGAAGCTGGTCCACACACCTTGTCCTTCAGGGACAGTCCTTCCAGACCCTCCTCCTTGGGACTCCAAATTAACTCAGTCCTGTCAACCAAAAACTCAACCTCTGAACCTGGAAGTGGTTTCCCATTGGCCACCCCAGCTCAGCCTGGGGCCCTCTCACGGGCTGAGGAGTGAAAACGGGTCTCCCTCCCACATAAGCAGAGCCACAAGGTGCACAGAGGGCTTGGGCTAGGCGCCTGCTGTGGGACTGCCTTTGGTTTATTTGTTGAGGAATTCACAGTTTCCTGATTTTTTTAAAGCTGACTTTCTGCTGGCGTCATCGAAAATCTTATTTGTAAATATTACTTTGGGCTTTTCAGAAACGGGTAGCCTGTCCCTTTCTGCCTCCTCTTTGTCATCTGGGCTGATTTGCATGGCGCTGCCAGGCTGCCTCTGCCTCAGGCACTGCGAGCGCCGCCAGGAAGCCCAGGCAGCCTGTGCCTGTCACATCCTGCGAAGCACAACAAACACCTCCCCGTTTCCAAGAACAACTCTCTTCCCGCTTTCTTTTCTTTTTGTCAACATAAGTTCTAAACAAAACAGACTAAAAATGAAATAACCGCGGTTCGTCTGTCACCATGAGCAGCCTGCCGGCCGTTGTTGCTACTCTCATCTTGCCAGCCAATCAGAGAAGAGCCTGAAAGGACCCCGGGTGTGTCCACACATGGTGGCTTTGGGGACCATCCTTGTTCAGATGCCGAGGTTTAGCTGGGAGAGGTGGGAGACTCCAAGGAGATGTGTCTGAGCCTCCAGGGGCTGGGAACCTCAAACACTAAGTGGCAACTGGGCTCTGGGACCTTAGGCCCGGCCTTCCTGTCCCTGGAGCGTCTCCATGGCAGGGACAACGTGGCCCACCTCTTGCAGCCGCCTACTCTCCCTCCTCCTAAATCCTGTTTCACAGAGAACAGCTTCCAGCGCTGACCGAGGCCGCTCCTGAGCCACACCTAATGGTGGGGTCTGGCTCTCCATCCCTAAGTGAGCACTGGGCGCAAGTTGGCCTGAAAACAGAGAAGCTGCCTGTGGCCTGCAGTTATTCTGCTGTTTATTTCAACTCTTGATGGTTTTATTTTCTAATAATTTCAGTCCATGATGGGTCAGCCCATTGCTTGGGGCCTGGGTGAGGCTGCAGGCCATGGTGGAAGAAACACTCCGATACTGCCCAGGCCCAAAGGAAGAGAGCAGGGCCCACGGTGACCTTGAGGGTGTGCCCTGTGACCTGAGGTCTCCTGCCAGCCCTCCTCCTGAAGTGCTCCCCTCCCCCCAGTAGCACCGACTGGGAGCAAGCCCTGAGCACTGGGCTCCAGATCCAGGTGGAGCACAGGGCACAAGGACGAGCAGGGACAGCGACACAGACAAGGGAGGAAGCCCAGTGACTGCATCTTAGCACATTCCTGACAGCAGCTCCCAGAATCACTAAGATCAACCTTCCTCAGGCAAACACAGGTGGCTCTGGAGCTGGTGACACATTGCGCGTGTGGAGGGTGTGTTCGAGGGTGCTCTCAGATTTCCAGTGTGACCTAACCAGACTTTCTGCCGGTGACCCCATCTCTGCCCTGTCAAGCACAGGCCACCCTCAGCCTCGAGGACAAGCCTCCCCCATAGACACTCTGGATGGTTATACTTCAATCTCCTGGGACCACCTCCAATGCCTTTTCCAGGTGACTTCGGCAGGCGTGACGCTCTTGACTGGCAGGAAAGAAAGCGGTGAAGAAGCTAGAAGATGGCCGTCTCTGTGTAAATGTCACTTCTTCTCTTTCCTTCTCTACCCTCCATCATCAAGTCTATGATACCATAGGTTTGTGGTCATTTCAGTACTTACCAGACTCTTCCAAGAATGAGCCACAGAATAAACAGATCAAGTCAATTTACCATTGATGGCATCAGTCAGATGCGGCCAGAGACTCAGTGCAGCACATCAGCACCCTCAGCAAGAAAGAGGAGGTGCCATGACCAAAGGAAACATGAGCATCTGCAGAGACCTACTGTGACGTCAGGGCCCCGAGTCCTGGGGATTCGGGTGCACTAGCAGAGCAGTGTGGCAGGGCCCAGGGAATCTGGAGGGAGACCATCTAAGTTGTGTTTTCCTGATGGACACTTCAGTTGATGATCCCTGCAGTTCTTGGGTTGGGATAACGTGTGCTTCTCTTTACCCCCTAGTGTTGGGTCCTAAGATGGGTATCTCTATTTTGCTGCTCAGATACTCTTAAAGGGCTCTGACATAGAGTAACATACTTCACAGTATTCACATCGAACAGATATCAAAGACTGAAAGGGTGGGATCTGAAGCCAGGAGGGAAAATGTTGATTTGTAGCAGATGAAGGACGAGGAACTTGAGATAAGTCACTGTGGAGAGCTCAGAATGGGGGCACTCTTCATACAACTAGGTGATTTGAACCCTGCAAAGGTGCACTCTCTAGATAAGCCTCCAGCCTCCGGGTGGAAGGGAATGAGGCCTGAGTCAGATGGTCAGGAAGCCGAGGCTGCTGGTGCAGGGGCATGAGACTTTGATGTGGCCAGAGACTCACGCAGGCAGAACTGGGAGTGCCCTGCTCCAACCTGCCAGTCCCACTCTCACCAGGCTGTCGATGAAGAGCACCGGGTGTGGAGCCTGAGAGAGGAGTGGGCTCTCCCTGGGTGGAAAGTGTGGGAGACACATGCAGAAGCCCAAATGTTTGCTGGCACATCATTGAGTATATCTGTCATGTTTAAGAAAATGTCAACAAACAAACAAAATACCCGAGCTTACAAAATGGAAAACTTCCCAGAAGGAATAGAAGAATAAGAAAAAGAACATATTGTACTGAAAAGGATCCTCTACCTAAAAAAGAAAATTTAGAAGGCATACACGTGGCATTCTCAAGAAGTGTGTACATATGGCAATATTAAAACTAGAGGAACAGTAGGGAAAAGAAAAAACAGAAAGCAGAAACAAAATAGGATATTGGGCTGGGGATGTGGCTCAGGCGGTAGCATGCTCACCTGGCATGCGTGGGGCCCTGGGTTCGATCCTCAGCACCACATAAAATAAAGATGTTGTGTCCACCAAAAACTAAAAAATAAATATTAAAAAATTCTCTCTCGCTCTCTCTTAAAAAAAAAAGGATATAAATTAAAAATAGGAAAACATCCTAGGAAGCACAAATAGAAATCAGACCTTGTGTTTCATAAACTCCAATCGGAGATGGGGCAGCAGACCTGAAAATACAGAAAATGAAGAAAATAAGATAAAAAGAATTTTAATATACTCGAGCGAGTGAAATTCAACCTCATGATTATGGATGGAAGTTGATACATTTAATTTGGTATTATTTATAAGAAAGAGTAGAATATATAAAGTCAATTATGAATATCTGTAATGAAATGTGGCTCTCAAAACAAATCCAAAAATGTAATTGATATTTAAAACATGTATATCCATGTGTTAGAAAAGCATGTGTGATAGAAAGCTTCTTCTTGCCTTCTCAGCACAAATGGGAAATTGGTGGGAAGATCATTAAGTATAGGAACAGTAGAATCAAACAGAATTGGCCACATTGGTTTTGAAGGCAAAATCTGGTGAGCCAGAGGGAGAGAAATAGAGTAAGAATTATACAAAAGTATGGAACAGTGCTAACGTTATACACAGCAATAATGTCATAACATTAAATTAATTATTTTATGGTAAGGAAAATTAAAATTAATTATTTGATCATTGATGAAAATTTTGTTTTCTCTTCCATATGTTGTCTTGGCTACTATGCTCAGTGCTTTATGAACATTGATTAAATGAACACTTACAAAAATTCTTTAGCACCATTATCTTCATGTCGCCAGGACTTGTGCAAGTTCTCATGAGGGTAATCGTGGTTGTTGGTACGATCCCCCCGCCAAGCTTAGAACACAGTGCTTTTTGCGTCGTAGATGATTAACAATTTGTTGAAGGAATGGATGGGTGGCTGTTACTAGTGAGCCAAATAGGCAGAAGTCTGTCTCGGATTTTCCTTAGGCAGCATCCAATGTGTCACAAGAGGGACTCATAAAAGGTAGAACACATCTAGACACAGTATTGTGGGTGGAGAATTTGTAAGTACGAAGATGTGGAGAATGTCCCTGAGCTAGAGGACTTCAGAGACTGGGGAGACGGCATTAGCTCTGCCTTCACTTGTTTCGGGTTCAAGAAACACTTCATGGGCGTTTGTGTTCCTTTACTTGCTTGGGGAGCACTGGTGACTGGAACTGCTCCACAGCAGGCTCCCAGGGCACAGCACGCAGCCATCGTGGTTCAGGTTGCACTTGAACAAGTGGGCGATGTGGCAGAGAGCAGCATTAGTAGTCAGGTTCCCATGTCTGGAAACAGAGTAGTTGTTGCTGGAAATGGCAGATCTGAGTTGCTGGTCATGGTCAAGACAAGTCCCGCTGGGCTAGAGTAGGAGACTAGGCTCTACACCCTGGGCTTTGTCCTCTCCTACGTAGTTTGGATTTCTGAACCTCTCTGTGCATCCAGAGACTAGAACTTAGTGTTGATTGTGAGGTTAGCAGAACCTTCTTACAACTATCTTTGAAACCAATATCACCACCAGGTTTGACTCTTACTAAAGCCAAGAGGCAATCTTTAAGTCTGTTTTATGAGAAAAAAGAGGGGGAATTCAATGAAGCCTTGGTTAGGCGGAAATGGATAATGCCTGGTAACCATGTTAATCTGCATCTACCAGACGAACCAACCACAGAGGACCCAAGTGGTCACAGGGACAGAAGGGCTTGATCACCCAGCTCTTCCCACCAAGAGACTCAGCTATCCCTGTGCGAATCTAGGACACTGCTGGGGCCTCTCTAAATTAAACCAGGAGGCCCAACGTGTTCAAATCTCTCTTTCCTTTATGGGACTGTAGAGAGAAGGGCTGAGTGGCATGCTGTCCTGTGCCTGCTATCTTTCCATCTCACATACACAAGCACAGGAAGGAAGGAGAATCAGTCCTATTGCAAATTATATTGGGATATGAAGAAGCATGCCTAGAAGCATAAAACATCAATACTGTACAAATAATGACACTGATCACATGTATAGTTTATGCATCATTCATGAGAAAAAATACTTGCCAAGCATGCACTGCATGCCAAGAACTATTTGGCCCTTAAACATACAGCGTTGGGCACATTTTCTATCTTTTTGGACTGTGTATTTTGTGAGATTGACAATTTTGTACTCTAATATCAGGTAAAAGCCAGGAAAAATAATGTATCAAGCAAGGTTATAGAGAGTCATGATGCTAGAATTTTTTGTTAGGTGGTCAGGAAAAGTCTCTCTGAGCCAGTGAGGTCTACTCACTGATCTGGACAACGCTAAGAGAATGAATGAGGGGATATCTACAAAGGCCAAGCCCAAGATCCTGCGGTGGGAGCAAGTTGGCTACATTCAAAAAATCTCAACAGGCAGATGTGAGCAAGGAGAGAGTGCAAGATGAGGGGGCTCCGTCACCACGTCTGGACATGGAGCCCACTTTAGAATATTGAAAATCTTCTATTCTCCAAAAGATGTGAGGGTTTAAGAAAAACATGAAGAGCTCTCAATATTGGAGGTCTCAGTTTTGAAAGGACAGCCCTGGCTGCCTCGTGGATGACAGGCAAGGTGAGGCAGGTACGGACACTACGGTCCACTGGCAGGAGAAGAGGGAGGCTTGGGTGGAGGAAGGTGGGATGGTATATCTGGGAGGAAGGCCAGCCCTAAGGGTCCTTGTTGATAGACCACAGCAGGCCCGGAAGAGAGGGGCTGAGGCTGACCTCCAGGACTGGGCTTGAGCAACCGGGCGAATGTTTGTGATTTATTTGGAAGAAGACTATGGGGAAGGATCCAGTCTGGAGACACACTGGCGTTTGCATTTGGTCTAGAAGCTGTTGGACACCATGTGGATGTTGGGGATGGAGCTTGGACAAAACCCTGTGGAGCTTTCTCTGCAGGATGTTTATCTCCTGTCTAATCAACAACCAGGGATCAGAGGCTCATCAAGACAGGCAGTGACAGATTTGTCCCATATTTACGTGTGGCTAAAACATGTGTGTGAAGGGCACCACTAGCTCAGCTCACACACTTCTGTGCTCAGCACGCAGAGGGCCACTCCTCCACCTGATCAATGTGCAATGTCCCAGGAGCTGGTCTAGCATGGCAAAAACAGTGGGGGGCATAAAACATTTTCTCTTGTCATGAAAAGTCTGGAGGATTAGAGACCATGGAGAACATCTGAATGCTGGAGGCCTTGGGGGACGGCCAAACTGAAGCCCGACCAAGTGAACCTGGGCATGGAGGTTCAGCTGTGGGACCCAGACTGGCATGAACTTACCAAACTGAGATGGCTGTGCACACCTGCCCTTGGCAGAGAGGGTTTATCAGACCTCCACTAATGCACCCCGTCTCTTGAAAGTGAATCAATCGCCTCTTAACATCATGTAGTTACTCATATTTTCCACATGAATAAATTACCCAGAGTTTACTCCATATTGCTGGGCTCAGGAAGAAGGCTGAAGTGCAATAAAAGAAGGGTCAATTAGTGGCTGGAGTGGTCTGAAGCTCATCATTCAGGCTAGGACAATGCCGAGGCTGTCATCATATGAAAGAAACAGAACATTTAAAAGTTGAGATTTTTTTTCCCCAAAATGCATTGAATGTGTTCTGGTAAAGGACTGTGGGATTTGTGTTTTATTTTTACATAAACTGAATAAAAATCTGTAGACAGCTAAATAAGTGCGAAGAGCAGAAGGTTCCTGATGGGTTGGCCTGGTGGTCAGGGAAGCCCTCGCAGAAGGCACGGAGACTGGGTGCTGGGAAGACAAGTGAGACGCTGGCGCTCCATGTGTCCTTGTCCTTATGGGGCAGGACAAAGGAAAGTCTACAGGGAACAGCGTATTTGATACAGAAATGTCTTTGCCAGTCCCTAATCAATAACTAAAATAAAAACAAAGATGGGGAAGCCGATGTGATAGTAGGTCACCATCATCTCTATACCAATTAATTTTAAAATTAAGAAGGCTCCAGTAGACCACGAGAAGGAAGTGAAGACACACGTCACACAGGAGAAACCAGAAGGCGTGACCTGAGCAGCCCATGAGAACCCACTGCTGGTCCCCCGCAATTAAAGGCTCTTCCAATTTCCTCTACAAATCATTAGCAGGAAGGGTGGGGTTATCACGGAATGCCAACTATCCATGTGGCGTTGGGAAACAATTTCCCCCATATATTTAGAGCCAGGAGAAACTTGAGACTTTTGGACTCAATAAGTTTTTTCCTATGAATTTACGATGGGATTTCTAACAAGAAGAGTAAACCTAAAAGGGGTGATCTCAAAAAAAACAAGGAAGTGTAGCAGTACAGTGTAAAGGTGGTCAGTGTGATGCAATTCACAGTGCTGGAGATTGCCAGAAGATAGCCAGAGACGTCTGAAGAAAGGAAAGGTAAGTGAACACAATACAGAAAGCGCTAACAACCTTGACAATGACGGACTGGGCCAAAGGCTTCTGGAGAAATATAAGAACACAAGGTTTTATTGCCCAGTGTTTCCTACACGCAAGCAGGAAGGAGTTGGGAAAATGCTAACAGATAAGGAACAAGGAAGAATAGAAATCTCCTTGTATGTTTACTTGTTTGGGTTTGGTCTGGTGTTTGGTGGTACTGGGGAATGAATTCAGGTGTGCTCTACCACTGAACGAAATCCTCAGCTCTTTTTATTTTTATTTTGATGCCGAGTCTTCCTAAGTTGCCCAGGCTGGCCTCAAACTTGTGATTTTCCTGCCTCAGCCTCCTCGGTCCCTGAGATTGTAGGTGTGCACCACTACACTTTGCACATTTTATGATCTTAATGTGAGAGATTTCATCCTGTCTTATCCTCAGTATTATCTTTGAACTTATATTTTGCCTGAGATAAAACAAAAAAAAGAAAATTTATTCTGTTTTCTAAATATGGAAAAAAACCTTTTTTTCCATAGCAAAAAAAAAAAAAAAATCTTCTCATGTGAACATTTCAGAAAAAGTAAATTTAGTAATTCATAAAGATTCACCCTTGACTATGGATATGACTAATAAAAACAGGTGTAAATGGAAGATAACAAAACCCTGTCATCTTTAGAGTTACCTGCTGGCAGCTACCTGTGAGCAAACAGGATTTAAAAAGGTCTGAGCCTTATTGCTCAGGATTACTCACTGTCTAGAACATGCCACTTACAGGGGAAAGGCCTGTTTAAATGCTCAACAGGTCTATGTGAGTCCAAGTGCTGTGAAGCCATTCCTGTAAGGGCCCCATGGGATGCGGGTGTCCCAAGCCACAGCGTGTCTTGGAGTGAAGAGTCCTGCAGCAGGATGAGCTGCCAATGAGATGCTGCACCCAACTGTGGACAGAGTGGCCGGGGAGGCTGCAGGCCTGTTGAAGACCAGGAGCTTGCAATCGAAAGAGCGGAGCGAGAGGACGGCGGTGACAGAGCAGAAGTGTGCAGAGTGCCGTGGACTCCGCGCTGTGCCTCACCCAGTTCAGAGGTGGAAGCCCAGCCCCAGCATGGCTGCTCCCAGCATGGGCCTGGCCAAGGCTCAGTGCAGCCAAGAGGAGGGCGCGTGGACCCGCCTCAGTGGTGTTCTCATGAGAAGAGATGCCAGAGAACCCCAACCCCACACGCAGGGCAGGACGGCCTGAGGTCAGGGTGAGCAGGCTGCTGGGGCAAGCCAGGAGGGAAACTCCCAGAACCAGCCCAGCTGCCACCTGATCTGGGCCTCTCATCTCCAGAATCAGAGAACACAAACCCCTATGGTGAGCCACCCACCTGTGGCCCTCATCATGGCCATCAGAGCCCACCCAGGCCAGGTCCTGCTGTGCAGGAGGTCGGGGAGGCAGCACCGGCAGGAGGAGCTCAGACAACAGCTGGCAGCAAACTGGCAAGGCGGGGCACTCCGTTAGACCCCAAGGTGGGAAAGGCTCCCTCTGATGACCCCTGTGCCCTTGAAGTTGAAGCCCAGGTTCATGGCTGAGAGGAAGGCACCTGCCATCAGGTTCCAGAGCCATCCATAGCCCCTCCCCTTTCCTCAGAACCCACTGGGCAGTGGAAGAGTGAGCCCTGCCCATAGGCCCCACTCACCAGCTGCAAGGAGGCCACAGGAAGTCGCTGGACTGGGCTGCAGCATTTTCAGAGAGAGGTGGCCCTCATTCTCTCAGTAGGTGAAGGGAGCATTTTCCCTCTGAACTGGGAGCTCCTGGGAGGTTTAGGAGCCAAAGATTTGGGCCCAGAGAGCTAGAGCATTCACCCAGGGTCACGGGGCACCCCAGGGGCGGGCAGGCTGGAATGCAGACACTGACTCCGCAGCTACTTCAGGACATCCACACGCAGGGGTGACACTAAGCACTCTCCAAAGCTGGCTCAAAACATCACCTGCTATTTGGCTGGTGAATCACTTTCTGATTCCTGCAGTGTCTTATGACATTCAACAAATCTTTGCTGAATGAATGTTTTTCTGTGTTAGATTTCCGTTATTATAACAGATATGTGAGATAATCCATTTATAAAGAGAAGAGGTTGATTGTGGCTCGTGGTCTTGGAGATTTCCGTCTATGTCCAGGTGGCCCCATAGCTTTGGGCCCTGTGGGGAGGCAGCACATCATGGCCAGAAGTGCACAGAGGAGCAAAACTGTGTAACTCACGGCTGGAATATAAAAGAGAGGAAAAGACTGGGGTCCCACACACCCCCAAAGAGTAAGGACTCCCACGAGGTCCCATCTCCCAAGAGCACCAAGCTGAGAACCGAGCCTTCAGCACTGGGCCTCTGGGGCCCACCCAGTGTCCAAACCACAACAATTTCTCTTCCCAAAGACAAAATACAGGCTTCACGGAATAAATAGGATTAAATTGTAATAAAGTTCATCATCAATCACCTTACTGTAGTTTATTCAGCCATTTTTATGACCTCATTTCCATATGTCACTTCCAAGTTCTAACAATCATTATGAAAGTACCCCCAGGATCACCCCATTAGGAGATCCCCAGAAAGAAACAACCATCTAAGCCTGAAAGTGCGGGGGCCATTTTAACAGAAAATCCGAATAATTCATGCCAAACTCCACAGGCAATGACTGACACCCGAACCTTCCTCCAAACTGCAGGCATCTGCTACCTCACGGTCACCATCACGGTCACCGTCACGGTCACCCGTTCAAACAAACATCTCCCGTTTTTATTCAGTCTTTATTGAGTTCCTTTTATAAAACAGGCGTTAATTTGAGGTGTTTACAGTTAGGCTTTAGTTATAGTTCTAGTTTGATATGAATAAACAGATGTGGGGCCACCAGGCTCTCTCCGCGTGGTGTGCTGTTGTGGGGACGACGGAACCTGCCATGCCACGTCCCCTGGCTGAGTGCTCAGCCCTCGCTCTCCTCGGTTCCTTCCCCTGGGATTCTTTATTTCCCAGCCTCCCCTAGTCTTTCAGTTTTCCATCCGCCCTTTCTCCAGGTGCTGAGCCCATGGGCAGGAGCAGGGGTGGAACATCCACCGACGAGGGGCCCCAGGACACTGACTGGCCCTGCTGGCAGGAGGGACGGTGGTTTCATCTGCATGATTCCAAAGCCATCAGTGAGTCCAGGGAAAAGCCCTAGCCTCCTCATCACTGTAAAAAGGGAACCAGTCACGTGAACATGTCATTTGGACCCAATCACGAAGACCCAACTGACTTGCCACTTCCTGGTGGGCTGGGCAAGGTGGGGTTTCCCTGTCTATGTCAGCTATGTGGTCCGTGTGGGGTCCCACCCTGGTCACTTGCACAAGCTCCCGTGACCCACACTTCTAGCTTGGTGGCGTTCACATTGGCATACCGGAATCTGTGCACCAAACCTCGTTCCACTGACTGTGGCTGTTGACATCATGTGGGGCATGTGCTGGCGTCCACATGCCAGCATGGAGCCCTTGAGGGGTCACAAGACGGGCGGTAGGCAAGGAGGACAGAGCACAGTGGACTCCTGCAGTGGCCGACAAACTCCGGAACAGCTCACACGCTGCAGGCTCTAAGCGAGGTGCAGGGAGGGGAGACGCATCTCGCATCTGGCTGGCCAAGAGCAGAAGGGAGGCGAGCCATGCCAGGGCCTCCTGTGGGCGCCAGAGAGCATGGCAGGTGCCACCGGCATGTGGGGTCGTGCCTGAGGAAAGTGACACTCAGTGCTGAGCTGCAGCTCTGCCTTCAAGGACTCGTGCTCAAGAACACGCGAGCCAAGCACCACTGAGCTCGGGTCTCAGAATGGGGGCTGTCTCTCCCTTTTTGTTTATTTGGCCTTTTCCATTTCATTCCTGACACTTTTTCTTTGCTAACAATCAAGAGGCCTGCACATATGAAATGGCTGCCGCTGTGTGTCCAGAGGTGCCCACCTCAGGCAGCCACAGGCCCCTTCCGCTCTGGTCCTCACCTGCCTTTGTGGCACCCTGTACTCAGGTCCCCTAAGGAGTGGCCCGACCTGCTCTCCCTCTGCCCAGCTCTGCCTGGGCTTCAGCTGGTTACCATGTCCTCTCGAGGGACGGCTGAGCAGACGCTGCCCGGGGCAGCATCAGCGGCAGTCCTGTCTGGTGCATGACAGAGGCAGATGTCCCGAGAGCGGCTTCCCTCCTCTGCTGCCAGGCCTGGCTGTCATGTCCTGGCTCGAAGCCCCTGGTAACCTCTGATGACCCTCCCGTTCAGGCCCTTTACTGAGATGAGGCTCAGTCTATCAGGCTGGGGGTTCTTCAGTCACATCGGATGGTGTGGATGAGGCTGGTGCCCCCCGTGTCCAGGGCCACCCCATCCCCTGCCCTGCACTGTAAGCCCCCCTTCCACGGCGCCCTCAGCTCTCCGTCCCCTTGGAACACCTCTTCTTCTGGGCCAGCTCAGCCCCCGCAGGTGATCCTGTGGTCCATCTCTGCATCCCTCCCCAACAGGCTTCCTCCTCCCTGCCCCAGGCCTCCTACACGCATCCGTTTCACGATGGACCTGTGTGAGTCTTGATCCAAACTCTGGCTCATCACTTCCCACAGTTGCCTTGTGAAGTTGTGTGGACACAGGGCTTGGGTGCGACGGGCAGACTCCCTTCTGCGTTCTGCCCTGAATCAACGCTCCCTGGCAGTGGGGCAGCTCCGCGCCTTTCCTCAAATTCCCTCTTCTTCTTGAAGACGCATTTATTTCCATTCTTTATCTGAGGGAACTACAAGAGTTACCCACAACTCGTGGGCTATCACACCAATGAAATGACACAAGAGTGAGGTTCACAGACCCCCTGTGCTGACCCCGGTGCAGCCCTGAGCCCACCTCAGCCGGGGCTCAGGAGCTGGACAGCGATGCACCAGCTCCTTGGCCGTCCCCTGGAGGATAGCCCAGCTGCCGGGAGCTGCAGGGCGCCTGGCTCCAGCGCCGTCTTCCCCTGGCGGAGGCCCAGGCCGCCACAGCTCCCTTTCTCCCCAGACGTCCTGCCATGACCAGGCCACGGTGTGTGGAGAGGACACCCTCAGACCAGCCCAGCGCTGTTTGTTTTTTTTCCCTGTAGAATAGAGACGAATGGGTGAGTTCAGTGGCATTTGTATTTTCCACTCTAAGAAATGTTTCCAGACCTCCTCTGGACGTCTCTGGCCCCCTCCCCTCTGCCCTGCTCTCTGGCCTTCAGGACACCATCTTCCCTGCCGCCTTAGATCTGACCATTTTCCTGGGACGGTTGCCAGTCTCCTGTCCCCACTGTGTTATCTGTCACTTCTCCAACTCTCAGTAAAACTGGACGTCTTTCTATATGTTTATTAGCCTCCTCATTGCCTGTTCATCTTAGCAGTTTTCTCAGATTATTTATACCGTTTTAATCCTCTTTAGGAGATTCTTATATATGAGGGAAGGCAACCTTTTGTCATATGTGCTAAAACTATTTTTCCAGTCTTCCGACTCTCTTTTAATTTCTGTTTGTCATTCTTTGCCACACACACAAAAAAATGTGTGATCTTCCTGCAGTTGAAAATGCCTAATTTTTTCCTTCCACCCACATTAAGTGTTTAATTTACATGCCTTTTCCAACCAAGTTAGTTTGCCAAAGGCTCATTGGTATTTTAAAGACCATAAAGTTGTCATTCTCTTCTAAAGCCACCCGTATATTCAGACTGCCGAGGAATAATCTCATCTATTCTAGTTGGTTTTGTTTTCCCTTTCTCATTTAACAACCTTTATGTATCAAATCTGGCAAGTCTATTAAGATGGTTATTGGGGGGAAATAGTTCATCTGGAAAGTGAAAATAGACCAGAAAACATCAAGTGTAAATTTTGCACTTTCCCACTGTGTTAAGTAATTTCAGGTTCAGGTGGATTTTGCTGGACAGGCCTCTGCTTCTGAGCAGGCAGCATGGTCGGCTACGGAGCCCCATTTTCCACTGCATATCTCTGAAATATAGGCCCACGGAGGAGGAGTGGCAGAAACAAATTGTGATTGACATACTTAACAGAAGAATGACAATATGTGGAGTGGAAAATGAGATAGCATTATGTATATTGTGAGAAAAATTGTTGAGAGCAATGTATATTTAACATCGATGGTGCTGAATAATTTAAATGTGATTTTGGTTTGAATAGTGGTGGGAGACTTACAACTGTTGCTAATTATAGAAAACACAATGGGACTCCTTTATTTTCCTCTCCATTTAGTCAGGGATCACATTGAAAGGTAATAGAGATTCGAGATGGATGGATGGATGGATAGATGATAGAAAGAAAAGTAGGTAAGTAGATAGATAAATCCATATATAGAAATAGAAAATGATAAATAAAAGAGAATTTTAAAAATAAACTCTCTCTGAAACCTGTGCCTATCAGTATATAAATGGTGTGGCAATTTCTAGAAAACAAGCTTCTCTCTAGATAAAACTGGTTCAGATGGAACTGACCAAGTGCCCATTCATCCCAGAGGCGGACACTGAACAGGGAGTAGGTACCTGAGTCTCCCACAGGTTTGCCCCAAGGTGGACACGGACAGGATCCCTGTTGACCTGACCCTTTGAGCTCGTGTGGGCTCAGCTTGTGGGCGAGAGCCCCAGGACTGTGCTCTGGACTCACCAGGTGTGGGCGGTGAGCGCTCAGCAGGTCACCCCAGGGCTCTGCTTCCTTAGACCCGGGTTCCCCTCCTCGTGGGGGAAACTCAGCTCTGCCTGAAGCACAAATCTTCAATGGGAAGCTTCTGGCCTTTGGCGCACAGAGCCCTGTGGAGTCCACCTGACCAGGGAACCCGCAGCGCCACCCTCCCCAGGCTCACCTCCAGAGCCAGGCGCAGCCCAGCGCCGGCTTAGTGCTGCGTGGGTTTCCCTTCCTGTTCTCATTGTGATTATTTATGTTTATTTGTATTGTTTTGCTTAATTACATGTTGTGTTTCATATATCTTGTGTTATTTCTGAAAAATGGCATTTAATGAAGTGAAAGTAAACAGGTAACTGTCAAGAGGAGATGACAGTCTGTTAATTTATGTACAGTGTAACCAACCAGATGTTCTAGAAAATGCTTCAGTCAGAAATAAAGAATCCTATAAACGCAATACTGTTTTTAATAGTCAGGTGATGGCTGCGTGTTGTGATAAGAACATCTTTACAGGAGGAACCCGAGAGCGGCGCGGCCTGCACTCGAGAGCCGCAGTCCTAGGGGCTGAAGCAGTCAGGTTGGGACAGTTTCCGCTGAGCCACACACTTGCTGAGGCCGGTCAAGCACTGGTGAGGGAAAGGACAGGGAGCAATCTGGTGTGAGTGCTGCTGCTGTCCCTTAGAAACTGAGCCCGCAGGCCCCCAGAGCTCACAGGACAAGAGAGGACCTGCTGGGGTGTCCAGCGACTGCTCTTCCTCCTGCTGCTCTGCACGACACCCAGGAGAGATGAGCGGTCTCTTGCTTCCCTGTGAATGGCAGAGCAGGGGTGTGCGCCCCTTTCTTTGCTGGGCTCGTGTCTGTAAGTCCATCGCCCTGGTGAACGTCCACACGTGCTCTTCCACAGAGCTCATAGCAACACCCAGAAACCACCAGAGAGGTCTCAAAGCTGTTGTGGGATTCCAATGTGCTGGCCTCCACACCCTGAGGGGCTTCTGCCCATTCAGTGGCAGCTAAGGTACGTTTCTTTGAAAAGATATCAATGTAACAAAAGTCACACCAAACATCAGACTTTCATCTTTAGGAAGGTGGTAAAGACTCGGCTGTTGCTAGAGTTAGACGTCAGTCTGCTCTTAGTGGCACATGTTCTGTGGCCTGCGTCCCAGGGTCAAGGTCCCAGCAGAAGAGCTTAGAGGATCTCCTGTACTTCCCGGGGGGAAATGCACAGCCACGTCTAATCTTGTCCCCTGTTTATCCGCACATTCTTTCTCTTTTCTAAAGTCTTTCATAAACACAGTGCCCCTTTCCTTGGGTAGGGCATTCTGGACTCCAGTAGTTGACCAACGCCTTGGTCTGAGGATGGCTGGGCCTCCACGTTGGGCCCAGAGTGCGTCATGAGCAGAGAGGGCACTGCACATCGATATGCAAATGAACATATCAACAGTCTGTCTTGTCAAAACCTATTGTGTCACAATTATTACCACAAGCCCCACTTGGCTGCCAGGAATTTCACATCCATGACAGCTACAAGAAGATGAGCTCCTTTTCTCTCCCTCATTTTTCTCCTGAAGGCATCTGGCTTTCCAGCCCAGCAGAGTGAGCCCGCGCAGAGCCGCTGGATCGGACGAGGTCCTGAGCACCCAAGAGCACCCAGCAGTGGGAGGAGGCGAGAAGTCCAAGGAAAGGCGTCCTGCGAGCAAGCGAGAGCAGCTTTCTCTCCCCACCCGCCTGCCCCTCTGGGCCGGGAGAGAAGCCCCAGCCCTTAGGGGAGGGCTCCTCCTGAGCTGGGCGCTGCCACCTGGCTGGAAGGGTGCAGCCCGTGGCCCTTCCCTGCTTCACACAGAGCAGACTCCTTCCGCTCCCCATGCAGTCTCGCCTCCATGTCCCAGCAGTCTACACCGCAGGGACAGTAGAGGACAGCAGGACGTTCCAAGCACTCACCTCACCCATGACGGTTTCCCTCTCCAGACTTTGTGTGAGCTATGGTCTCTGCGGATCGGCATGCCATCCTTTATTTTACCTTTAAGAAATTCTAGGTTCTCCTAAAGACCCCGAGACCCCCACTTTACTCTGCCTTTGCTCAGTGCTCTCCTCAGTGAAGTCTGAACGTGTTGTTATTAGCAGCGGGATCTTCTTTAAGAGCTCTGTAAATCAGTTTTCTGTCACTGCATCAAAACACCTGAGCTAGCGAGCTTGCACGGAGATGGACCTTACTGTGGCTCACCTTGGGAGGGTCCACTCCACACTGTCGGCCTCCTTGCCTTGGCCCACAGTGGGGCAGCGCATCCTGGCCGAAACGCACGGCAGAGCAAGGCTGCGCCCAGCCTGAGCCACGGAGCCAAGGAGAGCCGGAGGAGGCTGGTCCCACTCTGCCTTCCGAGGGCTGGCCCACCAGGGCCTGGCCTCCCGCTGCGCCCACTCTCTGAAGGTTCTATTAGCTCCTGGTGGTGAGTGGCCTGAGGCCAAGCCTTTCCCACGCAGGCCTTTGGGGACACACAGTGTCCAGCTGTAGCCTGCTCATTTTCTCCATCGCCCCTCATCCAAGACCACCATCTGGATCTCCCAGCGAGGTTCACAGTTAGAAAGGCACGTCAAGAATCCTTACGTACTCAGGAGCACACAGTTGTCCTCACAACCCACCGTGGGGACCTCCCTTGATAGGACCTGCACAGGGTCGGGGGTCCTGAAGGGCCAGTGACAGGGCAGCCTCTGGGGTTCCTTTCCAGTGTCACAGGAGAAGACTGAAGTTGTCACTCAGAGACTTTTGGCAAGACAGACATCTGCTCTCAGTCATTAGCATAAGAGCCGCGTGGATGTAAAGCCGGAGCAGCTGCTGGCTGGGGGTCTCCCACGAGCTCCCACACTGGAGCGGCTCCTATGGGTGATCTCGCACTCGGTGCCCCTTCCCCTGAGCTGTGCTGGGGCCAGCCCTTGCACGTGTGCTCAGCTCCTGTCCTCCGTGCAGCTGACGGCCCACTGCACCTTGCCAGCTCCACCCGGAAGCTCTTCTCCTAAAGGGGAGCCCTCCGTTAAGGAACAGAGGTGGCAAAAGGAGATGACCACTGGATCGACACAGTGGAGGTGGCCTCAGGTTAAGCATTGTCCATTTGGTGAATCACTGCCCCGTTGGTGCCAGTGCTTTGTCCAAAGACACACGATAAGGGGCAACCTCCTAACTAGAGCCGGCACCGACGTACCGTCTTCCAGGTTGCGGTGTCGTTTTATCACCTCTAAACATTACAACAAGCCCACCCCATTTTAAAGATGAGGAAACTGAGGCTCTGGCAGTTTCGTGGAACACTCAGGCCCCACCCCTTCCAAATGGTAGAGGCAAGATTTGAGCCCCAGTCTGCCCAGCCGTGAAGACTGCACTTTTTGGCAATTGCCACCTGCTCTCCCTTCTCTTCACTCTGGCCACACAGGATGAACTAAGTAGCACTGACTCACGGGAAAGCCCAAGTGAGACGTGAAAAGTGCAGAGGACTGACAGGTGCCAGGTCCGCACAGCGAGCCGGAAAACAGATGTCAGGGTCCCCTTGTTCACACAGGATGCTGACTTCCCCAAGTCCCGAGGGCACACGGAAGAAGGCTTCTTTCAACCTGCTTCTTCTGCCTTCCTCTCTGTCCCTCCTCTTCCACCCCCTGACTTCCACACCCGCTGGGACTCATGTCTGCCTTGGCTCTGGGTGGCCATCTGGACACCGGCCTCCTTCAGGGCTGGGCCTGCTTCACTCCACAGGGCTTGGACCAGTCCTGTGACAGGCAGCTCAGTCCTCAGACTCTTTGCCCCCCACTGGTGGCGGGAGCCCCAGATGACCCAGCACCTGTCCACACCTGGTCTTTTGACTTTCCAGGTGGACCTAGACTCTTTCTGGGTGTTACTGTGCCTCTTAGGTTGGCTGCTGCAGGTTGACGGCCTGTCTGGGGGGCCCGGTTCTGGACCGTTCTCTCCAGCACCTGTCTTGAGTTGACCATAGATTTTTCTTACTCTTATCTTTTGCCAAACCCAGATTTTCCACCTCTCAGTGGACTTTAGTGATCCTCTAGCCAAATTTCAATTTTAGAATTTACTAAATTGCTTTTAGCATTGAATACTGAAATTAAGTTACTTTCTCACCTGCAAGTCCCATTTTAACCTCAACGTACTAGATTCAAACACCTATGTTACTAGTTACAAAACAGCTGAGCACTGAACATTTTACTGAATCCCCAGATAATCCAGTGGCTGTGATTGTCCTATTCATTTGATTGTTGCATTGTGCACATTTTCACTATTTGTGAATTTAACCTATGGTTTCATCTGACACTATCATAACCATCTCTGTTTCCATTTTAATTTATATTCCTTTTCAGCCATTTATCCAGGATAAAGTGATTTCCAAGAAACCCACAGTTTATCAAGCAGTCCTTGTGGTGGGAACAGCCCAGCAGTGACAGCACAATGCTTTCTGCAAGTGTGGTCCTGCGGACACACGTGACACTGCTGCCCCCTCCCACTCCCTAAGACCGGCTCCCACTGCTGTCCCAGGGCCTTGCTGGCTCTGTTTCATGGAGAACTTCCTCTCCACCTCATACACGGAGGTAGCCAAAATTCCCGTGGGTGTCAACATCAGATTCCAAGATGGAGATAATCGATAGATTTGTTACTGATAGATCACTGATAGACAGATAAT
Source organism: Marmota monax (assembly GCF_021218885.2). Lineage (NCBI taxonomy): Eukaryota > Metazoa > Chordata > Mammalia > Rodentia > Sciuridae > Marmota > Marmota monax. The sequence goes on along the minus strand of NW_026692826.1, from coordinate 8,213,844 downwards.
TGATGATAGATAGTACTAGATAACTAGATAGTAATTAGAAAAATGACAGAGGACAAATAAATGATAGAAGATAGATGACAGATATGTAGATAGTAGATTGATTAATAGATTGATAGATGAATGGATAGATACTTTAGCCAAAAAAAAAAAAAAAAAAACATCTTCAGATAGATTCTGATCTACCTCTAAAACATGTTATTTCCAAGTTTGCGAGCATCAAACATTCTTAGTTTATAAAGCAAAAGATCAAGCAGCAAATTGGCATTAAAACATACCAGAACGTCTGTCAAGGTGTGTCAATGTCACTTCTGGGGATGAACATATGCAGAAGTTAGTCCCCTGAGAACATCCTGAGACCATGTCAGAGCATCTCGTCGGCAGGTGCAAGAAGGTTTTTAAAGCACACAGACATCCAAATATGTCCCCAAAATAAGAGGACAATTTTAATTCACAAACACAGCAATCCTTTGTCAAGAACGATACTTTACTGAATTGTACCCTTGCTTTATTTTTTGGTTAATTGTGAGTTGCTTTCTGACACAGTGACACAAAGTCTTTCTTTCATTCTTTTGTTGCTCATGTCCCTTGGTCACTTCTATGTGGAAACACGAGGCTTGTCTGCTATTTGGTGACGATGCTGTCTCTGGCTCGCATCTGTCTTTCCCTGGATTGTGTGGGAGGCACTGGGTTTGCATACTTCATGTTGTTTTGCAGTTGCTATTTTAATTCTTTCCTTCTCAGTTTGAAATAAAGATGATGTGTTTTCTTTCATATTTTTTCCACTGTCACCTTTTCTGTCAACATAAGCATCGCTGATATAAAAACTTGGGTCAGCCACAGAGCTCCGGACCCCTCCAATCTCCAAGCACTTAAGTTCAGTTATATTCACCTCAGAAGGTTAACAGCCTTTAAGAAGCAATGTTTTGTTTTGTTAGATGGGGTGGGAATTGGGGGGTAGGAGAGAAGCAATCAACTTGGGCTCCCTGAGTGCATTTGGGATGAAGAGCTTGGGACCTATCCCTCTCCTCCAACTGAGCTTGTTTACATTTCAGGGTGTTTGTGCACAAATTCCTCTGTAACTACAAATCAAACTTAAAGGACGCACTTATAGGATCTGTTCAGGAAAACCACAGGTTCTTGAACTTTCCTGAAAACTGTGTGCGGGCCTGAGGAGCTGCCTGTCAGCCCAGCACAGGGTCTTCCTGCATTCCATACCTTTTCCTTCATCTGTTTAGACCCGGAGCTTTTAAGACGATGCAAATCCACTTTACAACTGTGTTCATTGGAATACTCAATCGCCTACCTTCCTGGGAACCCATTGCTTCTGCCTGTGACTTTCACATTTTCTGTTTAGACAAACGCTTTTATTTACTAAGTGATTAGGAATGCAAATCATGGGGAGGCGCGGCTCTGTTAGCTCTAGTCCTCATGAACCAGTGCCCCATAAACCAGCGTCAATATTTGTCTTAAACACTTATTGACTGAGGTTTTACAGTGGCCTTAACACACAAAGGAGGCCTACTGCCCATGGGACTGGAGGCTCTAGTCCAAGGACTGCTTTAACTAGAAACAGAAATATGACTGTTTATCAGCCCAGGAAGAAAGGGTGGCTTGCCAAAGAAAGCCAGGGAAATGGCAGATTCTAATATTTTAAAATCATTTTGGGGACTAGAGTTGTCCATGGTCATAAGGAGACAAGGTGTAGAGCAAACAGTTTTTCAGCACAGGACGCAGCCGAGCTGCTGTCATGTCCAGGACCATCGACTCCCACGTCCTTCCTGGGAACGGGGACCCCGGTTCAGATGCTAAGCAATCATGCAGATTGCTCATGAAGGCCTCACCTTAAATATTGAATTGCATATTCAGAAACCAGGGTTGGAGGAGACAGGCTAACTTTGAGTGGTCTTTGTCATCTGTGACACAGATGACTCACAAAATGAAAAGCTCAATTTCAAACAGCACTCACCGGAAATGGTATTGGCAATCAGAACGTGTTGCGTGTCTCAGCTATAAAGCTTCCTTAGCTGGCTAAGTGACAACTCAGTGAATACATACATGAAAGATGTGAGAGGTATCAGTGCTATCCCTTTTGTATTTTAATCTTTCCTTTTCCTCTAGCAATAGACATTGTTTCAAACAAAAGTTTTCAGAAGATTAGCACCACCCAAATAATCCTGCTTCCTGCTGCTTGGGTTTAACTGTATTTAGGCCCATGGATAAGTGTGTATGAAGCCACCATTGAAACTGCTGTATTCTCATGGTCTATGGGGGTCTCATAAATACTTATATTTCCAAATGAGGCTAAAAGTTACTCAATTAAGACAGAAGAGGTATACAAGCAAATGTGAACAACTGAAGTCCTCTTTAGGTTCACCTAAATGGAGAAATCCTTTCCAACATAAACATTGATTGTGAGCTCTTTATTTTCTCCTAATCTCACATCTTTGTGTTGGGGACTAAACATAGCCCCGGAAGTGGACAAACATGTCCTTTTCTAAAGATGAGCACACCAACACAGGACAGCCCACCTCCCCCATCAAGACCCCATTCCACTATGCGAAATATGTAAACCACCAAGACTTGCATTGGAAACCAGCTTCTCTTCCTTAGGACCTGAGGGCCCCAAGATGCTAACCTCTGCTCCTGAACTTTTTTGCCCTATATGGGCACCAACACCTGTGTGGCTTTGTTTTTCCCAACTCTTTTCTAGGTATTAGAAGATTCCTTCTGTATGTCCTTTGAGTTCCTCCATCCTAGGATCCCCAGGGAAGCCCTTTGATGTGAAGGAGACACTTAATCCAATATTCTCTATTTGCTCCACCACCCCCTCATCCCCTTGGCTCTAAGATGTTTGGGGAAAAGAAACTGCTTTAAGAAATTAACTATAGTCAGATCCATTTTAATAAAAACGGACCAACTACAGGGCCAAGTCTCTCTTAGTCTGCAAATCTGAGCCTATGGTTCTTGAGGACAGTGTGCCTGGATTTCTCACTATCCTAACTTCCGGAAGACTGGAGGTGTTGGTCTTCTGTGAGGCCCCTTGGCCCAGGCCAAACCTGCTGGCCAGGCTGCGCACCAGCTCCAACCCCAGCCCTGCTTTCTTCAGTAGCTCCCGGGCTCCCTGAAGTTGGGTCCTCTCCCGGGGCCACTCAGGTGTGGGTTCTTCTGTGCCAGGCTGCTTCTTGCAGTGGAGGAACCCACACCCACTCACTCCCCTGTTGGACCTGCTCTGAAGAGCAGGGAATAGAAGCATCTGAGAGAGGATCATCAGGTTTCTTGGGAGATGCTCCTCGGGATACTTGTGATCTGGGGGATCACAGTCTGGTTCCCATCTCTCTTTCAGGTTCTGGATGTGAAGCCACTCTAGCTTCTTGGGCCCATTCTTGGTCAAATCAAGTCCTTGGGCCTTTTAAGCATATTTGCATTCCAGAACCAGAGAAGGAAATTCATTGCTGACAGAAAGGAAGTTCTCTTTACCATTCTTGTTTTTTTCTTGTGAATTTGCAAATAACATGTTCTTTACTATGAAAAATAGTTTCAGATTCTAAGTTGGGTATAGATATTGTTTTGTTCACCCATTATACAACACCTAACCCAGAGCTTGCTCCATAAAAGTAATCGATAGACATTTGGTCAGTGGTATGGAAGGAGGTCTACATTTTTAATTACTTATTCAGACCAAACCACATGGGGCCAGTGTTTAATAGATACATCCAATGGGTCGTTTCTGTCGAACACCTCAAACTTTTACATGAAAAGCGATTTTGCTTACTGTGCGATTCTTCCGAGCCATATTTCTAACTTCCCATTCCGCTGTTTCATGCTATGGGTGATAAAGGGGGGTGATCAAAGTCTCCTAGTGCAGGACACTAACCAAACTGAGCCTCGCCCCTCCTTCCCTTTTTGTAGTTGATTCTAAAGCTCAGGGAAAACACCTGGAAGGTAAAACAAGGAGATCAAACAAAGACGGGGACACTTACCGTAAGAGGGAAATGAACAAAATCATTTACTGGAGATGAAACAGGCAGACCTGGAGCTCACGAGGCACCCAGTGCCCACAGGTCAGTGTTGTCATCGTCATGAGGAAGCTTTGGGGTTCTTCCCTGAAACATGCATGAGTCTGAGCGGTCACCCTCTCAGATACCCACATTGTGTCAAAATATCTTAATGGGTGAGTGGCAAAAATGGGTCAGGGATTCTTTATTCAGCTAGTGTCAGAATCCTTACTCTGTCAAAAAAAAGAAAAAAGAAACTTTCACCTGAGCTTTGTCCATTTAACAAATGTTGTCTTTGCATCCTGTCTGTAGTTGAGCACCTCCAGAGTCAGGGGTCTGGAAGGAGCCTCCTCATTCTCCAGAGGAGAATCATACGGAGACAGTGAGCAAAGCTCTGGAGTCTGGTAGCTGTGGAAGGGGCCGAGTTGGCTGCACTCCCCCCCCCCACACACACACACACACTTCTTCTGTTCATCTGACTCCCGTGGTCAGGTGTTCTGGGAGCCCGCCTTTCCCTGTAGCAGCTACTGGCTCCTTTGCTACACCACGGAACCTGGCTTTGCGATTGCTTTCTCCAGTGCCCAGTGTTGTGTGTTAGTCCAGGTAGGGGTCCCTCTAACTGTTGGAGGTTGCAAGAGACTGGCCACAGCCAAAGCAGATGTTCATTCTATCTGACTGGGTTTTATTGCTTCCCCCCTCCCATGTGTGGGCTGCAAAGAATATGTGGACAACATGGATTCATTAAATATACAACTGCTTAAATGATTGGAGTTATGTATTTTCAAATAATTTATCTAATTGCTGTAATTAATTTTTGGTTTATGTTATATTTGAAATAAAAAGTAATAAAATAAAATTAAAAAGTCCCCCACATACAAAGGACTAAGTGCTTGCAATATTTTAGTTCCTTTTTAATTGCTCCATTTTTTATCTTGATGAGAAAAAGAAGAAAGCACCCAACTACAAGGAGAAAAGCACCTGATTCTATCTGAGCAGAGGATCAATGGCTGGGGCTGGCACCCTTGTGGAGGCCTGTGCCCAAGGCCCTGGGCAGGGACTGTACCTGCCGTGCTCCCCATCAGGCCAGATGCGGCAGCACACCTAGACTCCTGGGTCTGCAGAAGAGCTGGACTCACACAGAAAGTCGTCTGTAAGTCAGCTGTATTCTCAGAGAGCCTCTCCCACATGACCTCTGCACAGAAGGCAGTTTTAAACAACAGGTTTGATTTGTAGCTTTAGTGACCAGAAGAATCTCATACATGTTTTTCCTGAACGTGTGAAAATTCAGATTTACTCTTAGGAAATTCAATATTTGGTGAAATAGAAAGTTTTCTCTTTTTTATTCATAAAAGAAAAGTTTTAGGAGATAATGAGCTTCTTTCCACTAGAGCAGCCCCAATCTACACCAGAGTCTGAGTCCCACATCTGGAGGGACACAGAAGCGGCAGAAAGTGGGGTGTGGGGTGTGGCCTCCCAACAGGGGAAGCTCAGTGTGCTTCCAAAGAGGGAGCGTTTTTTTCTATGTGAAGTGCCACCCTACACACAGCATCAGCGGGCCTAGGTGTCCTTCACCTGGTGATTTCTTCTCCAGTGTTCCTAAGTGAAGGTCCTGGTTTTCCTAATTAAACTCCCCATGATGGGAACACCGACAGTGGCAAACCTGGGTTTGGGAAATTCATTATTCTATTTAGCTAAAACCTATTTATTCCCAGCATCTGCCTAGTCCTCTTGCACTTAGTACTTGACCATTTTTAAATATTGCAGAAAGCTTCTATGTGTCTTGGGGTCTCCTCTTCCGTGTTCGGAATGTCAAGGGGTGTTGGTGTTTCCAAGTCTTACTGGGCGAGGGCATGGATGCTGACTCTCCTGGACACGGCCAGTCCCAGATGATGAGATTGCCCCGCCTGGAAAGGCCAGGAGGGCTCCTGTTCCTCTTCTGACATGGGCTGTGTCCTCGGTTCCCCTCCCCGGAGGACATCCACAATGCTCACATGGCAGCCCTTTCCCGCCACGCCCTGAAGATGCATGTGGGCAGATTTGGAAACAGATGGGGCTGCGTGAATTAAAAATGGGCAGAGCTGCAGAGAAGCAGGGACTGGTGCAGGGGAACTTGGACAAGCCTTAAGGAAAGAATTTGAAAAACCCCAATGGCATGCACCATGCCTTTGGGCCTAGAGATCTGTTCCCAGAAATCAGGCGACTCTGAGGCTTCACCACATCAATATAAAACAGTATTTAAGAGCAAGATAGTTTATTGTATCATTATCTATAAAAACAAGAGACTGTCTCAATCCAAATGAGCATCAATAGGGAAATAAAAGTTGAATAAATTATGATACAGCTGCATCACAGAATATCATGCAGTCATAAAAAATGGGGAAGGTATCTAGGAGTAAAATGTAAAAAAAAGAAGTACGATAGACATAAAATAGTGCTTCTATGTGTGTGTGATGACTTTATGTAAGAAAGAATGAGAAATAAGAATATATTTGTGCATGTGTAGATATTTATGTGTATATACATATATATGATATATATATATATATAATTTTGTTTCAGAAAAAGCACAAATTAATTTAAATGATTGCCTGTAGTGTGGGTGAAGATGGGTGGATAAGGGGCATAGGGATACAAGTGACCATTTATAAGGTATTGTTTTATATACAAACCATGTAAATATTTATTCAAAAAATGCAATTAAAGAGGTAAAAGACCTCCGACTCTGGTCGAGTGATGCTACTTCTAATCATGGAGCCTTAGGAAATGCGAAACAGCAGCATCCTGGGCACAGAGGGGCTCCGGCGGGTCTTGGGCTTTCCTTTCCCTGGCACCACCCAGCACCACCATCCCAGTGAGCCACCGGGAGGCTCCAGCAGTTGTCCCTCTTCCTCTGCAAGGGCCAGTCCTGTTCCACCTGACTCTGGAGCAGCGCGTGCACAGCTCAGAAGCCCGAGTCAGGAGACGGAGGGGGACGGCAGCAGTGTTCAGGAGGGCTCCGCAGCTGTGGGAGGCAGGGACGTGTCCTGGAGCCGGGCTGCCACGCCTGCTCAGCCAGCCCCTCCTGCAGGGTGACCTGGTTGGGACAATAAGGTGGGGCGCTAATGACATTGTCATGGGATGCAGGCCACAGCTTTTGGACAAGTCCTTCTCTCCTGCTGAAGGTAATTTCTAGAGAGGCCTGGTGACTGTTGGTGGTGGCACTCCAGGTAGCTCAGAGACGAGTGCTCCCACCTGGAGGAATTGGGGTGGGGTGGGGGCACCCAGGCAGTATCCTCCATTCCTGACTGGACATCTAGACACTCGACTAGCTGGGTGTGGGACTCTAAAGGGAAGACGGGGGGAAATCCTGCAATCCAACCTTGACACGCTGGTGTCCAAGTGTTGGGAGGCATCTGGGTGGAAATGCAGCGAGATGACGCCAACAGCCCCAGAAGCCCACGGCCCAGAGGGGACGAGGCTGGGCTGGAGTCCTGGGGTCTTCAGCAGAAGATGGTGATGTGGGTGGACTTGAGTCGGGACTTGAGGTCCGGACCCCAAAGCCTTGCCATGTGACCTCGTCTAGAGGGAGGGTCTGCGGGTGTGACTGGTAAGACAGGGTCATACTGGGGCAGGGTGGCACCTGATTCAACATGACTGGTGTCCCTATGAGATGTCCATGTGAAATCAGACACCAGGACACCAGGTGAAGACAGCCAGGGCGTTGGACACCCAGGGACCAGAAGAGGCAAGGAAGGCTCCAGCTAGCCTCGGAGGGCACTCCGCCCTGTGGACGCAGTGTCAGGGTCACAGGCTCCAGAAGTCAAGACAAGGAAGCTGCTGTCCTCAATGCCCAGCGCGTGGTGTTGTGTTCTGGAAGCCCTTGGAAAGTACTAGCAGAGATGCTCCAAATGGACACGGTGAGGTCCCAGCAGCCTGTGTAGGCAGGAAGAGCAGGGGGAAGAGAGGGCTCCACAGAAGGAGCAGGTGGCAGAACCCAAGTGAGCTCAGAGGAAGGACCGGAACCTGGAGAGCCTGACCGACCCACAGTGACAGCCTCCAGGAGCGCAGCAGCTCTGCTCTGTCCTGGGAAGAGCGGAAGACACTAGTGAAAACGAGGGGCGGGGGGGCTGATGGATTTTTTTTAACCTCTCTGAAAGGCTAATTAGAAAGTCGATAGTTATCAATCAGGTGTGGAAATGGGTTGGAACGTGGCTCCTTCCCAGGAGGCAGCCGAACTTATTTGTGATGCAACAGACCCATTTGACATTTATTTCCTTTCCCTTTAAAATGTAGCATATATCTATTTAAAACGATATTAGTCTTGGCATTGTTTAGCTCGTGTGCGCGCCTGTCAGATATGTGAGGGAGAGGGAAGGAGGAGAACGTCCTTGGCTCAGACGAGCTCATTTATGTGACAAAAATCCATCTGCCAATGTTGGCCAAAGGAGTGGTGGGAGCTTGAGTCACACCACTGACTTGTGAGCATATTCTAATGGGAAGGAAATGATCACTTGTGCTCTGCCTCATGAATGGGCCTGAGCCTGACCCAGCAGGCAGGAAGCACCTGTCTCTGGAAATGGCTCTTGAAAGCAGCACAATCCCCTTCTTTCCCAGGGGAACCAAAGCAGTTTTCTTTTTCTATCGTATGCAAGTTTTGAGATTGTGTTTACCTGACTGATCAAAATAGGCATAACCTGTTGAAATCCGTTCTCAAAATGAACCGTAAAGGAACACTGTGTGTTCATGTGTCCTGCGGACGTGTGGGGCACCCCAGACCTGGAAACCTTGCCGCCAAAGCTGGGTTCCCCTCGCCACACTGGCAATCCTGTTTTGGTTGACACCTGGTATCTCTTGAAATTCATGAGAAGCCTGGTTGCTCTGGCCGGCATCCTAAGCCTAATGCAAGTCCTGTGGTCCTGAAGGGCCAGGGCGGGGCCAGCAGAACTCCAGTGTACCTCTGCTTTTATCATTACCCAAAACAATCAGGTCCATGACTGCCCATCCATGTATGACTCATTTGGTCAAATGTCACTGAAATTTTAATAAGTGACTAATGCAAAGTAAAAAGCTGTCCTGCCTTTAAAACACCGTGATTCCCCCATCCCACACCCCATCCAAGGCCATTGCTCTGTGCTGTGCAGGGGGCACCTAGCTGGGCTCTACCCCACGGGTGCACTTGTTGCTGACACCTTTACCCGTTTCTTGTGCACATATTCTTCTACATTTGAATTTCCCAGAACAACAGAGATTGCTCAGGGTAGGACAGAGGAAAAGTCTTCACTGCAAACCTCTGAAATGTGAGAAACTAGCCGTGTTTGCATTCTTAGGAAATGTACTGAATACACCATCCTAAACTTCTGCAGCACTTTGAGTGAATTTCATTGTGTAGAACAAAAAGTCACAGAAGAGATCGTTTTTCCAGGCATATTACAGGGTTGGGCTTACAGAGAACGCAACATCTTTCATTTCCCATGTCCAGCACCCCGGGCGTCCACTATCCTTACATCTCTTCCTCGTTTTATCCCGGCAGGGTTTTATAGGATCACTAGTCAGTTTTTAAAGTGTATCAGCAAACAATCCATTGTTTTCTTTGAATGTACGAGACTTATGCATTGTAAAGGGTGGTTCTTGTTCTAATTTTGCAGGTGATGCTCAGAGACTTAGGTAACTAGCCCCCATGAAGCTATGTAAAAGACCAACCAGGATCTTAGTGCTCACTCCTGGCACAGAGAGCATATCAGGTGCTTTTTTAATGTGAGTACCAGTGCCTGGGCCTCCCCCAGGCCACTTAAATCAGAACCTCTGGGGCACTGCATCTTCTTAAACTCCCGCCCTCTAGAGCCAATACACATTCAGGTTAAGAATGCTGCTCTGGCAGTGGAAATTCTCAGGCTATTCATACAGTTCCATGTGCATTATCATCCAAAAGAATGAATTGTTCTGTTCTTAAATTCCCATTCATGTTGTCCCAGGCTTATGTGAGTTAGTGCATGCTGAGGGCTTGCAGCAGAGCCTACACACAGTGCCTGCCCATGAGGGCTGGCTCTGATCACCACTGACACCATCATCACCCCAGGGAAAGACCTTCTCCAACAACCCACCTCAAACTGCTCTTTGCCTGCGAGATGGTCAGAGGTGCCTCATGAAATTTTCTGACAGTTGCACCTTTGTCAGTACAAAAGAAAGTCATGTGGATCTAGGTAAGAAGAAGGCAAGAGGGGAATGGGGTGAGTAGAACCCAGCTCCTTGGAGGAACTTGATTTCTCACATTGGCTGCTGAGGCCACGCAGCACTCTCTGTTGGCTGCATTCTACAAATGAGATCCTAATAAAATCAGATGAAATAAAAAGGTACCTTCTAGGATCTTTATTGCTTCAGTTCATGGAAACGATTTTACTAAATACATACACTTTCTGCACAGTTACTATAAAATGTCTGTCTAGCCAGTCTGTCTCCATCAGTCAATGGGGCATAATTAGGCGGATTTTATTGATAAATTTGTCTTAATGCTACCAAAGTTTCTTATGTACTAAAAAGGTGTAGCTCAAATTTTGGCAACCATTCTAACATGTTTTTTAGACTTTTTAAATTGGATTCAATGATCATTCTTAATAACAAAGTCATCATGCCCTCCTGGACATGAGCACGGTACTGACAAATGGGGTCTCTTTTATATGGAGGTACGCTGTCAAGATGAGTCAGATTCCTTCCCTGTCAAGGCCAGGTGCATGGGAGTTCTGGTGGAGCCATGGTGCTGTCACTCTGACAGTGAGATTTGGGTTTCAGATAGGACACATTTATTAGCAAAAGAAAAAATGTCAGAAGGTTCTGGCTGCTTGTCTCAGCTTCTCCAACAGAACACCTGAGAGGTTCCAGAGATGTGGGGGTCTGTCAGGTGGGACAACCCCTGCCTGGTCCCAGCCCCTTCTGCAGAGTCCAGCACACCACGTCTGCCCTCATCCAACCTGCCATGGCCACCGCGCGTCCACACTGTGGGACCTGCAGCCCAACTTGGAAAACAGTGAAGTTCACCAAACGCGTCTAGTAACGTGCACAAAGCAAGGGTACAGAACAATAATATTAAAATTAAACTGAATAAAACTGCCCTCTCGCACAACCAACTTTCACTACAGAAAGCTATTTAACAATAAAAATAAGCAAAGAAGGCCCAGGATCTGTCCTTTAAACTGATAAATGAACAAAAAATTCAACCCAAAATGTAAGAATTTACAGTTTCTGGAAATTAAATAAAATGATTTAATCTAACTCATCTCATAAAAACTCATCAAAAATGGCATTATTTTTATTTCTTGCTGGTATGGTGAAAGTCTTATCATAGTAACTGAGATTTGGAAACCATTGTCTTGTGCTATAAATATGGGACTATTGATAGGAAACAAAGATGTAAGTGGTAGTAACCTGAGGTTAAGGGAGAAATTCCACATCAGGGACTGCTGTGCTGACCCCCACGTGCTTTCTTTTTTAAAAGCAATTTCCCTGCAGCTCTGCCTGGCCTCAGTGGACAGGATATATCACATTCCTCTGCCAACAACCTACATATGAAAGAGAAATAAATGCAAGCTTGAAATGTCAATAAAAAGAGTGTGCATTACCCTGAAGTGGGGGATACTTTGTGACCCTTACACAGACCAGATTCCAGGACACAGGGAGATGAAAGATAATTGCCCTAATCACAGAATCTGCAAGAACAGATTCCCATGAGAACTGTCAGCAGGGACCAAAATGACCTCAATTGTCAGACACAGTGGGAACTTGAATGTCCGATGCCATCCTTGTGTCAGTCAAAAGTCTAGAAGTGAACATAGGTGGGATTCTCTGGAAATTTCCCTGGGACCCCCCCCAAAAAAACTGGAGGGCAGGGGGGCACACTGTCCTTTCACTCTCTGAGAGTACCCATGTTGTCCTTTGAGACTGCCTCCATTTCACCTTTACTCTCCCTTCTAATGAACCCACGCTTGTTATTCTGAGCCACACGTCTGGAGTCCTTCTAGTGGGATTGCAAAGACCAGAGTGAAGAGGGGCCTCTGCGGTCACCTCAGCTTTGCAGCAGGCTTGTGCCCGAAACAATATCGTCCCCCAGCACCTAGTATTCAGCTATGGAGAGGGTCACCAGTAGGGATGAGCACAGGTGCTACCCCCATGCCCAGGACTCACCTGTAGAAAGGAGTCATTATTCCAGAAAGATCAGGCCTCTGTTCCTGCCCTTGGTCCTGTGCAGTGACCCGGAGTCGCTGCTCAAGAAGAGGCCAGATATGAGAACAAAGAGCCCCACGGCTCTGCCTGAGGCACTGACTTTATTTGGAAAAGAATCTGGAGAGACTCATATCAATGAAGAAGTATACTATGTTCATGGATTAAAAAACAAATGATGTAAGGTTTTCGTTCACTTGAGATTCATTTATAAACTTAGTATAGTCTTAATAATATTCCAAACAGACTTTTGGAGGAAATTGGTAAACACAAACATACATCTTACAATAAGATTATATGTAAACATAGATAGATTTTACCTGGAATAAATCACATATATCTAATTTATTAAATTTATTTATAGATTTTTAAATTACATTCATTTAAATAAATTATATATATATTTAAATGAAAAGGATCTGAAGTAAATAAAACAATGTCGTTTAAAGGTAATAAAGCTTGAATGGTTATATTATCTGGTTTCAAGAACTACTGTAATGGTAGCACATAGAATATGGTTGCAGGTGTGATGATTGAAAAATAAATGAATAAAAATGAAGGAAGTTCAGAAATAGACCCATTCATATGTGGTAAGTTTATTTCTAAGCAAGATAACCAGTCAATTCAATGGGGAAAATAAAATGGATACTGCAGGGTATCTATATGGAGAACAATGAACTGTAGAATAGTTTATTCTTGATAAATTGTATACCTAAACATAAAAACTAGAATCAGAAAGCTTCTAAAAGAAAACGTGAAGCTATCTTTGCAACTATGAAATGGGCATATATTTCCTAGAAATATTAACAACATTAAAAATAAGAAAAATGATATGTTGGACTTCATCACAACTAAACTTCTTATTTCTAGAAAGGTGCCATCAACATGGTAATTTGATAAATCACAAATTAGAAAATATGTTCTAATAGATTTAACTGACAATTTACTTGTGTCCAAAACATGAAAAGAACACCTACAAAAAAATAATAAGAAAAATCCAATAAAATGACAGCCTTTAACAAACATTTAATAATAAAATGTATGTGACTGCATAAATGCATAAAATGCATAAACAAATGCATAAAATGTTGCATAATTAATTTGTCATCAGAAAAATAAAAGTTAATGTTTCAGTAACATACATATTACTCCCACCAGCATGATTACAATAAAAAATATTTGCTAACAGCAAGTGTCACAGGCCAGACAGAGTGTGCAGTGCTAGCTTGCACACTTACACATTCCTGGCAACGTAAAATGGCAAAGGATATAATCACTTTGGTCAGAACTTTCATACCAAAAAAAGAAAAAACCTAGATCTGTCCTCTCAGTAGTTCTAAGTATTTACCCACAATGAATGAAAATATATGTCTATAAAAATGCTTGTACAAGAAGATCCATAGTAGTAGGTCCCAATCAGAAGCAACCAAAATGCCTATCCACAAAAGAAAGGGTGGGTAAGCCTTGCTTTACTGAAACGATAGAATACCACTTGTTAATAAAAAGCAGCACACCATAATCTGACTAATTTATTTTTAAATCTTTTTTTTTAACTGACAGGTAAAAAAATCATATAGATTTATGGTGTACAATGTGATGTTTCAATGCATGTATACGTTGTGGAGGGGCTAAAATGCCCTTTAATACATGCCTTGCTTCACATAATTATCATTTTTGGTGGTAAGAACACAATATCTACTCTCCTAGTATTTTTCAAATATACAATTAATTGTTAATAACTGTAGTCATCATGATGTTTGTAACTTATTCCTGCTAATTGAAATTTTGTAGCCTTTGACCAGTCTCTCTATTATGCCCACTCCAACCTTGGTAACCACATCTCTCTCTCTATTTCTATATGCGTCTCTCTATTTTATATTCTATACAAAGTGAAATTATGCAGTATGTGCTTTCTGTGCCTGGCTTATTTCAGTTAACATGATATCCTTGGAGTTCATTCATGTTGTCACAAATGACAAGATTTCCTTTTTCTTCCTAAAGACTAGATGGAACTTCATAGTGTTATACACCACATTCTCTTTAACCACCCATCTGCTGATAGACTCTTTGATTGATTCCATATCTTAACTTATGAATCAAGTCGGAGGGCAGTCTTCAACATACTGATTCCACGTCCTCTGGATATATACCCACTATATACCCACTAATGGGGTGGCTGGATTATATGGTAGCTCTATTTTGAATTTTTAAGGAAATTTTATACTGTTTTCTATGATGACTGTACTATTTTACATTCCCACCAACAGTGTTCAGGGTTCTCCTGTCTCCACATCCTTGCCAACATTTACCTTTCCTCCTTTTAATAGAACATTCTGATGGGTAAAAGTGATTCCTCATTGTGATGTCAATTTGCATTTCCCCGATGATTAGTGATACTGAGTATTTTTATATATCTATGGGCCCTTTTTTCATATCTTCCCCTTAGAAATATTTATTCAGATCCTTTGCCCACTTTTAAATTGGGTTATTTGTTTCTTTACTATTGAGTTGAGTTCCTTGTGTATCTTGAATATTTACCTCTTACTGAATGTATGGTTTGCAAATATTTTCTCCCATTTCATAGGTTAAGTTTTCATTTTGTTGATCATTTCCTTTGCTGTTTGGAAGATTTTAGTGTCATGCCATTACATTTCTCTCTCTCTCTCTCTCTCTCTCTCTCTCTCTCTCTGTTTAGTTTTTGTTTTTGTTTTAGTTGCCTGTGCTTTTGGTGTTATATCCAAAAATAGTAGCCAAAGTCAAGGACTTTTATCCTATATTTCTTAGAGTAGTCTCATTGTTTCAGATCTTATGTTTAAGCCTTTAATTCACTCTCAGTTGGTTTTTTATTATGGCATGAGATGAGGGTGTCTTTTCATTCTTTTGCATGTGAATGTTGAAGACACTGTCCTTTCACATAGAGAAGAACAAGATGAACAGCTCATGTATGATCTATCTAGTTTTATTCTTTGGTACTTATACAGAGTGTCCAAATTCAGTGAACTGAAACATAAGATGAACCTTTTATTGCATATAAATTTGTATTTTAATTTCAAAAAATGAAAATAATATGTGTAAAAGTAACACCTCAATATCGCCAATGGCTGCAACTCCTTGGAAAATAAGTTTTCCCGGCTCCTGACAAACCTGAGTCTTTGGCCTTTGCAGGCTGCAGCGTGGCTTCCAGGAGCACCCACTGTGGAGATGCTCTCCCTGGCTCTTCATCTCACACAGACACATGCACTCAGGGCTGATGAGGCTCATGGTCTTCTCTCAATGCCATAATTCACATGTTTGCTCAGCAAATTCGAGTTGCGGGATTGGCACATGCCATTCTCTATGGATGACCTCAAGGACCCAGGGATGGGCAAGGCCAGCAAATGCCTCTCCTTTCAGTGTGTTAAACTGATGAGCTGCAAATTTCCTGTCTTCATCAGCAGGTGGGAGACACAGCCATCCCTGGGATGCATGGATCAGTCAGCACTGGAGTTAGCTTGGAGACCCCACTAAGGACAGCAGGCTGCCATTCAGAGGCCCTTTCCAGAGAGCTTCACACACCACACTACATCATTCTGGCTGCCTTTTAACATTACTGTTGATACATGTGCATTTTAAAATAATAAAAAATAGTGATTTCAATATCATACCTATCATAGACTGTCATTAACAGAATAGTTTCTAAACTTTTTTATTTTTATTTATTTCTCCATTATTCCCACTTATTTCTGAAGGTATATTTTTTTAAAAAAAAAGGAAGGAAGGAAGGAAGGATATTTATGATTTCTTTGCTTAAGTTGATTAATTAGCAGTTTTAGATTTCTCACACAGAGTTTCTCTTTCGGAATTTTTTCCTGTACCTTTGTAAATGATTGTAACTAAAATTAGGAAACTTCGTGCATCAGAAGTGCTACTATTTTTACCCTCTTTTGTCTTGGGATGGTGAATAGTAATGATGACCTTGTAAAACACACCTTGGTACAAAGCAAGAAAAAAGAAGTATGAATTTGAAAAGTGCGTTTCACATAAAAGGGATTCTTCCAATACTATGTACCTATCAAGGCATTTTTAAATCCCCTTGAGTCGTGTAGCTTGAACTTAAAATTCAAGATGAAACAAGATTGAGTAAATTGTCCAATCTCTCTTCACCATCTGATTTCAGATTGCATTCTCTAATTGCACATTTAAAACACATTTTGTTCTGCTCATTCTTCAAGAAAAAAATCGTAAAGCATAGACAGACTTTTAAAAATAGAAAAATAATGAAGTGATGAAGTCTCTATTCTGGACTCCTATAACTATCCATTAACTAAATAAACACCAGCAGTCAACTAAGGTCATATTAAGGCTCAAAATCTGTGGTGGTCTCAGGTTTAAAAAAAAATGGGAAATGCAGTAGGAAGTATGGATGCCCTAATAAGATGGAAGGTGACCTCATGGTGGAGATATCGTCTACCACTGTAGGCCTGACACCTAGCTAAGTGCTTGGCCCAAGAGCTTGAGAAGTGTGGGTAAGGATATCTTGAGCGAATTGTTATTTTCCATAGAAACATCATTCCAGAAAACAAGTTAGAAGCAGATCAATTTTGCTCTCATTATAACATCTTTTTCTAAGCCTTTTCTAGCTTGCTTTCTTTCCAAGAGTTCCATAATCCAGCGTAGTAACCAGGCTTCCCCCTAATCTTCTTCTACCTTTTTATTTCCTGAGGCTACATGTACCCTCAACCTTTTTTCCCATGGCACCAAAAACAAAACAGTGAATGATCCTGTTTGGACTACTCTGGATAATCTCTGTCCCCCCCAACACACTCACACTTTTTAAATGATACAGCACAGTAGTAGAGGCATAACCTGTGCAGAACCCAGTGAGGTCATTGATTTTTAGAACCTGAAGAATTTTATTCTTTTCATACCACCTGAAAATGGAGTTGACTTTTCTCTCCCATTTCTAAAACCATACTACTTTAGAATATGGTCATTGTAGAGAAGATTGGTAGTTACTCCTCTAAAAATCAACCCTCCCCTTTAAATGGTAACAAATTCTTAGTTTTGAAATACACATTTGCTTAGCTGGACCACATTTCGCCTCTTCCTTTGCAGTTAGGTTTGGGAATATGACATGTTCTTTTGATGAACTGTGAACACAGTGATGTGCACCATTTCTTCATCTGGAAATCAAGACTTCAGAATTGTCCTTTTCCTCATTTCACTCACCAGAATGCAGATGTAATGACTGGACTCCTGTCACGCTAAAATAGCAGTGAAATGCCCAGCAGAAAATTGGAGGGAATCCAGGTTCCTGGATGTTGGTAGAGGACTGAATTACCTCAGTTTACCTCGATTTCCATCCTTAAAATTGTGCAAGAGAGAAACAGTGTCTACATTCTTTAAGTCCTTACATGTTAAGGTCTGCTTGCTTCCTGGAGCAGGGGCCACCTCCCTACCATAACAAAAGAGGAATTCTTGGTGGGCAGAGCACTATGGGGCCAGGATGAGTGAACAAAGGAAAACGCAAGAGAGGTGGCTCCCAACTCCTCCTGGAAAGCAACATTTCCTGGCAATGGCAGGAGGCCACGTCTTCGACTCCAAGAGATTGATGGCTAGAGACAAAGAGAAATTCAGGGTGGATTCAGAAAATATTATATGCATATATAAGATTCTGCACTCGTTAAATTTATCTGTTCCATATAAATTACCAACAAGAGACTAACATAGATACAACAGGTTAGATCTTTCCCAAGTTCTCAAAGAGAAAACATTTTCCAATCAAGGCAGAAACCTCTGATTGTATTGGGATTTCTTTCACACTTTCAAAAAACAGATTCTACACTCGATATGCAAACTATTCCAGGAGAGAAACATGAGAAAACATGGCAGATACAAAACCATTATAGCCTGATTTTCCTTTCCAAGAGACAGCACTGCTGATAAAGATCAGCAGGAATTAGTAGAACAATAAGCTGTGTGTAATAGGATTTATCCCAGAAATTCAGGAGTGCTTTGAAATCAGAAATTTGACCCATATTGTACAATACATCAATAAGTGAAAAGAGAAAATCTATAGTTTACAATGATAAATGTCAAAAACTGTTGCGTAATATTTAACACCTATGCTTGGCAAGCAATACTTCCTTAACATGAAAAAGAAGTACCCCAAACCAACAGACAATATATTTCATGAAGTAACATGATAAGAATGTCTTTAAGAATAAGCTAGCAGTACCTACTTTTATCATGTTATTATAAATTACACATGTGATTTTCTAAATAATGTAAATTAAGACATGAAAAAGAAAATTAGGTATAAGAATGGGAAAAAAAAAACAGATCATTTCCTGACGATCTGGCAACCTAAGAAAGTCAGCTAAACATGTTAGAACCACAGAGCAATAGCAACAATAATAAAAATCATCAGGAAAATATAAATTTGCATGTAAAGAAACTTGAAATTGGGACGCTTTTCTAGGCAGAAAGAAAATGAAATAATTATAGAACCATCTAATCAGTTTGACTATGTCAAAAAGCAACAATAAACAAAATCCAATCTCAAGAGATGACATGAATAAAATATTTATAATGTAAGACAAGGAATCAATAGATATAATACATAAAGATATGCTTTCACTTAATGCAAGGCACAAATTCTTCAATTATAAAAATGGGCAAAAGTAATGAACAGACACTTCCAAAGAAGAAACAAAAATGAACTACAAGCCTGCGAGTATCAAAAGTTTTAAAAAGGCATTCGATTTTTCTTTGTAATTCCCCTTTGGATAATTTGTATCCAAGAGCTAATTAGAAATGTACCAAAGAGTTGGTTTAGTTTTTAGTAAAATGGCAAATTAAGCAATTTTCCAATATTAGAGGGCTGACTAATAGAAAGGATGTATTTCCTGCTCACAAGTAGTTCAACATATAAGAATTTTCAGAATTTCAGTCAAAGAACATCTATTTAACACCATGTGTAGCTTAAGTTCATTTTTGTGATACTGAGATATGCTCACACACATCTATTTGAGTCAATATAAAGTATCAGAATTGACAACCTTTGACCTTGAATAGGCTTTCAAGTTTTAAATTTTGCTTTTCCTCTTATTTTCCAGTTTTTCTGCAATGAACTTATTTCATAATTAATATAAAATTACTTTTGTTTATTAATTGTAACTCATCAACTTCTGTTTAATAAGGCACAGTAAATTTTGGCTTTACCTTATCCTTTAAAAGAGGATACTTCTCATGTTTAATAAATATGTATAACTATTGACATTAAAGTTATCACAACCAGTATAAAAATGGGATAAATAACATTGTAACCAAAAATAGAAGAGAATCAAAAGAAAATGTGCAGGGTAAAGTTGCAGTTGACTCCTGTGAATAAAAATGATTAGTGCGAGAATATGTGCTTGGCATGTTGGAAAGATGGAAAGAAAATGTCTTAATATGGAGAACTGTTGGTCACTTTCTTCTGGCAACAAAGCTTTAAATTTTTGAAAACGTAGACAGCATCTCCCCCTGTCTAAATAAATGTGATCCCTTGTGCTTTCTCAATTTATGCTTTTATAATAAGTGATCCCAATATTCCACTCTTTCCAAACATATTAAATCATCTTGTTTTTGACATGTTCCAGAACATTCTCAGCCAGGGATCCCTATACTTAAGCCAATGACTTCAGGTGAGCATGGGTCACCAACTGTCCTTTCCATGTCCTGCACTCATAGGACCTTGTGGGTCTGCCCATGCTTCCTTGACCCACAACGGTCAGCAGCACAATTCCCAGCACCATGGCCTGGTCTCACCTGGGTTGGAAGCATGGAGAACCACACTGGGCACATCATGGGCCTTAACTATTACCAATTCCCAGAGCCCTGTGTAGCCTTAATTAAGCTAGTTCCAAGTACATGCTACTGTGTGCACTTGATTATAGTTTGCCATCTTATGATTTTTCTTATCTCCACCCACATTCATTGTGAATTGTAAGCTGTTGTTCAGGGCACTGATTTTCCTGAGAGAACAACATCACTGATAAAAGCAACGAGCATGCTCATTTCTGGTAAGTTTCATTAAGTGTTAAGTAGTACCAGTCGCACTGGGTGCCAATGTTACATTCTCTCCCGTGGCCACTTTAAGCTAGTAATGTGTCAGTTTCAATACCTTTAGCCCAACGAGAACATCCGAACACAAGCTGGCTCAACCGGGCGATACTTCATCTCCGCGGATGACAAGACCTTCAAGGGCTCCGTGCAGGTGACGGGGCAGTGTGGTGAAGTACCAGGTCCAGGTCTTCCAGCCCTCCTGTGAGGTTCAGTCTGGACGCTTTATCCTGGTCTAGCTCGGGGTGCCTGGCAGCCCAGAGTCACAGCGGACACCCACTGAGGAGCACAGCCTGTGCACAGCTTTGGGACAGGGCAGGTGCAGATGTGGAGAGGACAACCGAAGCCCATTAATGCCTGCAGACAATGCCCTCGAAAAGACTAAGGTGCAGACTGCTAGTGGATGTACACTGGCCATCAGACCAGGCCCATGGCTGGGTGTGCATTGATGTGAATAGCAGGTCAGTTAGAGGGTTCTGGAGAAGAAAGGCCATAAAGCTCCTTTTTAGCTGTTTCTTTCTGTACAGTTTAATCAATGCTTTAGAATATTCCAGACACACAAACAGATACAGATAAAGACATGTACATATACAGATAAAGACATGTATGTCAAATACATTATTAAATTATGTTACATCATACTATACAACAGATTAATTTGTTTTCACATGTTACTTTGCTATGTGCAAACAACAAAATATGCATCAACATATATAACTTAAAAATCAAACTCAGATCAGTTTGATGCTGTTAAAATCAAATCAATGTGAACACAATGGCATGAAGGTCCTTCTCCATGGGAAAGAGACACAGTCACATCAAGGTCTTATAAGTGTTTGGGCACCACTGGGAACAGTGAGGGGTGCTGGTTTGCACCTTCAGGGCTTATCCCTTAGGGCACTTGTCCCTCAGGGGACTTGTCCCTTGGTGCTTTTCAACATCACAGGTTCTATTTTTACTCCAAAGGTTTCATCATATTCATGGAAAGAGATTCAACCTCAAACTTTACTGTAGGTAGAAATTCCCATGTTTTCAGTTTCTGGTTTTTTTTTTTTTTTAGTAAATACAAAAGGAAAAAGTTAATGTTGAAAAATCAAAAACTGATTGTTAAAATGATTGTTAACATCTATGTCAGCAGTCTACAAAAACAGACAGGATGTGATAGCTGGTGACAGACTCTCCATATTACTCACATGTAGTAGTCCTGGCCAGAAAACACAAGAATTTATGGCAAGTTAATATGTTAAGAAATATCTCTTGGAAAACAGACCTTGTGATGGTATTTTTGGTATAAGACACATGTCCCCCACTTTTTAAAATCGGGTGCTGTCTTGTATCATGAACCCCCAGAGTGAGGAACAGATGTGAGCCAGAAAATGAAGAGAACGGCTGACAGGCGAGCACACGTGGCACGTCCCTGGGACGCGCGTGCCTCTCCTGAGTTCATGGTGTGATTAGTCATGGCTGCAGGAACGTGCTGCTGTCTCTCGGCACCCAGGGCTGTCCTCTGGTACACGCTTCAGAGCTGACAGGCAGGTGATGCTGTTTGTCTTCAAGGGAACACCCTGCACACCCTGAGCCAGTGTCCTCAGCTGCTGGGCAGAAGGACACCATGTCACCTTTCAGCGAGGAAGGGCTTGCTCCTCTCTGTCCCCACCGCTGCTGACATGCCTCTATCTTAGAAACACAGCCCTTAAATGTCATCCCTCTGAATAACTCACAGTCAGTACAGGCATTTGCGTTCTAAGAGTTGCTTGAATGATTTGTTAGTAGATTTTTTTTGACACAAATTGGTTTTTCTTTAAGGTAAATTCACCAATTCACAGCAGTCAATCCTGCATTAAACCTGGCTGATCAATTTTAATGAAATGCCTTCAGTCATAATAATATGTTAAAAATAAAACCCTCTTTCATATCACAACAACAAGGAAGTTCTCATTTACCCCCAGGCCCCAGCCTCCACCTGCTCCTAAGTAAAGGAAGCTCTGCGCAAGAATGGTGGCACTTTTAATTATCCTGATCTTAACTTTAAGATCCTGGTCGGTACACGTGATTGGACCAGTGGTAAAGAGCGACCCTGGGTGGCGCTGACCTCAGATCCCAGCGCCCCCAGGAACCGCATGGGGATGGAGAGACCACGGCAGAGGAGCCTGCGGCAGCCTAGAGCCTGACACTACAGGTTCGTGCTTCTTCATTTTTCATCATTGACAGAAACGTTCCAGTCTGCTCTGCACCCCCTTTCCCCTCCAGTCCGCACCCCCTCTGCCTCCCCCTCCTGCAGGTGGACCTGACCACCCCCAGCTGACTTCTAAGCTCGCCCTTCTCCTCTCCCTCCCTCTTGAACACTCCCTCTAGCCCACTTCCTCACCGTCCGAGGAGTCTGACCCGCTGCTGCCCCGGCACACGCACAAGGCCCTCCTTACAGCGCTGCCATCCCTCGCGCTGCTCTCCGAGGCCCGTGCCTTCTGCCTTCTGCAGTGCAAATGGCCAGCGCTCCTAGAAACAGCCCGCGAGGACCGGGGTGGGGGCAGCCGCGATGGTCTGGGCGTGGAAACATCCCAGGAGCACTGAGGGCCAGAGGTCCCCTGGGGAGCCTCGCAGGCACCCTGGCTGACCTGATGTGGAGGGGTGGGCAGAGGACGAGGCGTGCCCCATTTCCAGTGTCCTCTTTGGGTCAAGAAGGAGCACTGCGGAGGAGGTCGCGGGCCTGAGGGAGACACTGAGCTGGACGAGTCCTCCAGGACCGTGATCCCGACCCCCAGCATTCTCACGGGTCCTCGCGCTCTGCCCTCCCTCTCTGCGCATCAGCCCTGGTGACAAGGCCCTTGGCCTGGGTCCTGAGGGTTTGCTGGAAGTGAGCCTAGAAAAGGCACCTGTTCCAACCTGTGAAAAGGGTCACGGTCACCGGGGGAGCCTGAGGAAACCCAAGGGCCGGAACAGGGTGGTCCAGGAGCTGCAGGGCCTCCCTGGAGGAGACGACGCAGGGCAGTGGAGGCGCTGCAGGGGTGGCGCCTCGCGTGGGTGGCAGGGGCTTGAATGCCACCACCGCGCTCTTGAGCTCTCCTGTCTGCATGCCCAGTCCAGCCTGCTTCCGTGAACGTCCACGGTGAGACTGTTGACCCACTCGGGCCTCCTGGGACTGCAGTAGTTATCTGGATTCTCAGAAGAGGGGAAGTGGCAAGCTGTGTTTGGGGGGTGTCATTTGGGGTCTGGTAAGCTTAACTGGGACTTGGGTTTAGTGCATATTCTCAGTTACTTTCCAGACTCTTGAAATTAGGTGACTAGTTTGGCTGATGCTATTCTTTTTGTTCCTGATACCTTCAACTTGCCAGAGTCACAAAAATGTTCATCTTCAAACCTTAAGAAAAGTTTTACTTGTTCCTAAAAGGAAAACTATCAGACCCAGGTAATCAAGACCACAATCTTCATTTTTAATTTCTTTTCCATATGCTCAGCGATGCTGTTAAGTCAGGTTCAGTGGCCTCCAAATTCCGAGTTTAGGTAAAGAATCAGGTTATAGGTGCAATGAGCATTGGTTTGGGGTTTAGGTGGAGTTTTTTAGATTCATGTCATCTTTGTGTCCCCCCTCCCCACCCCCGCCCCACCCTGGGCAGTGAGCTGATCTGGGTTTTAAAACAACCAGGACTGATCTTCAGTTCATTTCCGTAGATATGCTGGGCACACAGGAGGCGCTCAGCAGCACAGCCGCTCCTGGCTGGACGTGGCATGCAAGCTGAGGAGCAGATCACACTCACTGTGAAATTTCCCATGAATACTTAAGCTTCAACAGGAGCAGTTTCTTCAAAAAGACTTTGGTCAACAGATTTGTACTGAAATAAACTTCATGAGTTGACATGAGCTTAATTAAAAAGTGATGCATCTCCATTGCCTCGTCTATCAGCTAACTAAAAGAGAGAGACTTCAGGCTTGCACCCTAAGTCACACTTGTTGGCACTTATGCACACGACTTCCCTGTTATGGTTTGTGCTTAAGGAATCTGGAGCCATGTATTTGTCTTACCCCACCCCCCCCCCAAAAAAAAAAAAAAAAGAAAAAAATAGTTAACTGGCTTTTCGTGTATTGTCTTTCATTGTTGATGTTGCTCTTCGATTCTGGGGGAGGTTTCACTGATGAGTTAAGGCTGTGTTTGCACGTCTCTTCCCTAAAGCAAAGAGGCACTAGGAGTTGAAGAGCCCAGGTCCTGCAGGCCCAGGCACACAGCAGCAGTGTGCCTGCCTTACTGCCAAGGTCAGGAAGCTCAGTGCACCATGTGGCCTGGAGGGACCCTCAGGCCATCTGAAACACAACTCCCAGTGCAGGAATATTCCACACCCAGTGCCCAACGCAAATCAAAACTACTCTAAGATTTCATCTCTATCCAGTCAGAACGCAATTATCACAAATTCAAGCAACAGTAAGTGCTGGTGAGGATGTGGAGGAAAAGTTACACTGATTCATGGCTGGTGGGATTACAAAATAGTGCAACCACTTTGGAAAGCAGTATGGAGATACCTTAGAAAACTTGAAATGGAACCATCACTTGATCCAGCTATCCCACTCCTCGGTCTATACCCAAAGGACTTAAAATCAAAATCAGCATACTACAGTGATTCAGCCACCTCAATGTTTATAGCAGCTAGATTTACCAAAGCTAAACTGTGGAACCAACCTAGATGCCCTTCAATAAATAAATGGATAAAGAAACTGTGGTATATATACACAATGGATTATTACTCAGCCTTAAAGAAGAATGAAACTATAGCATTTACAGGTAGATGGATGGAGTTGGAGGATATCATGCTAAGTGAAGTAAGCCAATCCCCCAAACCAAAGGCCACATGTTTTCTCTGATAAGTGGATGCTGATCCACGATGGGGAGGAGGCAAGGGAAGCAGGGAGGGATTTTGGATTGGGCAGAAGGAGGGAAGGGAGAAGAGAGGGTTTGGGGAGGGGAAAGACGGTGGAATGAGACGGACATCACTACCCTATGTACGGTGTGACTCTCGTCATGTACAACCAGAGAAATGAAAGGTTGTGCTCCATTTGTGTAAAAAATAAAATTAAACTAAAACAAAAAGAAAGAAAGAAGCAGAGAACAGAAGTTCCTCAAGCCAATAAAGGGAATCTTTAAAAACCCACCGTTGACACACTTCATGATGAAACTCCTCTGAGAGCAAGCGCAAGGCTAGGGTGCCCACTTTCATCGTGTTTCTTCAATGTTGTATTAGAAGATGTAGCCAATGAAACTAGGTAAGAAAAACAAAGTGATAAGAAATTGAAGAGAAGTTAAAAAAAAAAGCAGATCATTCTTCCTGGTGGGAAGACTCCACAGCACGGTCACATCAGGTGGCTTCCGGGAGCTACTTGCTTTTCTCCCTTGAGACACGGTTCTCCCAACACTGCAAGGGCTGGTGTAGAGGAGAGAT
This sequence comes from Marmota monax, assembly GCF_021218885.2. Lineage (NCBI taxonomy): Eukaryota > Metazoa > Chordata > Mammalia > Rodentia > Sciuridae > Marmota > Marmota monax. The sequence goes on along the minus strand of NW_026692826.1, from coordinate 8,188,148 downwards.
GGTGTTTACATACTTGAAGACCCTGGAAGGGGCCCTCGCCTCATGGTCAGAGGGTTGTCATAAAATGTTAGAAGGCAGACAGAGGTGAGGTCCTAGGATTCTTCCCCGCTGCTCCGACATCCCACGGCCTAACTCACCACGGGTGGGGCAGGTCCCACTCTGGACCTCTCCATGGGATCTCACTTTCTAAGTCTCCTGCTAGAGAACATTCTCCTCCTCACCACGCGGTTCTGAGGTCACCCATGTGTAGCCACCGTGCACTGTGCTTTCTTCTTGCAGAAAAGTGTTTTAAAGAAGGAGTCTTTATAGAAGATCTTCACTCCCAAGCATTTGTTCTTATAACAGAACCGTGGATTTCAAGACCTGTTTTGGGATCTCAATGTCAAGGACCCAAATCTTGATTCTTCCAGGGTATTTTTGTTAACTCACTTCCATGAGAATATGTTTTAATAAAGGTAATAATCAGAATAAATACAATGACCTTTTTAAAGAGGTGATTATAAAAGGAGATATAACATGTATTTCAAAATTTGGTCATAATATCCATAAATATATATTTAAGAAAGTGAGATGTTAGTGAATATAAACTCTGACAACCATGCATAGTTAGATTAAAGAGCCGTAGATTGTACGAACCAAGAATCTTCTCAGCAATTGCCATTTGCCTTGCTTTGACTGAAATCTATTTGTTGTACAAATTTGGAGATGTTCAATTATTCTTATCTCACTTTGACATTCCAGGGAAAGAAGAAAAATGAAGACCCTGCTATGCCAGCTTCCAATCTCTCTGAGTGCCTGTCTTCCAAGTGCATTATCTATGGTCATATTTACCATATATCTGAATACAAAATCAAGATACATAGTCTAATAAAGCATTTTTTTCTCATTTGTCAATTTGCTTATATGAAAAGTCTAATGTGGAAAGCTATAAAAGTTTAGTTGCTTTTAATGTTAAGCAGATAAATTACACTTATTGAGAATTAATTTGTCAATAAATAAAATTCTGTGATGTATGGCTGGTTTCTCTATAGCAGCATTTCATCATGTTTTAGAAAGTGACTTCCCCCTCATCATTTCTTTCTCTCCTGCCAGATCACCATCAAAATAAGAACCGCAATGTTATATTCTATGGGGCACTTTCAAATCCTTCTTGTGTATCAACAAAATTTAAAATAGAAAACATGGAAGAAGATAAAATCTTTATGTAAGAGAGTAGGCGATGCAGTTTATTAAGATAACATAATTTATAGTTTCTCTATAGATATAGGTAAGAAAAAATATTGGCCCATTGAATCTCCCTGTGCCATGGGAGGGGAGGGCCGGGCGGGTGAGTGAATGGAGTTTCCATCTTCCCAGGTGTGCTGGTGGACAGGGAGAACGGCTTCCCCAAAGAATGGCTCCCAGGATGCTGGGAAGGCATTAGGACACCACACCACGGTTTTCACACACCAAGCAAACAACTGAACCATTGTGCAGACCTGAGACCCTGCCGCCCAGAACCCAAGAAAGAAACCAGAGATGGATCCGCGGTTTTCAGCCCCTTCCTCCTCTTTCTTACAGGGTGAGTCTTTAAATGTGGTTCTGATGGGGGGATTCTGACAATGGCAGCATGAAGAGCAGCAACCCATCTCCCACAAAAGTGAAAATGAGCAGGTACAAGGCATTGCAGGGCTCTGGCGAGTGTAAATGACAGACTGAAAAACATTTAAATATTTTGAAAAATTACAAAAATGGGATTTAAAGAAATCCTGTAGGGATACATGGTCCCCTACCCTGGGACCGGTTCCATCCTCACATCTCCACCCAGTCTGTGACACGCTAGCTTTGACAGGGCAGGACTGGCTGAGAAAACCAGCAACCTGTCACCAGTGGGGCAGGAAGTCCCCTTGGAATGGAGGTCAGAGACCTCCATTGTCAGGAAGTTAACCAACTTGGTAAGAAACAAATGGGGGAAACCCACAGCCCTTCTGGCCCCGGGTTACAAACAGGCCAGCCTAGGTGCAGTGGGACACCCTGGAAGGAGAGGGCCATAAAGGGACAGAGCTCAGCCCTTGCCATGCCTGCCCCTGCAAACCACGGCCGCATGCCGGGAGATGAGGGCGTTGAGAAGAAAGCAAAAGAGGGCACACCGGAGAGGGGCGAGCTCTGAACGTGCCCCCAGCCCACACACAGATCAACTGACAAGGATGCAGGCCACGAGGCAAACTGAGAACGCAGCCTCTGCCCGATGATGGACCGGTCATGCACCACGTGATCCCACAGAAGCCAAAATAAATTTGAATAAAATAAATACAAACGTAAGTCTCCACAGGTTAAGGCCATACAAATGTCTAAGAATAAGGGGGACAAACCTTTCAGAATGTGGGGGCAGGAAGCAGAATACAGAGCCATACAATCTATTTTTAAGAACTTTTAGTATTTAAGAAAACTGTGCAAGGCCTCCTGAGAAACAAGAAAATATGACCCATACTCAGGAGGAAAACTAAAAAGAACGAACAAACCAACAGCAATTGACTTAAAGTAGATCCAGACATGGGATGTAGAAGGAAAGATTAAGAACCATGTTATAGGCACATGCCACGAATTAAGGGAAATCATGCTTAAATAATTAATGTAAAAGGTCGACAGGAAGACTCACTAACTAGGAAGTCTCCACAAGAGAAACAGACAAAGGACGTGGAAATTCTACAGTGAAAAAGCCCAATACTTGAAATGGAAAACTCAGTAAATGGGCTCAGAAGTAACACTGAGATGGCAGAAGAATCGGTGAACTTAAAGTGGACCAACAGAAATTATTCAATCCAAAGAACACAAAAAGCAAAGATCTAAGAAGAGTGAGCAGAACTCAGAGGCCTGGAGAACAAGGGGGAAATTACCCATGTGGTCCCATGTCCCTTAGTGGTGGGACAGATTCTGAGACACGAGTTAGTAATTGTGCTGCGTGAACATCAGAGTGAATATACACAACCTGACATGGCTACAGTGTCATGGGCAGCAGAGTCAGGGACACCACCGCGCATGCAGACCATGACTCGCTGAAACATCCGTAGGCAGAGTATTGCTGCATGTGTGTTGTGAGACTTCCAGAACGTGGAGAACGAGAGGAAGCAGCAGAAATCTAGGTGAGAAAACAACTTTCCAAGGCTTAAGAAAACGTGACTCTATGGCTTCCAGAAGCTCCCCAGATCTTGAATCAGATGAACACAAAGAGCTCCATGCCCAGACACATCATGTCAAACTGCTGATAATCAAAGACAAAGGTAAAATAGTCTTGAAAGCAGCCAGAAAACAAGATTAATTACACACACAGGGGCAAAAATACGGTAAACAGATAATTTATGGTCATAAATGATGAGAGACAAAAGCATATAAAATGACATTGTCAAAACATTGAAAGATAGAAAATTGTCAAATCAGAATTCTATGCCCGCTCCAAATAAATAAGTAAATAAATAAATAAAGGCAAAATAGAGACATTCATAGATGAGCAAAAACCAAAGGAATTTATTTCTACCATATACTTGCCCTTCAAGAATCCTGAAAGAGTCCCTCTGGCTGAAAGACAATGACACAAGAGAGTAACTTGAGTTTGTAGGAGGAAATAAGGATCACTGAAAATGGTTAAATGAGAGTGAATGTAAAAGATGGCATCAATGTGTTTTCTCTTTTTAAAGATTAGATGAAGTTACAGCCCAACACTGCTCTTTTGGATTTATAACTTATATAGATGTAATATCTGTGAGAAGGAGGAGGTAATGGAGCTAGTTGGAGAAAAGTCGCTACACCTTATCAGATTATGTCACGGTAGCCTTAAGTAGATTACAAGAAGTTAAGATGTATAATAAAGTTTCTAGAGCAACCACTAAGAAAACCACTAAAAGATAACAAATAAGTAAGTAAATGGTTTAAAAGTCAACAGAAAAGCTAAACTGGTAAGGTAAAAACTTATTTAACACAGAAAAATGCAGTAAGCAGGATACAAAAGAGCAGAAAGACCCAAGAAATAGTTCATCGTTGCCAAGACACATTAAATATGAACGACCTAGCACCTCATTAAAAAGGCAGAGATTGTCAGACGATACATTTAAAAAGAGTTCTTTCAACTCTATGCTACCCAGATCCAAGCTTAAATTCTTTTTAAAATACACTGAAAGCAGGACATGGTGTGTGTTCACAAACTCTAAGGACGCGCAGAGATTTCACTGTCAGGGTAGAAGTCACCGTGAACCTTTAAAGCCTTTAAAAGCTAACATTTCATATACCAAAGGGAAGGACACCGGCTTGAGGAGCCATCACCCAGGCTCTCCTCCATGTCCCCACTTCTGCCAGGCCTCCCGCCCTCCTCTTAGCACGAGGGTCACAGAGCTCAAGCTATCAGAACTGCCCAACATGATAAATTTAACTGAAAGTCGTTCACAAGCAAACTTCCTATTTAATTCTTGATGTGCTTATTAACATGCTTGAAAATGTTGCCTTTCATCTAGAAATAAAAGGTCTATATTTCCTCCACTTTCACGACCTGGGTACATTAGAACTAAACGTGGCAGAATGAAGTTCTGATCCTCTTAAGTATATGAAAACCAATCAGCTTTGTTCCTAGATGTTGCTCACATAAAATTCCTGTGAATAATAACAAATAGAATGAGTACTTACTATAACCATCTCAGTTTCTTTCTTTTTCACATCATCTCGAATTATGACATAAACTAAGCTAATTTGGCAGCTTTATTAGTTTTTAGTATTTACAAATATTTTTCTTTTGAATGTTGAGCATATTCAACTTATTAATCTTTTCACAGTGAATTTCCTTGTTTCTCAAAAACAGGACTCATCCATAGCTCGTCATTTTGGACCCATTTTATATAGGAGGAAATTGAGAAAATCATGCGACTGACTTGACAAATCCAATACATGTAAGTACTGACCAGAGTGGACCCTACACTACCTCCTCTAGGTCTAACCTCCTAATGTGCCCAAATCAGAAATACACAGCCTTTCATCGCCACTGGAGGAACTGGCTAGACACGAGTCATCGGCAAAGCCAAAAGAAGGCTCTGGTGGACCCTGACGTCGTATTACATCTAGAATGGCTCAGAAGGCCAGAACATTCGTTTCCTTGCTCCAGGCCACCATCTCTTGATGATCTGGGATGAGCAGCGATGGGATGGGCTGGGATGGGACAGGTCAAAACACAATAAACCAAAGTACCTCCTCCATCTTCATGAAGAAGACACATTTTCGTGAAGCTCATTTACCTGTGTCGGGGATGATTTGGCACAACATCTTTCTTCTTGTAGCTGAAGAGAACATATCTGAGAAACACAGGCCTTAGAGCACCACTGCCTCCTCCTTCCCATACACTCCAAATCATCATCGAAAACCTGGGGTCCTTAGGAAGCTGATTTCATGCTGTCATCAGTGGGCCCAGGAGAAGGCCCAGCCACTTCTATAATCATATACGTGCAGCTGTGTCACTATAAAATGACTGGCCAGGCTGCCTTGAGGTGCATAGTGACCCTGCTAGGAAACTCTGACCAGACTGACGCATCATTTACGTTTCTTTCTTACACCTTGAATTTGAAACAGATTTTCTCCTTTAATCATGATAATCACGTTTGCCACCCTCACATGGCTAAACGTAGAAGAAACAGAACCCAGATGTTAAGAGAAATGCACTTTTTCCTTGGGCCGACCTCTCAGCTCCCTTCCCAGATGGGTGGACGGTCACTTCCCAGAAGCCAGCTCTGACTTGGGTAGCTTCCTGCGCACTTCACCCGTGTGGGCCTGCGTGTGGACACCGTGCCTGGGAGAGACTTAAAAGGGGAAGAAAATGACAGCCATGCCAACTGAGGGTCTCAACCACTGTGGATAAATCAATCCATCAAAAAAAAAAAAAAAACAATTCTGCCATGAAACTTAATCACTAAAGGTCATGTCGGGGAGGGAGGAACAGATTAAATTAGCATAGTATTAGATATGGAAAATGATTTCTGTCAAAATCATCTTTACCACAATTATAATATGTTAATTACGTATTTCATTAAGGAAGTTGATTATGGTTCACGGATGAAATCACGCCCGCAACGACACCTGGAAGGAAGCAGCAGACCCTGAAGTCTTCCTCTGCTCCTCTCTTCCCGCCAGGCCCCTCCCGGCCCTCCTCCTCCCTCTTCCTGCCGCTGGCTCCGGACTTCCCCCTCTTCCCATCCCTTCTCCTCGTCCACCCCGGGTCCTGCCATCCTCAGGGTGGGCCAGTCCAGCTCTCGGGTCATCTCACCCAGGAGATCAGGGCTGCATCCTTCATGAGAGTCCTGGACAGGGTCCCCGACAGGGTCCCCAAGGATGGCCGAGGGACTGGGCATGGCCAGCCGGGCAGCTGTAGGGCTTTGCCTCCTCGCAGTGCTCACGGGGTCAAGTCCTTGTCAGGGGACACCCTTGCAACCCGTTCCTTCCTCTCCTTCCCTGACCTCCTCGCCTCCTCCCTCCCAGCCCCGGGTCCTGCAGTCCTGGGGTCTGCCCCTCCTCGTGGGAATCCGAGCTGTGTCCTGCACAGTGGGCTGTTGGGGGCCTGCAGGGTTTAGTGGGCCATTTAGAAGCGGCATGGCCAATGTCCGGGTGCTGCTCTGAGGTGGGTGTTAACAGCACATCGTAACCCTGTCCTGGGAAGCAGCCGCGATGGAGACAGCAATGAGGAGGGGTCAAGAGGCCACGGGCATGAGACCTGCCAGCAGTTGTCTTGGCCCACGATCAGGGCCCTTCCTCAGGATCACCCACTCCCTGGCCGGGCATTAGTTCACGGGGAATGTGCAGGTGTGGAGGATTCCAGAGCTTCCCTCTGGGCCTCTTGGGGCCCTCCTCCACATGTCACCCACCCCAGCAGCCAGGCCGCAGGCCGGAGCCCTCTCCACTGATGTCCTTGGCACTTACACACATGCAGCCTGCGCAGGGCGTAGGCAGGGGAAGGAAGACCCCCTGTCACACTGCATGTGCACATTCTGCAGCCGTGGGTCAGCCGGAGTTAGCCCAGGCCAGTAAATGAAGCAGAAAACAAGGGGAGGTGACCGACCGTGGGGGCTCGTGGCCTCCCACAAGAAAAAGGTCCCGGCGGCGGCCCTGGGAACCGAGGCTGCCGCAGCTCCGTCAGATATAATTACCTCGTCCTAACAGTTCCCCGCCAGTGAGAAGGCGCCCGCGGCGTGCCCTTGTGCGGTAGATTTTGCCACACGGAGTAATCATTGCAGGAATTAAGCATAATTGTCAAGAAAGACTTGGTCATCACAAGAAAGACTGTCTCACACAACCGTCCTTTTGCTTTCCAACAGTAATTACTTTAGTAATTAATCTCTGTCATTTAACTGTATTACATTTTGAAAAGAGAAAATGGAAGAAAGACCAGTTTCAAACTAATTTACATCACAGTTTAAAATCCCAGAACAGGGTGAATCAAATGTCAAATTTAGCCCTTTCACATTTGCTAAGATAGCCTCATCCTAACACCCAGACCAGGGGAAACCAAAGAGTGGCCTCTCCTGAAAGCCTGGCTTCCCCAAAGCAAGAGGGCTCCAAATTCTTGGTGGAAATCCTCCCGGCTTGTTCCAAGGTGCTCAGAAATGCAATTAATAAACCCACGAGGACAGCACTGGGAAATCTCTTCTGCCGAAGACCATTTGTGCTGCTGGTAACGTCAATTGCCCATAATGCAGCACAAGCATTTGTTAATGACATCACTGTACAGTCGGTGAATAAATCTGCTCCAGCAATCTCCTTTAATTCCTTTTCACCTCATTTCATCGTTTCAAATTAACTTGTTTGACCTTGTTTATTGTATACCTCATTATACTTAATTTTCAAAGAAGTGCTTTTAATATACTGAAATTTTCTCCAATTTCTTATTAGTTTCTTAATATTAGTAAAAGCCCATATATTATCTTTCTTTTTAATAACGACCCTTATTAATAAAATGTTTCTCATACGCTATGCAAAAATTTACCACATGCCTTCTAAAAATCAGATCTATTTCACTAATAATAAAGGTATGCCACTAGTTTGTTCAAGCAGAAATTCTTGAGGCTTAATAATCCATAGTAAACTTTAAACAAAATCTTCCAGATTAAGAACTATATAGAAAACGTAGCTGTCTGGTCTTGTCACCAAGAGGAGCCCAACATCAGACATGCCCATGGACCGAGCGAGGGAGGGTCTAGACGTTTTCTAGGTGGTTCTCGGGTGGCACTTTTGTTTGGCTGCAGTGAATGATAAGTGCATTTATTGGTCTCATATGTGATTTGTCTAATAAGGCAGGCGACTAAGGCAGGTCTTTTTCTTCTCCACCGAGGTACAATGCAGATGGAGATTACAATTCCAGTACTCAACATCCGATTTACTTCTCTCGTCAACGAATTCAAAATGTTGTTATTTTGATTGCTATGTAAAGACACATCGAGAGAAAGAGGAAATAAACATGGTGAAGTCAGAGGAGACTTGAATGCCTATGTGCAGGATCAGAGCTTCCCGGTAAAGGCCAGAGGCGGGCGGGAAGGGAGGCAGGAAGGAGGGGCTGCTGCTGCCCATCTCCTTCCCCTGGTGCTGGTTCCTGGGCGCTAACCTGCAGGACGTCCAGATGCTGGCCTCTCCAGATCACCTGAGCCACCTCTTTGTGATGCAGGGGTACACAGATGCACAGAGAGGTCCTAAGCGTCTCACCTGCCTTGTCCACTGCATTTGGTTTATCTTGTCTAAAAACAAAACTATATGAATGTTTTGAATATTTATTTCATCCACACCTCTTTTGCTTTGGGTTCTGGTTTTGGGGCACAATGAAGAAAAAATCAGGCATTATTAAAATAATGGAGACACTTCTGTCTAACTCACTGCTTGAGCTTGCAGCTCTGAAATGGGGTTTCAGATTCATTAAAAAGTCGTCATTGTTTTCTGGCAAAAAAACAGAGCAGGTGTTTATATAGGCCCAGCTCCTCCTGATCCAAGAAGGCTTATTATGGTCCACACATATAAATACGAGGAAGGCTGAAGGAAAAAGACCTTGTGGCACCTGACCTGCCGAGTGGGTGGAGACCAGGGCAAGGTCAATAACAAGGCTATAAGGTTTGAGTTAACGAGAACCAACTGATCCTGAAAAGCCACCCTGTTCCCCTCCCAGTCCTCCTCCCCCAGCTTGTTATCCTTGCAGACTGGACAATGCACCAGCAGGTCGGACTCTCCCCCTCCCTCCCCAAATCAAAGATCAAAGGCTGCATTTGTAAAGCAAATAGTTGGAGAGTTACAGCCGGGTCTGATGGAAACCCACTCCAGGCCTCTCGGGAGATATTACCTTCCTCATTATTCCACTGATTGGCCTTATTTCATCCAAGGATTACTGCACATTCTCCTGACGGCTGATGAGGAGCTTCATGAATATACAAAATAATCCGGCGGCACCGGGCCAGCACTGATTATTATTGTGCAACTCCGAGGAGCTGCTTCGAATGAGCTGCTGGAGACGGCGACTCTGCCTCCCCGTTTTCCATCTGATTTTACCACAAGGATCCTTATTAGGCTATTTTTCACATGTCTGTAAGAGAAAGAGAAAGAGAGAGATATTGCATCTAGTTAAAAATGATCAGGGAATTCTGGGTACCAGATGTTTTTTGCTTAATATTGCAAAATGCCTTTTATTAGATTACACTGAGCACTTACTAACTACAGTTAAACTGCTTTGCAGAGAAACCCAATGGGAACAGTGCCCTAAATAGCTTTCCTGGGTTTTTTACTCCCCTTCTTTTCTTTTTTTGTGCACAATCTCTAATTTGTAACTGCTTGTTCATGCTGTGTGTGTGTGTGTGTGTGTGAAGCTGGACGCATCATTTGAGAGAGGGACAGTGGATATGAAATTATCAAGGGCTATTACACACTAGCCTGGAATAATTTAGCATCACACTGAAATCCGGTCTCTTTGGCCAAAGAACTTGGCCAAGGTGTTAATGAAACAGTAATGACAGAGAGCAAAGGTGTTTATTTTCAGATTCAGTCAGGCAGAAGCAGCTTTGACACAGAGTATCCCTGATGGCTCCTCTCCTCTGATGCAGCCAGACTTGGATTGAAGCTTCTCATTGGTAAAGAACCCTTCTCTCCTTTGTGATCATTGCAAAATGCCCTTGGGATGTTGCAGAGACCCACCCTCCCCTGGAAGCTGCTTCTCTGGGAAATCAGATTTGAACAGAAGTAGGGGACCCTTACATTTTATTCCCGAAACCACATCTCATCCCAGGAAGCTAACCAGGAAGGTGGACCTCTGGTCGGCTCTCCCTGTCCTTTAAACCAATTGCAGCCCCTGATTTACAGCATTGCTAATTTAATATCTGATACATAGGGCCCTGCGGTTGTCATTTATAGCTGGACACACTTGTTTTTACTGAATGTGAACTGCTGGACTTCTCTGGGCAATAAATGTCTTATCCTGTATTGTGCAATATGTCACGTGAAATAAATGACCCAAATGAGTGCCTCTCGGTTTCTTCCTACCACGTCGGCCACAGAACTATTCACTCAGAAGTATTCTCTGAGCAAAAGAGAAGGAATCTACTCTGCCAACTTTGACAATAACTAGCAACCTGCCCCCTTTCCAGGAAGAGGGAGCTGCCTCTCAGTGCTGAACCCGTTGTTCAGAGAGATGAGCAAGCCGGCTCTAGGTGGGCACGCAGCTGGCCGCACGGGTTGCAGAGGGCTTATGTATTCTGCCCACACAGCTGCATCTCTCCCAGCCCATTCCACTCCGCAGACACCACCGACCTCCAGGGTGATGCACAACGAAGCATTTTTAAACATGTAGAGCCTTGTGCACATGCAAGGGTTGTCACTCTGATTATATCCGCAGCATCACGTTTATTGGAGAGCAGCTGCCATTGTCCCTTCACTCTGAGAGCAAATCCAGTGTGGGTTTTCAGGGGCACCTGTGTGCCTCACATCTGCAAGGCGTTCAGTAAAGTTTTAGAATCTTGGTCACTTTGCGGTGCAGCCAGGCACACCTGTTCTTTCCAACAGTAGCGCCTTTAGAGTCTGTGCTAGGAGGAGCCTGAGAGAAGTGCAGCCCATCTTCAACCAGAGGCTCCACGGAACCGCCCAGCACAGTAGTTTAATGAATCTACACTTCACGACTGAAGCGATAAGGATGAAACATTTTAGAATAACCAAAAGGTAGAAACACCAAAAAAGCCTGATGAAACAGTAAATGAATGTAGTGTAGCACATTATCTTTGCTTCTGCACATCCAAAAAGCGCAATGAACTAAAACATTGCATTAAACCAAGAATAAAGCTAAAAATTAAATTGGCTCAGAAAGATCTAGGGTAGTGGTTTATGCACTAAGAATGCAGTAAATTTGGTCATTTAATCTCATTCTCTCTAACTCTGATGTGCACACTTAAAAGGAGGGCTCCGGGGACAAGGGAGAGGAAGGGGCACCGTCTTGTTCTGCCCTGCTCTGCTTACCTGGTGCCTGAACGTTAGGGTTGAGTCATTGAATGTTGATTTTTTTTTTTACTGTCAAATTGCTTTCATTTTCCAACATTTAAGTGCAGCAAATGTCAATAAACATGAAATATGAGCAACTTTGTAAAAGATGGAAAACAGTCCCAATAAAGAAGACATACTCAAAAATATAATACTGCCCCTTCCAATCAATAAATAAAGACAAGCATTTCATACACTAATGCATTTATCTATGACCATTATAAATTAGTTGCTTGCCAGAAAATACACTTCTTAGCACAAGTGCCATTATTTAAAGTTGTCTATTTAATGCACACTTAGTGTATTTCCCCATCCAAAGCTCCTCTGCATAATTAGACAACATCCATTCTTAAAAACTAAAGTAGATGCCAAAAAAGCAATACATAAAGCATGACGTTTTACAAATTTACATCTTCAAAAGTTATGTGCGGTTTCAGAGAAAAGAAATTGCAAAAAGATGGCTGTACTACAGCGGCCCTGGTACCACCGTGTGCGCCCAGCGTGAGCTGCAGGCGGGAAAGCTGTGGTGCCAGGCTTTCTCTCCACTCTGTGGGTGCTTTTCTAGGGGGTCCTGGGAGCAGCACGGCTGCAGAGGGAGCCTGACAGCCTGCTGGTTGGTCCTGTCCACCCTGTCGTAGGTTGCTGGGTCATTTGCTTCTGAGGGCAGCCTATGTGTGGACTCAAGCTTCAGCCTGTCCTCACTGCTGCCTGATTGTGCTCTGAGGACCATTCTTGTCAATACTCCTCTGATTTATAGGTCTTGAGTTACAGTCCTGGTACAGTCCCAGGACTGACCTCAGCCTACACGTTCCACTGTCCTTCCTTCAGTTTCCAAGGTTCCCTTACCAGCATCCCCCACTGGTTTCATGTACCCCTCCCACCTCCAAAGCCCCCCTGGACCTCACCTGCCGCGCTTCTTCATCAACAAGTGAGGTTCGACTCTTAAGATTGTGGCACCGGAGCACACGGCTGTCTAGAGTGAGTTGGGAATGTGTTAGCATGTGGCCACAGAAGCAGCTCAGGCCGCAGGCCCGGGCCTAAATCAAAGCCAGTGAGGTCCTGCAACATCAGAGTCAGTGACCCCCAAGGGCATCGTCCTTGGGAGAAGCTGCTTACTGCCTCGTGTGATGCAGCTCGGTGTCATGCCACTCTTTGCCAGGGGACCCTTTTGCCTACCTGGAGATAGTAAATGAGGGAAGCTGAGATGTTTCTGAAACTCAAAGGTGTGATAGATGCACGGCTTGGTTTATACCACCAAGACTTAAAGGTTAAGAGGATTGACCCAAAAGATCATTTTTCATTTTGTTTGGGTTTCAAATGAGTAATTACCAAGAACTCCTTAATCCTCCTTATCATAGGTGGTACCAGAAGGCCAGGGAGCTAGAAGGAAGTGGACACTCCTGGAGTCTGGTTGGCCAGATGGAGGTGACGAGGAGAAGGGGCAACTCAGGGTGCACTGCCCTCCCAGTTTCCAGCCGCACGTCCAGCAACTTCCTGGCTAACCCAGAACCAAATTCTATTCACCTTCCCAAAGCCTTGTCTTCAAGATTGGCTGGGGAGGGTGGCCTCTTGTTTGAACAGAGTTCATGATTGTGATCGAATTTGAGTTGCTGGGCTAGATTCAGGCCAAGGCACGTAATACCTGGCCTGGGGTGGGGCGTGGTTGGGGAGATTTATCCTGACCATGAACAGTAGGCATAGGAAGGGACTCTCTATTCTTATTCCGATCTCTGTCATTTTTTGTACATTACCTTGATCTTCAAGTGTCCAAGTCCACAACCTAAGGAAGTCAGAGCAGAAAAATTTGTAAGAACCTGGGTCTTCAAGAGTGTCCTGAAACTACCCTACAGTAGGGTAATAATATCCTATTATTTCCCTGTGCTCTGCGGTTTTCCACTAACACAGAAGAGAACATGCAAAATCTTTTTTGTTTTGCACTATAGTAAAAATTATTGTTTGCATACATTTAGTTGTAGCCAAAAACATCTTCAATGATGTGAGTCTGCAGTTGCAACAGGAAACACGGGACTAACCAATACAGAGGAGAGGAGGGTTTCACATTCGAGGGCACAAGCCAACAGAGGCTCTGGAAATGCTTGGCGACTTACAGGATGCCCAGAGTGGATACAAGGGCTTGGCTTCAGGGTCTCCCTGTGTGGTCTGAGCACATCTGCCCAGCCTGCTGGGCAGCTTTGGCCTCCGAGTGGCTACTAAGCCTTGCCAGAGGAAGCCAGGCTCCTGCTCTTATCCCAGAGACAGTGGCAGAGCCACACACAACTGTCTCACTAAAGACAAATGACACATTTCCAATTTGTAAAAGTATTAGTGCAAGTCATTGCTACATAATGAAGAAAGCTCATCAGAATAAAATAGTAGATTGGAAGTAGAAAAATAGCTCTTCATTTGTAATTGGTTTGGGCAAACTTTGCAAAGGAGGTAAATTTCCCAAAGTTCTCTGGAAAAATGGCATCATTCCCCGCATTTACCGCATATTCATCTGTCATAGATTATGACCTCTACAAGGTCTTGCAGGTGCTCTGTGGTTAGTTTTGTGTTGCACCAGCAGAAAGATACTCAACAGTGGTCTGTCTTCCTAAGTACTTGCTTCTGTTCTACTTAAGGACAATGACTTCACCAAAATGCCACTGATTTCTGGCTTTTCCTCACTTACTTACCCTGTTCTGACAGCAGCTTGCTGCTCTTAGGCAGGCTTGGTGGTGAATGCAGGATGAGTGTCCCGCGCGGATTCCACAGAGCCCTGCACCTCCAGGGGTTCTGTTTCTCGGCAGCGAATCTTCAGACTGACAGCATGCACCACGAGAGCCACTGGGGCTTCTTCCCAAGACAGTAAGACTTCAGTGGGGACAGGGACGGAGGTGTCTCCAGTCTTCTGAGGGTGCAGGAGCAGCTCCAGTGGGAGGGGGCAGGGGGACAGCAGAAGGTGCACAACACTAGTACAGTGTGTGCACAGAAGCCCCCAAACTAGACCTAAGGGCCCTGGGAGAGAAATGGGGACCTACTATGTGGCCAGACACTGTGTCCATGGAAAGAGCAGTTACTATCCTTTTGACCCTCCTTTCTAATTGTGCCTGTCCATGGCCAGTGGACTGATGCCTTCATTCTACGACTTTATGGAGTGAAACCTGACATGGAGTGACTGAGATTCCCAATCATTGGGTTTCTCCTAAAACACAGGCACAGCCACAAACTAAATCTCTCTTCCCTTCCCAGAATACACTGAACCCGGGAAAACCCTGGGAAGTTGTGCCCAGGACAGCATGAGTGCTCTATTGGCTTTTCAAATGGAAGGCAGATACACTGTGTATGCCCATACTTTGAGCCAATTCTAGAATCCTATTATTTCCCTGTGCTCTGCAGTTTTCCACTAACACAGAAGAGAACATGCTGTTCACAGAGAATAAGTGTGCCTTCTTCTCCCACCTCTTAACTCACCACCTGTGTGACCTTGAGCAAGTCATTTAACCTCTCAGTGTCCCAGGAATTCAAATCTACTAGGCAAGAAGAATTACTCATCCTTTTTGAATTTTAATCAATTTGAGCTTAGCATGAAGGACAACTTTGGAAAGAAGTCCACAGCTGGGCCTCTTTCCCAGCACCAGGTGGTTGTGTGAGAGGCCCCACAAGTGTGAGGTTCCTCGCCCACCCACACACCTTTGGAAGGCTTGACTGCACTTCTGAGGGACCAGGATCCACAGCCAATAGCCCTGCTACCCAGAGTCCTCACCACCTTCCTGCAGTGACACCAGGGCCCCTGGAAGTCATCCAACCAGATGCCCTTGGGCCATTCAGCTCAGTCCAGGATCTGCTCTTCTCAGCCTCCCTCAAAGACTTCATTTCTTGCTTCTTTCTCCTGTGCGCATGCTCAGAAAGGGCAGGACGAGGACCCCCCTACACACCTGGTCTCCCATTTTCCATGACCTTTCCCTGCTAGAAATCAAACACAGCTGGGTCAGGGATTTTGATTTTTGCCTGGAATAGTGGCTAGCATACAATAGTGTGCAGTAAATAGGTGAACCAGCAGCCTAGGGCTGCGACACTCACATAGAGTTTGGAATACTTATGAAGATCAACAGATGACCAAGAATTATAATGACTTCCTGGTGAGAGCTTCACTCTGATCTGACTTCTCATGGGTAAGTTTGTCAGACTCACGAAGCTCTGTGCCCGTCTCCCCTCCTGGCCTTGGGCACTCACGAGGTGTTTGTTAACTGCATCAGGGATGGCGATTTTCCGACGAGCATCAGGTTAGGAGACATTCTGGCTCGCTTCACCATGTAACCACCACCGTGTAACCTCGCCATGATCCGAGGATGACAGACAGGCTCACAGGCCCTGAGGGGAGGCACTTCCTCACCACACCTGGCAGAGTCAGGCAGACGCAGCAGGGATGCTAAGCCAGGCTTCTTTCTACGACTTTAAAAGAGGTTTCTTTGAAAGAGGTTTCTTTCAAAACAAATGAAGAGAGCTCAGTACTCCTCCTCGCAGAGCCACGACAAGCTCTCTAACTCATCACAGAGCAAAGAAAGTGTGCAAGATACCTAAATGGTGGAAAAACTCAAACTTCCTCCAAACCTTGCTCTGACAACAAGTCCATAAGTAAATATCATGTGCTTAATGGAATTTAAAATGTGTTTCTCAAATTTCAATACCAAGTCCAAGGGAGTACAGATTATGTATGAACATGAATATTTGTAGCATTTTTACTCCCCTGTATTTCCAAGCATGATTTTTATTGTTTGTTATGTATTAAACTTTTGAATACCCAAGTGGTTTGTAAAAGCTGATATTAAAAATCCCAACTTTTGGATGGATAACCAAATTGAATCTGAACCCTGAAACAGCTGAGCCATATAAGATGAGTTATTTTCTCAAACAATCTCATTGAATACGCAAGGAGTTCTATGTTGTAGAAGGCAATTTTAGTGAAAGGCTCGGGAACCAGCATTCTTTAATTATCTTGACATCGCCCGGCTGTAAAGGAAATGATCAGGAAGGTAGGAAGAAAGAAGGGAAAGGGTGGGACAGAATATTGAATAAGAGTCTGCTCCTAATTCTTTTTGGAAATAGTCTATGTATGAATAATAAATGAATGAATGACCCAGGAAAAGAAAGAGGGAAGGAGAGAGGAGCAGGCCCCTGGTGGGGCTGCTGGCCAGCGGAGAAGGAGGAGGCTGCAGGAGGCCGGTCTCCGCCCCCTCTTCCCGGCAGCCCGTGAGGCCACAGTCTGGGCAACTGAGCCAGGAATAAAGCTGGAGGGCAGGGGGAACAGGACAGACAAGGGTCAGACAAGGGTCTCGGGTGCAGCCAAGGCGCGAGGGCAGAGCAGGCTGGAGGGAGGGAGCTGTGTGGTGGCTGTCACAACTTCCTGAGCAGTTCACCCGATGGCAAGGTGACGCTCTGTGTCCAGGAGTTGTCTGCCAGTTCCAGCAGTGGGTCCCCGGGGGGCAATCTGGAAAGGCTCTGGCCACAGGCCCACTGCTGTGGCGAGGACACCACTGGAGAGGTCGAACCTCCTTCTTCCTCAGGCTCCGACTCTCCCTGTCTCCTGGCCCCTGAGGGGATCCCCCCACACCCTGTCTGGAACACAGGCAGGGACAGTCCCTTCCTTTGCCCTTCCCATCACTCTATGTCCCGCTGGTTACTGTGACCCAAGGCAGCAGAGCATGGGCTCTTTCTATCCTTAGTGTACCTCTCGAGTGAGGTGAGAATCTGTGAGAACAAAACGACATTTGTCTCTTTTATTATTTCCCAAGTGGCCAGCACGACACCTGGCACACACTGGCCATGAGCCGGACACTAGTTCATGGACTGTGACACTCGTCAGAGTACTAGGTGACATGAGAAAGTCACACAATAGCAACACGAAACTCTTCGTATTATTATCACCCTCATCATTATTCACACCACACACAACAACAGAGCCAAGAATGAAGGGGATCTCGGCATCCTTCCATTCCTACCCTGTCCCAGAAGGCACTCCACCTATGTCAGAGGAAAGAGGAAGAAGAAAGAAAAAGGAAGTTCAACCAAAGGGAAGAGAGAGACAGGGAGGACGAGCCGTCATTGAAATATCATCAAAAAGCAAACGGAACTCACTTGGAGAATACTACCAGTTGGAATGCATCTCAGAAGAAAGTGGGATATAGCATATTTTAGATGCTGATAGAGAAATCTTCCAACTTAAAATTCAGTACCCACCTAAAATATCACACAAATTAGGGACAAACATTTTCACATGCGAGGAGATTAGGGATTCCAATATTCACTGACTCAGTGAAAGAACTACTAAAGGATGAGCTTCAAATGGCATGAAATGGAATCCAAACAGTGAAGAGCTCTGGGCACAGTGAGGTACACAGACAGATCAGCACCTAGGCAATCTAGACAGGCACTGACAACGGGAAGGGAGGGTCTCTGATCTGCAAGATAAGCAGAGGAAAGAGCTCCAAATACCAAAAGCCAAACCTGAGAGATGAAAGGTGGTCATTAAGAGTTAAAGTTTTCCATGTTTCTTCATCTCATTCAGGCATAGGACATAGAAGTAATTAACTTTAAATTCTGATAACTCAATTTCATTTGTAATGTTTTACTGCTTAAAATAGATCTGGGGCAAATATGGCAAAATTTAGCATTTGTTAATGCTTATTGTACTGCATTATGGGTGTTTATCGCCTCTGTACTTTTCTCTATTTTCAATTTCACATAATTAAAAAAAATCCTTTGCACATTAACTGAAAGCCAAATTAAGTCTTCTAGACAATTATTTCACACTATCCTCCCTCCACAAACTTTCAACACCTCCTCCCTCTCTCTCTCTCCCAGCCAGTGACCTTGTTTCTTGCTCCACTGAGAAAACTCAAGCCATCAGAGGAGGAGAGCTTGCAGACTCCCCCTGGGTGTTCCCTCACCCGCCAGCAAGGTCCAGGCTTCCTGCAGGCCCTGTCTCCTGCCTCTGGACTAAAGACAGCCCACCTTGCCCTGTGAGTTCCATTCTCCAGCCTATCCCCTCATTCTTCTGCCTCCTTCCCCAGAAGGTGAGAACACACCACCATCCCCAGTAAAAACAAAGACATAACTGACCTTCTCTTGCCCACACCTCCCACCTACTGCTTCTACATTTCTCTTCCACCTTTTGCAGCAAAATGTCTCAGAACCTCTGCCCTAGCTTCCTCCAACAGCCGCTCCTCATCCACTTCAGCACACACCCTCCACCCAACATCCCTGCCGCGGCCCACCTCTCCACCAGCACACGAGCCAAGCCGGCTCTCCCTCTGATCATGGAGGCCCTCCACCTGGCTAACCCCAAATCTCAACCTCCACCCCTCACCCAGCTACCAGTGACCTCCGTCACTAAATGCAAAGAGCAGCGTTCATCTTGGTTTTCCTGCCCTCCAGCCTTGGTGGCATGCCAGCCACACCCTCTTTCTACCCTCCTTGGGGGCTCTCCTCTTGTTCTCTAACTGGCCAATCAGAGTTCTTTACTCCAGAGCCCTGCTCCCTCTCAGCAATCTTCCCAAGCCCAGGGCTTGGGTGTCTCTTCACTGATTGCAGGTGTGGGACTCTAGCACCAACTGCTCCTCTGAGCTCGGGCCCCCATCCAGCTAGTCCTGACCCCTCCAAAGGGAAGTCTCAGCAGGCCCCAAAGCTGCTGCAAGTGTCCTCTCCTCATTTTGTCACTTGGCAGCCTCTGACCCCTGGCCCCCAGTCACCCAGGTTGCCCACATGAGGTTCTCGACATCTCTTTCCCAAGGCTCCACCAGCCTTGCCAAGTTCCCCTCCCAAGTATCTGAACTCTGCTCCTGCTTTCTCCGTCTGCCACCAGATTCCGAATTCCATGACCACCATGCCACTGGTATGTTCTGGCCCTTCCCTGCCTCTGAGCCCCCCCGTACGTTTCAGATACTTTATGGCTTCCAGTTGTTCTAAAACTCAGAATGCCTTAGGCCCTCTGATTTTCCAGCCTCATTTTCTACTCCTCAGTCTCATGAACCCAGTTTCAGGACCCCTCCTCGAAAGCTCTTCTTCTTTGGGCCTTAAGAAGGCACACTTCTTCCTGGCCCTTGAATGCCCAAGCCCCTCCCTCTTCCCAGTTGACTTCTACTCCCTAGACCCAGAGTCTCTCTGAGACATTTCCATTTCATTCATCCTGGAACATCTCTCCTTCCTTCACAGCTCTTAGGCCAGCTTCTAGTGGTAGCCAGGTACTTGGGTAAGAATCTGGCTAACGAGCAGTTGCTGAGAAGGGGCTGGCTCCCAAGCAGGCCTGTGCCGTCTGGTTTTGCTCAACACTGAACTCCCAGTGCCCCTCATGGAGCCAAGCACACAATAGGTGATTGATAAACATTTGCTCCTTGAATAAGCAAATTTCTATTTATGGATAGAGATGTCTTAAATAATATCCACCAAAATGTTATGAGTGAGATTAGATTTAGGGTGCTTTTAGTCTTATTTTATATTCTATATTACATTGTTTGAAAGTTTTACAGTGAACAGGTTATCATTTTTATGAAAACAATAAGATGATTTTCAAAAACCAATAAATCAATTAAATGGCATCTTTTCAAATAGAATAAGTAGAAGTCATTGGAAGAGTTGGGGAGTTGGATAAGGGGAGAGAAATGTGTACTTTAATCTAAATCTAATAAAACAGTACAAAAATTTACTGCTCTTCCTGAGTTCACCTCTGCATCAGGAACTCCGTGTCAGAGGTGGCAAGAAGGAAAATGGAATCTCATATGGAAAAAGTGACCAAGTGTGTGTTCTGCATTATGAACACTCATGGATCCTCCTCACTCGATACCCAGTTGCCATTGTGGGAAATTCCACCAGGCACCTCCCGTCTCCCAGTGCAGCTGTGGACTTGGCTGTGCTCCTGGGAAGGCACTGCCCCTGGCCATCGGGAGGTCCCTGCTGTGCTGTCCCCTGCAGCACATTCCCTCACACCTACACACATGCACACACTCTTGCACACTTACACACACTCACACATGCACCCACACGTGCACATACCCTCACATGTTTACTCACATGCACATGCATGCACAACTGTGTGACCCCAGATCTCCCAACCCTCTTCCCACCAATTCCTAAGATAGTTGGTGTGTGACTCTTTCTCCAGGGAGGGTCTCAGGGACATCAGGCCCACAGGCATGTGCCACCTTGTAGCTGTTTCAAGAACACAGAAGCCTGTGCTCACCCTCATGGGAGACCTGCAGAGGCTCTGTGAAGAGCCCCAGGAGATGGTTTGTTGTTTCATGATTAGACAAGACACACACAGGACAGAGAGCTTCTGCTTCCCACTCTGGGACTTGGCTGCAGTCAAGGCACAAACACCATTTTGTGACCAAAGTTGCAGGCCCATGAACCAAGCTTAATCAGGATGGTGGCACTGAGCCCATGACAGCACTGCTGAGCCACTGGGCCACCCAAACTGGTGTGTGCAGATTTCTTACATGGTGTAATCCTAAATCCCCTTTCTTGAGCCACTTTTTTTGCTCGGAGGAATATTGCTCCCATCAACTGAGTCATGTGCAGCTACGTGCCTGCCCCATTACCTGTGGGCTCTGTGCCTTGTCTGTGTTGACCACCTCCATGCTTAGCAGAGCCTGCAACACAGCAGTCCTGCCCACAGCAGGTGAGACGGAACCAACGTGTCTATAATGTATGGAAAGGAACCTTCATGGGTCTGAGCACCAGCCTCAGCATACCAACACAGCCACTGTTACCAGTGACACATCTTTCCCCATAAGGGATAAGTGGAGAGAGGAAGTAGGAAGGACACTGATCAGTGGTAGTAGATAAAGAAGCAGGTGGGACAAATCTTGGAATACCAGAGGGGGGAACAGTGCGAGAGTGTCCCAGGCTTAGCAGCATCATGCTGAGGCCTTGCTCCAGAGCTGAGATGAGCCAGGACCAGTGTGCAGGCTAAGCCTAGGAAACATCTAGGGACTGGTCCAAGCTGGACTTGATGCAATGTCATCCAACCTGGGGCTTTTGAGATGGGGAGAAAATGTTGAACAGACAGCTGGACACTAAGAGGGGAAAGTCCAGCCTCTGAGAGGAAACACCTGTCAGAAGCAAGTCAGCAGTAGAGCCCTCTGGCCAGGCTCCTGTTTCCTCAGAGGCCCGGAAGGGAAGCCCCGAGAGGCTGACCCATCTGTGGTTTGCATGTGGAATCTTAAAGAGGCCTCTGCTAGCATAAATCAGGGACACCACCAGAGTCTACCAGGTACTGGGCTTGGGGACACCAGGTTCTTCCCAGCCATCATTTGACAGAGGGAAGGGACAAAGAAGACTGGCCTCACCACAGTCCTCAGAGAGATCCGAGCTGCCAGGAGGTCACCCAGCTGACTCATTTCCTGGGTCTTGCCAACAGGAGACCCAGGGCCATACCCTTCTCTTGTCACTCTCTGCACCAGTGCCTCAAGGGCACCACTGTCTAGGAGACATGCCGGAGTCAGGGAGAGAGGAAAGGTAAGGCAGGTGCGTCCAGCCATTTTCTCTTGGAAACCTGTCACATGCAGGTTGAATTGCACCATGGGATCAGGACAGCACAGGCCCCGTGCCCCAGCCTGGGAAGCTCATGGCCAGACCCGAGGAGAGACGGACACTGCATCTGGGACTCCTCCCTGGTTGTCGAGCTCAGTGGCAGAGTAAGATTGCCCACACCCCAGACAAGTTCAAGGACAACTCCTCTCAGGTTGCCAGCAAGCCCTAAATTGTACCTAGTGCACCTTCCCCTCCTTTCCTGGTGCTTAGAGTTGGAAAACATTCCCTTGGGTGACTATCTTGCCAGAATGAAGAGACGCCAGGGCAGACCTTACCATGCCCTGGGTTAAGTAGTGGTGCTCGGAGAGAACCTCCAACTCCAGGCATTTGACTCTTTGTTCCATGGCTCACCATCAACCCACATAGTTAAGGTGGTAGATTCATGGGTTGTGGATTGCTGGTTGTAGGAATTTTTTCCTCCATAAAATACAGCATACAAGGGTTATAAACACACAATACAGATTATCAGACTATAAAAAGGCATAACAATACAATATGATTCATTGCTGGCATGGGCACAATATTTTGCTGGAAGATTAAAGACTATGTGACTTAAATAACTTTTATTGTAATGCTTTCAACAGATCTCCTAACAGGGAAAACAAACGGATTCTGCCTAGTGATATGACTGGTGAGTAGTACCCAATAAAATTCCCCGGAGAGCTATTCATCTCCCCAGTCTAGCTAACATGGTTCTACTTTGGTGAGTGTTTTGCAACCAGACCAGGCAGTTTCTGGGCTTCGTGATAATATACCAGTCTCACAGGATGTGCTATCGTTTGGCTAAATATAGCACGTGTCCTCAAAATAATGCCGCTGACGATGAGTACTAGTTACTCCAGCTCCTCCTCCTAGTCTCTCACAGGCACTCTTGGACTTGATCCACGAATTAATTTGTGGTGATCTGGTCCAAAAATAAATAACGTTTTCCTCTATACCGTGCCTTGATTTCACAGGGAGCAATATGCAGCCCCGACAACGCGAGCTTTGTGCAGGACCTAGGGGAGACCCCACGCAGTGCTGAGGGCTGAAGTCCTCCATCTGTCCCTGGCTGCTCCTTCAGGGTGAGAAGGAGTGTGTGTGTGTGGGGGGGGCTTGCAGCAGTGTCCCCAAAGAAGATCCGAAGCAGCAGCAGGGAGAGTTCTGGCGCCCTTCCTGGGGCTTGGCCGCAGAGCTGGGGCAGAGTCCTGCATCAGCTCCGACGGCGCCGGTCGGCTCCAGCCGCGCGTTGGCTGAGCTGCTGCGCGCGCAAACGCCCGGTTCCTGAGATTCCTTGGCAGCCTCCTGCTCTTTGTTCTTCCAACAGGAAAACAGTGTAAATAGCAGCATCTGCAACTGCTCCCGCTGCTCCGACCGCCAGCCCAATCCTCGCCCGCGCCCCTCCCTGTCGACTGCGTGGAGTTCGCGGGGGGCGCGTGCGGAGGGCAGCGCCTGCCCACCCTGGAGCAGACCTGTCGCGCTGCCAGCCGAGTCTCAGGCCGGGAATGCCTCACAGGGAGGGAGTCCTGCCCACTGCTGGGTGCCGCGGGCGCTGGTGAGGCGACTAAAGAGGGACTCCAGGAACCGCTCTGCTCCGGAGAGTGACAAGGGGTTTCACGTTGGGTCCAGATGTTTGCGCGGAGCCGGACCCAAAGTGTTGGTTTCTCTTCCCTATTGTAACTCCCCGGCCCCTGGCCTCGCTGCTGGCCCACGCCGGGAGGCCTTACTTCCGCTCTGTCAAGGCCGCACTTTTCTCTGTCTGAGCTGCGGATGTCACTGGCCTATGAATCACCCTGAAGTTCTCAAAGGCCGGATAGAAATTAATGTCGTCTTGATTTTAGAAATTAGTTGTCAGGGTTAGCACCACTCTTTATATTATTATAGCTTCCACATTATCATCCTGCGTCTCGCTCCAAGACAACCTTAGCATAAAAGTGCAGCATTCCCAACTAGGTTTAGCCCATTTTATAAAACTGTGTATCTCTCTAACACATGTCAACCCCAAGGACATAAAATGCTTCTCTCTGAGGAGCAGCCCATAATTGTGTTTAAAAAATACAAACCCACAACTCCTACGTGCACTGGAAGGGTCTCCACGTCCGGAGCCGTTGTGCACAAAATGGAGATCTTGTTCTGTCTCGCTAAAGGTTAAAACCGACACGGGTCTGACACGTCTGAGGATCAAACCAAACAGGGCTTTATTTCCAAGCAGCAATAAGTGATAGTCTTCACAATTTCAGGAAAGTAAATACAGGCTTCTAAGTTGCTCTCTCTTTTTTAAATCTATATAATTTACAACAGTTTTGCCACCCCAGCACCTGTGGGTTTGGGTCTTCATGGCCTAGACTTCAGAAGGGTACAATGTTAACACTGTTCAGGGAGCATTTTTTATTATCTCCCAGGCAGACAGGAAACAGCCAGACACGATGAAGGGAAGGGGGCAAAAACTGTCAGAAAGGAGGTGTCAGAAAGGAAGTTCCTCCTCAGAAGGTCCTCAGACCTCCCCCGGCCTGCAGGAAGGAGGGCTGCTCCCTGCCCACCCAGCGCCTCTCCTCCACAATGAGCTGGCACAACGCCACATAGGCCCGTCAGGCCACCTGCCTTTCCTGCCCGCCATCCCAGGAACAGGTCTCTCTGCCCTTCATGCCCTGACCACAAGGATTTTGGAGAAATCTTCCTCAGACTTTAGTCCCTTCTCACTGGCCCTGAAGCACGTCCTCCTCTAACTCCTTCCTGACCTGCTTTATTCCATGGGCAGCTCTCTCCAGACAGGGGCTCAAAAGCTCGTCGACCTGGCCTCACCTGTTCATTTCCCAGTAGGTCACGCATCTTACGCCCTGGCCGGGGGGAGCCCTTGAGGTGGGGACTCTGGCTTCTTCACATGAAGTTTCCAGAGGGATCTAGCTCAGCACTTACCATAGGAAGCGGCTCACAAATGTTGGTTGAAATGAATCATAATTTACAGTAATATAGATAAGTTTTACAATATCATAAAATATCAGATTTCAAGTATGAAACATAGACACCAATAAAACACTGTGAAAAGGAGCTCACAAGCCTCTCTCAGGGTGGAGCACACTCCTCGGTGGCTCCAGTGCATTCACTAGATTCTTGCAACTGTTCCCCAAAGACCACTTCCTCCTGCTCAGCACAATCACAGCAAACAAATAAACAAACAAAGAGAACGTACCATGTTCTGTGTTTTGAATGTGTCCCCTCCTACATTCAGGTGTTGGACTTACTGGCCGGTGCGATGGTACTCAGTGGTGAGGCCTGTAAGAGATGGGTCAGGAGGGATCCTCCCTCACGAGTGAGCTGAGACCCCTAAAATGGAGGCTGCAGGCAGTGGTCAGCCTCTCCCCTCCTGCCTTCCAGCAGTGGGGGCTGCAGCCCTCCTCCCATCCAGGGGATGCAGCAGCAAGCAGACAGCAGCCCTCGCAACAACCACACCTACCAGCACCCGGACCTGAGATTCCTGGACTCCAGAATTCAGGGAAAGTAAGCTTTTGTTCTTTATACCTGACCCAGTGTCGGGTGTTATGTTAGGGCAGCACAGAGAGGCTCACACCACTGTCTACCAGAGGACCAGATGTCTCTCCCTAAACAGAGAGACGCTTCTGCTCACAGTGACTGATAACAATGTCAGCTGGTGAGAGAAGGAAAGACGGCCCAGAGGAACTCTCAGGAAGAGGGACTTCCCACCAGGATTGCTGAGGGTGGAGAGCAGACCACACCATGGTGCTGTCCCCAGTCACCCACTAGTCACTTACGCACCCAGCCTTACTTATGCTCTGTGGGAGTCAGGTTTGAGAGGCCTTGGTCTGCCTAGCCCACCTCCAGCGCACCCTCCCACGTGGGCAACCTCCTGTCCTGGGTTGAGGGACTTGGGCATCTTATAATTTGATGGCAATATGAAGGGAAACCCTGAGCCAAACAGAGTTGGGAGCGACTGGACCAGGCCCCGTGCTTACACATCCCGAAATGGCTGCTCTGTGAGGACCAAGAGAGGGTGCTGCAATCCGGACAGGTTTTGTGGGTGTGAGATGCCCTGGGCGACCATTCTCTGGACTCATATTTTTACACACAGAACGGATATGCTGGCATCCTTGAAATCTTCAGGTGAACTGAATCTCTAGGAAGATGCACTGATTTTATCTTTCATTTTGGGTGCTTCCTGCTCCAGAGGAACTTCCAGAGGGGAAGAGATGGCTGGGCACTGAGATGTGGCTCAGAAGACGCTCAGGAGGACGGGTGGCACCTGGCAGGGGAAGCTGGGGGTGCGAAGGGTCCGTCACCTTCAAGAGCGCATGAGTCTTTCTTGTTCTCAGCTGAGCTGGCACCAGGCCCTCAGTCTGCACAAGCGCTGCTCCATGGAACCTCTGAGTCCCTCTGTGATGTTAGCCAAATAAGCCAATTAAACACAACATCATGTCAAGTGAATAATTTAATGAAGCGTTTATCTGCCCAAATATTTTAGATTTGTTTAATAAAAAACTATGACACCAAAGGATCTTGCTTTGGAATCATATTTTGTAGACTTAAAAATCTCACAGACCCACATGATCTGCCTCGATTCCCGTCCTCTTCAGACCGGCAAGGTGCGTCATTGACCCCCTTTTAGAGATTAAGAAATGAAGGCGAGGGGTGGGGACCTTTGCCTAATAGTAAATAGCAGACCAGACCTTGAAGCCATCTTCCACATGGAAATGTCCTCAGTGTGCTGACCGTCCTGCTAGAGCAGCTCTGTAGGATGGGGGGCCTGCTGTGGTTGCAATAGTGTTGGTACCTGAAGAAGGAGGAAGTAGTAGGTGAGATGAGTGTCACAGACGTGGGGGACCCCAGCTTCGTCACTTCAGTAGCAAGTGGAAGCAGCTTCACATGAGTGTCCTGGAGCCCACTCCAAAGCTGGCTTAGGGAAGACACACGTCGGCTTCAAGACAGACGCCATGCCCTTCCTGTACCATGCGTGGTGTGAACATGCTCCCACTGGTCACGGCGGGACTGCGATGTTCAGTCAAAAGGCTTCTCAGGCCAAGAAACGCAAATAGCCTGTGAGCTCCCTGTTCACAATTGTGTGGAGTCCACTGAGTTGAACTCACAAAATTATCTTTGATTATGTGTTTCAAAAATAAGTGAATCAATATGGAAATTTACTGAGAACTAAGTTTAATGTAAAGAAAAAATAGTGTTGGCAGTCTAGACCGGTTTCTTGGAAGAAACGTACAATCCTTGGTCATGTGTGCACCATACACTTGGCACCATAAAGTGCTTGTCATCGATGGCCTTTGTTTCCAGCACAGCTTTTGTCCCGCAGCTCACCCACAAGGAGCGTCCCTCCTTGCCCTGGTCCCATTGGCCTCTCACTGTCCCTCAGTTGGCACTCAGCCTGCAGTGGCCCCAGAGCAGCAGGTGTTAAGGGCATGGAGTCTCCACGTGAGTGGCAGCACAAGGCATCTCCCTAGGGGCAGCTGCCTAAGGCACAGCTTCCACACACCAAGTGCACAGGGCTTCCCAGGAGAGGGAGCTGTCTAAACGGCAGGACTCCTCTTCTGCGACAGTGGCTCAGTGAGCACCCTTCATTAACATACGTCCTTGGATGTTGCCTTGGCTATTAAACTGCTTATCAGGTCTCCTCCTTTCCCACCAGTTGGAGTGATGCACTTAATTCACCCATCAAATTCAGCTTCTCTACCCCGACAACTCACAGGAACTATCCAGGTCAGTTTCTCTAGATATCCTGAATGCTACCCCAAAAGTAAGAAGAGCAATCCTAGGCGTGTGCACCTGGGCTGCCCCTTCTCCACACCACTGTGGTTGACTGGAGCCTGGGGAATCATGCTTGTCACCTAGACTCTGCAGGATACCCTTGCTGCCCTGTCCATGAGGTGCTGGGCACACTGGTGGACTCAGGGACCATCTTTCTGCAGATAGTGTCAGGAGGCAGTGTGACCTCGGAGAGTGTGTACTGCCTTCATTGTAGCCATTGCCTTTCCCCTCCTGGGGTTATCTGACCGTCAACTTAGAAACAGATTTGTGTGGGTCCTTTCTCCTCCCTCACTATGCCGTGCATAAAACTAAAACTCTTCAGCTAAAAACTCTTCAGCTCCTTCTTGGAATCTGTGGAGTCTAAGCAAAGATGCCAATGGGAACAGCCAAGACTTATTCCCACGTGCAGATGCTGTTTGGTGGGCACCCTGCTCCTCCACCTAGCAGACCTGGAGCACGTCCCTTCACCCGCACTGGGTTGTGTATCTGCGGTAGTTGGAAAGTACAGTGAGGTCCAAGTGTACAGTAAGTACCTCACAGATTGCTAAGAGTAAATAAACTTGAGGGGCAGAAGTTATGAGGGTGGGAGCTGATGTGTTCCGTGAGCCGATGAATGCTGAGGAAAGGGAATTGGGGGTAGATCACGCCCTTCTTTCCTCCATTTGTTGTGTTCTGGTTGTATCTCTGTTTATGCATTGTTCTCCTTTGGTTTTTCGTGATTCTCTTGAACCACTGTCCAGGGGTCTTTCTGTCCTGCCATTGAGGGCACAGAGGGAAGACACAACACAGTGTCAGAGCTCAGGTGCCCAAGGAGGGGAGAGCTGAAGTTGTGACACCGTGACATCAGCCGCAGAGGCTTTTGTGCCCTCAGTAGAGAGACGCAGGCACCAGCCACAGCAGGAAAGAGGAGGACCTGGGTACCCCTGTCTGAGGGCTCTGGGCCACGAGCTGCTGTCTGTCTCTTCTGGACTCCTCGACGGAGTGGGGTGCTCTTGCGGGAGGAGGAACAGCAGCATGGAGACCCTGGGGTTTCTCTGGAGTCAAGAGCCATTCCCTGTGCTAGAGTGAGAGGTGCCAGCAGGGAGGCAGAGAGGGCCACCCTGAGGGTCACGGGACTTGTTGAAAAGGGAACCTTAGTGGCAGGACCCCTGAGGAACTTGCACCCTGCCCTGGATCCACTCAGCGGGGTCTCAGTAAGCGTCTGAGGAGGACGATGACTGTTGAGAGCTGATTCTCAGATAGCACCAAGACCACCCTTGGTAAGACACAATGGAACCTACTTGTCACCTTAGAAAAGGAGGCACTGTCCTTCAGGGGAAGAAACAAGACGTGAGTTTGCTGGTTTAAGGTGTGTCTCGACACAGAACTTGGTACGGATGGGTGAGGCTCTGGCACACCCGTCATGGATGGGTGGAAATGGCAAGGAGGGGGGTGCAGAGGACCTCGGGATGCTGCACCGACTGCTGAGGGGTCTTCAGGGGGTCTCTGAACCATCTAGCGTCTGCCTGGGCAGAGCACTTCCAGAAGGAAATGCCAACAGAGCAGTAAAAACAGGAGCCACATTGTCACAGACAGCAAGAGGACCTGGTCTTCAGTGTCCTGGGAATGTGGGCAGACAGTTTGGGTTCTCGTGACATTGGTCTTGACATGTGGTGACAATTCTTTATACACGTGTGTGTCTGTGGAAGGCAGGTGACCCTCCAATCCTGCACATCTTGACTTCTGCTCCTGTTCCCCCAGGGGACAACAGGAAGACAGCGTGGTTGGGGCAGGGCCAGGGCCAGGAAGGAGTGGCCAAACCATTCAGCCCCAGGACAGGGCTCTGGGGCTCGGGGAGAAAGAATGTAAAAACCAGAGCTCCGATGCCAAGGGCTTGTGGCCAGTCTGGGGGACTCTGGATTGTGTTGCTCTGGTAGGAGGATGACCGTGATCCCTCCTGCTTCTTGGTGGCTGTTTCTTGGTAAAGGGCAAAGCTCAGCTGATCATAATTGGACACGGTTAGGAGTCCTCTGCCTCCTCCACCCCTTGCCCTGCCCTGTCCTGTGAAAGGCTCTTCCTAGGCATCTCCCAGGGGCGTCCTTGCAGGCTTCTGGCTGGTTCTCGTGCTCTAACTGGGTTCCCAGAGCCGTCTCCAGTCTCCGTGGTAGACAAGGAGGCAGAGACTAGACCACAGGCCTGGCTGGGAAAGCCCACAGTGGTCAGGGGAATGATAACTGTACCCAGTTAGAGAGCCACAGGGTGCGGGAGATGTAAAGTAGCAGTGAGCAACTGACCTTCGGTGTCCCTCTCTGAAGAGACAGTCTGAGGGTGACACTCCAGGGGCAGGCTGAGGTGGTGTACCCAGCAGGCTTCCTGCACTACAGGGAAGACATCGAAAAGACTTCAACAGCTCTACAGAGAGAAGGGTTAGCCCCAAGAAGTGAGGAATAGAGCGGTGGGCGCCTGACGCACATAAGACAGGTGGATCGCAATGTCCTGGTACTCCATCAGGTCCCTGTGAAGGCTCCTGGGTTCTCTGTAAGAAAATGATGTTTTCAAGACCAAGCTCAACCCCAGAGAGCTTAACATAACAAAAATATGGAGAAGCAAACACACTAGTTATGAAATCCCAAGGGGTGGGACTGGAAGAGAGTCCCCCAGCAGGACACAAGGCTCTCTTGTCCATAGAAGAGCTGACTTACATGACTGTCATGGTTTGGATATGAAATGTCCCTTAGAAGCTCATTGTGAGATAATACAAGGATGATCAGAGGTGAAATGATCAGATTATGAGACCCATAACCTAATCAGTGGATTAACCTGATGATACAGATTAACTGGGGAGGTAGGTAGGCAGATGGGGTGCGGCTGGAGGAGGCAGATCACTGGACATGCTCTTGGGGTGGTGTTTTTTCCCTGGTGAGCAGAGCTCTCTCTGCCTCCTAGCTGCTTTCCTTCACCACACCCTTCCGCCATGACTTGCTGCCCAACCTTGGGCCCGGAGCTATGGAGTCAGCTGACCATGAACCGAACCTCAGAAACTGTGAGCCAAAATAATATCTCTCCTCTAAATAGCTCCTGTCCAGTATTTTGGTCATAGTGATGAAAAACTAACTAAAACAATGACACTAAGAGTTTGTGGACTATTCAGGCCCAACACAATATCCTGAGAAGATGTATACCCGTGCAAGTCACAACTCCCTCCCGCAGGGGAGAGGGTGACCGTCCAATGGCTGCAGAGCCAGTCTGAAGCCTGGGGTTGGAGGAGACCCCTCCCGTAGCTGTGAGCACACCGAGGGCCCTGGAATCCTTCAGAGTCGTCTCCAGTGTGGATTTTTCGAGATATCAAGCTGGCACTCTGACAGGCAGAGTAGGAGGACCCCGAGTCCCACTGTGCCTTCGGTACTAGGATTCCCACGGTCTGTACTTCAGGCTGATATTAACGGGAGTCAGGTTAGAGAAATGCCCCATGTTCCCGTGTCACCGTTGCCGACCCTCATCCCACTCAGCGTGGCCAGCAGTGTGCCCAACCTCTCTGCAGTCACGTCTAATCGTCGTGGAAGCAGCGCAGAGGCAGGTGCCGTCATCTTCTCCGCTTCACAGGCCTCATCTCTGAGGCTTGGAGGCATGAATGACTGCCCACTGCTTGGGGACAGAGCCAGGATCCCTCAGGGCAGCCGGCCCCGGAGCTCCCAACCGCACCCTGAGCTCCACGCTTGGTTTCCTTCCCCGGGTTCCTCCCAGAGCAGAGGGAGGGTCAGCTTGGCACTTGCCATCCATCAGGGGAGACCCTCACTGGGAAGGAAGCAGGAGGTAAGGGGTGGCCAAGTGCTCATGGGTGGCGTGTGCCCGGCCGGCATTGCCCCCCCCCCCGGCTCTGAGAAGAAGACAAGAGGAGAGCTGTCTGTGTCCCTCCTGTCCTCCTTGTGCTGGGGCAGCCAGGGAGCTGTGGCTCTCCCCTGCCCCAGGCCAGGTGTCCTGCACTTCATGGTAGGAAATCAAGGCTCAGGGGTGACCCGCTGCCCTGGCTAGGACACGATCCCAGTGCCTCTTAAAGTGGCTGCTCTGGCTTCAAGAGCTGCCTAAGCAACAGAGAGGGTGCCTGGCTGTCTCCCTAAACACAGGGCCACACCCTTGGGGATAGTTCACTGGGCTGGGGCCACAGGGGCTGCCCCGGAGGCCCAGAGCATGCAGGCCCATGAGAGCTGCCAGGAGGCCAGTCCACTGCACGTGGACCAGTTAGTCCTTCCTGGAACTGCTCACGGAAGGCAGCTGTTTGGCCAGGAAGAATGTCTGGGCGTGGGGACAGAGGAGGAAATGGCTTCACACCTAACATGCCCAGGTAGATCTCGACTAGCAGTCATTCATTACGCAGGGCTGCCAAACACTCGTCTGGCTCCACCAAGAAGTTTCCTCTGGCTGTCAGCACGTGTGACTCGTCCTTGTTGACACAGGTTGATCGACTTTCAGCCTGGCTTCTCAAGGACAACCAGAAGGGAGCAGAGTCCAGTTGGGTTCCCTGGCCTACAGTGGATCGGCAGAAGGAGCAACCGTGGTGTTTTCTGGGACAACATCTAACTCTTATCGAGTCACATTGCAGCCAGGGTTCTTGGAACAGTTCACACGTGTTCCCTTATTTCATTCCCACGACACTGTGAAGTCAGTTTACACGGTTTCCCTTTAGAACTTCTAACAACTGTGCTCGCGGAAGGGTGCCGCACAAGGGAACTTGCAGAACAGCAGAGACGGTTGACAACCAGGCACCCTCTTATTTCTCTTGAAAAGCAGAAACCTGCAAAACTGGGATTTTTCAGGGGGCAGGAGGTGGGCTCAGGATAGCTCTATAACATCGGTGTTACCTCCCCCTGTGAGAGGTCGGAAACTGAGGGCCACTTGAAACCAGTTTCTCTCTAGTAGGATGCTATCTGGCCTCCACAGCTGAGCTCTCTGGTGGGGGCAGTCACTAGCCAGTGGGAGAGGTGAGGGGAGCTTATGAGATGGCAGGCCCTGGGTCAGAGGGAGGGAGGGCGTTGGTCTCCTCATCCCTCTGTGTTCTGAGGAAGTGATACCAAGTTCCGAGTTTGGGATTGGGATCAGCTCTTAGACCAGGGCGCTTACAGCCTGCTACGGAACACAAAGGGTGCCATTCTCACCCATTGGTTTCCTGGGGCTGCCGTAACAAACTGTCCTAACTGGGTGGCTTAGAATAACCAAAATATCTTCACACCCTCATGGGTATCAAAGGTATCAACAAGACCTTGCTCATTTCCAAAGCCCTGAGGGAGAACCCTTCCTACATCTTTCAGCTTCTTGTTGTCTATCTGGCTGTGGATGCACCCCTCCATCTCTGCCTCAATCTTCACACGGCCTCCTCCCGTGTCCACCTGTGTCCTCTCCTCCTCTTACAGGGGCACCAGTCGCTGCCCTTGGGTCCACCCTGATGCAGTATGACCTCCTCTTAACTTATTGCATCTACAAAGATGCAGGTTACATTCCGAGGTCCCAGACAGATGGGAATTGGGGGGAAACTATCTGACCCAGCGACATGACCAGAGAAGCTCTATGGACGAGGAGAAGCACACAGTGGGAGCACAGTAGCCTCCACTCCTCCCTTGGGGGGTCCAAAGCTGTAATCCTCTGAGGTCTGAGCCAAGAGGGAAGTTAGGCCTGGAGGGATAGGGTAGTCTGGAAACTGAGTCACTCAGCAAATTCTCTCCAGGTTGTTGCTGGGTTTCCCAGACAGGTGCACCTGTGGCCTCTGACTGTCTGCAAAGGGCAGGCCCAGCGCTCCAGAGCCCAGTGGCCCTTGGTACTGAGGCTGTCCACCCGTGGGGGTGTGAGCAAGGCATGCATGTGTGACAGAGGCAAACTGAAGAACAGTCAGATGTCCATAAGAAACGAAAATATAGCAATACACAGGTCACCAGCCATGTTTTTTTAAGGATCATGTTGTGTAAATATTCAGCATTTTAAAAATGATTCATCACTTTGGATTTTTACCCTCCAAAATGCCTGCAGGATGGGATTTTGGCAGCACTTGGTCTGATTTCCATTTCCAGAAATAAAAGACACACAGAAAGTGGGAGAAGCAAAACTAAATGGCTCAAAGGATCTTGGCCAATGGCAACCTGACTGTGAGCCCTTGATAGGACCTGTTCTCCATGGAAACTTCCAGATTGCACTCAAGTAACAGTATGGTAATGTCTTGTTGAGGAAAAAATGTCAGTGGTCTCCTGACACGCAAGTCTTTATTAAAAAAAAAAAAAGTTAA
Source organism: Marmota monax (assembly GCF_021218885.2). Classification (NCBI taxonomy): domain Eukaryota; kingdom Metazoa; phylum Chordata; class Mammalia; order Rodentia; family Sciuridae; genus Marmota; species Marmota monax. The sequence goes on along the minus strand of NW_026692826.1, from coordinate 8,154,079 downwards.
ATTCCAGTTTTGAGGAAATTATTAAGATTTTCCACAAGTGTCAAACAATGAGTGAATTAACTTGATTTGCTTATCTTTCCATCCTCAACTACATCTAAGTGTCATAAAAATTTGGGACCAGTTTTGTCAACCAGGAAAAATTAAAATGTAACAAAAATCTACCATTTCTAGAACTTTCAGCTGTGAATTCCAGACTCCTGCCTGGACTCCACGCCTTCACCCAGGGTCTCTTGGCACCTCACTGAAGGCCGGAGCTGGGGCATGTGCCCGCCGCTCTCTTCCCAGGTGCTCCCTTCCTGCTCCTGCCCTTCCCACCCCTCCCTTCCCTGCATTCCTGCAGGCCCCCAGCCCAGGCTGCTCTCACCGCAGGACCCACCCTGAAGTAGACTCTTCTACAGGGAAGGCTGAACATCCCTTGGGGCCAGAAGTGTTTGGGATCGTGGACGTCTCTGGATTTTGGAATATCTTCATATTCACAACGAGAGCCGAGGCTAAACATGAAACTCACCTGTGTCTTATACACACGGGGCCTGAAGGTGATTTTTAAAACATCTCTTCTGAGTCTGTGACTCAGAGCAAGAGATGAGGTGTGGCGTTTCCACTGTGGTGCCAGGTCACTGCTCAGGAAGTGCTGTATTTTGGAGTGTCCAGCTGCCCCTCCCTCCACGAAGTCCCAGAGCACTTAGCTGCCTCAGCTCTTGTCACCCATATGCCAACCTACTTCCTGCTTTCAGAAGGGTGCGAGTCTTGAACTTGTCCTTTCAGTGTGTCTGTCCCCAGCACGGAGCGCAGGTGGGGTCAGTCTAGGCGTGCTGGATTGCTAGCACGGCCAGCTGCAGCTCCCAGTGCTCAGACACCCCACCCTCCCTTACCCTCCAGGAAAGCCAGCGTGCCTGAGGGCCCCTCCTCCGGTCACTGCTTCCCCTGGGAACACCTGCTCTCTCTGAAGTCTTGCGTGGTCTTCAAAGCCCCCATCCCATGCCAGCTTCTTCCAGAAGACGTCTTCATCCCTGTGCGATCTTGCTATGGCTGCCAGAACAACGCCCATGAATGGGTCAGCTTGCCTCACCGTCCTGGAGACCCAGGTGTCAGCAGGGCTGGCTCCCTCTGAAGCCAAGAGGCAGAGTGGCTCAGCCTCCGTCTGAAGTGTAGATGGCACCTTCTCCCTGTGCTTTGTACATGGCCTTCCCTGTAGAGGGATTGTCCAGCTGTGCTGGGTTTGGACCCACCCTAATGACCTCATTTTCACTTAAGGACCTCTTTAAAGGCCCTGTGCCAAATACAGTCCCACTCCAAGGTATAGGGGTCAGGATTTCAACCTACAAATTCAGGGGGTGGGACACAGTTCAGTCTGTAGCCCCAGCTCACACCCTATTAATACAAATTCCCTCACCCTTGAAATCCGCCTCTCAGACTCCTAGGTTATGGCCCCAAAAGGAACCACACCTTGGCCTATAAGTGCTCCAGCCCAGATTTCCCTCCCTGTTTTTCACTCCTTTTTTTCCAAATTGCAAACAAAGCATCTGTCCATTGCCAGCTGCCGGCCTTTAAATGTATTCGTTACCATCTCCTTGAGCGGAAGGCTGGCCATACCTGTGTCCAGGCGCTCCCTGCAAACAGGAAGCCAAGCCCCCCACAGCCTGAGACCATCCAGGGAGAGGGCTCAGAGGCAAATATGTAGGCCTTCTTTGGAGATTTTTTCCCTTCCTGAGAAGGATCATACAGAATCAACTCACTAAAAAAGAATTGTCATAAAATCTCACACCATTGACTTGTAAATGGAATTGAATCTGTAGAGTCTACATAATGATACCATCAAAAAGGAAGAACTATCACATTCGTATAACAGATGAGATATGAAATGACTACCATGGCAGATGAACACCCCAGAGGTATTGTGCTGTATTCTACTTGCTGCGTTGATATCCCTGGTTTCTCTAATTTTAGTTATTTTTTTCCTCAGGTCTCAAGACAAGAGCAGAAAGACTTTTTCTCCCTCCTAACAAATCACCTCATACAGAAGTCAATAATATAAATACTTACATTTCTGGGGTCAGTGCCGGGGCTTTATTAAAACTGATTTTTCAAAATGCACTCTCATTGTGGCTGCAGCTGCAGGGGACCCTGCCACCAAGAGCTTCCCCTCACCCAGCGACGGCAGTGGGGCCCTGGGGGAGGAAGAGTGGCCTAAGACAGGAGCTAGGTGCTGGGGCTTCCCAGGGTCAGCCCCGCAGCCGGGACATCGGGGCAGCAGGCAGGGGATGTGCTCCCTGGGTCCCTTGCTGAGGTGTCAGCCTTGATCCACAAGCACCTCCATGGCTCAGGCCGCCCCTCCTGCCTCCTCTGGGCCTCGTGGTGAGTGACTGCTTAATCAGCAGCAGGTGCTTCCTGGGGGCTCCTACCTGAACCTGGAACTCTGTGCTACAGGACAGGATAGGACACCTGTGTCCAGCTGCCCACAGTCTATGCAGAGTGGAGAGCACAGGCCCTGCCCATGTTTCCCAGGTGGCACTGGGTTTCCTAAGGGATGGGGCCTATTTGCCTTCAGAAATGCTTTTTGTGGTCCTGGTCCCCGCTGGGAGCAGGTGACCTGGGCCTGCCTTACTCCCATCCTATCCACCGCCCACATGGCTCCTCTGCTCCTCCTCAAAAATAATTGCACTCCAGACTTACAAGCTGGAGGATCCTGGCTAAACTGAGTGAGTGGGCTGATTAAATATGACTGGCCCCGGGGGCCAGGCTCCTTCCCATGAAGTGCAGTCAGCCTGCTAACCAGAGAACACCAGCCTGGCCAGCTAACGGAGGTTACCGAGGAAGCAGCCTTCCCCGTTGGAAGCAGGCCAGGGTTTCCACGACCATCTCACCCACTGACAGACCAGCGAGGACAGGAAAGACGTGAGCGGGTGCACGGGAAGTGGGGGGCACAGACCAACACAGGGAGAGGGGAGCGCGGGGAATCTCCCTGCAGGAACCGCAGGAGTCCAGGAGGAAAATGTGCTCAGCACAGCAAGGAAGCATAGCCAGGGCTTGAGATAGACACTCGGGTTAAGAAGGCCCCAAGAACACATGCACACACACACACACACACATGCATACACATTCACATACACACATGCACACATGCACATGCACACACACACATACACATACACACACATGCATACACACACATATATACACACATGCATATATACACACATACACATACACACACATTCACATACACACATGCACACATGCACATGCACACACACATACACATACACACATATATATACACACACATGCATATATACAAACATGCATATACACACACATGCACATACACACATGCACATACACATGCACATGTACACACATGCATACACACATGCATATACATATATATATACACACATGCACACACACATGCATACACACATATACACATACTCATACACACATGCATACACAAACATACACACACATGCATACACACATGCATATGCACACACATACACATGCATACACATACATGCATACACACATGCATATACACACATGCATACACACATACACACACATGCACAAACATGCACATACACATGCTGAACCTTCCTCCATCCATCTGGCCTTCTAATTCCTCATCATTCTAGTCAACCCTTTACTTAGCTTAGTTGTATCTGTGCCTCCTAGTCTCTTTATCAAGGTTTAAGAATAGGTTGGGTTTTCCATTTTTTTGTTTTGTTTTATAATTTTCCAAGAAGGTTGCAAGGGAAAAAGGCATATGTACTTTAAAAAGAGATTGCAAAGTGTCAACTCTTGCCCCAACCCCCACTACCTTTCTTTTCTAGTATAAAAGCAACACATATTCTTTGTGCAAATTTTGAAAAAAACATAGGAAAATATAAAAAAGGCAAAAATTTTCCACATTTCTTTCTCTCAGAAATAACCAGTTTTATTCCAGAAAACTTATTTCTATGCTTATTGTCACTGACCCAAAAGAAAAATAAGGGTGAACATGAATACAATTTATTTTATAAAGTTAAGATGGAGCAATATGTACTTCTGTATACATTGTTCTTATTTACTGTTATGTTGTAAGGATTTTCTTAGGACTCTTTGAGAGCATGGTTTTTAACAGCTATAAAATATTTTTAATGAATCTGTCATAATTTCTTTTTCCATTTCTCTGCTTGTAGACATTCAGAAGGTTTCTAGTTCTCTCTCCTAAGTCATTCTGTGATGACTGCCCTGCATGCTTCCCGTCCTCTCTTCAGGATATGTTCCTAGGTGTGGATCACTGAGGGGAGGGGCCGGCCTTCCTGAGGCCATGTCTCCAGGGCTCCAGGTTGTGTCTCCACGTCCCCACCACACCCCTATGGAGTTCCTCCCAGGGCGCCCTCTCTAGTGGGAGAGGAAGCATCCTGGAAGACTGAAACGCATGCCTTTGGCTGGTGAAAACTATTATTTCATATCTAACTAGATACAAAAGGGGCTGCATGCATCGTGTTCGATTTTAATTTCTTTTGCAACTTGTGTGACTTTAGAAACTAGACACTGGTATTTTTGTTACTCATTTGCAGCATTTCTTGTGTTATAAGACTTAGCAATGCCTTATTATCATCAAGGCCACATATTTTTGAGTTTGAAAGTTGTCTTACAATTTTGTATGGGACATTTGTTGGTATTTTAAATATTGTTGATAGTATGAATCCTTATAGAATTAATTCATTTTTCAATCTGTTCTATTTCTTTTATTCTTTGGAATTTCTTTACCATCTCCAGTCAATTTCATATATCACCAACAAAAATGTCTTTCTATTCCTGTGTATTTTTTATATTTAACTTCTGAATCTAGGAAAACTTATTTCAGTGCATAGAGCAGTAGGACGCTCACTTGGGTTTACTGTTTCCCATATGCCAACGTGGAAGAGCCACTGACTTGAGTGATGTGTTATTTCCACTGTGGTTTATGCTGCTCTCCTTACCACAGTCAAAAGTCTTACATACCCACACTCCTTTTCTGGATGATTCTACAAATCTGATTAGGTATTTTTTCATCAGTAAAACATGTTTAATTTTAGCTTCATAATATGATTTATAATATAGACTATGTGTTTATATAATATAATAGATGCAATATATTTATAACATAATAATTCTATAATATCTGATAGGTAGTTTTCCATCTGAACATTTTTGCATCTTTAAAATCATTTTTACAAAATGCTCAAACACTTTGGAACAATTTGTCCATTTCCTACAAAAGTGAGACATGAATTTGTCATTTGCCCCAGTAATTACACTCCTGAATATCTGCCCAAGAAAAATGAAAGCAATAGGTTGACATAGACTTGCACACAGGTGTTTACAGTAGCAAGACTCATGGTAGCCAAAAGAACGGAAAGACCCCAAATATGCATCCAACTAGAGAAGGCATGGACAAGGGGCAGGGCACAGCAGTGGAGGATCAGGGCATGAAAGAAGGGGCTCTGTCGCATGCCACAGGGGCAGGGACCCTGAAGGCATCACATTCAGTCTCCAGGGGTCTCAGGGGTGAGACTTTGTTCACATGGAACGTCTAGAATGGGTGAGTCCACGGGGACAGGGAACAGATCAGAGGTCACCAGGGACTGGGGACACAGCCAACAGTGCCTGGAAATGGGGATGGCGCTCCCTTGGCTCAGTGGAGGCACCCCAAAAGCAAGGTGCTAGGGACAGGTGCATAGCTTTGTGAATTTGCCCGGTGAGTCCTGCACTGAAAATGGGGGGATTTTGTGGTGTCTGAATCACACCTCAACGTTGCTATCCAGACCATTTCGCTATGTACTGATTCAGAGGATTTTACGATCATTTATTGGTCTCCCAGAAAAGTCATCACTATTATACTAAAGCTTAAGGAAAGTATCTATATCTACACTGGCAATTGGGTACCCAGAAATGCTACGCATTTTTACTCCTTAAACTCTCTCTGCATTACTGAGTCATTCTCTTCACTTCCCCCTACTTTTCTTACAGGGAAATACATTTTCTTTGATTAATGTTATAAATTGCTGCCACAAATATTTCAAATTTATTTTAACTGGTACATAGAAAATTATTTTTGTACCTATTTAACCTTCGTTTTCTTACTTAATCACGTTCCTTTTTTAATACTAAGATTCTTTTTGTGTTGCAAGTACATGATTGTAGAGACTTCAGAAATTTACCAGACCTCTTCCTAATAACTGTTGTTATTCCCTCTTCCCTGGCTAGAACCGGCAGCATAAATTAGAAGAATAATGCTGAGAGCAAATAAAATTGCTTTATTCCTGATTCTTCTTTTTCTGGCACTGGGGACTGAGACCAGGATGCTCCCCCACTGAGCTGCATCCGACCCTTTTTATCTGTCATTCTGAGACAGGGCCTCACTAAGTGGCCCAGATTGTCCTCCATCATGCCATCCCCTTGCCTCAGCCTCCTGAGTTACAGGGATCAGTGTACCCAGCCTCTCACTCCTGATTTTAATGGGATGTTTTTCCATTAATCCTAATGTTTACTTTTGGCTCATAGTAACTTTTGAAGACTTTTTAAATTCTGAAATAGCTACTGACTCATTGAAAGTTGCAAAAATAGCAGTGAGAGCACCTGTCATTTGCCGTGTTCCACTGGGTAACCCTTTTCCAAGGGTTGCACAATATTAAAACCTGGAAACCAACACTGGTAGGAGGTGGGCACAGTTCCATGCTCATTTGTCATGTGTGTGGACCTGCCCAGCATCAAAAAGATCTCCCCTGCCACCCCTTCCTAAGCCAACCACCCAGCCCTCATCATCCCCAGCTCCTGAGAACTACAGATCTGCTCTTTACCTCTATAATTTGGTCATTCAAAAATGTTACATAAGTGGCACTGTGCGTACACTCTGGAGATGGGCTCCTTCCACTCATGGTGACGTCCTGGAGATCTTCCAAGGGGCTTCCTGTGTCAGTGTCCCTCAGTGCTGTAGCATCTCAAGGTATGGACATACCACAGCTTGCTTAACCACGCGCCTGTCAGGAAGCTCCAGTTGCTTCTAGTTTTTGGCCCTGTGGACAAACCACTTGGAGCAACTCTGCAGGTTTTGCACAGAGGTATTTTTGTTCCTGTGGGATGAGTGCTCAGGTGTATGGTTGCTGGGACACAGGAGAAACATGTGGCTGGTTTTTAAAGAAATGCCCAACTGTTCTGTAGGACCTGTGCCATGTCCACTCCCAGGCACTGAGCAGCAGATCTGCACCTTCGCCAGCGTTCTGCGTTGTTCTGTCCCACACAGGCTGGTTTCATAAGTACGTGCTAACTTCCTGTGGCCTTGAGTTGTGTTTCTCTAGTGCTGGGAGCTGTCCCACACCCTTCCCAGTGAATGTCCCTTCCGTCTTTTGCCCATTTCCTATTGGATTGTTCATCTTTCACTGTTGAACTCCGAGAGTGCTTCCTGTATTCTAGGTGGGAGTTCTTTATCAGATATGTGGTCTGCAAATATTTTCTGCCTCTCTGTAGCTTGTCCTTGGGTCCCTTTACCAGGTCTTTTGAGCAAACCTTTCAATATGGAGGAAGTGCAGTCTGAGGACTCTGGTTTCCCATTACGAACGTGCCTGTACTTTCATGTACATAAGAGCCCTGCATCAAGTCCTACAATCATAGCTTCTAAATCACAATTTTACGGAAGTTCTGCAGTTTTGTTTTACATTTAACTGTACGCTCTGTTTTGTGCGAGGCGTGTGGTTCAGGCTGCGGTTTGTCTTCTACCTGCTCATATGCAATTGTGCCAGTAGCATTTGTTGAAATGTTTTCACTGTTAAAATGCCTGTACATCTTTATCAAACTCCAGTTGGTTGTGCTGGGTGAGCTTCTGTTCATCGGTTCTGCTCCACTGCTCTGTGCCTGTCCCTCCAACAGCACCAGAGTCTAGAGTGTGGTAGCTGCACAAAAAGCTTTGAGTTTGGGTATAGTACCTCTTCAGAGAGAATTAATATTATTTTTACTTTCCAGTTACTCTGTCTTTCAATATAAATTGCAGGATAATCTTGTCTCTATAAAAAAAATTTCAGACTGGGATTTTGGTGTAAGTTTTATTAAACCTATTTTGTTTATTTGGGAGGAACTGATGACTTTTCTATGTTGTATCTTCCAATCCATGAGCACATTCTCTCTCTCTGATCATTTAGATCTTCTTTGATTCCTTTCATCCATGTTTTATAGCTCTCAGCATCCAAGTTCTGTACATTATATTTTAGATGTACAATTGCTTTCAGCATCCAAGTTCTGTACATTATATTTTAGATGTACAATTGCTTTCAGCATCCAAGTACTGTACATTATATTTTAGATGTACAATTAAGTATTTCATTCTTGCTAAGAAACCATGAAATAAATTGTATTCTTAATTTTGCTTTCCAAATATTCATTGCTATTCTACAGAAATACAATGGATTGTCTGGGTCCTTGGCCTGTGTCCTTGGACCTTGCTGAATTTCTTCTGGATGATTTCAATGATTTTAAATTCACTGAAGATTTTTATGGCCCCAGTTATGATGCGTCTTGGTATGTGTACTGAGGCACTTGGAGAGAACGCATACTCTGCTGGCTTTGAGTGCATTACTCTATAAGCGTAAATTAGATCCCGTTGGCTCAGGTGCTGAGGTGCTCTTCCTACACTTGCAGGTCCTGTGTATGGGTCATGCCTTCTGCCTCCTAACTGTGGCTACTCTGCATCCTGTGTAAGGGAGTTAGACAGCACGTCCCTGTGTGATGGCTATTTCACAGAGCACAGTGTGCTCAAGGTCCACCCTGTTATAACATGAGTCAGGACTTCCTTCCTTTTTAAGGGTGAATAGTGTTCCATGTCCAAGTTCATCTTGGATGCTGTGGGATTTGTCTTCTGTTTCTTTGTGGAAACATCAGTGGAATCTGGTGATACCACTGAGCTACTGCTAACCGTGCACCACCAGAATCCAGGAGTCCCTCATAGGCTTCACAATGGGCTATAAACTGCAACTTAAAAAAAAAAAAGTAGTCCAATTTCTGAAGTCAGTTTTACCAAGCAATAGAATAAAAGAACTAGTGAATTCCATTTTTGATAGAATGAACATTTCTATTATATAAATCAGATTAGTCATCCTGTGGTTAACGTACAGAAAACAGTTTGAAATTCTACATTATTCACATGGTAGAACAAAACAGACCCATCAATTACTATCGACTGAATTTTTACATAATTACAAGATTCTTACAAAAAAACACATTATTGTTATTATCATTCACGCCTAGAAATTTGAAAAGCCAAAAAATTGTGAGTTTTAAAGGAGTATAAGAGGAGAAAGCCATAATTTAATGCATGCACGCATATTAATTGAGTGCGTAAGTATTTTCTCTTTTTAGTGTGTTGAACATATAGACCAGGAAGGACCAGCCAGGGATGAGGAGGGAGAGAGGAGGGAGGGCGGCCCAGGACTGGAGGGCGGGGAGGGGAAGGAAGAGACCCTCCCAAGTCTGACCCAAGTCCCCACCCACAGGGAGGGTTGTCCTGGGAGACTCCCTGGAGGGCTGGCAGTGACAGTCTGGGCTCAGCGTCCAGTCAGCTAATGCCCGGCACAGTGTAGGCCACTCCCCATGCTCTGCCAGCCCTGATTTTGGCCTAGATACAAGTGAGTTCTTCTTCATTTTTTTCTAATGTTCTCTTCACAGAGACAAGGAATGGAGAACTCCCCTGAGGTGAGGAGGACACCGGACAGAGTGGGGACAAAAGACTCCTCCTGCTCCAAAGACTGCCCAAGACACAGAGGCAGAAGCTAGAGGCCATCGCTCGCGTGGAAGAGAGACTTTAAAAGCCCTGATTATCACGGGAATGTACATTTGAGGACCTTCTACAAATATAATTCAATCCAAAAGGCTTTTTCAAGGTTAATGAATATCAGTGAAAGTTATAAATTAGATGTTTCTAAAATGTAAACTGGACCATTTTTAATCAAGGTAAAAGAACTATTTCAATTTCTTACGAAAATGAATGCTAAGATGATCTTAAGTCCAGAATAATTTGAACATCTAAATTTGCACAATGTACTCTCCCTACTCAGTAACCATTCAGCATGGCCATTGTCCATTAATCCCCAGTTAATACCTCATTAATAATCTCAGAACTCATATGATATGACCATACTCCCAGGAAGAGGACCCCAGTTCATGCCCAAACTGTCTAACTTAATGTCGTGTTTGGAATAGGAAATGGATTGGTGATAAAGCACAGAAACCACGTGAGGACACAAATCCGTGTTTTCCTGAACTCAGTTACCTTAGGTAAGAGGAGTTGGTTTCCTGAATTCTTGAGGACCTAGCCGTGGGGTTGCTGGGGGAGGGCTGTTTAGTTTGGCTGCATTCCCTACCCCAACTCTTGCTCCAGGGCGAACTCTAAGTTGTGTTATGGCTTGGATCTGAGGTGTACCCCCAGCTGTTTCTGCAGGAGGATCCAGAGGTGCCATGACTGGGCTGTGAGAGTTACCCAATCACGCGTCCCGGTGTGACTGACGGAGACAGTGGTAGCTGGATGCGGTCCATCTTCCTGAAGCCCTTCCCCTCTTTCTCTCTGCTTCCTGGCCACCATGAGCTGAGTAGCTTCCTCCCACGACAGCCTTCTGCCATGACCTTCCGCCTCATCTCCCACCAGAGCAATGGAGTTGGGCAGCCACGGACTGAGCCTCTGAAACTATGAGCCAAAATAAACTCCGCCAGGTTTTTCTTGTCACATGTTTTGGTGACAGTGACACATAAAATGTAACCTGAACTTCAGAGCTGAGGGACGTGTTCCCAAGTCAGAAATGAGGGTTTCTCATGAGACACTTCTCTTGTTGATAGGCCTTGCCTTTTGTAAATTGGATGGCTTCACATTATCTGGATGGCTTCGTAGTCCCTGCTAAGAGTTATGAAAATAACAATTCAGAGCTTACAGAACATTCTGCTCGTGGCTCTGTGGAAGGGGGTCTCTGCCACAGTTAGCAGCGCGTTGGCATCTTATTTACCATCAGAGGCATATGATGTCCTTGTGAGGCTTAATCAAGGAAATATTCATGAAAACACATCAGACTCTTGTCTGGCGTATACCAAGTGCTTAAGAAACATTTGTTTCTGTTATGATCTTTCCAGAAAGAGATTTCAGATCTGTTAAAAACAAAAAAAAAAAAACACCACCGTATGTGTGGAATGCAGCACATCCATATGGACATCAGATGATGCAATCAGGGTTAAAATACCTGCCCTCGACAATACAGTCCTGATTGAGTTCAGTGTGCTCACCACACCGGACTCCACACACTGATGGCACACACGCTCCCCGGGTCAGCGATGACACGTGTGCCATCACATCACCTTCTCAGGGAAGACAGAGACCAACAGGACAGAATCACCACCGAAAGTCTGCTTCTAAGATTAAGAGTTCAAATATTACTGTCGATTCTCCTTCACCCAACATTAGGAAAGTTTAAAGACTAATGGATGGAAAAATGAGTACTTGAAAAAAAAAGCAATATTTCACTTGCAGGAACAGTAAATGAAAACAGTGTTTACAATCAATATTCCCACCCCCCTTTCATGAAACTTTTCATCTCTAAAATACCCTGATTTTATTTCTGCACATTGTTAAAGTGATTTGATCCCAAACTGGAATCTCATATGCCCAACATTTAACCCACAGAAAACTCTGCCAGCCTGGTTTTGAACCCTCAGTCACAGGAGCTCTTAATGCAGATGCTGACAGACCCTTAAGTAGAGCCACGTGAATGGCACCAATGATAATAAATATGAGGAGTGATTCCCAAACCGAAGATGGGCAAATAGTTACCCAGCTGCTGCAGAAATAGCAAGATAGAATTTTTTTTAAAAAAAAGGAGAAAAGAAATTAAATGAAATGGATATTAGCTGGAAACATCTGTGTTCACCACAGAGCAAAATGCATATTCAGCAGCCAGTTTATTGGCTCTTTAGAGGATGTGAATGGTGCATTGTAAATAATGACCTGCCTGTAATAAATCCCAGTGAAAAAGAGAGGGGCCCTGTGTGTTCCTCCCACATTCACACTGCTGGGTCCCTGCTGTGAGTGATGATTCACAGCAGTCACAAATTCCTGTTTTCAAAATGGTATTGTATACTCCAGGGCTTTCATTAAGTTTTACACTAGCTGAGAAATTTAAAACTTGAGAGAGAAAGAGAGGGGGAGTAAAGGAGAGAGGGAGAGGGAGGGACAGGAAGAGAGAGGGGCAGGGAGAGGGAGGGGGAGAAGGCGAGGAAGGGGTGACATGGCGTTTGGTGCTTGGCCCTGGCTCCCCTGATGGATGCCCTGGGGTGTGCCTTCCAAATGGCCCCAGAGCCTCCCATCCTTCTTCCAAGTGGAAATCCAAACTGAAAGGCGAGAGTGAGGATCTGTGACCTCCAGTGCTCTGCACAAGGACAAAGACAAGCTAAAGATCCTTGCAGCTGCATTTTGAGAGGCAGCTGGGCCTGGGCTCAGCAGACCAGGAGCAGCCTAAGGATGTGTCACATTCAGGACTGGCGTGTGTGACCAACTTAATCTACCGAGTTCCAAATGTTGGATCACCATAAAGCCGTAGGATTGCATGAATGTGTGTTCAAACTGTATCCATTGCCTGGAATGGTAGAGATAAATACTAAAGAGGGAATCGTCCCATCTGGATGAATGCTGCTTTTTCCTCTCAAAACCCTCCTCCCAGCCTGAGTATTAGAACAGGGTGACTCTCAGACTCAGCCTCTTGACCATTGGGAACTGGGCTGATCCTGACACCCCTAGCCAGGGATTGCCCCACAGCTGCACGTGCACTACTGAGGGGAGCCTGCTCCCCGCCTGCCCAGGCTCATGAAGTCCCTGCTGGTGGCTCCTCTGTTGGCCTGAGGAAGTGGGGAGGGAAGGTGCTAGGGGCAGGCGGGGTGGAGGCCGCCACTCTTTCCACTGCCTCCTACTGGAGCCCGGTTTCCACCCGTGCTGGGGAGCACTCAGGACAGCCCGTGGCAGCTCCCCTGGTCTGCTGACAGTCCAGGTCACAGGGCCTAGTCTGTGTAGCTTCTCCCTGGTTCTTCGCTGGAGCTCTGCTCACTGAGGACTGCAGATAGCAAATGTACTCAAGTCATTTCCCAATATAAAAAAAAAAAAACTAATCCGATTCTTTCTGTGTTTTATCTCTTCTTCTGTCGTGCCAAATAAACAAATCCATTTCAAATAAGTGAATAGCTAGAAACTACTAAGAGTTTCCTTTTTTGAGAAACATTCTGTTGAAGAACCTTCTGCCAAGATCCTAGGATACTTCCCATTAATTTTGCTCTTTTTCATTTAGGATTCTGCAAGCCCAGATTAAAAGCAAAGAATAAAGAAAAAAAAGCATGTTTTGTTTTGCATGAGGCCAAATCTGACCTTTCCCCATCTGCGAAGGTGAGCTGCTGTCCATGCAGGGCTGCCCTCGGGTTCTCTGCTCTCCTGGGCACAGAGCAGCGCAGTCTAGAGTGGTCCTGGGCCTCACCCTGAGCTTCTGGCCTGCTGCTCCTCTGGGAGGACGCTGGAGGGTGACGAGGAGAGTCCCCAGCAGCAAAGGAGAGCCTGCCCTGTGAAAGTGAAGTAGTGGACGGAGGTCTCCTCACCAGAGAGAGACAAAGGCAGAGTCTCGATGTCAGTGGTTGGACGGATCCGTCAGCCTGTGGGTCTCGGTCAGCAAGCCTTTGAACAGACTCTGTGCTGCATTCTGTAGAGACCCCAGACCAGTTAGCAAGGCCACTGCCTTCGAGCAGCACAGCTCCCCGCAGGTTAGAAGTCACTTAACACAAGAGCAAAGCTAGAGTGAGGGGAAGGATAGAAGAGGGCTCCCAGGGCATGGGACATGCCAAGGGAACAGGCACACTCAGGTCACTCTCCACATCCAGAGAAACTGAACACCAGTGTGAATGAAGGAATGGCCAGAAGCTAGTGGCATTGCTCACGCAGAGGGTGAACAGTGTCGGCCCGCCAAGCCACCCCGAGAGGCTTAGATCAATCAGGAGTGGCAGGTCACGTTTGTCCTGAGGAAGTTGGCTCCAAGCATGCTTCTAGTTAAACGCTCCTGACACCATCCAGGGGGTAAAGTGCAAGGGCTGCCCCCTCATGGGGCACTGCTGGCTTCCAGAAGGAAGGACAGTCGCGGGTATTTGGAGAACAGCGCTCCCCTCAGCAGCAGCTCCCAGATGCTCACAGCAGGGACCCCGCTGCACCAGTGATCCCGAGTACTGCAGCAGGTGGGGAGACGTCGGCAAAGTGCCCAGTGTTGAGTGGTAGAAGGTCTTTGGACATGGACGTGCTGGAACCCTCACTGTGCCCACGCATGAACACTGCGTGTGTAACACACAAACATGATGCCAAAGAACCAGAGAGTCAGCCCGTCCTCAAGGGGCACAGTTGATGAGTCTTGAAAAACCCAAAGACTCACTGGGAACAAGCCTGCTGGGCTCGGCCACCGTGTTGGTGTCTTCTCCACGCACCCCCACAGGCGACCACGGCACCCGTGTTCCCTCCCCCTGTTGGATACGGGAATCTGTACCCAGATCCCTGTCTGTCTCAGCACTGTGCCACTCCTGTGGCTGCAGAGAAATGCTCCAGCTGTCCGAGTGAGTCCTGATTATCCCAGCTGATTCCTAAGGCAGACTGGAGTCCTGTGCATAGGCCCCTTCCAGCCCACTGAGAAGGCCTGCTACACACTGTGTCTCTGGAAGGAAAAAGAAAACGTGTTGCAAGCCATGCTCTGCACAAAAGTCCAGCTTTACCCCCAAATCTGTTTATGTACTCATTAAATATAATTGAACGCTGATCCACTGCCAGGGCTCTCCTCTGGGGTGTGGTTATGGGGCGTCTGGTTGTGTCCTTTCTGCTTTTCTTTGTTCTACACATTTTCTGTTCCTTATGGTTGGAAAACATAGTCTTTGTAAAAAACAGTTTCTTAAAAAAAGGGTAAAATTACAACTATGAGACAGATATCAAATAAATACATGCTTACTATTTTATTTAGCTCAACTGAAGAGAGAAACAAGTGGACGTCCTAATTAATTCAAAGAAGAAAGCACAGTCATGTTGGTGTGGTTGACGCAGGGAGAAAGGTGTGAAGGAGGGTAAGCTGGTTTCTTCGGGGGGAGAAGAGGGTCTGCACCCAGCCTACGAGACGCAGCTGCTGCCCAGAGACGGGAATCGTTTCCCGTTGTTGGCTTCCGAAATTCACAAAGTTATAAAGTAATTCTCACATCTCTCAACGTGGAGAGTGCTCCGCTGGGCTGCACTTCTCCGGCATCCCAATGACCACAGTTTCCCACTGAAACACAGGTTTGCCCCACATGATTTAGCTCACCTCTCTCTTTTCCCCTGTCAAAAAGTAGGCCCACTTAATAACACATTCATTTTTAAATGAGTAAATGCAAATATTTATTATTAAAATTGCCTTATTTAAAACTCTTATTGTCTCAGGTCCCCTGCTCCCTGTAGGTCGGAACTCGTTATCCACCTGCTTTGTCTTCACAAAAACCAACCCAGAGCAAAGGTGGAGCTGGGCCCAGCAGCCATCGGAAGAAAGACCTTTTTAGGAAGAACAGAAAGTTTTGTTTAAGGGAAAAGGAAGAACAGATCATTGCTTTTTAAGATCCCTCTCTGCAAATGACGTGCTGCTGCTCTGGGGGGATGAGTCTGTGGGTCGTTTCACTCCCTGGAACACGTGCCCTTTGTAGACAATGATGTTAGGAAGGGATCCCTTTCCGTTTGCCCTGCTCCCTGTCACATGGCCAACTCCCAGTGCAATTCTTTTAATTAGGGTTCTGCTTCCTGCCCTGGACGGCCACATTCCCTGTCAACCTCCAAATATCATGCTCCTCCCCAGACACCTTTGGGCCCAATTATTTCACCAGTGGGGTGGGGGCTGGGGGCCATGCTCTTCAGCAGCTCTCAGGCCCTGTGTCTAACCCTGGTCCCCTTGAGTCTCCAAGGACACACCCAGCTCCCAGGAAGCTCTCTGAGAGCAGATTCCCCTCTCCAATGCCCTGGGCTCAGCGCCAGGCTTCCCTCCCCGCCTCCCACCAGCCCCAGTCCCGAGAGCACCGGGGGGATTCTAACAGGGCAAATCAAGGGCCAGCCTCAGACTAGGCCACTGCCACAGGTCACGGTGGTGCACTGCCCCGCCTCTGCCCGCCGCTCCTCCACCAGGGCCACCAGAGGTGTCTTCTCCCCTCGGCACTTCCTTCGCCCTGGAGCTCCCATTTCTCAGCCAGATGAAACACGAGAGGAGGGGCTCTAGGTCCTGCCCAGCCTCACTCCCAAGTCAGATGACACACGTGACGAGGACGAGGCTGGCCTCCTGGATGTCCCCTGGCCCATCGTGACTTGCCCCTTCAGCGACCTTGGACCTGAGAGGCCCCTGGGGAGTGGAAAAGGAGAGTGGAGCTGCCAGGCCAGGCACGCTCACAGCCACCTGACCCTCTGCTGGCCTGTCCCCTCACCCACGCTCCCCGGGTGCTCAGGACAGGGGCGGGGAGGGGCGCCACCTCGCCATCACCCACAACGGAGAGGAGCCTGAACTGCAAAGACATGCTTCCCCAAACATGATGTTTGATAACCTCATCTGTGACCTCAAGAGCACCAAAAATGTCATCATATCAAAGTCACAAAGACATTCGTGTGCGTTTCCAGCATCATAAAACAAGCAGCTACTGGCAGGGTTCTAGGAGGGAGACCCCAGAGACGGCTCTTCCTTGGTGAGGGCCGGAATGACATCTGCCAAGTCCTCATCCCTGGTGGCATTTGTGCCTCGACTTCAGATCACCCGGGTGTGAACCCAGAGACGAATCTGAGGTGAAAACTGGGGTCGGTCCAACCACACGGTCTCCCGCCTCAAGGTTATTGGACAGTTGCATTTTGGATCCATAATAAAGTGGCAGCTCTGTGTGCAGGTAGGAGATGTGACCCTGAAACTTAGGTCTCAGGACGAAGGAGTGGCAGAGAGCTATTGGCCAAGTTTCCAAAAACCTTAGTCCTGGATCAATAAATGTGCCTCAGGTGTACATTGATAGTTGATTGGTCTTTCCAGTTTTTATCTCTGTCTGCTTCTCCTCCCGATGTTCCGGACGCCCACCTGGTGGGATGGGGCCCTTGAAGTCATCCCGGGGCTCCGTCAGTTCTCTCAGTGAAGAGACACACTGAGCACCTGCAGCCATGATTCGCTGAACACCACGGGCAGCAGAAGGTCAGAAAACCCATGGCACCGTCCTCGAGGTTTTGCGGTCCAAGAGGGGTCAGCGCAGTGTGCTTAAGAGTGTGGACACTCTGCCCTGAGGGTGGCGTTGGGGTAGAAATCTGAACCGAGACTGGCTGGTGTTGTGAAGAGCCTCCGCTGTGGGTTAGGGCACAAGCTGGCAGGGCAGGTGGAGCCGCGTGGGGACCAGGGAGGAGACCTTGTCACCACTGCTGACCTGTTCCCCCAACCCCAGCCTTGCTCCCGTGGTGATTTAGAGCAGTGCACCACAGACAAGCGCGGTGAGATGGGAGTCTGGGCTGAAGACCGAATGCCTGTCTTAACCTGTCTCCCACAAATAGCTTCGGGATTCGCGGGAGGCTCTGCACGAGAGTCTCCTGCCTTCGCTGCCTGAGAATCCTTGGAGGGCTGGGCACTCAGCCCGGGGACCAGTGTCTTGTGGGCCGTGCTCTGAGGACTCCCACACCCTACCTGACATGCCTCTTGGGAGGGACCTGCGTCTCACACGTCCGAGGATTCACTCACAGGTTCCCCTTAACTTGGGAGGTTCCTCATGCCCCCAGTGTACGTCCAGCCAGGCGAAGTCGGGAGTGCGCACGGACAGGAGAAGGCAGCAGCGCGCTCTGGGCCCCACAGAGCCCACCTGGAGGCAGGCGGTGGCCGTGTCCAAGGTCAGCAGGAGGTCTGGCCCTGCGTGGAATGCAGTATCTCTTCCTTGGTTGGGGGGTTATTCTACCTGCTGGATTAGAGTGGGTATCATCGAGTCCCAAAGAGACACGGTTGTTTTTAAATAAAGCTCTTACACTAAAATTTACCTATGCTTAAAATAGATCCTTTGTAGGTCTAAATGTTGTGCTCTGTTCAAAGGGCAGGAAAGTACGTGGCGTGACTCATTTCCAGTTCTCGAAACATTTGAGGAAGGTGTTCTCTCACCCACTCCACAATTTTATAACCTTTACTGAGTTATTTTTAACAACCACATTGATCACTTTGGCCACTTTATTTTTGGAATAGTCACATAAAAATATCATCAAATACGTGACAGTTCCTGCAGGTAGAGAAAGGGAAGCTGTTTGTCCGCTACTGCTCATGATGATGCGACATCTTCCACGTTAGCAGCTGTTTTGATTTGGGTTATTTTGTGTTGTTTGCGTAACGTTTGTATTCATCTTGAATTATTCATTGTTTTAAAGTAATTTAGAAAGGGATGAGAAATCAAATTGTCAAGTCGTAGGTCAGAGGGATTAGAAATATTATATTTGCAAACGTTCCCAAGGATCTAAGATGTAAGGATCTAAGAAGATGATGGCAATGGAAATGGCTATTCCACATAACAAACATGGATTTGTTTTCAGAATCCACAATATCCAGGGCCCTGGAACAAAACAAAGTCAACTAACAAAGGTTGTAAAAGTTTAGAAATTAAAATAGCAGGAGAGTGACATAGGAAGTTCAGTACCTTTCCTACTAACAAAGAAACCTGCAAATACATTAATTATGCAAAATGAAGCAGGCAGCTACGTACTGACATGGACACTTAACCCGTGTCCTCTGGCCTCCACGGCCATGTGTGTTAGCGTGAGTGGTGCTTGGACGCCATGTGCACCTCTGGGTGTAGAGCGAGCTCTGCGGGAGGGCTCCTGCCTCCCTGAAGCCCAAGGAGCACAGCCTGGCCTGGAGGCTTCCATTTTTCTCTGTGGCTGTCTGCACTGTGTGAATTTTCACAACACAATAGAGCGATTCAGCAGAATAAAAAGTGGATCGACAAAGCGTTCCTCCTAGGTCTCTTGTGGGCTTCCTGGCTCAGACTGTGACATGGCTGCCACCCTCCTTCCTCTATGGGATGCTTCCTCCACTTCCTGTCCAGGAGTATCATAGGCTGGTGGAAGGTGGAGGATCATGAAGTCACTCTTCAGGCTCAAACTTGGGCTTCAGCAACAGCAGCAAGATCACTTCTGAAGACTGTGGCCTACGTGTGATCCTTCCAGCATGGGCCCAGGCCTGACTTACAGCAACACGTGACACATGCCTCCTAGACCCTGGAGTGACAATGGCAAAGTCAAGGTGTGTGACTGAGAGGTGAGGCCCCTTTAGACCCACAGGAGCTGCAGGGACACACCTCGGCTCTTAGTGTGCGAGTCCCCCAGGCCTTAAGTCAGGCTGCACAGAGGGAGAAAGGAAGCAACAGACCAAACCACAGCCAGAGAGTCCCCCCTAACTTGGACATGGGAAGAGTTAGCCTCTATTTATAATGTGGCAAAATGGGGCCATAAAAATAAAAACTCACTAAGAACAGCATGAGAGAAAAGGCTCCTGCAGCTCCTATAGCCTCTGTGTATTGAAGGCTGTGCTCCGCAAAAGGCGTATTGCAGGAGGGTCCAGAGGAGCCTGGACGCAGCTCCCAGCCCTCTGCTGCCCAGCAAACAGGCATGATGGGCTTCACCTGCAGCACAGGCTCTGTTTCCAATTTTCCAATGGCAAACCAGTGGAAAGTTGCTACTTCCCAGTTTGCCCACAGGCACCGTATGAGAGCCCCCTGCCTCTCATTTCCAGAACCATGCAAGAACAGAATAGGTGATCTAATGAATTAATGACCCAAAAGTAAGTGGAACAACCTCTGCTTCCACAACAAGGGAGAAAGCATCTTACTCTTATGGCAGCTACACGTGTCACGTCAGAATGGACGGCGAATCCCATCTTGAATGGGAGAAAAGCAGTTCTGCAGATGAGAATTTTCTTTTCCATTCACCTTAAGCTTGTGTCACATTGTTTAAACCTGTTCTCCATCCTTCCTAGAAGTCAGTGGGTTTCTATCTTTCACCTATAAACCAGGGTAAATTAGTCAGTATGAATCTGAAGCCTGAAAAGGAGCTGAAGAGGTCACCGTGGAGGGGAAAAGCTAGCAGAATGGAACTCAGCAAGATGGCAGAGAGGTGTCCAGCAGATGCTGGTGTGTGCAGTCACACACATGCAAAGAGGGGACTCCTGGCATCCCATTGATGTCCCTGACACACACTTGACTGCAGGGTCATGTTGGTACCCTTGCGCTCCTTTCAGATACACTAAATGGCATCTGTCCTTCAGCTGTGCACCCAAGTTGTCACCACAGATCACACCCACGGTCCTCTGAAACCTCCAATGTCTTACTTGGTTACAGAATTCTAAACCAGAATTGTAATAATAAGGTGAGAACCCAGAAATCCCCCAAAGACCTTAATAATAATAGCTGAGTTGTTTGATGCTAAAAAGATATGTGTGTACAGTTTCCACTAAATTCTTCTTAAATAATTAAAGTAATGTGGGTAGATTATGTAAACAGCTTGCAGAAATTTTCAGTGGAAAAACACTGAAGTGTTTTGTTTCTTAAGAGTGTGAGGAGGCACAAGAAGTTACCATACACAACCATAATACTCATTCCTGAAACAATGCAATGTGTCACATGGGAGAAAAGCACAAAGAGGACAATGAATAATTTTAAATATATGTTTCAGGAGAAGGAGAGTTCTCATCTTGGCTTCTTTTCCAAATAAGAGTACAAAAGGTTAAGTGTGCGTTTTGAATATGCATTTAAAATAATATTTGCCAATATCTTTGTGAAATCTAACCAAAAAAAAAAAAAATGCACGTAGACTATTCCAATAGCTTACATAAGACTTCAGCTTACAGGTTGAAAATTACACTTAGAACAATTTGTCAAACAAATTTCCAAGAATGTTAAAACACATGCAAAAAAGAAATTAATATCATGCATCTCAGCATCAGTTAAGAGCTGCATAGATCAAAGATTCGTTCCAGTGCCATGAAGGTCTGACTTTGACTTTCAAGCGAGATGAGAGCGAGACCAGTGATAAGGCAGTAGTGTGAGCAGCCGACTCCTAGGGATCCCCACAGAGTAGCCGGATGGCCGCAGAGCGAGGCACACCCAGGCCCCGGCACAGGGCACTGAAGGCAGACAGAGGGGCACCTCCTGGGGCCCAGTGGCTGAGCTTCCCTTTTCCTGCTTTCCAGTGACAGTTTTGTTCTTCTTTGTTCTTCCTACAGCATAAGGAAGGGGCCGTGTTTTCAAGTGGACAGTGCATAAATTTTCAGTGTTGAAAACGGCAGTGGTCACTGTGTTTTGTGGCTCTCTGCTGTTGAACCATAGACCATGCGACTGACACTGTTTATTTAGGGCATTTTCACTTTCTTAGCGTATTAAAAATGGTATTAACTTTTTATTCCAGTTACACGCAGCTGTAGATAGAGCTCCTTGAAGAGGTTCTGCAATTCTCCTAGCAAGTGAGAGGATGAAACACAAAAGGTAGACAGCTATGGGTTTTATCAGAAAATAGTGAAAACTTGAAACAAAAGTGATTACCTGGGGAACAGGAAATGCCGATGGGGATTTATAGTGAAACATCCTGCATTTTGAAATCACAGAGATTGGGACTGCGTTTGCTTCTAAATGAGCCTTAGTTCACTCACCCCGTCCGGCAGTGCAACATCGCCCTTGTCAGTTAAGCTCCAGTTAATGAAGCCCGAGGACGCGACGCGGAAATGAAACAGGTGTTCACAGGCCTTAAATCACCTTTACGGGTCCTCAGTGCCCAAGCCAACGTGGCTGTGGCCATTTCAAAAATAGGTAAATTTCTGTACTTGAAGGGAGCGTGTTGCTTCATGTAGCAAAATAGCCAAGCAGTGTGGTCCTGTAACTGGACAAGCTGGACAATCCCACCCAAGTGGCAGCAGCATCCTTGGCCCCACAAAAGCAGACCAGGAAGGAGAAGCAGAAATGTCTGTCCACACGAGGCCTGACTGACAGCCTTGTAAGGCTAGTGTTCTTCAAAAGGGAGTAAAAATCTGCCAGTATTAATATAGAAATATTTTGTCCATGGGATACCTAAAATCTGCAAAAGTGTGTTCTTCTGAATAGCCCTAATGATGACAGACCTATGTTCAGGGACAGTCTCTGCACCGAGTTTCAGGTGGCAGCACGGTTGGTATTGTGCTGTTACTGATTTTCAGCAATAAAACGTCTCTTTTCTGTGATTTAAATATTTAAGCATATGAGAAAAAATAACTATATTTCTTACATTCAGAAAGTTTATCTCATATAAGAAAACAAAAAAAAAATTAAAATATTTTACAGGGTTATAAATTTGATTTTTAATAAAGTCACCACAAACATTGGAAAGCAAAATTTAAAGGAAAATGAATGTGTCATGTGTGGAACTGGCAGCAGTCATCCAGGAGGAACTGCTGTTCCCCTCTCACCTGAAGGAACCGCAGCGTGGGCCATGACACAGGAAGCAACCATCCTCAAGGCATTAGCACAGCAGGTGGCAAAGGACACTGACCTCAGGGATGGAAAGTAAAGGAGGTGTCCTTCAATCGCCAGCTTGCTGCCTGGATGTCTCTTGGCCACCGTGCAGAGGGGAACCACGGGCAGAGCCCAGTATCCTCCCTGGGTTGAAGCAACTTCAAGGATTCTGTGTTCATTTCCCAACATCATGGCAACAAGTGACCACACATCTGCTGGCTTGAAGCAAGGCCCATTTAATATGCATCATTCTGGAAGCCAGAAACCCAATGTGTCAGCAAGACTGTTCCTGCCGAGGGCTCTTGGGAAACGTCTGTCCTCTGGCTTTGCCCAGCTCCTGGGGGCTGTTTGCATTCCTTGGCTCTTGGCCCCTTCCTACACCCCAAACCCAGAGTCCTATAACTCCTCCATCTCTGGACTCTCCAGCCTTCTTCTTAGAAGGAGCCCGTGTTGGTCAGCGTTTCATCGCTGTGACCAAAATATCTTACAAGAGCAACTTAGAGGAGGAAAAGTTTGTTTGGGGCTCACAGTTTCAGAGGTTTCCATCCACAGTGGGCCACTTCCATCACTCTGAGCTTGAGGTGAGGCAGACATCATGGTGGACAGGTGTGGCCGAGGGAAGCTGCTCATCTCATGGCAGCCAAGAAGCACGGAGGGTGAGACAGAGAAGGCAGCGAGGGACAAGACAGAGTCTGCAAAGGACACCCCAGGGACCTGCCTGCCTGTAGTTACTGCCCAGCAGTCCCTTCAAATTATTAATCCAGGAAATGGATTCATCCATTATTGTGGCTGCAAGTGCCATCATCCAGTCTCTTCCTCATAGCCTCACCTCTGAATCCTGCTGCACCAGGGAGCCGGGTTTCAGATCATGAGATTCCAGATCCGATCCATAACAGCCATGGGACTGCACTGGACCCCCTGCACAATCCAGAATGATCTCTGCATCTCAAGGTCCTCAATCACCTTTGGGTAGAAAAGGAGGGTGTGGCCATGGTCAGCATGCCAAAGGCCAAGAGAGCAGAGACAGCCATGGTGTGCAGCACCCCAGGGGAGGAAACAGGCCACATGAGTCACGGCCACTCCCTGGAGTCCTCCCTCAACCCAGGCTCAGTGGAGGCAGCTGTGGGAAGGTGCCTGAGGAAGAGCAAGACCAGAGCAGCAGGAGGAGCTGAGTGTGCCTTCCTGAGTCCTGAGTGGGGGGTTTCCAGGGACTCATCCCATAGGCAGGCAAAATGAGCCCTGCACACTGTTCTAGGACTCCCAGGCAAAATTCAGAAGCAAGACTTAAAGGTAACAGCGTTTCCCAGTTTGCTGAAGCACATCTCACAATAAAGCTCAGGAACAGTCTTAGGAATACAGGAGTACACAGGAGTCAAAGTAGAAGAAAAACAATTAAAGGCTTCCAACCAAAAACTGACAGTCACGCACAGAACAGGAAACAATAACCCACAATTGAAAGAAGATCAAAACTGACCCAGAAAACAAGTTCTGGGACACTTGGACATCTGCATGGAAAAGTGTGAGTCTGGATCCTTGCCTCACACCACACACAGACCTGAGCACAACATGAATCAAACTCCTAATTCTAAGAGCAAACTCCTAACTCTTAGGACAAAACAGGCACAGATCGTCACAGGCTTCTTCTAGGAAACTCTCATAGATATTACAGCAAAAGCCCAAGCAACTTTTTTAAAAAATGGATAAATTGTACTTCATCAAAACTAAAAGCTGCCATGCTTTAAAGAATATCCTTAAAGTAAAAGGATCCCCAGCATCAGAGGAGAAGAATATTTGCAAATTCTACGTGTGATCGAAGCCAAACATTCAGAGTGTATAAAAAGCTCTCACTATGCAACAATAAAAGGATATCTCAATTTGAAAGTGGGACAGTGATCCAAGTAGGAGATTCTCCAAAGGAAATGTACAAATGACCCATCGAGACCAGAAAGGAGACCTGGGGATGCAAGTCAAATCCACAGTGAGGCAGGGGCGTCTGCACGTCCCCGAGGATGGACAGAATAACAAATAGTAATACAAACTACTTGTTGTGAGGATGTGGGGTGACTGGAGCCCTCGCCCCTGCTCACGGGAAATGGTGCAGCTGCATGGAAAACTGCTCAGACAGAGCTGAGACCAAGCAAGGGCCTCCTCTCAGATGCGTGTGCCCCTGTGCCTCTGCAGAAGCACTCCAAGAGCCCGTGGAGGCCTGAGGCTGAGGCCAGCCCTCAACCCCACACTTCAATGTCTTTACCATGCTGCTAAGCACTTGTCACTTGCCGTCATGGTGACCTTTCAGGTTTGAGGTGTGACAAAACAAGTCCACAATTATTTTCCCTTCTTCACAATTTCTGTCTTATGATAGAGACTAACAGCCTCAGCATGGGTTCTTTCCCTTCATTACAAACTTCCATTATTTCACTGAAAGGAAGCCATTAGGTTTCTATTTGGAAGCCTCACTACTCTTATGCTACAGGCCATTAATCAGTGAAAGAAGGTCTACTTGATCACAAGCACTGAGGCATTGCAGCAGTCCATCTGACAAGCAAGATGGCTTCTCAGTGAGTAACAGGAAGGTAACATATACTGTGTGGATACATGGGAGAAAGGGAGGATTCATGTCCCATGTGGGACAGAGCCAGCTGGTCATAAACTTCACGCTACTCAGAATAGCACGTGACTGAAAACTTAAGAATTGTTAATTTCTATAATTTACTATTTTATAATTTTCAGGCCGTGGGTTAGTGCAGATAACTGAAACAACAGAAAATGAAACTACAGATAAGGAATGACAGCTATATTCCCAAAAGAATTCAAAATAACTGTTCAAACAGCAGTCTGTACACAAGTATCATAGCAGCATCAATCACTCAAAGGTGAAAACAACCTGAACAGCCTCAGCCGTGAATACACAACATGAGTTACCTATGTACGTGGAATATTCTGCAGCTGGAAGGAGAATGAAGTGCTGGCGCATGTCACCCCATGGAGGAGCCTGGAAAAACTCATGCAGAGTAAGGAGGACAGACACACAAGGCCACTCATACAAGTATCCAGAGTCAGCAAAGCCATAGAGACAGCAGGTTGGGTTCCGTGGGACCTGGGGAGGCAAGGGTGTGGAGTGCCGGCCTGGAGGCTACCCCTGGGGAGAGGAGAGTCCTGGACCTAGACAGCAGGGACAGTTGCAGGATGCTATGAACTCAGTGAATGCCTCTGATGAGAGTTTTGCTGTTCATTTTCACACACACACACACACACACACACACACGTTATAGAGACTAGTAACCAGTGGTAACTACAATCCCTCCACTAGTATAAAAGGTACACAGGGACAGGAGGCAGCGGAAGTGAATGAAACCCAATGGTCACCAGCCACGGCTGTGGGAGAGAGGTGGCAAACCCGTGGGTCTTCTTGCACCGTCTTGCTATTTTACATACATTTGTACGGATACACAAAATGTGCAGATATACAAAAACTTTAAAAGTTCCATCGAGGAATAGTGAGTTTTGCTGAGTCCAGCTGATGGAATAATTAATCAAGGTAAGGTCCTTGGAAGGAGAGCTCTGTGGGCTGTGATTTTAGCAGTTCTACATGTGGCTCGATAGGCTCAGTGACACGGTATTATCTGTCATTTGGTTTAGAAGTAAAAGATGGTCTGTGCAGTTGCAAAGTGAATATTAGTTTTAAAAATGGAGATACAAGTATAGATTCCCTAAGACTCAGTAATTTCACCCCAGGTTACCTCAGAGCCTCATGCAACAAACTCTCAATACATAGGGCTTACAGAATCAGTGAGTGCCTTCAATATGTGAAGTTGGTCCTCCAATTTAGAGTATTGTTGAGATCAACCGAGTGCTGTCAATTTTGGGGAATGCATATTTCTTCATGACAGAGGAGATAATTGGCCCTGTTTGAACCAATTAATTTACATTAAAAAACAAAAACTGTGGCTCTTAAAAAACAAATCACAAACTAATTCAATCAAAATAAACCATTGATCTAATTGTTTGTAGTTATCAAATTAATTTGAAGGTGTGGGGCTAACCAGTGGCTTAGGGACTGCATAGATATAACCCAAGAATTGAACTCATAACTTAATTTCAGTGCTGATCAATTCACCTCGTTTTGGGGTAAACGGGTGGGTGTATTTTAGGTTAAGCCAACTGCTCCCGCACGTGAGCATGTACATCTCTGTGCTCACCCAGCGAATGCCTCGGAGACTGGGGCTCCTCCTGTGTCTCCGCTCCACCCGTCCTCCGCCCTGCAGCCACCCGTCTGCACCGGCAGCTGGCCGGGGTTCTGAAGGCTCCTTGGGGGGTGTGAAAGGCAGGTTGGCGACCCCAGGGAGGGGCGGGTGTGATCAGAGTCAGACCCCGCTGACAATCTCTGCCATCACCCCTGCAGCCCGATTGCCCGGCCTCCGGAGGTCACTGTCGCCTTCCTTGTTCCAGTGTCCACCCCGTGTCCACAGCAGCAGCACTGGGCTCTGGAGCAGCCTGGCCTTTTCCCTCTCCTTTCTTTTCCTGTTGACGCTGCCTGCAGAATTGCTGGGGCTTCCTCTTGATCACTCGTGATTTAAATCATTAGCTTATCTTCATTTAAAAGAAAAACTAATTATAACAAGCGTTGATGACCAATTGTGCATAAAATGTCTGACTCTCACAATCGTCGTGCTAGGCTTTCAAGAATGGGACCAGGAGCCCCATTCCATCTCCAGAGCTGCCTGAGAAGGGGCTCCCTGGAAGGACCTGCGGGGGGCGCTCTTGAGGCGGTACACAAGGGCAAGACCCATGGAGCCATCTGCAAGTCCCCAGCCTGAGGCACAGGGCCACACTGGTGCAGATGTCACTGGACACCTACCTAGCACCATCACACACCAGCCTGCTGCAGACACCCCAATGGGCTCCTCCTAAGACACTAAACATCAGACTCCAAAGACTTCATGAGACCTCATGGAAGGAGTCAGTTCCCTTCCGATTAGAGAAAGGAGGACGGAAGTAGTGAACGAAGACTGTGGGCTGGAATCAAGCTGGGTCCAGAAAGGGAAAACATGTGCTTGCTTGTACCCCGTTAGGCAGAGCTCTGTGCGCGCGCACACCACACACACACACACACACACACACACACACACAAGACTTTGTTGAATATTAGTACAGTGCTTTAACACGGTTTGGTTAAAACTAAAAATAAAATCTTTTTTTCCATATTTCATTGTGGTACAATTTCCTGTCTTGAAGAAAGATGGAAACTTTTACTTGGAAGATATATAGTTAGAATTTCCTGTAATACTGAATTAACTCCAGTCAAAATGAACTATTTTACACTGCCATTATTACTCATTTACCAAAAATACTTTGTTCTGGGTTTAATATTTTCTTAATACTTTTAACTTTTCAAAGCACTTTCTCATCACATATCTTTGAGCTTTGCAATAGCCCCTGAGTTAGGCCACCCAGATATCTAACAGGGTCTTGTTTGTTGGTGTCAGAGGCAAATGTTAGTTGTTTATGATGACTATGTTTGCCCTGATACTGTAAAAAAAAAAATTAGCAAAAAAATACTTTAAAAATTACACAGAAGACCCTTCCGTCCTTACCTGGACAGCAGAGGTGTCCACGCAAAGCCACCAGGCTCCATACAGTTTTATTATGATATGATTGTGATGTCAACGTGAATTTCCAAAAAGCTCTATCCCATTGTAATTTCCAGACAGCTTCATTGCATTAAAAAACAAAACAGTCAACATAACATCGCATTAATTTGGGGATGTTGACAGAAAGCCATAAAACAAAGGAATGTGCCAAATCAAGTCAACCTAAAATTTGGCTCCTGTTGGAGCGGGTAGCGCTGGAACAGCTCGCCGTCCTAAACAGAGAGCCCAGGGGGTGAAGCCCACAGAGCCTGGGAGAACGGGCCACCACCGGCTTAGAAGGGTCCTCACAGTGCCACCCAGCCCTTCCGGGCCACCCCACCACTGTGTGCCAGGGGAGTGGCGCTGGCAGGCAGGCATTCCCTTTTCTGCTGTGGTGTTTTTTCCCAACCCTGTGTATTTATGGGGTTTTTAAATACTATCTTTTCCTGTTTACCACATGTCAGATTCTACATGAACTGATAAAAACACGCAGAGGCCTTATCACTCTGAGCTCCTAAAATAGACTTTCCTCCCACCTCCCTCCTACACTTCGTCAAGCCCCTAGCTACTAATTACTAAAATCTAAAATGCTCGTCTGACCGAATTGCATCATGTGTCCATTTTTAAAGACCTCAATTCAATCACCCACACTGATGTGGGCACCCAGGGAAAAAATATCCCTGTTGGTATTTTTCCATTATGCAGCTATGGGACTCGGGGACCCGTCCAGCATGAAGGTGGCCCTGCAATACAGCAGGGTCTCCTGAGGCCAGCGAGCAGCACCCTGCCTGCTGCTGAAGGCTGCGGCACTCTCCCTGCAGCCGCCCTCATCAGAGCCTGCTGAGATGCGCCCAGCTCCGCACTCCAGGGAGTGCTTCCCTGCTTGATGCTGGTAGCAGATTAAAGCTGCTCTAATTTTCCATCCAAGCCAAATAGATGCATAAGCAAGCTGTTAGATTGTCTCAGGATCGTTGTCGTGCACGGTCCACATGCTCTTCCAGAGCAGGCACTGCAGTTAGCATATCGCGAACATTTGCAAGTGAAATCATGTGGGAGAAGGGGGGAGGGAGGGGTGGAAGACAGCAGGATGAGAACACGCCCCAGGTCCATATGCAGAGCCTGCTGACGCGGCAGTGACCCTCCAAACACCCTACCAAAGTGCAATGGGAAAGGCACACGGTTCATGTCAAAACCACTGCTTACTGAGACAGAGGAAGGGGCCAAGGGGCCAGTGCCTTCCATTTGCAATGAAGAGTAGTTTGTCAGGGCTCGTTCTGCCCAAAGGACTCTGTCCAGATGGATGGAGGAGAGCAGAGGAGCTAGGAGGTGGACGGAGGTCCCAAGCTGGAAGCAATGGAAGGCTTGCGTCTCTGATCAAGCCACAGGTCACTACCGATGCCAGCCTGCCACTCAGAGTCTGGAGCCCAGTTCCAACTCTTCTCCCAAGCCCTCACCCAAAAGTGCAGGACAGAATCCCAGTGAAGGTAGCAGTCATCTAGGAGGACGAGATAGCATCCATTGCACCATGAAGATTTGGGTGTGAAACACGGACAGATTTGGAGAACAAAACCAGGATCAGTGTGGGAAAATGCAAGCCAAGGGAAGCTTAAATCAACAGACACTGAGGCTGGTGCCTGCAGCTCAGGGTGCCGCATCAACAGGGCGACGACAAGGGGGAGCAATCATGCACCTGAGCTGTAACACCACTGTGTTAGACACTGACAGGGAAGGCCCAGGTGCTCCCAGGGTCCTGCCCAGTGTGGCTGAGGACTGGACCCGCAGACACCCTTATTCCTATAAGAGAAGGAGAAAAGGGATCTACAAAACTCCTCTTCACAACAAAAGGCCCAAGTCATTGATTATGGCACTGAGATGGTGAGACTTTGTCACGCATATGCAATATGAGTTCCCAAACAAAATCTGAGGATACTTATAAAAAGGGAGAGCCCATCTACAGAGACTTTCCACCTAAATAAGCAAAAGTGGGCTCACTCTGTAAGGGAAAGCAGCAAGTATGTAAGAGTTTGCTGGTGGAATTGTGTCTCCTCTCCCAGCCAGATATGGTGAAGCCCAGCCTGAGGCACCTGAGAAGGCAGTCATGTGTGGAAACAGTCTTCTGAAATCAGCTGAGAGGAGTCCTACTGGGCCAGTGGGAGCCCGATGGAAAGTGGGAGCATGGAGACATGTGACACACACAGAGGACGACCGCCCGAGGACCCAGGCAGAGATGGGAGAGCACGACGGTCTCCCCCAGGCCCTTGGAGGGACAATGGTCCTCTTCACACTTGGGTTCAGACTTCTGGCCTTCAAATCTGTGAAAGGGCAAATTTCTGTTGTTTTAAGCCACAGCCTGGGGTCCTTCATTCACCGTGGGCTTAGGAAATGAGTCCATTCAGTGCCATCAGAGCCACCGCTTTGCAGATTTGACCCCGTGTGCTTGAAGTGTGTCTGATTGTGGATGTTTTCTGAGAGATGCAGGAAGTGTCCACAGCAAGTGATGGCATGAGGACCGATGTCCAGGACAGGGTAGCTGACCCCACTCCTTCGCTCCTGGACCCATCCTGACCCAGTGAGCACCCCAGGTGGGCAAGTGCCATCCACCAACCCTTGCCCTGCTCCCTGGTCAGCATTGTCCTGCCTTGGCCATCGGCCTTCCCTGGGAACCTCGGCTCACATTCTTTCGGTCCCTCCTCCACCTGAGGCAGGACCTACCAGCCTCTGGCAGCATGTGGTGAAATCCAAATCTCTCAAAATTCCAGACAAATATGAATTGGTCCTTTCTAGCAAAGTAATAAGAGGAAGCAAGATCCTTAAATGCATCCAGTAATTTTACTTCTAAGGCTTTACTGGAGGAATCATCTCTGCAGAGATGTTCGTCTCAAGAGTTACATGTCTGTCTTGTCCCTGGCCAGGTCCACACAGGCCCATGCAGAATTCTCACAAAATTGCTATTTTGGGGGGTCCTTGGGGACATCTCTCCCTTGCTCATAAACACACTGATCAATTGTTTGTAAGCACCTCTATTTGCCCGTTGTCCTGGTCCTTCCTCAAGGTGTTCTCCGGGAATGAAGGCCGTCTGGACAGCACTCCCCTGGATGACGAGGCCCCTCCAAGCACCACTGTCACTTGCCAGGTCTCCTGCTTCCCTGGGTGTGGCTGCTAGTTGAGGTGGCCCCACCCACTGTGAAGGGCTGTGTCCACTGCTGCCATTTCCACTGAAAATGACCTCTAAGGCACAATTGCCCAGAGGGGTCAGGGCCAGAAGGGTACTGGGGAGATGTAGAAAAGGGTCCTCCCCCACTGCTTTGGCCCTCCTCTGCTCCCACAGAGCTACAGGTAAAGCATTCCTCAGGGACCCGTCTCAGTCCTCCTCCTCCCTCACATAGGAGCACCAGGCCGTGCCAGGCCAGAGGGACAGCTGAGTGGCAGACCGGGGCCCCTGGGAGCAGCTTCTTCCTCCTGCAGTTTGGCTTGATGTTGCCTGAAGTCTCAGTCTTTGTGGACGTGCAGTCGGTCTGGGCCATCCCGGCACAGGTGGACACAGATTGGGACCGAGTTGGGACAGCCCATGTACTTGTACCAGCCAAGGTAGTGTGACAGAAAACAGGTTGATTTAAGTCATATAGTGGAACAGCATTTATCCATTAATAGTACCTACTACTTAATGAATAAAAAAAAATCCTGTTATAACATTATGTGAGAAAACCATTCAGAATTATATGCCAAGAATGACCTCACTTAGGAAGAAATATGTATTTTCATATATTTATCCATAGAAAAGTAAAGTAAGAAGAAATTCTCCTTAATATTAATAATCACTGTCTCTAAGGAGTGGTGTTATGGATGATTTTAATAATTCACTAATTTTCAAAATTATTCAAAGTTTAATAGTGTATTTTATACCTTCTATTTTTTATATATATATACACTCATTTTTTCCTAATATATTTTATTAGAAAAACCAGGCTGGGTAAGACATGTCCAGCTGTCCTAATGCTGAACTGTAGGGGACCAAGAAGGGCAGGCAGGCAGTGTGGTCCCCGCCCCTGTGGCTCCCCCTCCTCCACCCACCATGGGGCGGGCAGGACTGGTGGGCCACCCACCTGGGCACCATCGCAGGTCATGTCAGCGGCCAGGTCTCCCGTGAGGCTCTTCATGGCACCCCGGCCACACCTGGGTCCTGGAGCTGCCCCCCACCGACTGTCCCAAGCAGGTTGTGTGTCCTTGTGCCTCGCTCCTAGGCTGCGCTCTGGGGCAGGCAATGCTAGGCCTCGTCCCTCCCTCAGTGACCACCCGGGAGCTCTTCACTTGGCTCTGAGCTTGGGCTTTTCGCCCGACACAGGAAGCATGCTGGCCTTCAGCGCTGTCTACGCCTGCCCCGCGGTTCGCAGCTCTGTGTCGCTGACACACCCCTAGAGTCGGGAAGCTTCCTTTGGCCTCCTGGATTCAGAGTTTCCAGCCTCCATTGCCAGGCTCCACTGCATTGGGCCTGAGGCCAGGCAGAAGTCATGGCGGGAGATGGGTCGGGCGGCCCGGCTCATGGCCACAGGAAGCAGAGGAGACAAAGGCCACAGGGACAAGGATACCCTCACAGGTCCCAGGTACCCAGTGACCGACTTCCTCCCACCGTGCCCCCCACCAGGAGTCCACTGGGTTAATCCACTGACGAGGTTGGGGCCCCCAGGATCCCATCTCTGAGCACTGCTGCACCCGGGACAAAGCTCACCCACAGAGCCCTCGGGGGACCTTCTGGATCCAAACCATTGCACCTTGTGAGAGTCCTGGGATCTAAAAAAAGTAAAAATAGAGTCTTGGTGGGAATAGAAAGGGCCAGTGTTGGAGGGAGCGGTCACAAATACACCCCTCAGTGAATGATTCAAAACACAGTGTTTCCTGCGTAACATGAAGAGAAAAAGAAGCCACGGAGTCAGGACTCAGGGAGAGACACTGGAAAAGCACGGGATGGTCCACTCAGAGCGGCCCACGGGCAGCTTACCCAGCCCAGCAGGCCAGGCACCAGGCCTGGGAGTCCACCTTCCTGATCTGGTTCCAAGGGCAGCCCCACACGCCCTTGTCCTAGAGGATTAAACTGAGGAGCAATGTACATTTTGTTTTAACAAAAGACGCTATTTTCTTGGAGGGAGCATGAAAACAACTTCAGTCACTTTGTCTCTCACATCTCCTTCAGCTTGTGACTGGTGTGGGGCGGGTTTTGAGCTCACAGTTTGTTGCACAGTGTGGGTCACCTGCAACTGAACCTTTCAAGTTTCCTACCATAAGGAACTTGCAAGGGGCTTCAGCACTGGGAACAGGCTGCTCCTGGCCTGGAGGCTGCTGTGACATGTGGGGTCTGATCCAGCAATGCTTCCTGAGGGACACTTGTGGGCCATGGAAAGTCCCAGTAGCTGAACTCTATTCCCATCCAAATTGGGAGTTCAAAACACTCTCCAAACACATGGAAGTAAAAGGAAAAAGAACCTACCAGGGACACTCATCCATCAGACCTTTCAGAAAGTTTCAGGCAAAGGGGAAAATGTGTTTGTAGGAAGCTTAGGGTGATTAGGAATGAAAAGGGAAATTTTATCAAAAATGGTATAGATATGCTCCAAATCTATTTGGCATGACTGAGAGCTCTCTTCTACCAAGCATGGGACATAGGGGTAGGGGACACGTGGCCTCTGTGTCTAGAAGTCTATACTCAGCATGGTGCTGGTCACCCAGCCTGGTCAGCCTTCCCTCACAAGGGTGGGCGTTACCTGTGGTGTAGCAATGTTCCCCTATCAATCATAAGCTGTTCGAGGGTGTGCCTCAGTCTGTCCAGTCTTGAGCTCAGAGCTACCACTGAGAAATCCTCTCTTTCCTAATCGGCCACTGAAACAGAATCTCTCCACGGGCATCATCACCTTCACCACAGAGAGGGTTCTGTGAACCACCACACCCCTCCAACGCGTGTTCTCCTGAAGACACAGTAGAAGCTTTGGCTTGCATGCAAATCTATTAGGATGGTTCCGCAAAACAAAGTTTTAGATTAGTTAAACCTGTGTTGAATTAGATCACAATGAAAGAACCATCTCTTAAGGGTTGAAACTGAGATTCGACCAAAGTTCCAGACATTCACATAGAGAGAAGGAAAGAACACAAGAGTCTTCCTCTACAAGGAGAGGCATTCTAGAATGTGCTGATCCTCAGTGATGAGGACAAGAGATCATTCGTTGCTTTGCAAAACAAATGTCAGTGATATTTTAATTTGATAAAGTAGTTCCACTTCTTTTTTGGTAAGTCTCCCTAATGTCATACGGAATCTCAATTTATTGATGAAGGGCAGCTTTTATTTCTAATAGTACAAACTACTGGGAAAAGATCTTCCATGCAAACCACAAAATTGTGTCACTGAATTATTTTTTAAAGTGACTAAATTTAATAAATAAATTTTAAAATTTTAATCAAAATGAAATTATTAGTCTTAAAATTCCCATGCCCCTCGGCTTGGTCCCATTCGGCCAGTGGAACTTCCATTAGGATAGTGGCATTCCAATAGTTGTCTGATATTTATAGGCTTCTCCTGCATTATATATTTTGATACTGGGGAAGAACTTATAACATTCCACAAGACAGAAAGTACACCTACTTTTTTGGTTTAGAAAAGGAAGCTCATAGAACTAGCTAAGGTCCCATGCCAGGAAGTAATAGTAAAATGATGTTTCTGACTCACAGCCCTATTCTCAAAAATTGGAGGCCCTCTACCATGTCCTTCAAAAACCATAGTCCCAAAGGCAGGGTGGACTTAGCTCTGAGACTTGTGGAAAGCTGACCGTCTGCCTTAACTCTGCCGTGAGCTAGACTTACTTCCCCGGTCATGTAGAACAGACATAAAACTCGACATATACTCAGAATAAAATTGAAATCTTCCTTGTTGGATGCCTGAGTAAATTCATTCTCTGGCAAGTGGGTGGTATAAAACTGAGCAGCCTATAATGAGCTGCCCTGTGACCCAGAGAAAGTGTGTGACTCACTTGATTATTGGAATGTGCCAAGAAGATATGGGCTACGCCTTTAGTCCCCAGCAGAGGAGAAAGAATAAGGACTCCGCGGGCGACACGGGGTGACCCGCCCCATGCAGCCAGCACCCAGCCCCTCTGAGAAGGCAAAGAATGCAGAGAACTCAGTGCAAATGGGAACTCACATCAGAAGAAAAGGGAACTCAGACATGAGTAACAATGGTAACCCTCTCTAAGTCTCCACCTACGCAAAGGAGAGGATGGTTGTCATGTGGACAAAACAGCAGCAGGGATACAGACGGATTCACTCGCTCCCCAAGAGACCCTCAGCAGAGTGTCCCTCCTTCCTCCCTTTAGGTCTTCCAACCAACAGCCATGAGTACCTATATCTGTCCCACTTCTCAGCTGTGGAGCTGAAGCTTGATGTCTCCAAACCAGCTTGTGCCTGGTTCTGCCCAACGCTGCAGCCTGCACTGGTCACCTAACACCCCGACAGTGTTGGCAGAACCGGTGGCCAGGCCTGAGAAGGACGCCCTGTGCCAGGCCCTTCTCCTGCAGAGCTCCCTCCCGTCTGCCTGGACCTCCTGTATCCACTACTTACGTATTCCCTTCAGACTTCAAAGAATACCACAGGAAGGTACAAAACACGCAACCTCTTCACGCTCACTCCTTAGTATCATTAATTTGGGTATAGGAAGGAGAGCCACAGCCCACTGGGCTGTGGTGGGCGGGAAGCTGTGGGAGAGAGGTACTGAGGATGGTGGCACGGAAGAGGAAGATAAATATCACCGTCCACCTCTGGCAACAGGGTGGCTTTCTGGAGAAACAACACCATTATTTCATAGCTTAGCCTTACAAATATTTTCTTTCTACAAGCATTTTTTTTAAAATCTTTAATTGATAAATCATAATCACATGTGTTTGTGGGGTGCAATGTGATGTTTTGATATATTTATACCCTGTAGGATTAAATCAAGCTAAATTACATATCCATTATCTCAGTTACTTTCCTTTACTTTTTGTAAAGTACACTCTTTCCGCAGTTTTGAAACTTACCATGGATCATTATTATGGACTGTGATCACCAGCTGGGCAATAGGTCACTCAGACTTCTGTGTAACTGAAACTTCCTTCCTTCTAATGGAAACCGCGCCTTTGGCCAACATCTCAGACGCCCTTTCTCCCTCCCTTCCTGGGCCTGTGATATCGTGCAAGCAGGGCTGTAGCCATCGGAGTTCCTCTGAGGGGTCCCGTGGGCAGAGCAGCCACAGCCCAAACACTTCCAACCACAGGGCAAAATTCACACGGTTGAGGGTCCACCCCAGAGTAGCAGGTGGCATTCTGCTCGCTACTGGGGACGGGTTTGCGGTGGGATGACACCCAACCTCCAGGGCAGGCAGAAGTGCAGAAGGCGGGGAGCAGGACAGGTTCAGGAGGGCCCCAGTGAATGGTCCCTCAACGAGCACCTCTAAGTGCTCTGCCTCTCGGGGGCCAGCCCTCGACAGCTGGTGCTGGGTAGCACCTCTGTCCTTCACGTGCCCTTCAATCCGTGCTGCATTGCTGTGTCGCTGCATTCCAAAGCCTCGGGTTCCAGGTCAGCCTCTCTCCCTTCACATAGACCAGGAGGAGCTCCCCAGTGAGTGGAGAAAGTATCTCCTAAACAGGGTCCGGGCGAGACGGGGAATGACGGCCCCACACTGGCGGTGGGAGGGTTTTGTCACTTTGATCACAGGGAGAGTCCTGTCTGCTGCTTCAATTATGCTCTTTCCTTATACATTATCTTATCAGAGGCATTGTTTGAGATCTGAAAATCATGGATTTCTGACTGATGTGAATGATTCATCTTATTGTAATTGTCTGTGCATATTATGATAGCCAAGTGGAAAGGGAATTTCATTTGTATGCTGTGAGATCTTTGAAAATCAAACTTTACTTTAAAAATAAATCTTTATTGCCATGAGGCATTTCTTTTGTGTCATCCCTCGCCTTGATGAGAATGTGACGGACCCTTTAGAATGAGTAGTCTCTGAGTCACGCTGGAAGGTGTCAAAATAAAATGACGTTTTGCAAAAAAAAAAAATCGCTTCCCATAATTTTTCTTAAAAAAAAAAGGCAAATCACATCTCAATTTAGTAAGCAAATATTTCATTTCCTGTAAGTTACATATAAATATATGATCATCTGAAGTTTGTTACAATGACTCAAGAATTTTGTTGAGACTCTAGCGGCTGTCTACTGCATCTGTGCCTTGGGCTACACAAAATGATTAAAAACCCAAGAATCGTGAGGAGCCGTCTCAGTGCTCTAGGATCTTACATTCTGAGTAAGAAGAAAAGACAAACAATGTCATGGATAGGTTTTTACAGGAGCGAAACTCGAGAGGAGGCTTCCTGTGCAGTGATTATTTATTAAGAAGTGCTCCCAGGAGAAAGCAAGGGAGAGGAAGCCGGGAACAGAGAGGGTGGACAAACAGCGGGATCCAGGCAAAGCCCTGCAGCAGGTGGCTTCAGCACAGCCCTCAGGGTCATCTCCAGGGTGGGTCTTACCTCAGTGCTCCTGATCTGAGGAAAGGACTTGGGTTTTGACCCTTGAACTTCTCAGTCTGCCTCAAGGCAGCAAAGGTACGAACAGCAATCTGCACATGTAATAAAAGTGACTCGGGCCATTCTCCAAAGGAGCTTAGCAGGTCATAGTCATGAAAGGCAGAAGCATTCCTATGCTAGAGGAGATGCAGGACGAGGACTGCAAGGGCTGGGGACAGTGCTGATGGTATAAATCACAGTCCACCCCTTGTGTCGCTCAAACCCACCCATGCTAAGTTCACTTCATGCAGCCAAGACATCCCCAAGATGGCGTGGGTCACCATTCTGGGGGAAATTGGCAAGGTTAGCGGATGACCAATAGCTCACATTGCTGCAACTTGTGCCAAGGCTGAACTCATTCACCACCTCCATGCACTGAGGCATCTCCTCTCTCTTCCATGGGAATTGTTATTGTGAGTGTCCATCTCATGGTTTGGTGAGTGTGACAACAGTCAGCTCCTAAAGAATGACCAAGTTTGGTGGCCATGAGAGGTCCCATGAGTACACAGTCTTCACTAAGACCCAGGACCAGGCCAACATGGTCCTTTGCTTTAGGTGACATGGCTTTGATCCAGAGATGTAAGGATGTGGGCCCCAGCCCTCTCATTGGGACCAGTCAGAGACTTCGTATGCATTTATATAATCCTAGGACAGGGCTGCTTTTGCAGTAGCTTGGACCTGCTTGAGCATTTCTTGCACTGAGCCTGCTCAAAACTGTCAGTCATGCAAGTCATTCAATAAACTCGCCAATAGAGTACAAGGCCCAAGGTATCATAACATGCTGCATAATGGCCTGACCCACCATATATCACTGGATCTCTAAAAATGTACCACATGGCAGGATCCTAAAACTTGACTGAACTTATCTCTCCCTCTGAAGCACAGCCCGAGTACTTGTTACTTTCTGTTCATCATGCCCTGTAAACACGTCATCCATATTCACACCCATAGGACATCTTGGGGATAACCAGTTGGCCCAGCCCCTTCGGGTTCTATTATGAAGAACGGAAGAGTTTGCCTAGCAAGAAGCAAAATCACGGCTGTGAATAACCGTCCATTCCAGGTGAATTCAAACTGATTCGGATTCTTCCTCTGGGTGGGTACGGAAATGCACTCACTGACCCTCCAGACATGCCACGAGGTAGGGTCCTGCACCTACCACAGCATCTAAGACTGCAGTTGCCGCTGGATTAGTTTTGTGTTAGTCCCCCTTCAACTCATATGACCCTGAGGTTTTGAGCTGGCAAGACAGAAGAACTCAATGTGACGTGGTGGAGGACGCCACAGCCTCTCTAGCCCTTGAGAAGGGCAGTTTCTGCCTCCCCATTTGTTGAGGCCACTTTTCTCCTTCAACACCTTGGCTGGGGCCCAGGATTGTGCAGGGGCTTCTGTTGGCCTTTTCAACCTTGGTCCCTTTACTCTTCAGTGAAGGAAGTGATGCGCCTTGCTAGGGCCACCTACCCTGACATGCCTTTGGGTGACTGTTATCCTGAAGAGCGGAAAGCACTGCCGGTGATTCTGAGCAGGAAATCGATGAGACACTCTCAGAATCTTCGAAATATCAAATAGAAAACAGTATGAAAGAGTAGGTGAGAAAGGTGAGCACCCAAGCACCTTCGTAAGAGGTAGAGACCTCAGGTGACGAAGATGTAGACTAGACAAGGCCACTGGGAGAGGGACGGAGGGACCACGTTCAAGGAAAGGAAAAACGACAGAATTTAAGAGCTGACTGACTGACTGACTATCGAGTAAAGATAAGCATTTGCAGCACACTGATAGGTCTCAACGAGGACGATCAGTTCATTAAATTAATTCTGGGGCTGAAGTTTTAAGTTCATTCCCGAAGTTTCAACAGTTTGCAGCTCTTCTGCTAGTTCCTCTGTGAGCCGTGAGATGTAGGAACAACTGCTGTTTAAAAAACAGACACTTTCTGGATAGTGAACTCCTGCTTCTACTCATCGTGGTCCACGTGAGGCTGGAACCAGGTGTGTACAGCCTTCCCACTTCCACCCTGGTAGCTGGAAATGAGCCATCGCAGGAGACTTTACACCACAGAAATTGGCACACGTCGTGAGTAAAACCTTCATTTATAGTTGCAAGTGGTCTGTAAACATTTAACTGCACACTGCTCTATGAACTCAGAGTGGACAGATGTCCCTGGACTCTTGAGGCCGCTTCCACAGGGGACACACGATGGACTCCTAGTGAACTGGGCACTAGAGACATTCTGAGGCACTGTTATCATACGGCACTGATCTCCATCAACGGTTTTCCTTTGTAATCTAATCAGTTTGAATTAATAAATGGATTTGAATACCCTTAGAAGGCAACGAAACTAGGAAATGTTCTGTGACTTTACACGATGGTATTTTCCTGTGGACACTAGCCCAGCAATCTCCCACCATGTGTCTAACGTTATTTTTTCCTTCAACTTGTTATATAAAATGCAAGCTTGAGAACAAGGTCTCCATCTGTTCCATTCACCATTGTGTCTGTGTGGCCTCAGCAGCGCCGGGCACTGGGCATACAGCAATGCGTCTTGAGTCACTAGTACTAGTCAGCCCTCGGAGTGTCCCTGTCTTTGCCCTGTGCTTGCTGAGTCACATCTCCCAGCTCTCCTTGCACACCCCAGGTCTGCTCCATAACCCTGTCTTGTGAAGATGGGGACACTTCCTGCCTGTCCCACTTAGAGGCAGTTGTCTCCTTCAGGAGTTGTGTGGACCCCCAGGGCATGGCTCTTAGAAACAGCTCTGGGAGCAACAAGATCGGGGTTCAGGAGGAGAAGGAGGTGCACCATGGCTCCTCCTCTCACACTGAGCAGAGCTTCTCCGGTGGAAGTTTAAGCTACTGGTCGGGAGGGACCCAAGCTATCAAAGAGGATAAAAAAATATGGTGTCTAAAGTCAAAATAACAGTCACGTAAATATGCAGGTAGATCTTATTATCTGATTAGTGTTAATGCTTCTTTCTCATTCATCCGTGTCCTCAGTGACATGTGGGCTGGCTGTGGAAACCAGCACCACTTAGAGTTTTGTTTCCATAAGAAAATAAATTTAGCTCCTAAACAATTCAATCACAAATTCGCCCAGGAAACCAAGATGGTCTGAGTCAGGGCTCACCTGTACTATGCGCTGCATTGGTCACAGTGGTGGAGACGAAGCCCCTGCAGTGTAGAGGTCACCCACACCTCCTCCCCTCTACCTCCACCTTTAAACTTTCCCATAAACTAGGATCTCTTCCCCAAACCAACCTAAATGGACTCCAGCGGGCGCAGAGAGGCATCCCTCCAGCAGGAAGAGGAGGGCCGGCGGAGAGGACGTTCTTCACCTGCACTCCTGGACACCTCGGCTTCCTGACATGTCACCTCGTGAGTCGCCCTTCCCAAGGCACATGCCAGAAGCTTCGGCCCAGGTTCTGCACAGCCAGTACAGTTGCTGCAAGCATCAGAACAGACGGTGAGTCTGGGGGCCTCACGAACACAGGTGTGCAGGGTGTTTTAGGGTGGCGGATACCCACGAGTGTCTGTGCTCTATCTCTGAGACCCTTGAAGCCAAGGGTCATTGACTGTGGCTGTCGTAGAAGTCCCTGCAGTGGGCCTGAGTGCTACAGCTGCTGCACCCTTCCCAGGCTCGCTCTCTGGCTCTCCCAGTGTGCCTGACAGCCACCTACTCACCTTTTAGAAAGTCCCTTTTGAAAAAAGTAGAACTATATACTGTACCCCAATCTGTGGCTTCTCTACCCTCCATAAGGCCAAGTCTCCCACCGTTGTCAGGTCAAATGACAGGGCTCCACTGAGCTTCTGGAGCCCCATGAATAGAACTCTGTCCTCCAGCCCCACCCCAGTGCACAGCTACCAGGCAATGATGCTGGTCTTCATGGTGGTCTGAGAGCCACTGACCCTGGACTCCTGCTGGGCTCTTTTCACTTATTGGAACCCGTAACCTCATTCTGCTCAATGCTGGTCACTTTGTCTACACTGGGATGAGCCACGCCCCTCGGCCAATTCTAACTTGTCATTGTGGAGCTGAGAATTGTCACCTCTGCTCTCTGGCCCTCTGTTGAGTCAACGAATGCCCATGACGTGCCATTTCTAAGACTGTGGAAGGTTCGTCTCTGCCTCAACACACATGCATTGGGGTCCTATTATGGTCTGGATGTAAGGTCTTCCCCCAGACTCCCTTGCTGGTGCAGGAGTGTTTGGAGGTACCACGATTGGATCTGTGAGCTAATCAACTGGCCCAAGTTGGATAGACTAACTGGGTGGTAGGCAGGTGGAAGGTGGCTGGAGGAGGTGGCCCCCAGTGGCATTTCCTGGAAGGGTGCGTCTTCCCCAACACAGTCCCTTCCCAGCACTCTTTGCTGCCTGGTCACCACGAGTGGAGCAGTGCTCCTGTGCTCACCTTCCTCAGGTGTCCTGCCTCACCTCGGGCCCAGAGCAAAAGCGTCAGCCAGCCATGGACTAAGCCTCCGAAACTGTGAGTCAAAACAAGCCTTCTCTCCTCTAAGCTGTTCTCCTCGGGCATTCTGGTGCTAGAACAACAGCTGACTAGCACAGGTCCTCAGTGCCTAGGGAGAGCTCATTCCCAAGGACAAGAAGTCCTTGAAGAACTTGGCCCCAGTCACATGTAGCCACCAGCCCACTGAGCTCACGAGGCAGAGGCAATGCAGCCTTTTTGAAATGAAAGAACAGGAGAGACACTGGTGCTTCAACTTCTCCAGTTGTTTCTTTTCATGTTTTGTTGTGTAATTTGTTGGTAGGGCTGAAAACCTCGCCCTACAACAACAGAACTCTGAGGTCCTTCAAGGGACAGATCAGTAGCCACAGTGAGGAGGAGCCCACTCGGCAGCCAGGACAAAATACAGAGGGAAGAGGAGAGCACTGGAGGCAGGGGAAGAGGTGGCTGGGGAGGAACATGGCTCCAAACCAGAGACGAAGGTCCCTCCCCTGACCTGTGCCAGCAGACAGCACAGGCAGGAGGAGTGAGGCCACCTGGTCCTGCAGAAAGGAAGTGCCGACGAGCCAAGCAGCCGGGCAGGAGGCATGACCATGCTCCCGCTTGGAAACACAGCACCCACCGGGAGAGAAGCAAGGCGACTCGCCCCGCACATCGGCCGCCTGCGATGCTGGGCACCCTGAGCTAGCTCCTCTGTAGACAGCCCGTCCACGGCACCGTCACTGCCTTCCAATCACCGCTTCTGAAGTCGGTGGCTCCAGCTACTGTGGAATAGAAACTTCACGGCTCCAGTGGATCATAATGTCCATGAAGAATGGCAGCAGAGGAGCCCTGCCCAGGACAACCACAGAGCTGGCACATGGGGCAGAAAGGGGCACCAGCTGCCCTTGTAGGTTCCCTGTTGACGGCTGTGGTCACTGGAATCAATGAGCTGTGCCCAGTCTTATGGGCTGAACTCTGTCCCCGTAAACCACATGTTGCATCTTAACCCTGTGCCTCTGAATGTGGCCTTGGTCTCAGCAGCTGGAATTAAGATGAGGTCATCTGGGGAAGGGTGGACCCCTGCTCCAACACAAGTGTCCTTATGAGAAGAGCACCAGAGAAGACAGACGCACAGACAGAACAGACAGGACAGGAGTCCGAGCCACGTAGCTGCAAGCTGAGGATGCCCAGGGAGTGATGGCAAACTCCATCAACTGGGGAGGCAGGAGGGGCCCCGACAGTTTCGCAGAGGGCTGAGCCCTCCTGACTGCTGGACAGCAGACTTCAGCATCCTGAACTGGGAGAGAGTCGGTCTCTG
The DNA here is from genome assembly GCF_021218885.2 of Marmota monax. NCBI lineage: Eukaryota > Metazoa > Chordata > Mammalia > Rodentia > Sciuridae > Marmota > Marmota monax. Next base: position 8,110,565 of record NW_026692826.1, on the reverse strand, counting down.
AAGGTACGCGCCACCCAGTCCGTGGTGATTTGTTATGGCAGCCCTGGGAGCTGCAGACCCTCGGGATGAGACATTGAAAACCTCCATTAATTCAATGTACACACTCAGAGACCTGCTGGTGGAGACAGAACCAGGCCTTAACTCCCACAGGTAGATTTGTTTTGAGCATATAATGTCTCTGCTTCTAATCAATCAAATTATATATTGCTTCTGCCTGAGGTTCTTGCCACCCCTAAATACGTGATAGTGTTGTTCCATTCTTGTTGGGAAGCCAAGATCGGGACTGTGCATAGAACACAGATGTGAAACACACCAGCGGCAAACAGAGAGGCAGACGTGGTGTAGCTATCTCCACTGACTCGTTACCACTGCATCCCAGACCCTCTTTATTCCAAGTAGTTAAGCTCCGAGAAAGGAAAAGGGAGGTGCCCACCTGTGTGGACAGGCAGCAGGCCTCCCACCAGCACGTAGGCCAGGAACAAGCCCACCTGTGTGGACAGCATGTACTTGAAAGCGGGATGGGAAGGATGCGGCAGAGGACACTGGGACCGTGTGAGGCTTCCCAGGGGTGCATGTGACGAGCGAGAGCAGGAAGTGCAGCTGTAGCCCTCGGAACCCACACAGTCCACGGTGCATGCTGCCCACGCTGCGGCCTGAGGAACCTACAGCATTGAGGCACGTGGACTTAAAAAAATAGAAATCACAGTATACTTAGGTTTTAACTGAAGAGCTCAATTTATTTCTGCATTTTCAAAAGCAGGGCCTGAAAATTAAGGGGTTGATTACAGTCAGGATATAACGTTCTATTATTTTACCCACTTTCTGATCTCCAGTGAGCCATCGGAGTTGGTTCTCATACAGATTGTCCTTGGACTGGAGAGAATGGATTCAGAGAGTGAAGGACAGAGGGAAAGTGCTTTCCCTCCTGGAGAGGGGAATCCTTCCTGGGACTCCTTACTGCCTCGTTCCTGGACCCCCAGGCCCCCGCCCTGTGACGGCAGTCCTGAGAGCACCCAGTCCTCCTGAGTTGTCCTCACAGGTCAGAGGGATTGCGGCCACACAGCACGGAGAGCCTGGCACTGGCCCGAGTGACTTTGTGGAAACCCAGGCTTGGCTCTCAGCTGACTCCACGCCAATCCTGCCAGCCTCCACTCAGGCCCCTCCACCCAGGCCCCCTCCACCCATCTGCATCCACCCCCGCCAAGCTGAATGCCAGGCAAGCCTGCACACCGGATGCAGTGTTCTGATTGAACGGTTTGGACAACGGGAGACTTAAGATGCGACGAGCACTGAGCACAGACCCTGCTCCTCTTCCCTCCACCTACGGTGCAGGGGTGGGTAGATATCTGCATCACTAGTTACCCACAAAGCCTTGCCAGTAATAATTAACGGCTGATCCAAAAACAGCCGTTCTTTCAGGAATAAGAAAAAAGAGAGAAAAGACCTTACTGGAAATAAGAAAGATCTTCTTTTTTTTTTCTTTTCCTGTTTTATTTTTAACCTGACGTGTTGCATAGAACTGAATGTCACCAGATTGTCATTAATGTCACTTTCCCTCATGGTCCATATGTGATGTGACATAACATCTGACTAATGAAACCCCATGAACAATATGTCAACATAAAGAAGCACGCTCGGTCACAAATATGCTCTGAGAACATCAAATTGCAAGGAAATGTGCATTGAACGTGTTTTCCATAGGAATAAAGCTGAGTGGCGCAGTTAACATATTACATTTAGGGGTACCGCCTTGGAGACCAGCAGAACGGGTACGTCATCGAATGACCTATAAAACGCACATTATCAACACACAGTCAGATGAGCGCAGCCCAGGGCCAAGTCATGTGGCAAAATGGGGTGACATCTTCCCTGTAAAGGCCAGGCCCTGTGGAGGGGGGCAGGCACAGTCATAGACGGCATCTACACCTGGAGCCTATTATTTTGGCTTCACCATGAAGCAACATCGCTTCCTAATGCCCTTTGTCCTACCACACAAACACCTTTGGGACGGGGTGGTGTGAACACTGATCCCAGCCACAGACGCTCTGCAGGCTGTGTGCTCTCAGCCCAGGTCCTCTGTGGGGGCCACCCCAGGCTGCGCTCCAACCCCTCCCAGCCATTTCCCAGCGTCTCCTCTGGCTGGAACTCTGGCCTGGACTTTATTCAAAGGTGTTGCCTCCTTCTTTATAGAAAAGGAACAGCATGGTGTCAACTGGCTGGACTTGCTTTCTTCTCCACACCCCAAATGCATCTGTACCTCTACTGCTCCTCCCGGGGTCCTTGTCCCCCTCCAGGCTGACCCCTCACAGGTGCCTGGGAGAATCTTCTCTCCTCCCTCCTCAGGGCCTCGCCTCCCCTCAGGCGTAGGGGCTCCCCACTACCCTCTCCCCAAGTCTCTCCAAGGCCAAGAGGAATCGCTGTCTCTCTGCACTTCCTGTCTCTCTCCCTCTGCTTCCACTACACAGATCCATCATCCCGCCTCGGCCTGCGTTCCCCGGTCAGCAGCCTTAACACCCTGGGTCAGTCCTCGGGCACCGCAGTCACCAGGCCCTGTCTTCCTTTATACCCCGTCTCCTCCCGCTGGGCGCTGGGTGGGTTGACATGTTCATAGCAAGCCCTGGAACCCCGTCCTCTCTCTGGACACACCTCATTTACCTCTGCCGCATTAACCTCCCTTCACAGAGCGCAAACGCTGCCCCCAGAGCCTGGACTGCTGACCCCAGAACTTATTTTCCCCTCCCACCCAGAACTCTGAATGCACACGCCTACTCTCCATCAAGGATCAGCATGTCCACCCTGCAGAACCTCCCTGAGCCCCCTGAAGCCTCTTCCTTCTGCTGAGTTCACAGCCACTTCAAACAACTTGCTCTCAGCACACTGCCAGTTCAGGCTGGTGCACTCCTTCGGCTGCCTTTGGTTTGGGGCAAGGCTGTCCTTGGTGGGAAACCCTGCAAACACCCACAGCTGGAGACCCTCGAGCATGCCGGCCAGCTGGAGACAGCGTCCAGGTCAGCATGGAGGTGCAGTGAGACCTGTGGTGCACTAAGCAGGCTAAGTGAAAACTGCCCAGGGCTTCACAGGGGAGGGCTGACCCAACAAGAGGGGCCAAGGGCAACCAGAACAGGCCCACTGTGCATTGAGTACTGCAGGACTTCAGAGTGTCGCTCAGAATATCACTGCACTTACCAGGCCAGGAGGGGAGAGGGAGGGGCAGGGCAAGCCTGCTGAGTGGAGCTCGAAGTTCCGCACCCAGAGAGCCAAGACCCAGAGATCAAGCTCAGGGTCAGGTCACCAGAGGAAGGCCACAGTGCAACGTGCTGCATAGAAGGTCACTGTCGTGAAGTTGGCCAAGACAGGAGGCAGGAAGGCCAGGGGAGCACCAGGGTCACCCAGATCTGCGAGGATGGTTTCTTTCTGGCAGAAGAGGCTGGCCTTGGGAATAAAGAGAAACAGACAGAAGCAGGATGGGCCAAAAGGCGACCGGAGGTAGGGTCCCCTTGGTCATTGGGAATGAGAGTCAAGGCAATGCAGTGGGGACACCTTTCCTTCCTGGAGCATCCGTGGGACCACTGTGTCATGACTGGGTCACACATCAGGACAGGTGTTTGGGAGGAGATGGCGACAAACCTCCTCAGCACTTTAGCCACCTACACACAGGCCACCGCCCGTACCGACTCCAAGCAGCCCGAAGACAGCACTCTGCCTCCTCCAGGTCAGGGTTCCCATAGCTGCCCACCACCCCTCCAGACAGAGCACTCTGAGGGTGACAACGCTGTGACCGACTATAGCTGAAGAGGGCCACCTTCCCAGCCCGCCTCTGAGGCCCTCCTGATGAGCTGGCAGGGCTTACTGAGAATGAGCCCCTGGGCAGAATTACAGCCACATGTGTACGTCTGGCAGGCAGTGAACCCAGCCAGACACTAACACCGCGTGGGACTCTAACACCGTCTATCTGTGACGGAACTGAGACAGCCCTACGCTGGGGAAGAAGGGTTGTGTAGTGTGTGGGCTAAGACCACGGCAGCTCTTCCCGACAGAGAGCCGTGAGCCTCCCGGGCTTCCTTCTCACCCATGTAGAATGCAGGGGGCCTACTGTGACAGTCCCTACCACACCGTTCAACAGTCCTTTTCTTCCCTATTAACATCTGGTTCTGTCTCATTCTCCTGGTTTTGTTTCTCCCCAAGTCCAGCTGTCATGGCAATAGAGTGCCATTTTAAGCCCCATTTGGAGGTTCGAGTTAAGTCCTGCCTGGCCACTGATGGGGCAAAACCATGACAACTCCTAAGTGACACTCTCGGATAAGTCCCTGGCAATGAGAATTAAAAATACTGCTGTTTAATATGAATGAATGGCCCACAACGTGTAGGATGTGTTCACATGTGTTAGAAAGAATATTTGTTGAACTGGTTAACAAATGAACGAATGTAAGACCATAGCAATTCCATCTGGTTCTGAACAAAGCTCCACTGTCTCAAACCCATACTTTTAATAAATGCATACCTATTGGCTAGGATATTGGAAAAGCCTTGGTGTCGGTCACGATCCACCCCTCAAGTCGTGTCACCTGAAATCAGAAAAGGGAATTACAGCCTATAAAATAATTGCCGTATGGCGAATATTTCACACTTGTGGTTCTGTTGAGTCACTAGTGATCCCAGGTATCATCATCCCCCTTTTGCAATACCTGGAGGGATTCGCTCACAGAGCAGCCAAGTGAAGTTGGGGCTCTCAACCCATGAGCCCCCTCCTCCAGCATGTTGCTAAGACCTCTGGCCAGTGACAGTGATCCTAAGTACAGTCTTCAGGAAACAAATCTATTCTCCGAGCACTACCAGTCTGCATTTTTCTAAAATGAAAACCAACCAACCAACAAATAAATAAATAAATAAAACAATCTTTGTTCCAGGAGGCACTGATCACTGATCATGGTCATGAGCCTTATTCCTTCTGGGCGCTCCCACCATCACTACTGGTGACCTCTCTGGCACTCACAAGCCTGGGGACATGTGTGTTTTGTGGGGAGGCCCTGCAGCAGTGACTCAAGCCATTTAGCATGCTGTCCCACACACAACCTTCTCCAAAGCTTCCCCTGTGTTGAAGAACTACCAGGCAGTTACCATGTGATTATTGGGAAGTAATATCGGGTATTTTGCCGTCCATCAATAACCCGTGTCACCAACACACCTACCACTTATCCCTGTAATTAAGATATTGTTGCCTTCTATACACTTTATTAAACAAACAAAAAAAAAAGAACCCTATTTTTAACAGTGTTTCATTTACCTGGAGCCCAGCACATCTGTAACATCAGATACCTGAGTTTTTGTAAATGATCTGCCATCCCCAGAAGGAGATGCTAGAATTTATGTCAAATCATCATAATGGATACTTTGTTGTTCCAACCAACACAAAAACAGATGTATTTACAGTTCCGGCAGCTGCAGACCCACTATTAGAAAGCCAGATTTGTACTTCCTATTATATTTGTACTTCCTTGGTTAAATCCCAGCTCTCACTCCTGAAACAGAAGCAATAAAATAAGGGAAGGAAGGCTGGATCCAAATGGCCAAGAAACAGGATAATGCATTCTTATCTAGGAATAAAACTATACAACACTGAAGGAATTGAGCTGGCAGTCCGTGAGCATGAGGAAGTCCAGTTTTCTGGTATGAAACTACCTTATGCTGCGTTAGAAATAGTGGTGATTAATTATTTAATACCCTCTTTCTCTCACTGAAGAAAGGTACCATTCCTGATTATTTGTGCTAGAGATGCTGCTGTATGCGTAGTTTCACCCACCTACCGACTGACAGCTCCTGAGAGCACATGGAAATGGTAACTTCACGTCCTGGTATCATTTTTTATGAAGCAACACACACTCATCTCAAGCATTTTAGCATATTGTATCTCTTTATTTTATGGTAATTGAATTTCTAGCTGGGCACACGGTTATGCAGAATCAAAATTAGTCTCCCAGCCTAACTTTCAACCAGGTGTGGCCATGTGCAAAATTTCTGGCTCCTGGAAAATGAGCAGAAGTAAAGTGTTAGTCTCCGAGGTGCTCCCTGCCCAGCCTCCAGAATGCAGGCACCGGCTGAGACACAGAAAGCCATGTGGACAGGACACCTCTCAGGTTGGGGAGCTGCAGGGTAGAGGCTGCTCGAGATCATCCCATGGATGGAGATGCCATAGTCACAAGGACTCTTACAGGAGAAAGACATGCTTTTGACTAGCTTGACCCACTGTCAGTTTGGATCTCTGCCCCTTGTGTACAAACTCATGTCCTAACTAATACCCTAACATAGATCAGGGGTAGAATTCCAAATGATGACCTGTAATAAAATAAAATAATAGTTGTTGGATTTCCCTCCTCTATATATTAACACTTGCAAGAATACTTTTTTTTTAAAATTCTATAGCAGTACTTTCCAATATTCAAGAATATGTTTACATGAATATATTGTACCTTGCCATGTTAAAATTTGTTGAAGTTTGGAAAGCAGTAAATATCTATGCCATGGCTCCCAATTGGTAAATAATGCAGATTCATCTCCATTTTTGTGTGCTGATAAATTGTTTTACCTTTTACCCAAAAGGCAAATTAAATTGACTGGCGTGCAGATGAGACTACCTCAAATTATCCAGGGGCTTTGGTCATGTTTCAACAGCCTGAAAGCATCTCCCACCATATTAAAAATGATAACCTGGATGATAATTAATGGAAATCTTTTCTTTGTCAAATTCCTAGGTGCATGGTCTGTGCCAACTTTTGAAGAGATGTAGGCAAAAGTCCTCGTGAGTTTTAATGAGACCAGCTGACCAGTGACACTGTCTCTCAGTGACACTGCTCTGGGTAAGGCCTGGTGACCCAGGGTCTGCTCTCTGCCTCAAAGACCAGCTGCTCCCCAGGTTGGCCAGCTCTCGTGAAGCAGCTGGGACCGCACGGGAAGCGGTGTAGCCTGGAATCCCTGACCCTCTGAACACCCATCAAAGCCACCTAACGCTGGTTGGTGGGATTTCACAAGGTTTGCAACAGCAGCAACAAGAAGAGGGCTGGAGAAGAGGAGGGAAAATGGTTTCCACGTTTGCCAGAGTCCCCTGAAGTCCATGACCTGACACCTTCCCTCACAAACTTTCCAGTGGTGATGCAGAGCCCGCAGACAGAGAATAAAGTGACACGACCAAATTTATTTTTACTTATGGACCTCAGCCAGAGTCTAAATGACTCCGGCAATGGCACTTCCTTCCCCTGGGAGTCTATTCTCCAGTCTAATAGATCTCGCTGTTAGGAAATTTCTCTTATAATTCAGCATAAATTGTCCCTTGCTGAATTCCATCCCATTATTCCTAGTTAGATGTCCTTGGACTCCCTTAAACAATGAGTCCTCTCCCAACTGTCCTGTCCATCCACAGGCCAAAGGGGAGATGGAGAGGAGAAGGGGCAATGGGGGGGTGACGAGGAAGAATGGGACAAGGCTGCAGTGTGGCTCAGGCCGGGCTGGTCAACTGACGTTTCAGCCACAGGAGGCTACGTGTGGGCACAGATGGCAGAGGTACCCACAGGACTGGCTCATCTCAGAAAACAACTTAATTTTCAGCTAACTTCAGCATAGACCACTTTGTTACTTCTCTGTGAGTGAAATAAGACTGAAATACAGTAAAGACTACAGGCCCAGGTCTGCGAGTGTCAAAACCAGAGGCGGAGCTCTACATGTGGTCACTCATCTGGTCTCCTTACCTTTCTTCTCTCTGGTACCCAGTCATATGAGTAAGACTGCACTGAGTTTGTTTTTTTAAACCTGGACATTACATTAATAATTTCATCCAACGCAGCATAGAACCCGTGTGCACTTTTCGTCACCATGACCAAATCACCTGCCAAGAACAACTTAGAGGGAAAAAGGTTTATTTTGGCTCATGGTTTCAGAGGTTCCGCCCATGGCCGGCCGACTCTGTCACTCTGGGTGTGAGGTGGGTTAGAACGTCATGGCCGAAGAGCACAGCAGAGGGAAGCCTCTGGACTCACGACAACAGGGAGGCCGAGAGAGAGTGGGAGAGGAGCCAGGGACAAGATACGGTGCCCAGAGCTAAGCCCCGTGACCTGCTTCCTCAGCCATACCCATCTGTCTACAGTCACCAACCAGTAGTCCACGGAACTGATTACTCCTTCAAATGGATGAGTCCACTGATGAGGGACAGCTCTCATAATTGATCACTTCACCTTGACATTCCTCATTGCCTAACACGTGAGCTTTTTGAGGAACGTTAAAGATCCAAACCATACAGCACCTCTAATGCACTCCACCCAGAGCTCCACACCTGGGAAGTGGCCACATTACTACACAGACACTAACGACACTGACCACTGCAAGAGGCCCAGACCACATCTGGACCTCTTGCAAGAAGCCCAGAAATGTGTTTCCCTTGGACCTGAGTCCTTGCTAGGCTAGACTGAAATATGGAAAGCTTGAGAGCAGTGGCCCTGCCTTCCCATCTAAAGATGAGGGAGAGAGTAAGAGATGCACAGAGGCAGAGGTGGAAGGCCCAGCAGCAGCGTGGACAAAATCTCAGGCCTGCTGTGTGCTCCAGAGACATGGCTTTGGGTACCCTTGGTTCCACGGGGAATGTCCAGAGCCTTCAATCAACACCACTTGTACCGGTTAGTACCGTCTTCAACACAAAGAGCACCAGCTCAGGTGAGAGGGGGAGCAAACTGTTCAGCCAGTGAGAGCAGGATCCACCCCCGAGTCCTTCAGGCTCCAAGCTAAGATTTTAGTCCTCAGAGTGTGCTTGCTGCCCAGGGGGGTTGACAGCACACCTTCCAACCCAGGCCAGGAAGGGGCTGGGCAATAGAGAGGGCAGCTGTAGTGGACTCTCAGAGCAGATGTGGCCCAAGGGACAGGCTGCCCGCAGAGACTGACGGGGGTGGTGTTTATAGGTAAAGTAATCAGTAAAACAGTGTCCTTGACCCGCTGCTTCCCGGTGATGACACTGATGTCAGTGTCCCAAGGCTCTTGGACTACTCACGTGGAACGTTTGAACGCTTGGCTTCATTGACTGGATTTGCGTTTTATGTTACAAAACACAACCTGTAGGCACGAGACAACCACACCACGTAAGGAATACCAAAATAGGATCACACGACTGTGTCAATGAAGACAGAGGTGCACAGCCGTGATCCAGCCATGCCGGACCCTGCAGAACAGCACGGAAGGGCAGGACACCGGGCAGGTCATCTCTAAGCACCGGCCCTCTCTTCCCTCACACCCCTGCCCAGGGCAGCCGGCAGGAGCCTTGCCGTGCTGCACTTGCCGCGTTTACAGCCTGCACAGTGCGTTAGGGAGGAAGATTCCTCTGTAGTCTCCCTTCACAACCAGAGGAGACACTTAGAAAAGACGTTTTATGCAAAGCTTTCTTGACAGGAAACCAGGTTCTTCCCACTGGCAAGTAAATTTTCTGGCTTTCAGCCAATTTACAATGCCGTTCTGTGCGTCTCACATCTCGGTTCCCCCTTCCTGCCTGCAGCCAGGCCCTGTGGTATTCCTTCAGGACCCAAGTCTATTAAACAGCAGAAACTAAGTATGCAAATGATCTCCCAACCACATGCACGCAGCCTGCAAACGTTGTTTTTAGGAAAGTGCTGATTATGGAAAATTATGAATTAACATGTCAGGCACTGGGGTTTGAAACCTTATAACTATGTTTACTGTCTGAGAGCCCCCAAATGAATTGAAAAATAGAAGGGAAAAACAGCAAAATCAGTGATTCAGTGGTTGCTAAGGTTGCCAACAACCAATTTCTGTATCACTGACTGCCAACTCCATCAACCTATGTGCAGATTCACACGCACAAACACACACACACACTCAGAGGCACACACATCCATGTATGCACACACATGTGCACATAATAAAGCAGAGGATATACATAATATAGGAAAACCCAGAGCCATGGTTGGTCCTTCCTGTGGTTCTTAACTGATCTCATTACAAGCTTGCGGTCAAATGATTCCCTTTTCGGTCTTTCCACAAGGATTCACAGGGCTCCTAGGTGAGGCAGGCACCAGGGATATGACAATAAAGAGGACAGATATAGGCACTCCTCCAAGACCTCACACCCCAGGGCAAGGCACCTCCACATGCACACTGCCCGCAGCACCCAGCACCCACAGCTGGCTAGAGGTGCTCTCAGCTGACCTGCCAAGCCACATTTTCTGGTGTTGGAGGTCAGGAAGCTTGGTTGGAACACATTCTTCAGGTGGTTCTTAGACAAGCTAAGCTTGGTAAGTACCAGGAAGAAGGCACTAATGTTTTAGTAGCGTCGCTGGAGTCCTGCTGGTAGGTGGAGTGGAGTGATGGAAATTCAGTCAGCACTAACCACTGGTTTGGCCTTTGTGAATCCTGAAGGCTTGGCTGCTTCTGCAGGGAGTTAAGCTATGGTTCAGGAGTTCTCTAAAATTAGATCAACAAAGGATCCCAGACAATATGAAAAGAAAATGCTTTTCTCTTAATACTCTAGCAATATTGGCTGCACATTTCTACTAAAGATTTGTGTTGCTCCTATTAAATTACATTTCCACAAGGAAGGACCTAGTAAAGCAAAAGTTTTTGTCAATCTGTGATCACATTACAGTTATTCTTTAAAAGGAAAAAACCTGATTAGATGTTGAGCACATAGTCAATTGCAGAACAAATTGTTTTATTTGAGGAGAGCTTCTGGTCAATATGGAAGGAAATGATGCCCCTCATTTTCTTCATTGGTGATAGATCAATATAAAGTTGATGGTTCCTAGTTTCTAGGTACAACAATGTCTCCAGGTAGGAAACATACGATTCAAGGCTCATAGAACAGGGAGCCCAAGATCTTTATTAAATACTGTCTTGCAGGAAAGTGAGGCCTGGGCTGGTGATTTTCTTTGAAAGACTCTTTTAAAAGTAGGTTTTAAGAGCTCACCATTCCCATCTGCCCAGAGGCCTCCTGACTCCTAAGCGACAGAGAGAAGGCAGGGAGGAGCTGATTGCATGGTCCTCATCTTGCACCCGGGACCTGCCCTGAGAATCCAGCTCCTTCCTATACCACTAAACTGGGCTTTCCTCTAGAGAAACAGGAGGCTGTCCCTCCCTTCCTCTGAGACCCTGACCCAGATAGCCATGGCTTTCACTCCTCTACAGCTGCAGGGAGCATGTACATCTGCATCTCATGTCCCTACCACACCCCAGAACCATGTGCTCCCATGTGGCAGAGAGGAACTGAGTCCCAGGAAGTCCAGCTAGCTTACCAAAGGCCAACAGTGAGTGACAGCGTGGGGACTGGAACCCTGGCGGTCAGGCTTGGCCTCTGCCACAATGCACCGCCCTTCCCTTCTCTTCCTTTCCAAGTTCAGTTGGCATTTCTAGACACTGACCATAGCCCTTGGACCTTATGGGACACCATGCTATTCCACTACTTGATCAAACTGCGTCTTAAATGCCACCTCATAGAACCTGTAGAAAATATGGGGGAGCAACGTGAAATGCAGTTGGCCCCCATTACTCAGGGGAGTTCTAGAAAGTCTATGGAGAGTTCTACAAGTCAGTGGGATGCAGGAGTCCATGACCTTGAACACTGCTGCGGGGGTGTGTGGAGTCAGGCTCCTGTGAGCCTGTCCGTGCTTCACCAGCCAACGACACGTAGCCCTGACCTACACGTTTCTGCTAAATGCAGAACATCTGCATATGGACGTGCACATGCACGGTGACTCCTCAGCTTCACCTCCCGGCCAGCTCTCTGGACGGCACTGCACCTGTCCACTCCTTGGTGCTGTCCTGCCTCACAGTGATGTTTCTCTGCGGCCACCTCCCGCCTGCTTGCACCTGGGAAGGCCCGACAGCACCTCAGCACAGCATGGAGGGGCTACGTTAAACAGAAATCACCAAGGAAAAGCACAAAAATGTAACAACGAATAGGCAAAAACAAAAAAAGACACTCTGCAATGCGCGCTGAATCCACCTGGTGAGAACTCAGGTGGGACACACACATCTGGTGATGATTTCTTCACCTCCCTGCAGGTGACCAGGAGAGGGTGCAGCATGGAGAGTGTTGACTTTGAGGTTGCAAATAAATTTTACCAAGTAGGCGAATTCACAAACACAATTCCCCAGAACGTAAGGGCCGCGTGTCCCGGACTGCTCCCAATTGCTCCTGGGAAGAGCACCAGTGCTTGACCACCACCAGGCCCGAGGGAGACCAGAGCTCACTGTGCTCCTACTGTCCAGCTAATGCAGCTGCTGGCCGTCCTCCCCGTCCCCACCACGAGTGATCACATAGCCACGCCTGTGCTTCTCGGCAGACACCGGGCTCCCACCATGTGCCTCCTGCTTTCTTCCCTCCCTTGCGTTGGCTCCTTGGCTGGGAGGCTGGCAAGCGCCTCCCTTCCTGCAGGTACCCCGAGTGGTCATGCCCACAGCTCCAGCCGCTGCCCAGGCAGCTCCCACTCATGCCCACCTCTCTTCTTCTGCCTTCCTTACTCTTACTGGAAGCCTCTGCCTTGACATCCACGTGGAAACCCGCTTCCTCCCTGCCACGGGGCCACCCAGGTGACACCCCTCCCTCCGACTACCTCCTGTGACTCTGCCCTGCCCCTACTGCTTCCTGGCCTCTTAGACCGACTGAAGTAGTGTTAATGGGTTGTTAGTTACATGTCATTTTCATCCTTCTGGGGCAGGAAGAACTCAAGCTGCCCCAGGACCCCTGCCTTCTGCTGCGCGCACCCTGAATGAGCCAGGATGTGTGGAAACAGTGGGGTGGTGGCTCCTTGCTTGGGTTATGTTTCCCAAGGTGCTGGGTAGTCCCTCTGATAATTGCTATTGCTTAAGACTCATGCAGTGGACAGGAAACAGCCTCCTGCAGGCTTTGAGGCTTCACATTAGGAGAGCCAAGTGGCTCAGACCTAAGCCAGTCTGGAAAGCTGGGAGACCCCTGGCTGAGAGCCCATGGGGAAGTGAGGACTTCGGGGGTTCAGCACTTATGAGGACCTGAACTCATGCCCTGGTGTGCAAGCACAGAAGATGGCCCTGTGCATCAGAGGACAATGCGGCTTGGCTGACACTGTGAGCCCTGCCTGGGGAGACGCCATGCAGAGCACAGTGATCAGGGGGGGCTCCTGACCACCAGGATTGAGTGTGCGAGACGGGCTTTGTCTTACCATGCTAATATTGCAAAACTGTCACTTGTTACACAGAAGGATATCAACTTCCCCTGGCGTGCACACGCTGTGCCGTGAGGACCGGGAACCTGGCTGTGATGCTCACTGCTTTATCCTCAGCACCTGCAGGGCCTGGTGTGTACCTGGGACTCAGTGAAATGGGACTTAGAGAAATGCAGAGTGTGGCCTCGTTTCCCCGAGCCTGGGTGTCAAGGCACCCCTTGCTCCTCTGCTTCTCTGGCCACCGTTGCTCCACCCTCACCATCTGGCTCACGGCTCTGCCTTGGTGTCTTCTCAAAAGGGCGGTAGGGCCAAGTACCCACACACGGATGATGTGGGGTCAATTCCCGTGGCACCCCGCGACACCAAAGTGCTTCTCCACTCGGCAGAGCAGCCTGTGCTGCCAGGTCCCAGCCCAGGGTGCAGAGCCCAGGGGCCTGTGGAGGAGTTCTTTTTAAATAAACCTGCCACCTTTCTCAGGGCCTTTATGGGGACAGCTGTTAATACAGTGACATTTTCTACATCATTTAATCTAGGCTGATAAATTCTGCGTCAGCCCTATCTGCAGAGCTTCAGGTGCATTTATCCATCTGTCTGTGGGTCCCGCACTTGGGTGTCTCACAGGCACCACAAATCCAGCATGTCCCAAACCTGAACTTGCCGGTTCTTCTCTAGGGCTCCATATCTCATCACATGGCGCTTCCACACGGTTGCCCGAGATGCCAGCCTCAGAATCACTTCCAAACTGCCTCTCCTCACCCTCCAGGTGCGATCAGTGGCCTTCCACAGACTCCACCCTGTCTCTTCTCCCTTGTAAATGTCTCCTGTCCACCACGGCACTCGACCTTACCGGCATCAGCAAGGTCACCATCCTCATCTCAGTGATGCCTCCTGTTCCTGGGCAGCCCAATCACCTTCCCAGTGTGTGTCCACCCCTCCCTCCCTTGCAGGCCTCCCAGTGGATCCCGACCGCCCACAGCACCAGGCGTGGGAGGCTCACCCAGTCACCTGGGTTCCCCAGCCTCATCTTCAGCACGCTGCCCCCATCTTGCTCTGGGTTCCTCGGAGTGTGCTGACCCTTTTGCTCACCCCGACCTTCACAGGTGACGGTGACTGTCTAGCGGGCCCCCTTCTCCTCCTTCTACACCGCTATTTCCACCTCACACTTCAGGTCTCTGTTATTTCCTTAGGACTAAGTCAGGTGCACTGTTAGTATGGCTTTTGTAGCATATCAAGTGCCCCTCACCGCATTACTGTCCACTCCCCAGTGCCTCTCCGCCTGCTAAAAACACCACCCACAGGGGCAGAAGCTGCACCACCCTGTTTGTTGAGTCCTGGAGACCAGTAGAGGGAGTGGCCTGATGGTACTCGAAGGTTCCAGACTGGTGAACAAGGAAGACCAGGAGGCACAGGCTAGTCTCCTGAGCCCACTGACTTGTCCCAAAGTTAGCAACATGAATGTGTGTGAATTAACCTCACAAAAGCAGAGCCACGGTGAGAGTAGGCTACTCTTGTTTACTATAGGTGTGACTGAAAAGTGAGCTCAGAGAGGAACTCATGAGGAGCTCATGTCTGCAAGCAGGAATATTTCATAGAGAACACATGACCTGAACCTTGGTCAATGCAGACTCTGTCAGAAAGATCAGGAGAAGGTTCTACAAAAAAAGGGGAGGTAAAAAAGGGGGTTGGAGTGGTGAACACATTCAGGGCTGGTCAAAAATGGGAAGTATATCTGTCAATTTTTCATTACTATATCAACAAACCTGAGGCTGGGGATTTTATAAGAAAAGAAAGTTACTCAGCTCACAGTTCTGGAGGTTTAAGGGCCACCATCAGCTCAGCTCTGAGGGCTTGAGGAAGATGTCTTCACGACTTTAGGAGCTCATGCAACAGAGGAAGAGATCACAGAGAAAGGAAGCCAAAGAGGCTGGGGCGTGGTCAGACTGGTTCTGCTATAACAAATCTCTCTTGAGAACTAACCAGGGTCCCATGAGAACGACATCCATCCCTTCTAAAGGCAGGGTTCCTAATGGCATGAGGACCTTCCACCCAATTCCTGAAGGGCCTCTCACCTCCCAGCCTTGCCACGGTAAGGTCCAAGCTCCCCACACATGAACCCTTGTGGGGCACTCTCGAACCATATCCAAACCAAAACAGAGGCACACAGAGTCGACAGGGGACAGTTGGACTAGGGGATGGATGACTTAGCGAGGTGTGGGAAGAAAGAGAAACAAACAGAGGTAGTGAAACCCAAAGCCTTGGAACTGGAAGGAGCCATCCCAGAGGTTAGAAGGATGCGGGGAGAATCATGAATCCTGGTCCAGGATGGCAGAGAAAGGGCCTGGACACGGTAGGGTGCAGTCATCAGCCACCATCCAGGGAAGGAGGAAGCGGAATCCAGGAAACCACTCGCCTACGCCCTCCTCCTCTCTTCCCACCACACCTGCCCTCGGGAGCTAGGACAGGAAAGCCTGGTGGTAGAGCAGTGGCCAGAGGCAGGGTCCAAGCAGAGAGAGCAGAGGGAGGATGGGAGATAATCAGGAGTGTAAGGAAATCCATGGAACTTTGAAGCAGTTCCCTTTTCCCTACATTTTTGCTGGCACCGTATATCTGTGCCTACTGATGGGCTTGGTGTTACGGATTTAAGCATGCACACAGTGCACAGTACCCCCTACAACAACACTCGGCCAATACACTCCTCAGCACGTTCTCTCTCTCTCCTTCCTCCCACCCTTTGGTCTCTTTCTTCTACCGATCACTCTTTGAATTTCACGAGAGCTGCCCCCATCTCTAGAGAATAAAACCAGCTTGTTTGTGGTGTATAATCTTCTTAATATGATGTTGAGCATGATTTACTAGTATTTTCTGAAGTATCTTAGAATCTACGATCATCAGGGACGTTGCTGTATAGTCTCTTTGCCGGGTGGCTGTGTCCATGTCTGGTATGGGTATGAGTGTGATGCTGGCTTCCCAGAATGCACTTGCAAGTGCTCCATCCCCTTCTAGTTCATGGATATGGGAGGAGTACTGGCGTTAGTGCTTAAGGGTCTGGTAGAATTCAACTGAGAAGCCGTCTGGTCCCGAGCTTTTCTTGGTTGGACGGCTTTTTACTATTGCCTCTATCTCATTGCTAATTATTGGTCTGTTTAGGCTTTCATATCCATTTAATTCAGTTTTGGCAGATTATATTTGCTTAGAAATGTATCCATTTCTTCTAGATTTTCCAGTTTATTGAAGAATAAATTTTCTATGATGTTTGTTGTGATTTCTACTTTTCATCTCTAATTTATTAATTTGGATTTTCTCTCTTTTCCCTTGATGAGTTTGGCTATGGGCTTATCAATCTTGCTTATTTTTTCAAACAAACAACTGTTTGTTTCATTGATAATTTGTATTGTTTTTTAAATTCTCAATTTATTTGATTTCAGCTATGATCTTCGTTATTTTCTTCCTTCCATTGGTGTTCTTCATTCTCAAGGGCCTTGAGATCTATCAGTAGTTTGTTTATTTGGGATTTTTCTGATTTTCTTATGTCTGCACTCAAAACTATAAAGTTTCCTCTTAGAACTGTCTTCATAGTGTCCCAGAGATTATAGTGTGTTTTATCAGTATTTTCACTTGAGTCTAAGATATTTAAAATTTTTCCCTTGGTTTCTTCTATCACCCATTCATCATTCAAAAGGGTACTACAGTTCAATTTCCACGTATTTATATGATTTCTGTAGGGTTTGGTCATGCTGATTTCTAATTTCAATCCATTATGATCTGATAATATGCACAGAATTTTATCATTTTTTTTGTATTTGCTAAGAGTTGCTTTTTGGCCTAAAATATGGTCTAGTTTAAAGAAGGTTCCATAAGTTATTGAGAAGAAGGTATATCCAACTGTTGTTGGATGACATATTCTATAAATATTTATTAAGTTCTTATGATTTATAACATTTTCAGGTCTGAAAAGACTTTAGCAGTTTATATCTGAATGATCTATCTAATGATGAGAGAGGTGAATTGAAATTACCCAGCATTTTTGTACTGGGTTCTACCTGAGGCTTCAATATACGAGTACTGTCTCTTTTGTGTAATTAGTTGCACCCACATTTAAAGTACATATTTATTATCTTTACATCTTCTTGTTGGATTGTTCCCTTTGCTAGTATGAAGTGACTTCTTTGTCTCTTCTGACTAATTTTGGTCTGAAGATAGCTTTGTCAGATATGAGGGTAGCTACTTCTGCTTGTTTTCAGTTTTCATTTGTGTTGTTTTCCGATTTACATCCTAGGCTGTGACTGTCTTTGTCTGTAATATGCATCTCTTGCAAACAACATATACTTGGATCTCGTTTTATAATCCATTCTACAAGCCTATGTTTTTAAATTGGAGAGTTGAAACCATTATATTCAATGTTATTACAGAGAGATGTTTATTAATTCGTGCCATTTTGATTTTTTATAATGTTTAATTTGGTCCTGTTTCTCATTTGCTTAGCTACTCTTCAAATGAGATTTGTTTATTTGTGAAATATGGGATTTGTTTTTTATTTCTTCTGTGTAGGACATATTGTTAAATCCTGTAGTGCCATTTTAGTTCTCAGGAATTCTCAAAGTTTCTGCTTATCTTGTATGGTCTTTATTTCTTCGTAGATTTTGGCTGATAGCTTTGCTGGATGTACCCAACTTGGGTGACAGCTGTTTTCTTTCAGGATTTGGAACTTTTCATTCCAAGCCCTTTGCCTTTTAGAGTTTGTACTGAGAAATCAGAAGTGATTATGTTGGGTTTGACTTTAAGTGTGACCTGATAATTTCCTCTTGAGACTTTTAAAATTCTACCCATGTTCTGCATGTTAAGAATTTTAATCATAATGTGTCCTAGAGAGGTTCTTTTTTGATCTTGTCTATTTGGAGTTCTAAATGCATCCTGTATCTGAGTATTCATGTCATTCTCAAGGTTTGGAAAATATTTTTGTTATTATTTCCCAGTAGAGGTTATCAATTCCCTTATTATGCATCTCAAAATCTTCCTCAATTCCAATGATTTTTAAATTTGGTCTCTCAATGTTGTCCAGAGTTCTTTTATATTCTGATTGTGGTTATTTGTTTTCTTTTCTTTAATGATGTCTGAATGTCTGAGGCTGGCCTCTTTGTCTTCCAGCTCTGAGATTCTGTCTTTAGCATGGTCTACTCTATTAGAGAGATTTTCAACAGAACATTTATTTTTATTTATTTTTGTGTGTGTGCTTTTCATCTCCAACATTTCTTTTTCTTTCTTTTTCATTATTTCTATCTCCTTATTGAATTTCTCATTCATATCCTCTATTGGCTTCCTTATTTCATTCAGTTGTTTTTCTGTGTTTTCTTGGAATTCCTTGATCTTTTTATAATGATTATTTTGAATTCTTTATCTGATATTTCATCTACTTCAATATCTTTGGGCTCAGTTACTGATTAAAAATGAACCTTAAGAGGAGTCATTATCTTGCTTGTTCCTATTCCTTGTATTTCTATGTTGGGTTTTATGCCTGTGTTTTGAGGTATTTTTTTTTGAAGTATTTTTGCTCTTATGTGTGGGCCTTTTAGGGCATGGTCTTCACTTGCCAAATTGTCCTAGCATGATCTAGATTGAGATTTCCTTGTAGGTGTTGTATCTGCAGGCTTTGTGTTAATCTTCTGTTTTTGTTAGTTTGTTTGTTTTTGTTTTGCTGTTTTTTTCTGTAGTAGTGAATGTCCATAGGTAGGACCTGGGGGCGCACCCCTATCAGTTTCTACTTGGGGCCTGATTGTTAGTTTAGGTTCTTGTCTCTTCTACTCTTGGTCTTAAAGTATAACGAAGGTTGAGTGTCACAAATCTGTGTGTAAATCAAGGTGAGCTGTCTTTTGGTTGAGTTCAGCAGCAAAATCTATACACTGTAAATTTGTAGTGTCCCTGTAGGTTCACAGCACCTCACAGAATGCAGCAGAACAAACAATAGCAACAACTAATACAAGCAATATAGAGAGCATTAAAATAAATGACCACTTCCACCATGACATCTACAACATTAATTACAAGAAGCAAATAAAGAGATAGAGAGAGAGAGAGAGAGAGAGAGAGAGAGAGAGAGAGCGCTGGAATGGTGGGGTCAGGAACTGTGAACAGTAAAAATAATAACCATGATCTAGATCTGGCTTTAAAGAAAATTGCAGGTGTCAACTATGTCATTCACAGCAGTAATAATTAGATCAGCATTATTGGTAGGAGCAGGAGGTATATAAACCAATTCTAAAGATGGTAAAAATACAATTAATTAAAAGAAAAGTGCTATGAAGGCAGAAAGGAGTTTATAATTTCAAAAAGTGGACCCAGAGAATGCAGAAAAGATATAGCATGTGATGGTCAGGAGGAAGAAAAGAAAAAAATAGAAGAAACTAAAGGGTGAGAGAAAGAGAGAATAATAGAATTTGGCTGTTGGAAGGAGGAGGAGAAGAAAAGAGAGAAAGAGAAACAAACAATTGAAAAAATATAAAACAAAACCAAAAGATACAAAACAAAGAACCCTAACCCTTAAAACCCAAGGCAAGGACAAATAACTATATTTTAAAATGCTAAAATGAGAGAAAATAGAAATAAGTATGTGTGTGTATTCATGTCCTTTAATCAATTAGCACATCAAGATCTCTCTCTCTCTCTCTTTCTCTCTCTCTCCATCTTACACACACACACACACACACACACACACACTGCATAGAAACAGACAGAAAAAAAATAATAAAATAAAAAATGATGGAATTGAAATTGTCTTCCCCAAGGTGGTCAAGATCGTTGATGAGAATGGTCACCGTCTATGCCCAGCTGTATTTCTTTCCATGTACTCTTCAGCTATGGAGAGAGAGGGGACAAGTGGTGGGTGCTGTTAACTCCTGCTTTGTGCTGCTCCCTAGCTGCCAGCTGGAGTAGCCTACGACTGAAGCTGGTTGAAACTCTTGGCCGTCCCTTCTCACCAGTGTGAGGTAGGACGGTGTGAAACCTACCGTCCCTGCAGTTCTGTCTGCACAGGCAGGCCAATGCACTCCCAGCGGGGAGAGCTGCAGAGTTCCATGAGGGCAGTTCCAGATGCTGGGGCTTAGATCCAGTCAGGCCTCAGCCCAGTCCCTGAGTGTTCTCACATCTGCCTGCTCAGAGTCACACCCCACTTCAGCTGGTCACGAGGGCCTCCAGACTCCAAGAAGTGATATGGGCTTCCCTCTGCTTTTCCAACTTGGTTTCCCCTAGGTGAAACGGGGAAACCTTCTCTACCTGTCTGGCTCCTGTTTCACTCTGATGGGTACACCCTAGGCTGCAGGGCAGGCACTAGCTGGGCACCACCTTCTGGCTCTGCAGCAGCAGCTGCAGTGTGGCCACCTCGACATGGCGCTGCCTCAGTCTCTGTGGCCACGTGGGAAATGGCACTTTTCAAGCACCAGTGCACAGTGCAGCCCCTGGGTTGGCTGAACTCAGGCCCCTTTTGTGGTCTCAGGTTCTTTGTACCAATTCTGTGTATCTGTCTGTGTTCTGCCTCCCTCTGTGGTGAACCAGTGCTGTGCCACTCTAGCTGCTGCTGCTGTACCTGCTTGGCTCCAATGTACTCTTTCCTCTTTGTTTAATATACCCAAATCTCTGAGTCTCTAAGACAGTTTTGACTTCGCAAAACTGAACTTTAGTAAAATCCCTCTTTCACCCTCTCACTGAGGAGCAATGCTCCTTCTGCTTCAATGCCAAGCCACAGAACTAGGAATTCAGCCTACCTCTGAACCATGGTCCTGAATCTTAATAGAAACAGAGATCAGTGGTGTGCGTGTGTGTGTGTGTGTGAGTGTGTGTGTGTGTGTTTAGACTAGGGGAAAATATGCCCAGAAAGGTCTTTATTGACATAGGGTGGAGAGAACATGGAAGTGGTATAGCAGATGCTCAATGTTATGGTTTGCACATAAGTTTTCCCCCACAAGTTCATGTGTGAGACAATACAAGAAGGTTCAGAGGAGAAATGATTGGGTAATAGTCTGAACATAATCAGAGACCCGATCCCTGATGGGATTAACTGGATGGTGACAGGAGGCAGGTGGGGTGTGGCTGAAGGCATCATTGGGGGCATGGCTATGGGGTATATATTTGTATCTGGCAAGTGGTGACCACTCTTTCTCTGCTTCCTGATAATCATGTGAGTGTTTCCTCTGTCACACTCTTGTGCTAGGTTGTTCCTGCCTCACCTCAAGCTCCAAGGAATGGAGCCAGCTGTCTATAGATTGAGACCTCTGAAACCGTGGGCCCCCAAATAAACTTTCCTCCTCTACAACTGTTCTGGTTGGGTCCTTTAGTCACAGCAGTGAAAAAGCTGACTAAAACACTCAGGCTCTGTTTGAAGGTTACTGAATGAGTAAATGAAGGAGTGGAAGCTCTACCTGCAGGTACATAAGCAGGCAATGCATGAGCAGCCTTTGATCTTGATGCTGTCTCAGTGGGCAGACAGGTAAAGTGTTTAGCAGAAGAGTGATGTTTTAGACACATCCAGCTCAGCAGAAGAGTATTTGAAGGATGGAAGGGCAAGAGTCCAGAAGTGGACAAATCCAGGGACTCCTGATAGCTGTGAGAGCAATACTGATAACAGTATGAATGCAGCGGGTGTTTCTCATGCAGCATGCCCTGTGGTATGCTCTAAACCAGTTATCTCTTTCCATCTGCACACTCCACTCTGTATTGATATTGTCCTTATTTATAGATGAATAAACTGAGGCTCAGAGAGGCCAAGAGACTTAACTCCTGTCCTGTGGTCAGTAACTGGTGGAGCTGAAATTCCATGTGGCATCAGAGCATCCACACTTAATGCCTGGGCAAGCCACCAATCAAGTTAAAGTAATGGCACAGTGTCTGGGGTCCCCACGCAGCCAGCAGCCCACCGGCTCTGGCCACAGGGAGATCCTCCCTCCCGGTTGCCCTATGGCTTCTCAGCCAGCGGCTCCCCTTCTCCTCCAGCCCACCGCCATCTTCTCTAGAGCCATTGTAATGCGTGTTCTCTGTTGAGTGCCCCTTCTTCCTCCTAATGGTCCTTAATTCCCCCTATCATGGCAAATTGTCACCTACTGAAGACTCCGTGTTCTGATAGTCATTAAAAATGTAACTGTCAAAAAAATTGTAGAGATTTTATTAAATATTCTCCAAGTCAAATAATGTGTTTTTCCAATATCTGAGAAACGTTTTAGAAGAAAATGTGGACAATCCTTTACTTTTAAGGAATGCTCATGAGTAGGTCAATTTTTGAGAGTTAAGGAGGCTTTTTCATATTAGACTATTGGCTACCGTAAATTTATACAGTATGGAAGCATGTTATCTCTTTGGAACCAATGATAGCACAGTGCCACCACCCCAAATCTCCTATATCCTCTGTGCCCAAGCCATGGGTCCACCCAGATTTCTCATGGTGTTCCCTGACCCAGTACTGACAGCAGGCCCAGGGGTCCAGGCTGCTGAAGGAGCATTGTCCACCAGATGTTATTAGGTCCTCATGCAAAGTCGTCTAGGGCATTCACTGGAGTGTAGAGGTGTGTTTCCCATCACAGAGTGTCCTAATGAATCCAAGTCAAAACTGCAACGTACCTACCTATGGAAATCCCTGCTGAGTCATGACAATGAAGACCCCACTACCATGCCACGCCCTCATCAAATAAGTCAGACAGAGCAAGGGTGGAAACAAGTAGGATCAGAATCCAGAAAACACAGCTGAGATAAAACTCATTGTTTTGCTATTGTTGTTATTAATGTTTGCTGTTGTTAATTTTAGTTATTTTTCAAGTGCACTAATGGGAGAAAGTGCCAAAAAATGGGGGGTGACATGTATTTCTTAAGAATGAATATTACCCTTGATTTTCAGAAAAATCTAAGTCTATCACACCAGTGAAATTATAGAAAAAAGAGCTGGGCGTGTGAAGCAAGCCTTTTTCTGTGACTCTTAATGCCTGTGTGCATAATTCCAAATCAAACATATTCACATTATTAACTTTTTAAAGTTTATTAGTCTCAGTGCTAATGAACTCGTTCATCCTTGGCAAATGCACATGGCTCCCTAATGGAACGTCAATAGATAGGTCGGCGGTGAAGTGAACACGTCCAATGGCAGATGCCAAATTCCACTTGGCGGTAATGACTGGAAAGAGGAGATCACTTCCAGAGAAACACTTGGACACAGCATCCTATAATGGGAAAGCACTGGGGGTTGTAACAGACTGGGATCCCAAGCCTGGCTCTGCCTCCTGGCAGCCGAGTGACCTTGAGCAAGTCACTGAACAATTCCAAGACTCAGCTCCTCTCTGCAAGAGGAGGAGACAGGCTCACCCCAAGGATTTTTTCTAGATTTGTAATTCATACCCTTCCTCCCTTCCTCCTGTGAGCACTCTATTCCCTGATGCTCAAAGGAGTTATCATCTGTGCACGTTACGATGTGTGGTACCTCATACTTAGACATCTGCCTAGTGGAACAATGGTATGTTCTTTATGGATCAAATTAAAACTTGGCTCCCTGAGAGGTATTATGCCACAGGTTATGGGTTTTAATTTCTGACCTGTTTGAACATTGCCCAAGTTCAGAGTTGTAATGAGTTTCCTAACCTGCACTGGTTTGTGTCAGACGGTATGACAGTGTGTTGAGCACACTACGGGAGATATAGAATGGAACAGCCTTTTAAAAAAACCTACCAGGCCTCCTTTCTCTCAATTATCAGTTCTGAATAGCCCCCTGCACATGGGAGAGCTCTGTGGGGGTCTCTGCACTGCAATCATTAATTCTCCAGGGCAGACTTCCTTTCTTCACGCAGTGTTGGATTTTTTTCCTACTTTACCTCCGGTCTTTAAAAATGTACATCAGATAGCAAGTCGGGATGTTTTCTTGCGTAGAAGGGCCTGTTTCATTATTGAGCAAAGGCAAAAATAATAATCATAAAAAGCTTTTGCTTCAGGACTGCATAAATTATCTCCAATTTTCCTCATTATTTTCTTCTGCAGGACATAAAGAGATTGCCTGTGGTAAAATATGTATCAGTACAAAACAAATAAAAAACAGTTTAAACCACTGAAGTATTTACCTTTTTATTTTTTAAAAAAAAGACATTTTAATCCTATTAACGATAAATTATATTACCTATTGTGAAGGCAGACATGAAAGAAATATTTGAAGCATGCAGTTAATTATGATACCAAGTGACACATAATATTTATGCTCCTCTTGTGTAGCCTGAACAATTTTTCTTTCACTAACTGTGAGTCACACACTGATGGAAGTCTTGAAACTGATGCTGAGACAGACCACAGGCACATCTGCCGTCCATGCCTCATTCTATAGATAATTAATGTTACAAGAATCGCCATTGTTTGTTCTTTTATGGTCCTAATTTCACATCGAGGGAAAATTCTTCTACCCCATCCTTTCATTTTCATTCTCCATTTCAGCACATTTATTAAACGTCCACCCGGGCACCACAGAGCAGGCAGTTTGCAAACGGATTTCAATACGGAACAGCTGGTCTCATGAGGGTTGTGGGCTTTTTTTTGCAAACTCCGAGGCATTCAGGAGAGCAGCAGCCGCAGCCCTATTTGAGGGAAGTGACTAACTAGGCACTGGTGTATATTTCTATGCAGCCAGAACAAAGTCTAAATAGTTGGTAAAAATCAGCAAGTCATTTCTGTCTGTGGCTACACTGTGACATGGCCAAGCTGTGGCAGAGAAATGGGTGGTACAGCTTCTCGATGCCTGGTTTTCCCCTCACACATGGCCATTTCTGGGCTAAGGCACCAGAAGGTCACTCTGAGGGCCAAGAGGGTGATGCCCACCCACAGAGCCATGCTGCAACTGGGCAGAGTCTCAGGCAACAAAACTCAGCTCTTCCTTCCAAACATAAAGGATTTGGGCTGAAACAATCACAGCCGTTCCCACTGACTCTATAGCAGCTGGGGACATCCAAGGACTCCGCTGAGCCCTAGGGCTCGCCCACTGTCTCCCTGCAGTGGCTTCAGGGACAGCTTGACCTGGCCCATCTTTTACTCTGAGCCATGGAGCTCCCGAAATGGATTGAATAAAAATCCCACCTTTATTTCCATGTGGAAAACACATTCACTGTCAGACATCACCCTGATGTGGGCGCTTAAGATGGGAAGTAAGTCCGACCCTAAGATTCAGAGTGTTTGTCCACTCACTGTTTTCCAACCTCTTTCTGTTAGATGAAGACTAATTTTGTATGTGATAAGATCACAAAGATCTGTGATTTCAATTAGCAAGAAGTGCCCGTCTCATTGAGGACTCACTCTACACTCAGTGCTGTATAAACAGCCTCATTTGCCCTCACAATCATCTGGCAAAGTTTGCACTCCTAGCCTCTTTGAGCTGGGCAAAACAGGCTCAGAAAGTCTAAGGAACTCGTTCCAACCGAGAACCAGAAAGTTGAGGAACATAATTCAAATGCAGGGTGGTGTTTGGTCTTGCCACCGTCTATTTCTCATTCTACTTTAATAGTTTGGCACTATAAAAATATTACACAAATATTAACAATTGAGTGAAAGCATTTAAATTTGATTTCAAAATCCATTATAAGTTAGAGAAAATGTTCCACCAGACTTCATTTAGCTACAAAATATTCAGAACATTTAATCCAATTTTCAAATTATAATCAGATACACTTTTTTGCCGAGGTAGAATTTACATTTTCTGAAATGCACAGATCTTACTTAAGTGTACAGTTGGGTGAGTTTTGACAAGCAGGGACACCCAGGCCACGCAGGGCTCCCTGGAGATGGACACCTTCCTGCACCTGGGCACTTCTTCATAACCCTGCCTGCTCGCTCCTAGTCCACCCACATGGAGGGCCCATTCTGATTTCTGTCAGATCCTTCAGACTATTCTTGATTCATGAGGAATGATTTTGTTGGCTTTCTGTTCCGGTCCTCACAAATCAACACAAACTTGGACAGCGTTACTTGTAATCATCTGTACGTCTTTATTTAGTTCTGTACAGTTTCATCACATGTACAGGGTCCACCACCACAGTCAAGGTCCTGAGCCTTTCACCACCATAGGAGGGACGTCCCTGAGTCCCTCCTGCCCCTGAGTTCCTTCCTGCCCCAGAAACCACTCGTCTGTTACAAATTCTGTCCTTTAGAAAGGTCCTGTGGATGAAACACAGTATATGACCTGTTGAATTAGCTATTTTCACTCAGCATAATTACCTGGAAATCCATCCAAGTTCTTGTGTGTATCAGCAGTTTATTCCTCTTATTGGGGAGCAAGCAGTTCATGGTACCTATGTGCCAGTTTTTTTAACCATACACCTGTTGAAGGATATCTTCAACAGTTTGGGGACAGGAGAGTGGAGAGAGAAAAAGAGAGAGAGAGAGAGGACTATTAGCATCTATATGCAG
Source organism: Marmota monax (assembly GCF_021218885.2). Classification (NCBI taxonomy): domain Eukaryota; kingdom Metazoa; phylum Chordata; class Mammalia; order Rodentia; family Sciuridae; genus Marmota; species Marmota monax. The sequence continues at coordinate 8,083,971 of NW_026692826.1, read as the reverse complement.
GTTTTTGTGTGAACATTTTTCATTTATCTAGGATAACTGCTAAAAAGCCCAATTTCTGGGTTGTATGGTAATTACATGTTTAACTATATAAAAAAGAAGAAAAACTCTTGCACAACTCTTTTCCAGAGTGGCTGAACAATTTAGGTTTTCACCCTCAATGTGCAAGTGATTCCCATCCTCAGTAGCATTTGATATATTCATCACTTTTTAAATTTTTTATTCTAATTTGTTATATATGACAGCAGAATACATTACAATTCATATTACACATACAGAGCACAATTTTTCATATCTCTGGTTGTATAGAAAGTGTATTCACACCACTCGTGTCTTCATACATGTACTTTGGATAATGATGTCCATCACATTCCACCATCATTTCTAACCCCATACACCCTCCCTTTCTCTCCCACCTCTCTGCCCTATCTAGAGTTTGTCTATTCCTCCAATACTCCCCCTCTCCCTACCCCAACTATCAATCAGCTTCCTTATATCAGATAAAACATTTGGCCTTTGATTTTGGGGGATTGGCTAATTTCACTTAGCATTATATTCTCCAACTCCATCCATTTACCTGCAAATTCCATGATTTTATTCTCTTTTAAGGCTGAGTAATATTCCATTGTGTATTTAGACCACACTTTTAATCCATTCATCTACTGGAGGGTATCTAAGTTGGATCCACAGTTCAGCTATTGTGAATTGTGCTGCTATAATATACTTCATAGTTGATGCTGACTAAACATTTTCCCTCCAAGATCAGAAACAAAACAAGGATATTTGTTCTGACCATTCATATTCAACACAGTGCTTCCAAAGCATTCACCATAAACAGGTGAGAACAAGGTGCAAAAGGCTCACTGGTTGGTAAGACAAATCTAAGATATCTGCATTTGCAGTTGACAGCTACGTGTCAGACTCTTCCTGCAATAACTACTAAGTTCAGCATGTCTTCAGGACACAAGGTCTGCTCACGTTTCCTCATATGAGCCATGAACATGTGCAAAACTAAATTTAAGACACAATTTATAATCTCGCCAAAGGAAATTGCTAAGATATTGTTACAGTTTGGATATGAGGTGTCCCTCAAAAACTCTAGTGTTATGCAGGAGGCAAATGATCAAATTGTGAGAGCCATAACCTAATCAGACCACCTTGATTTAAATGGACTTAGTGGTCACTATAAGCAATGGGGTGTGATGGGATGTAGTTGGTCACTGGGAGCATGCCCTCGGGGATTATATCTAGTCCTCCCCACTCCATGCCTCCCTCTCTCCGTCCTGGCTGCCATGAGCTGAACAGCTTTCCTTGGCCACTCCCTTCTGCCATGATGTACTGCCTTCCACCAAGTGGAGGTGACCCCCTTCTAATCCCAGCTTGCAAACAGTACTTGTTAACCATGAAGAGTGTTAGATTTTGTCATGTTGTTGCTTTTTCTGTATCAATCAACAGGATCATATGTTATTTTTTAGCTTATTGATATGGTAGAACACTTTGGTGGATTTTCAAATGCTGAACCAGCCTTGAATAACGATGTCTCTGTCTTTTGATCAGTGTATCAAGTTCCTACAGTTCAGGTAATAGGGAAATGTCAGAGCTTAAGTCTGTCATTTTATTATGGGCCCGTTTTATTTCTCTGATTCTTGGTTCTATACTGCTCCTACCAATTCGGCTTCTTCTCTCTTTCCTCCCCCTTCTTCTTCTCGTTCTTCATCAAACACCTATAAGACACACTCTTTTGGAACTCTATCATGATTTATTCACAGTGCTTTGAATGTACCTCTGTGGTTTGCCGCAATTGCTCTGGGCATTGGAATACAGATGTGTACTTCTCATAGTCCGATGGTTTCAATGTCTTCCTGCTCTCAGTGTTGAAAACTCATTTCCATCCATGTCCCCATCTCCTTCCACTTAAACCACATTTGTCTAGGGTATCGGGTGGTGTTAAAATATCTGCTCCGTGAAGTATGATCTGCTAACCTCTTGAGGAAAAGGAGAGTCTCTACAGATCTACAAGTCTGTTCTTCCGGTGTTCCATCCTCCTCCCAATGACCCAAGGTCTCTGCTTTTATCATGTCTTTCTTCTTTAAAGAATTTCCTTTGGTCAGTCTTTAAAGGAAAGTCTATTAGCAACAAATTGTCTTTGTTTTCTGTCCTGAGAGTGTATTTGTTCCTAAAGGGTGGCCTGTTTGTGTATGGGATTCTATGCTGACAGTTCTCTCTTTTTGAAGTTGAAAAATACCATTTTCCTTCCTTCTTCCTTCTGTTTTTTTGCTTCCATTATTTCAGCTGGGTCTTGTTAGAAGAATTTCCATCAGGATTGGAGAAAAAAATGACTAACTACCTCTTTTGAGTTTACCTAGCAAAGCTGACAAGTGAAAGAGGCAGGGTTTTTTAAGACTGCTTCCAACAAATTAGACCATACTGAAAGCAGCTTAAAAATGTTATAGGGTTGCAAAAATACCCGGCCCCCCCAGTGAGTCAGAATATTTTGTATCCAATAAAAAATTACCAACTATACAAAAGAGCAGCATAATATGATTAATATTCAGATAAAATTACACTCACTCAAAACTGATTCAGATATCACACAGATGATTTTTAAAAATTAGCAGACAAGAACATTTAGAAAGTTAGTAAAACTGGCTTCCACGTGTTGGAGAAGCTAGAGAGAGAGTGAGCATATAAAGTGGACATTGAAAATATAATAAAATACCAAAGAAAACTTTTAGAGGTGAGAACCATAGTGTCTTCAATTGAAAAAGCATGAAGTGGAATTCACAGGTCAGATAGTGTAGGAAAAAACAATTAGTTAACTTAAAGAAACAATCTAAATGAAATACAAAGAAAATCAAATGTTTTAAAATTGTAAATGGCATTGGGAGCTGTGGGTCAACCTCAGTGTGCAGAGGAACAAAGACAATCCAAGCAGACTTCTTGTCAAAAACAATGCAAGCAGAAGAGATCCGGAGGACTCCTTGAAGGTAGAACATCAAGGGAGAGGACAGGAAAATAGAGAGAGAGAGAAATTGTCCACGGCAGTCTACACCAGTGAAAGCAGCGTTCAAACACCACTAATGAACCCAACACTGTTGCAGACCTTCACCAGCTGGAAGGACTCGTTACCAGCCCCAACCACTACAGGAAATGTCAAGGAAGTCCCCCTGGGGAAGAGGCAAGACCCCAGGTGGAAGGCGCCCAGGTCCCAGGGCTGCTCATCGGCAGCACATGTGTGCAGGGCACAATGAGCCTGGGTCCCTTTCCACTGCAGGTGCTGGGTGGCATCCCACCCACTCATAGGCATCTGTAACGTCATCCCCATAGCTGTGACCCCTGAAGCCTTCACATACTGCCACCCAACCCCCAGAGGGGCCAAAACTGTACCAGCTGACAGTACGAACACACACACCCCCAAATGGAGACCACCAGAAATGGTAACTAGGCAGGTAAATATATAAAACAATTTCCTCCCATTTAAATCTCTTTAAAAGGTAAGTGACTGTTTAAAGCAAAATTTAATGTAGTTATGGATTTATAACATACAGAAGTAAAATATATGAAATTAGCACCAGACCAGGAGGGAAGAAACAACATTATAATTTTTATAAGATTTTTATATATTAAGTGATAAAATCACTTGAAAGACTGTTATAAATCAGATACCATAAGCTGAATAGCATTCATTAAAATAAAACAAGGTGTTATAACAAAATAAAATAATAAAATGCTCAAATAATAATTAAAAAAAGATGTTGGAGAAAGACCAAAAAGGACAAAAAAAAAAGAAATCATGGGCAGGTGGGGGGAGGTGGCACAGGAGAACCCAATCAGCAAGGTGGTCGACGTGTACGCCAGTCACATTGCACCCTGTGATCCCAGTGGTTCGGGGGACTGAGGCAGGAGGATGGCAAATTTAATGGCAGACTCAGCAACTTACTGAGACCCTGTCTCTAAATAAAAAGTTAAAAGGACTGGGGATGTGGCTCAAGGGGTTGATCACCCCAGGCTCAGTCTCCAAAACCACAAAAACAAAACAAAATACGTCACCAATAATCACATCAAACACAAATCATCAGACCCCCCCAGGTAAAAGGCAGAACTTGTCACATGGGCATCTAGCTGTATTCCACCAGAAAGAAACCAGCCTAAAGATACAAGTTAGACAAGAGTTTACATATGGAAGATGATACAGCATACAGACAATTTTTAAAAGTCTGGATGGCTAAATTAACATTAGGAAGATTTCATAATCAAGAATTCTCAGGAATTGTTAATCCATAATAATAAAGGAGTCAACTCATAAAGAGGACATAAAATTCCAAATTTTTATGCATCAAATAAATATAACAACAAATATATGAAGCAAACACTGATAAAACTGCAAGGAAAATCAACAAATACACAATTTTCATTTCAATACTCACTCTCATCAATCGATTTTTTAAAAAGACATAAAAATCAGTAGGTACATAACAGAGTTGACCAACACTATGAAGCACATTGACTTAATCAGTATTAAGAAGAGTAAAATGCACATTCTTGACTAGTGCTCACAAATATTTACTAGGAAAGACCAAGCTCTGCTGCATAAAACAAACTAGAAATGAAAGAGAACATCCTCACACTGATCAAACGCAGCTACCTAAAAAGCACAGCCAACCAGGACCTAATGGGAGCGCCTGAGAGTCTCCCCCAGGCCAGGCGCCAGGGGGTGCCAGTCCCACCACCTCTGCTGAGCTTTGTCCTGCAGGTCATTAGAAGACAGCCAGATCAGAAAGAAAGAATTGAGGCTGACTTCATTTGCAGATGACTGATAGAATATTCAGAGAATTACACAGAATTTTTTTAAATTAAAAAAAATCTACTACGACTAATAAGTTGGTTTAGAAAGAATGTTGTAGAAGAGTTGGTCAACTGTACTACACAGAAGAACAAAGACTTCTTGAAGAAGTACAAAGTAAATACACAAACATCAATTGTATTTGTATATACTGACAGCACATATTGAAAATTAAAATTTAAAAAATCTATAATAACATCAGAAATAGGGAACACTTAGGGCAAGTCGAACAAAAGATGTATAAGACCGGTGGACTGAAATCTTTAGGATAGTGATGAAAAATTTAAGAAGTTATCAACAAAAGAAGATATTTTCCATTCCAATCAAAATGTCACCAGTATTTTGTAGAAATTTACAAAGCTGGGAAGTTTACCCTGCCTGATTTCAAGACTCACTATGAAGCTGCAGGAATCAAAACAGGGTGGCGTTGACATAAAGACTGGCAAACAGATCAATGAAAAGGAAGAGTCTGGAAGTGAAGTGCACACATCCAAGGACAAATGACTTCTGACCACGTAACAAAGACATTCGGTAGAGAAAAGGTGGTTTGCATTAACAAATGGTGCTGAAAAATAGCAGAGATGGGTGGAGGAAAAAACATTTTTAAAAAAACCACCTTAGACTGTACAGAAAAATCAAACTCAAAATAGAACATAGATCGAAATATAAAATCCAAAATTATGAGTTTCCAGAAGAAAACAGGAAATCTTTGAACTCTTGGACTAAAACTTTTTTTAATATAATACCAAAATCATGGTCCATAAAAGAAAAACAATGATTAAATTGGATTTATTGAACTTAAGTCTTCCAAACACATTGTTTAGAGGAGTGTGGGACTAAATACTTTCAAACTCTGTGACTGGAAAGGTTTCATGTCTAGAATATTGTAATAAATAAAAAAACTTCTCAAAACCCAGTTAAGGGAAAGCAGTCATCCAACTTAAAATAATGGCAAAAGATCTGAACAAAAGTTTTGCCAGAGACATGCAGGTGCTAAAGGTGCACATGGAAAGAGTTTTGAGAGTGTTGGTCAGTCGTCAGGGAAGTGCAAATTAAAACCACAAGCAGGTGTCACTGTGCACCTATTAGGATGCCTGAACTGACTATGCTGAGTGTTACAGAGGATAGAAAGCAACTCAAACTCAAGTCCGCATCTGGTGGGGTGCACCATGATGGAATATCTCTGGAAATCAGGTTGACACACTTAAAAGTTAATCTTGCCCTTCCCCTATGGCCTGACAATCCTATTCCAGGATTTTTACCTAGGAAAAACAAAGGCATATGACACTCAAAGATTCGGATGTAAATGTTTACAGCATCCTTATTTGTAGTTGCCTTGAAATGTCCATCAACAGTGAATGGATAGGAATTTACGGTACCTTGAATACACTCAGCATTAAGAAGGACCAAACCTGGTAAACACGACACCAAACCAGAGTCCCTAATGCATTAAGCTGAGTGAAAAAAGCCAGACACAAAAGGCTAAGTGTTAAATGATTTTATTTATGTGACTTTCTGGAAAAAGTAAAATTGTAGAGACTTGCAGTAGACCTGTGGGGCATCAGGGGCCTAGCAGGGGCAAGTTTGGGGAAATCTGCACATTCATCAGAAGTCGGGAGACTGCACAGGTAAACCGTATAATAATACATGACTAGGTCCTCATCCAGCCCCACCCGGGCGCATGGTAGACACTCCCCACCACGGAGAGCGAGATGCACCTTCGCCTCCCCTTGCCCTCCGTCGGGAAGCCTCACCTCTCACCTTCTCCTAGGTCCCCCATACTTTCTTCCTTTCTTGCCGTCTCTCCCATGTGATTCGCGTGACTTGCCCTCATAGAGAACTAAAATGGGTTCTTCAGCTTGTGACAGGTTGGTGGTTTGATTCTGGCTGCTGAACTGCAGTGAGAACGAATCCCCCCACTGCAAGCCCCTTTGTGAATCCAGGCCTCGTCCAGCTCTCCTCTGTGTGCGGCTGCAGCCTGGCCCGTCCGTCCTCAGACTCTCGGTGCGTGCTGGGCAGCGGGGGTTTAGTCTGCACACCCTAGCCCTTGTCCCTAGCTTTAGTCTCCTTTGTTTCAGAGATTTCCTTGCTTTTGTGCAGATGCCTAATGCTGGGAAATATGACCCCATGGCCTCTTGCCCACGTCCAAGGAGCAGCGCATTCCTGGTGGGCTCCTCGCCTTGACAGTTGGAGCAGACTGTGTGGAGGAGCCTTAGAGCTGTTCCCTGCTTGCTGCCAGAAGTGACCCTAAACCATCCACCTCTCTTCCACTTAGCTCTCCAGAGCTGAGGCCCTACCCAGGCTGAGCCAGATTCACATCAGGTGCACCCTGGCTAGTTCTCCACCAGCCCCTGAGATGTCCACTCCTGAGTCCCCTCTCACTCACTCCCAGGACCTGGGGGACCTGGAGAAGGAGGGAAGGCCACCCACACTCTGAGTGGGGCCATCCTTCTTCTCTGGCGTCCCTCAAGCCTGATCCGAGCCCGATGGGAAGGAAGTAGAAGGACATGCAGGTCCCCACAGCCCACAGGGAAATGATGACGGTGCCTAGGCTGAGCCAGTCCTCAGAGCTCCCGCTGGTGAGGGCAGCATCTCGTCTGCTGGGCTTGGAACCTGGAGGTGGGTTACATACGCATGGCCCACACCAGGCCCTGCCCCGGGAGGAGGAAGTGGGCACCTGCTGGGAACAACAGTGGTGGAGAGTCAGGAAGTGCACACGGGTTTGAGGTGTGTTCCTGGGGCTCTGGGGTTTGGGTGGGGCTTAATCTTGAGGCTGAGATGCTGGAAGGATGATTTTTTTTTTAAGATGCTAGAATTCAAAACCTGATCACAATCTTCTGCTTCCAGCTATTCATCAGAGAACAACCCAACAGCAGGATTGTCTGCACATCCACAGAGGACAGCCTCCCAGGGCTTCCTGCGCTCCCCAGGACACTCTTCAGGAGCAAGGCTGGACAGGCCCGGGCCCGGACTAGGAAAACATACAGTTACTGGGAACAGGGTTACTTGAAGTCCCTTTACTCCTCACCACGATTTTGTTTATTACTTCCCTTTCTCAGCTTGGCAGGAACAATCTATTGCTTTCTGTGACCTGACAGCCTGGTTTTCTCATGTTTGGGTTCAGCAGTGACATTCCTGTGCCTGGATCTCCCAACACTGCCCTGCAGTATCCACGTATCAGAACAACTTCACACTCACACTCACATGGCGTTAACCTGTAACTCAAAGGCAGGGAGCTTGCTCCTCTGCACAGGGAAGCACTCAGTACCCACATTTTTAATGCTGAATGTGTTATATAAGCCCACATATTCACCCAAACCTAAAATAATAGCAAAATTATTTGAAAGAGTCTTGCACCTTGCACTAAAGCATGAACATAGGAGCTGTTTGTGCTATTTGCTGATTGAATAGCAACATTTAAACTGTATTGACCTCATTTTTTCTGTCTTTCACTACTATTGGAATTATAGCATTCAAGGTATGTAGGAGAATGCAGATAATTAGAGATGGTACAAAACTGAATCAGTGCCTATGAGATATTTAGGGATCATCAAAATCATTCTTTATTAAAACACGAGAGCATCTTCCCATCAAAAGAAGATCAGTGGGCTAGGAATATAGCTTAGTTGATAGAGTGCTTGCCTCACATGCACAAGGCCCTGGGTTTAATCCTTAGCATCAAAAAAAAAAAAAAAGAAGAAGAAAAAGAGAAGGAGGAGGAGAAGGAGGAGATCAAGTCAGCACATTCTGCTGTTCATGTATGTGAGAAGCTCATCCTGTGTGATCTGAATTTGTGTCTACATGGGGGAATGCCTAGAATCCTGCCTACAGCTCTGTATGGGTTCCTTAGACCGACAGATCAAGTGCCCCCTAGTTCCTACACATGCGGGTCTAAGCCAGTGCAGCCAGGAGCGGGTGTGGAGCCTACACTGTGCTGTGTGACATCCCGTCCCCCAGACCCCTCCCTGTCACCATATGAAAACTCGTGGCTGTGTCCAAGGGAGGTGGGAAGCTGGCTGGCCCCTGGCAGGCATCTCCAGCCTCCCATATGGAATCTACCATTTAAGCTAGGTGTTCTTGAGGGCTGCTTAATTAGTACACTCAGAGCTCCGGGTCCCTGAGTGAGAATCCGCTCTAGCTATGAAGCTGCATCTGGCTCTGTCCTTGGGGCAGCAGCCATCTCCATTGCCAGATGCAGGGGCAGCCGCTGCGAGGACCCCCAAATGTAGCACGCCTCTCAGGCCGTATTACCAAGTCCACTTGGGTCTGCTCTGCTCCTCAACCCTCCTGCCCACCCCAGCTCCTGACCTTCCCGAGCACCCTGCCAAGGTCCCCCCCCGGCACACAGCTCATCCCCAGACCCACCAATGCAGTCAGTAAGTGGGCACAGGGTGGGCGGCAGGTCCAGCCACGCTGCTGCCTACAGGAGTCACACTTCTCTGCTTGAGGCTCTCTGTTGTCATGGCCTAAGAGGCCGGAGAGCTAGACCACCCAAGTAAGCACCTATCTGCTCACCGTCCCAGCGGCCTCCAGCCAGCAACAAATCCCCTGTGTGTCAGGAGGCTGGAAGGACTTCTGAGATCTGCTTCTTCCAATACTCTAGAAAATGGTTTCACCTTCTCCAGATGCTTTAGAATTGAAAACAAAACAAAACAAGACCCCGATTGAGGAAGACAAGAGAGAGAACCTAACCCTTAGCGGGGACTTTACGTACTGTGGGTCCAGCACCACTTAAAAGCCATTACCAAACTACAGGGCAACTTGCTCTGACGTCATGCCAAGGCTGGGGACCAGCCTCCCTCACCCACCAGGAGGCTGATCACCATCAAACCGGCGTCTAGTCCTGCTCTCTGGGCTCCCTTTGCCCAAACACACAAGGACCGTGGCTGAGATCCCACAGGCGACGGGTCCCCAGTGCCAACTGCATGTCTGACCTGTGTTGTCTGAAGAGCGTCTCCCACAGGGCTCAGGCACCCAGGGGTTCAGCATGAGGTGTCCCTGGCCTGGCAGGTGTGACAATCTGAACGAGTCTCCTGAGGACTTAAAACCTTTTCTGTTTTTCCCTGGTGAGGTAGAGGAAGTGGGTTCTGGGTCCCCCACTTTATGCACTCGTTCCCCTAGTATGACTACACTGCTTTTGCCTATTTTCATACTGGCCCACGCTGAGGGACGGTCACAGCCTGTTGGCCTCGGTGTCCAGATCCCCAGCCCTCACAATCATCCCGTGTAAACCCTCATCGTCCTCCCTGGGGCTCGGCGTGCATGGGCCTCGCATTTCTGCAGCTCATTCAAACAGAGGGAGTCCCTCGCCGGCACCAGGAGGTGGCTGCTCCAGCATCACCAGCAGCAGGAAGCTGTGGCCTTTTCCTCTGTGTCTGAGAGGAGGGACCAGCTCAGCCCCTCAGAAGGCCTAACAGGTGTGCAGCACCCACACTCCAGGCCTGCAGGTGCCTCTGCGTGCCCTCCAGCTCTGAGGCCACGCGCTGACTGGCCCATTCCACCCCAAGGAGACCGAGCTGCCACAGACTCACAGCCCAGGAAGACCAGTGCCCTGGTCTGCACCACCAAGAGCCTCATGGCAGACCCAGCACTCAGGAGAGCCCCAGCCAGCCGCTGCTTCCCTGGTTCAAAGGCTGTGAACAGCACTGCTCTCGCCATCTTGAGGGACCCTGCATTGAAAACTCCTGGCCCACTGAGGTGGGCTGAGCAACAGCCGACCTCTCGGACAGCAGGGGCGATGGTTGCATTTCACTTTCTATAGCTTTCTTTTTAACTCGCTTAGGGAAGCTATGCGATTGGAGAGTGCCCTCAATTTCTTTGAAGATGTAATTCATTGACAATTTTAATCAAATGAGAATAAATACTAAATTAAGAATGGATTTAGAGTTGAAAGTTCTAAATAAATTAATACTGGGGCAAATCAGGAAACCTTTTAATAGTCAGAGAGGGTATTTTTTATCTAAAGGTGTGCCCACAGTGACATCAGATCTGTTGGGGCCAATGCAGCTGACCCCTGTCCTGGGCCAGGTGAACGACAGTCGATAAAAAGGAATTATGCAGAATCCTTAATGCAATTTGATTCCTTCACACAACACTCCACATTTTTAAGCTGTTAATAATGTTCCAAAAATAAACCTTCCATCAGTTCAAGCTAACACCTTTGTCTGAGAAAACCATAATAAATGCATTGCCTACAAGCAGTTAAAAAATCAAAACTACTGCAAGCTCAGGAAGTGTCTCTATAGGGAGTCCTTGCAAATGGTAACATAAGTCCCCATGCAAATCCACTCTGTCAGCTATGACACAGATGCCAAAAAAAACAGGCACAATAAATATGGAATATGTAGATATAAAATGGCAATGATGTCACGCTGGAGGATTTATAAGTTCCTCCGTTCCTCACTTAGAATGTGGACAATGCAAAAGCTGTTAAACAATTCTGTCTCCTCATGGGGTCACAGGACATCACAACAGCAAACGTTTTTTTATATGTGCTGGTGATAGGTGGAGAAAATCTCCTTTAAGAAAGCAATCGCAGTTTGTGTCATCTGTGACATGTTAGTATTTGAGGACTGAGTTTTTAAGAGAAAAGTAGATATCAGAGATACCATCTGGCAGATTCCCTGTTTGCAGTCGCCTGGAATCCTGTGAGCCTTAGTTACATTCTGTAGCTCTATATATCAGCAGCATTCTCCAGGTCTCGCCTTGAGCTTGGACCCAAATATGTGACACAGGGAAACCATGGGGTCTCCACCTACTCCCCAGCTTTCCTCACCAACACCTCTTCCCCGCTCCACCCAGGTGCGTGCTCCTTGATCAGACTGTGTCTGGAGACGGGGCGCCATCTCTGGCTGCCCTTCTGCCTTGGATGTCCACCCCGAGGGCACAATGACCCCCGAGCCTCCTTTTGCCAGGGTGCCCCAGCCGTCTTGTTTCCACAGGAAAGGTTGGAAGAAATGCTGGCCACACAGCCCTCCCTGGCCCTCATGGACATCTACTGAAACTGATGGACCTGATGCCTTGCATCTGCCAAGCTGTCATTCAAGCCAGCGGGGATTTGGATGGAGACAGTGGAGCATTGTAACAATGACTTTGTGATCTAGTTTATTGAGCGTGCCTTGAACTCCTAGGTACGGTTAGGGCAGAAAACCTTGTTTCCTGCAAAAACAACTTCACATAAATGGGAAAGTGCACTATATAAGGAGCCGGTGAATATTTTCCCTTGATTTGTGCCTGAAACATAAGAGTAGGGGAACAAATCCCAGCTGTCTACTGCATTGTGTGAACATATACATGCATTTAAATTACTTATATCATTACTTACAGATGTAATTGTGAAATATGTTCTTTTTGCATTCAAAATTAGGACTGAACAGATGGTGAACGCTCAGTTTAAAGCAATATGTCCATTAAAATAACCCGTACTGTTGGTGTTTAGCGCAACAATAGCAGCGAGTTCATTACAGCAGGGCTCTGCAGCAAGGGCTGCGGGCTGGGGCAGAAGGCACTCAGGAAATGCCCGCCCACCCGGCGATGCGCATTCCCAGAGCAGGCCACTTCCCTGTCACCCCCTGGCCACCAGAGGTGGGTTCCAGACTTGAATTCCTGTTGCTGGGCTCAGTATTTTGCTTCCAAATAGGAAAATCAATAAACAGCTGACATTTACCAATGCTTTGCTTCTGGGTTGTTTTTTCTCCACTCTCCAGATGTGCTGAAATGTGTGGTTCCAGATGCAACACCTCCAACAGGATAGTTCTGCTCCCATCAGGAGGGATCCTCTTGCCTAATGAGCCCGGGTCATGCGCACGGCCTGATGGCACATCAGATAGCTCCTCTCTTCTCAGGGATCAGCAGCACAGACCACCAGGAACCAAGGCCTTCAGCAGAATGGCAGGGAATCTTCCGACTGAGCTGTGACTGACAGGTCCCAGTCACCTGGGTTTATCTTTACTGCCTCGAGTCTTCTCCTGCAGGATTCCTGATGCATGATTTTTTTTTTCAAAGAACAGAGAACAAATACCTGTGCCCTGCCCTCTGCCCCACTATTTCCAATTTTTCAATGGTGCCAGCATCAAATATCCTTAAAACATTCATAAAAAAGATGAGAATTATTGGATGATCTGTGAAAAACCAAACTGGGTGAGAGGGGTACCTTCCATGCCGTCTTGGGTGCATCCATTATATGCACTGGTTCAGTTTCTCCATCCCTGAGAAGGGCCTGAGTCCTTCCACCGCAGACCAAGCTGCTCAAGGGACATACTGGAGGACTGCTCTCGGTCAGGAGTCCTGAGAACCTGCAAAGTGCTGTCTGCTCAGCAGAGGCTTACCAGTGCTTGGCTGGGGTCCAGGCCCTCATGAAATCTGGAGGGTGGCATCGAGATCCTCTCCTCTGAGCCTACCAAGGTGCCCAGGAAGTGTTCAGTGAGTTCAGTAATAAGTACGTGTGGCACAGATGGCCCAGCATTGAGGGCCAGAGGCAAAGGGGAAACAGAAGCTGGCCAAGATAAAGGAACGAAGGAAACTCACCTGGGGTTGTAAGGAGAGGAAGCAGGAGACAGGATTCAGAGCCCTGGGGAGAATGTGGACCAGGAAGCTGCACAGCTGAGCTGGGCACGGGGTGCTGAGTCAGAAGGCTCCACTTGCTGAGAAGTGATTTTCATCAAAATCCAGAAAGGAACAGGGCAAAGAATAGGAATAACTAAAACAGGGGGAAAAAAAAAAGATTAATGGCAGATGTTATGGGCCAAAACATGCCCCCAAAATTAGTATGTTTAAGCCCCAGCCCCCTGGACCTCAGAATGTGATCAGATGTGGAGATAGGTGTTTTAAAAGAGGTAATGCAGGTCACTAGGGTAGACCTTAATCCAGGGCAACTGGCGTCCTTATAAGAGGAGGCAGCTGGGGCACAGACTCCTGCAGGGACAGCCATGTGGAGGCCCAGTAAGGGGCAGCCACCCACCAGCCCGGGCGGGGGGAACCCTGCTGACACCAGGGCCTTGGACCCCTGCCTTCAGAACCGTGAGGCAGGACATGCCTGTCAGGACAGCACCCAGTCTGTGGCACTTTGACCACAGCCCTGTGGGACCTTCCAGCCAACGGAGCAGAGAGAAACTAACAGACATACCATGGAGGGACCCGTGAGAACCAGAGATGCCAGGTCACCTGCCCGCGGGGAAGGGCAAGGCTGCAGATCTCGTCAGATCGAAAATTGAGGGACACGTAGGAAATGAGAAGGGAGAGTGGAGTGGGCACTTCTAGAGTCCAGTGAGATCCAGACATCTCCAGCCAGCCCCATGGACGGCATGTGGGGGCCTCAAGGGACGAGGAGGTCCACTAAGCAACATTCCTCCGCCAGTGAGCTTGCTGTGTGGACCATGTCACCGAGAGCCACCGGGAACCCTGCCTTCATGTACTGTAGTCCTGGAGGGGCTCTGGTGTCTCCGGGAGTAGGGACCTGGAGCATGGCTGAGGCTCCTATGCTGCTCCCTCTCATGTGCACACGTTGGGCACACGTTGTCCTACACACACTGCCCACAGTGGTGAGCTCCACCTACATGTCCAGGGTCCATCCAATCTGACCAGGTCCTCCACGGGATGTGCCCATTCTGTGCTCCATAGCTTGTCCAGCACAAATTGCTTGACTCTCTGCCACAACCAGCTGTTCCTGGCTCAGGTGGCGTGGCTGTCCCCACTATAGCCATGCCTGCCATCAGCCCTGGTTCCACAGCTGCCCTGCAGGGCCTGAGGGGTGAGGAAATGAGAAAAGGCCTGTGGTGGACACTTGGGAGTGAAGCGACTCCCTGTGGGGGATGGGCTGCCATCTCCCCACAGAAACGGACCAAGTGAAATGGACGCACTGGAAAGGCCTGAGTCTGCACCGACTCCCGGACTCCTGGTTGTGCTGGGGGATCACTCAGCCCTTGGGCTCTCAGCTCACACCAGAGATGTGATGATGGGGTCCGCAGGGCTCCCCACTGGAGGACGGGCTGCACACGGACGGGGAGCACCTCTCTGTTGATTCTAGTGTCATCATTAAGTTCATTTCCAGAAGCCAGAAAAATCGGCAGAGGCATTTGGAAGTCCAGTAAATTCCCCTTCAAAGCTAAGAAATAAAAAATAAAAATAAAAGGAACAATAAGAGGCGCTCTCTTACCTCTCTCAGAAGTGAGCATGGCGAGACTCGTGACCAAGGGGAACAGAGCCAAGCTAAGAGCCGGGGACCCACAGGCATTGCCATGAAGACGGGCACGCAAATTAATATAAGTGTTTGTGACGAGAAAGGGTCATGGTGGCATGTGGTACAGGTGACCTTAGGGGAGATCTTGAAGAAAAATAAGGTAAGGGACATAAAGTCACCTGGTAAAGAGGCCGTGGAAGGTCAGCATTGCTGCCTAAACTGAACCTCGACTTTTAGGGGCAGCGTCTGCCAACGTGTGCTTTTCCTGCGCCGTGAACTCTAGAAGGCAAGAGCCCGACTTCATGGTGTGGAGCACTGTGCCCTGCATCTGCAACCCCAGGGCTCACACACGATGGCTCTGCATAACAGCATCACTTAAGAGGATCCACCTGGAGGAGCGTGAGATGACCTTTACAAACCAGGTGCCTGGCGATGAGCAATGAAATGAGTCAATGCGGGTCAGGACTGGCACATACCTAGAAAGTCCTCGACCTCTCACGAGGGACAAGGCGGCTTCCCAAGAATGTCCTTAGGGACGTCTAAACTCTGTCGATAAAGACGTGCTTTACATGGAGATAAGTGCACACGTGCACACACATACATGCGTGCTTTTATATGACTATAAAAATAACCCATGCTTATTGTTTGAAAACTATACAAAATTGTGAAGAATAAAATTAGAATATTACCTGCAATTTCATCTACTCACATAATTATCTGTGGAATTTTGGTGCATTTTCTTCCAGTTCTTCCTGTGTGCACTCATTTTTGGTTTCCTTCAAGAAATCAGCTTCATACTACACACATACAGTCATTTTAAACCTATTTTTAAAACTTTGTGTGTTCTGAGCATCGCCTAACATTATTAAGCATTAATGAAAACTCTTCTAATGAACAATATTCCATCTAAGGCATATATTTATAAATTTTGTCAGCAAGTATTTTAAAAACACTTATTGTGTGCCCGGTTCTTGGCCTGGCCCTGGAGCTCCAACAGAAAGTCAGAGAGGGTGCAGAGGATAGGGAGGAAGAAGAAGATGCGGGATTATCTACCCGGGTACACGTGACCACGTCTGGGCCCTGCACAGCAGAGCTCACAGCCTGAGGCTTGCTGAAACGCAGACCCAGGTGGGTGAGCCTGCAGGGTCGGACCCTCTGGATTCAGGCTCTCTCCCGAGGCATTGCTGAGAATGGGCAGGCGGGGCTGGGAAGGGCTGGGTCCTGCTACCTCCCTGGCCTCCCTGGCCTGACTCAGCCCTGCGGAGAACTGCTGTGGTTGAAGAGGAAGCTGCTCTCAGAGGGGATGTCAGGGGACAGGACAGGAGCAGCCCACGGGTACTGAAGCACAGAGAGGCCTCCTGAGAAGGATGTCACAGTGGCCTGGGGTCGGAGCCAGTAGCATGGGTGGGAGATGGTGAGCATGGCAGGAGCATCGCCAGTGGCCACTGCCTCAGCAGGCCCAGCCCCTGGAGTGGCTCGAAGCACAGGAGGAAGCCAAGCCTTGTGGTCTCCATGGTAACTGAAATTGTGGCTTTTCTTTGGTTTGGTGCAGGTTTTCTGTGTCTTTAAGGAGTGACTGCCGGCAGCAGGTGCTTTGCACGGGCCTGGAGGTGGTGTGCTGGCAGATAGGAACAAGTGTCACCCTGTCGGTGGCTGAAGAGAACCGAGAGTGGGACTCCTGGATCCACAGGTAGAAGGTGCGCTGGGCTCCAGGGCCATGGTCAGCACCATTCCCGAGAGCACCGCGTGGCTCTCCATCGGCCACCCCTCTGCACAGACGTGTTTGCGTATCTTCTCTTTGCTGACTTGATGCTCTTTAAATGGCATGTTGTTTTAATTTCCAGTTTTGTACACTAATAGTATAGATTTTTCACATGCTAATAAATTTCCTTTTCTTCCTCAATAAAATATGTCCCACTCAGAACAAAATTGGGAGTGTTCTTCCTGTGGGTTGGTTTCTACACACTGAGAATCTTAACGGTTTCATTTCATGTTGGTTGCAGATAGCTTCTTCATTTATCACTTACCATTTAGCGCTCTTTATGATTTTTGACATACAAAATATTTTAACTTCTATGCAGTCAAATTTATCAGTCATTCTCTCTCTTTTTTTTTTTTTGGAATCACTTAGTTAACACATTTTCTTACATTTTTATGGCTATTTTATTTTAATGTTTAAATTTACCAGGATTTTTGGAACATGATTTATGGGGAGGAGAGAATGTAACTTTACTTGTTTCCCCCTGAGTAGCTGATTTTTTCAACACTATTTGTTAGATAACATCTCTTTTCTCTTCCTTTATAATGTATCCTTTATCATATTTCAGATCTTCATTTAAACTTGCCAATTTTCAGGGCTTCTTTATCTGTTTTTCAAAAAATGCTTCTACTGTGATGTTAATTCTTTACTTATGGGAATATTGCAATAATAGGATTATCTGTTAATTTTTCTTCTAACTGTACTTCTGAATTATTTTTGTTAAGTTCCAGGAATAATCCTGCTCATATCTGATACATTATGCACTCTTTCATTTAATCTCCAAAACTCCTTGATACGTAGGTTTTATCATTTCCTCTTTGTAGTTGGGGAGATTTAAAGTCATGGAAAGAAAGCAGCACGGCCCCGTTGCTAGCAAACTTGGGCAGACCAGCCTCTCCGCCCAGCTGTCTGGGGACAAGTCTCCAGCTCACAAGCCTCACAGGGTCGTGAACATTTTATTTGGATAGAGACCCTCAAACCATTCCACTGAAAGTATTTTTTGTTGTTAAGAATCATTGGAAAATGCTTGATCAAAAGACAAGGGGAGACCTGAGGAGGAACCGAGAGAACAGTGGTCCTCCACTCCTGCCCCTTCCTCATCCTCCAGGGCTTGTGTTCATGTCTTGTTCCAGAGCCAGCAGGATGACACCCAGTCCTCCAACCTGTGCCCAGGACCAGGCAGCCACGGCTCCAGCTCCGCCCACCCTCACCTCTTCTCCATTTGAACACGGGCTTGGACGCCCCCACAGAGCAGAGGCATGGACACCAGGATTCCAAACAGTTCCTGTGGGCCCTGTATCAAGGGGGCAGAGCAGAGCTCAGGGATTCCAAGTGCCAACAGCACACAAGCAGCTGAAGTTGTGAGCTCGTTTGTCTTGTGGAATTTAAGTCACGGTGTCTGACTTAGAGACGGTGCCCCGTGTATTCTCTCCTATGTCTTCTGGTAGGGAAAAAAAAAATGATACTTTGATGACTCCCGTAGTTTTGCAATTTGAGTCATTTGCAATTTTCAAAGAAAAACACAGTTTTGATTTGGTTGAAAGAAAATATTGGAATCGTGGTAAGAGCTGAATTCCCTCCCTGTGAGCCAGGTAATGCTGTGTTATCAGGACAAACTTATCAAACACCAAGTGAAATCTGTATCAGAAAGACAAGTTATCACACAGGAAGTCAATGGGCAATAGTGCAATTTGTCTTATCAGTAGACCTTTCAAGATTTCTAGCTCTGTGTGACTTCAAGAATATGAAAAGAGAAGCGAACCAATGTGGATCTCCCTCTATGTGGTTTTTTTCCTCTAAATCCTACAGGAAGTCGTCTGGCTGGAGAATCTGCACGCCCGAGTCTTCTTGTGTGGGCTGTGCTGTCTGCTTGCACTCTGTGAGCTGTGGCCACTGGAGCTGCAGGTCGTCCCTCTGCCAAACACAGCCGTCTCATTGCCTGAAGGATCGTTTTGTCCTCGGAAGGAACAGCTGTTTTATTCCCACATAACCAAACACATTCACCACATATCTAACAAAAATAACTGGCCCTTTTGCTCTCAAACCTTGAAATGCTTTCAATTAAAAACCATTCCAGAGAGGAAGGACGAATCCAGTGCCGAGGCACTCACATTGTGTGGGTTCCTTTTGATACATGACAGACGTCAGGTGTGTGGCAGGTTGTGATAATAGCCATCTCTCCAGTAGAGCATCCATTCCCATGAGGTCTGTAAGAAGTACTCGATGTTTGGGCGGAGGATAGCATCCCCCATCTCCAGGAGACTTTTCCCCTTGACCCTGAAAATAAGTCTCTGCATTGCCCTCCTGTCTGTGTGACCATTCTGAGCTGAGCCCTCATCCCATGACACGTTTCCTGGAGACCCCCAACTGTCCCACAGTTCAGAATCAGGAGTTCAATTTCATCCTCAAAGCAGGGAACTTTCACAAGTTCCCCTACTTGTCTGCTGTGATTTATATGAACTAAAAGAAAAAAAATCCACTCTTTTTCCAAGGGACTTAGAAGATCTGACCAGTCATCTGTCTTGTGAATGCTCAGTCTTTAAGTGAAGGTGTGGAGGAAACTGGCCTATTCCACACCCCAAAGAAAATGAAGATTTTCACAGCTCAGATGCACGTCCCTTGGGTCACAGCTCACTGCCAGCCCCCCAGAGCCTGGAAGAGAGGACCAGCAATGGCCACGGAGCAGCCCTCTACATCGTGATGGGGCAGAACGGAACCCAAGCCTCCCCTCCTGATCTGACCATGAGGAGCACAGATGAGGGCCTGCAGCCTCCCTGACCAACCCCATGGCTCCCCTTGTGCCCAGAATAGAGCCCAGCTGCTCAGGTGGGCTGCTCAGTGGCCACACCTCACACCCACACCCACGTGCTGCTCCTGGCTCCCCCCAGACATGGACCCTTCCTGCCAGTGGGCCTTTGTGCCCCTGAATCTTGCCTTATGCAATAAAGAGTCTGCAGTCACCCCAGGCTCTCCCCTCCAAGGCCTCCATAGAAGGGCCAGTACGAGGAAGGCTGGAGAGGAGGCCCAGGCTGCCAGCTGGCTCTGCCGTGCCCACGCCGAACCTTACCTGATCACCACTCACGGGGGGAAACGACTCTGCTGATTGATTCCCATGGCATGTTTGTGAGCTGAGGCTGTGGTGGCAACTGCGGGGGACTCCCGGGAAGTGTGGCCCACGGAGGTAAGGAGAAAGGAAACAGGAGAGGACACCCCAGGAAACAGGACAGCAGAATTCAGGTGTGGTGACCACGACAGAGCGAATTCAGTCGTCACCCTGGAGGACGTGAGGAGGGGCCAGGGGATGGACCCACTGGGGAGTCGGCAGCAGCCCTGCTAGGCCATGCTCTTGAATGACACAGAGAAACAGCCGCCTGTGCCACCAGGTTCTCACCGTTGGCACCTGAGGACGATGAGTCCCTGTTGTGGACCTTACCCCTGCATCGTCAGCCTAGCAGATGCCAGTAGCACCTCTCCCCACAGCTGTGAATACCTCCAGATATTTCCAAATGTCCCCAGGATGCAGAATCACCCCTTAATTTGCCTCTGTGGATCTGGAGAGGGTTTCCGGGATGCCTCGACGCCCGGGGTCTGATCTCCGGGGCAGCCTTACTCCCGGAGGAGAGGGGCAATGTTCCCGTGAAGCGGGGTTCGGAGTCCTGAAAGGGGTGATGGCAGCCCACGGTGGTGTGAACGCAGGACATGGTCAGACACCAGGAAAGCAGGCCTGGCCATGACAGGTGGGTGCACACTCAGTGTTCTCAATGGCTTTGGCCCTGGCGCCTCGAGGCAGAGCATCTGTCCTCTCCAGGGACCTCAGGCTTTGCTCCTCCCTCCTGCGCACCCCAGCCCTGTCACTCCTGTCTCCTGCTGTCGGGCCCTGGAAGGCATCTGAGTCTGTGGCCCTTGGATCAAAGCACCAGTGGTTGCCGGTGAAATAGGTCTGCTGACAGGCACGGCGTCCCCAGGAGCGCTGGCATAGGCTTTGGGCACGTCCTTCTCGCTTGTGGTGGGGGCTACCTGTACAGGGCAACCTCATGGAGACAAGGCTGTGGCATGCTTCAGAGTTCCTGGGTTGTCGGGAGTTCTGCATGACCAGGATCACCCCCCAGAAGTACCAAGGCGGGTCAGTGACCGTTTACCCACGGAGCTGCTGGGCTGCGGCCGACTTCCCCTGGCAGAGGCCAGCTCCAGGACCTCAGGGTCCCACCATGGCCTCTCTCTGCTCTGATCGGAGACCCAGCCTGGCCTTGCCAGTCTTCTTGGTTGCCACCTGGGCTCCTAGGTCTGTGGGGAGGCTGCGCTGGGCGCGGCAGCTTCACAGACAACCAGCCTCTAGGGCCCCAGACGGCTTCCTTTCCCTCATGTGCCTGGGCAGCCGCTTCTCCAAAACGCCAGCTCATCGCCCCAAACCTGCGGGCCACCACGCCTCCCTTCCTCCCAGTGCCATGTCTGCCCTCCGCACCTTCCCTGCCCTCAGCACCACCACCTTCTCTCAGAGCCAGCCCACACCCTGATCCATTTTTGTGGTGACCCCACACACTGATCCACCTGGAACGCTGCTCCCTAGGTCTCTCCTGACCCCAGCGCCGTCCCAGCCCTTCCCACCAGAGGCCATGTCCTCCGACGCTGTTCCTCCCACCAACCATTCACTGCCTTTCTGAAAATAATTCCATTTTCTGTTTTCCTTTTTCTAAATGCAAATAATGCACATCTCACGTAGTAGATCTGGAACACACAGTAAGACATGGAAGAGAAAAAACATCACCCGAAATCAGGCACCTCTGAGGTAACTGGAGGTCGTCAGTTCTAGGTGTACTTTTCTTTCATGTGCACACTTTTTCAAAGCAAAATCAGATTCATACTTTTGTATTCTGTTGTTTTTACTTAATTTGAAATTACAAACTTATTTCCGTGTCAAAACATCATTTTTAATGGCTTCTTGGTATCCTGTTTTATTTTCATGCCAAAATCTGCTTGGCCGTATCCCCACTGTGCTGCGCGCCAGGCTTCAGACTGCTGTACTCTGTGTGACAGTGTGATGAGCCGGGGACCACTAGCCACGTGTGCACCTGGATTGCTTCTTGAGGTCAATGTCAACAGGACCCCTGCTCCAAGGAAGGCACATTTTTTTAAGAATCGTGTTGTATGTTTCCAAATTGTTTTCAAAAGATGGTTGGATCTGTGTGTACTGAGAAGAGCAGGGTGAGGGTGTCCATTTCACCATATCCTTGCAGAATTATAGCCAGTTGGCTAAGTGAGCTTTTTGGCATTTAATTTGAGGCCAAAAACGCTATTGTATTTTTATTGCCGTCGGTCCTTCCTCCTTCCTTAAAACAACCCGCCTCTCCTGCTTCTCAGCTTTCTTCTGAAGTGGTTACCTTCTTATGATTTGTTCTTTAAACACCTAACTCTTCACACGTTGATGACATTAATAGTTTTCCAGTCTGTCACTGTTTTTCCATTTCTTACCTATAGGACTGATTTTTTAAATCTGTATAGGATCAAGCCCGTCCATCTCTCTCTTCATTCTCTGCCTTCTCCTTTCCCACTTTCTATACCCTCCTCTTCACCTTCTCCTCCTACAAGGGGCTGACCCTGTCTCACTGAGGCCTCTGCAGCCCTGACTGCCCAGGGCAGGGGGCCCTGCTGTCCCCTGCTCTTACCCTCTCGTGGTGAGGGCCACTCAGCCTTGTCCTTTCCACAGCTCAGGCCGTGTTCTTCTGCCCTCTCCCGGCCCAGGCCTCTCTGCTGGAGGCCCAGGTTCTGGCCTTTCCCCTTCTCCTGGGCACGTGCCCCCCAGCACCACGCCAGCTGCAGGTCTCCATCTTCAGTTCTGCCGGCCTCCTCCCACAGCCTCCCGTCCCCCACTTCAACTGCTCACCATTCATCTTCCCACAGCAGCCCGGGGCCCTTTGATATGCCCTGTTCCCCTTCCAGTAACCTCCCCGTGGTGCAGACCTGTCTCCCCGGCCACCTCGCCCTGCAGACTCCCACGTGGGGTGGTCTCCCCCACACCCTCGGCCGTCTGTGGGCAGCTCCTGTGATTCTTCCTCCTCCCTGTCTCTCCCACCAGACCCTTGCTCCCAACCCTTCACGCCTGGCCTTAGGCCTGAAAGATGTACGGTTTAGCTTCAAAGCTACTGGATGTTCTTTGATATGAGATAAAGAAGTTAGCCAGCTGCTAGCTTTGCAACACGCAGACTGGCTTAGCTGTCCGTAGATCAGAGTAGGTGTGAACAGAAGCCCTCTGAGCCTGCCTCGATTCCATCATCTGCACAGCAGAGATGGTGTGAGCACACCTCACATGGTCCTTCTGCAGATTAAATAAGTGCTTCAGTGTGCTTCCTGACACAGCATCAGGGGTCCACAGAGGTCAACTATTATCATGTGTCACATAGATTCTGGCCACATGTTCACAAGGCTGTCATGGTCCTCTTAACCATCACTTGTACCCCAAATGGGTCAGTGGTCTCCTTTACTAAAGAGTTAAGTCACATTCTTTCATATAATTCTAGGCTTTGCCTGTGACATGTCCAGCACAGGTCTCACCAGCTCCACCCTGTGTTTCAGCCTTGCTGAATGTAACAGTCACCATTCCATAATAATGCCACATAACAACCATCCCCAGGTTGATGGGTCTGCAAGTTGAGTCTGGCTCCACTGGGCTTCAGGTAGGCTGGTATCTGGACTCTAAGCTGCAGTTTGGGTTTCAATGTGCTCCACCTGTGCCTGTCCTGCAGCCCAGGCTGAGGGAGTGGTCACCACTTCCCACCTGTTCTTCCCCTGACTGAAAAGCCAAGCCAAGCAGAGAGAGGGCATCAAAGGCCTCCACTCACTTATGTCTGCTGAAATTCCCCTGGTCGCAGCAGTCACATGGCAGACCCAGCCCCAGTAAAGCAGGGCTGTACAAGCTACCACTGAGGGGAGGGGACACTGCCCATGACACTGGACCACCCACCTCCTGAGCACGCGGCTGAGCGGGCCCCTGTGCATCCCAGGCCTTGCTTCTCCACCGGCCTCCCTTCCCACCCCCTGGCCTCCTCCTGACCGGGGGCACTCCCCTGGGAAGGCCCAGCAGCTTCCCTTCCCCCAGAGAGCAGCTGGGTCCCAGCTCCGTGCTGAGCGGAGCAGGGTCCATTGCTCCCACTTCCTCCAGACCCTCTGCCCCTAGTTCTACGGAATCTTGGCTGTTGCTGGGTGTTAAAAATCTAAAGTTGCTCTAACCAGTCTACATACTTGAGCAAGGGTAACCCAGCGCTTCTCAAATACTTAATTCAAAAAATCTGAAAATGGAAAACCCTGCCAGCCTTCTAAACTAGATGAACTGGGTGGAGAACTCTCGGATAACCTCTGAGCACAGGACAGCTCTGTGCAGAGGGGCCTTGGGCGGAGTGGGCAAGGCCACCATGCACACAAGCACTTCTATAATTAAGAGGTTCAAACCTGGGGACAAAAGGCAAATCAGTCACCCTCGGGGCCACCAGCTTCTCCTCCAGCCTGGCACCCTGGCATCCACCCGATGGTAGGCACCAACTTCTGCTTCCCCCAGGGACTGGGTTCCCTGTGGGCACAGTCCCTGTGAGGCTGGGCCTGCTCCTGTTTCTCCCGACACAGCGTGTGGGCCTCTCCCCAAACCCAGGAGAGCACAGGGACTGATCCCCTGAACACCTCGTCTCACAGAGGCTCCTCCTGGTTCAGACTTAAAGCACGACACGTTCTCCAGCAGAAATATGTCAAACCAAAATAAATAAAAAAGAAAAAGTGGAAAAGAGTCAAACAGGCAATTATTTGTAATAGAAAAAA
This sequence comes from Marmota monax, assembly GCF_021218885.2. Lineage (NCBI taxonomy): Eukaryota > Metazoa > Chordata > Mammalia > Rodentia > Sciuridae > Marmota > Marmota monax. The sequence goes on along the minus strand of NW_026692826.1, from coordinate 8,059,392 downwards.
CTATTGATTTTCCTTTTTTGATACATAGTCTAAATTATCCCTCAAGAAAAGTAGTAATGCATCTTTAAACAGATTTATTGGTTCTAGGAGGGAAAAATGTATTATTTAACTTCAGTGCTATTGAATTTTTCTTTTATATTAGGTATAGAAAGAGGACAGACAAACAGAAATGGGAAGGGACCTTCCTCCAAGGATCACAGCTTTGGGACCCCAAGGCAGGACACCTGGTATTTCTCTCAAAGCTGTAAGAGTTTGTGAATAAAGAATCATTTTCATGGATGAAGTACATCACACATTTACAACATTTTCCACAAGAGCTAAAGTTCCCAGGAGAGGGGAGGGCATAGCCCTCTTGCCCCCGCCCCACCCGCCAGGTTACCTTGAGGCCCAAATTCTCCCTTAGAAAGGTGTTCGTGCTCACAGAACCCTGCAACCTCTGTGGCCCTGGAGCGGGAGCCCCTACCCTGAGCTGGGTTCTCCTCAACCAATCTCCAACACTGTCCACCTTCACGTCCTGCTTCTGAGGCCAGCGTTGCCAAGACTCCACAGGGGGAGGCTCACAGTCTGCAGCACCAGCGAGCAGAGGCCAAGGGAAAGAGCCACTGCAGGCCCCAGCACCTCATCCTGGGCCTCTCAAAGACAGTCCTTTGGGTTCAGGACTGAGGACCTGGTCCCAAATCCCCCTCTATGCCTGTCCACAGCCTTGCAAATCAGCCTGCACAGGAGTCCAGTTGCCACCCAGGGGTCATCCCAGGACCTGGTGGAGGGCACACGGAGGAACCACTCGGAATGAGTGAAAGCACTCTCCAAGTACCAAGAGTTCTGAGAGCCAGGGACAGAAATCCCAAACCCCAGGTACAGCCGAGCCCCTGCTGGTGCCGACCCTTCACAGTTGAGCAGCTGGGGATTTCTGTTTTCAATGGTCAAGGCCCCTGATGAAGTCCAGAAGTAGAGACACATCACCGGGACTCGGTATAGCAGAGCCATAGATCCAGAGCGCAGAAACCACCAGGTGCAAAGGCAGCATCAGAAGCCCCTGGACGGTCCTCTCTCTCCACTGACCTTGTCCAGCCAGTGTCCAGTCTGATGATCCATTCCTGCTCCCTCAAGAGACACTGGCTTAGGCAGAGAAAGGGGTGCAGCCCCGTTCTTACCCCCTGAAGCTTCAGGCTGAAGGCGGAGGTATCCTGGTTGCAGGATCAGCAGGGCAGGGTGGTGTGCTCCACCTGAAGCATCGGCCATGCAGGTGTGCACCCTGGTCCTCACCTCTCCTACCCACAGACCTCAGCGTGGTCTGTTGGGGACCAGGGTGGATGGAGAGGGCACTGGCACTGCGCAGGATTCTCACCTGCCTGCAAGACCTCTGGGTGAGCCCTCCCTGGGTGAACCTACCCATTCAGCATCAAGTCAAGCAAGAATTAAGAAAAGCTGCTGGACAGGAGAGGATCTCCCCAAAAGACCAGCTGCACACCTCTGCCGGGTCTGAACCAGGGTTCCTGCGCTCCAACCCTCCTGGCGCACAGCAGAGCACTGAGGCGTCCACACCCTCCCGTGTGGCCAACGCTGCCCAGCGGATCCTCTGGTAAAGCTTGCTAATTCAGGTGGCCGGATGAAGTGTGCCATGTCATAATTAATCCCTCATGTATTGCGAGCAATCCGATGTCAAAATAATCAACAGTAGATCTTCTACCCTTTTGTGAGCACATAATAAAGACTGTCATTTAGCCGCGGCAAACATCGGGTTTCTTTTGTGGTCTTGAATAACTATTTGTGAGGTAAATACCAGACCTCCTTCCCCAAATCCCCTCCCCGAGTCCTACAAACCACACATGTATTCCCTCCCCAGGAAATGGGTCCTGAATGTCCAAGGCAGGGGCTGCGCACACTTTCTGGTGGGTCCACGCACCACGGCCTTCTAACTCAGGTCCACCGCCAGGCGGGGAGGCCTGACGGGGAGGAGGGAGCTGGAGTGGAAGGGGAAGGCCGTCCTCCGCTACCGTCTCTTATTCTTCCTCATGGGTTTCTGGCAGTGACACGACAGCTCTTATTATCAGACGTTTGTGAGCTGTCCTTGCTCCCGATGGCCTTGCCTTGTGTTGGGGACCCGCTCACTGTGGAAACAAGCTCTGTGAGGAGAGGGGCCAGCTGACAGGTGCTGCCCGTCTCCAGGGACAGCAGAGGTCGGCAGCCCCTTCCAGGGGCTCACCACAGGTCTGCGGCGATCTCATTTCCAGGGCACGGGCTTTCCTGTGACATTACTATAGTGACAAAGAGAGCCCAGGAGCAGCTCTATGTAGGTGGCTCATCCCCAGGTCTCCAGGCAAGGAGTGACATGCTAACCTCTAGGCAGGGAGGTGACATGTCACAACAGCAGCAAGACCAAGACATCACCACTGCCATCTAACAGATCAGTGCCCACCCTCCCATGTGGCCAGAGCAGACAGGAGCTGGGAGTCAGTTTTGGGTCATCCTGGACCAGTTTCCTGTGGAATCGCTTCATGTGTGTGTTCTCAGCACGTCTCAGCCCTTCGGTGTCACGGAGAACGTGACAGGTATCATCATGACAGGTATCATCAACGTGTAGGTATCATCATGTTCCACGGATGTGCGAGGAGCCTACCACTATTTAAGTCCCACGCGACTGAGCGTTCTTTATACTATTATTGTTTTTTATTGAACCCATATGGAGTGTCTAGTTTGCCAACAGCTTTGCAGACAGGCTCCATATCTCATGGAAATAAATAAAGCACAATTCAAGCCTTCACACGTGCGTGTAGACACACACCCACATTCACAATTAGCCAGTAATTACAACATCACCAAATGACCCTGAATGTTAGCTCTGGAGGGGAGGACCATTTCTCACCCCTCCTCGAATTCACAGTTCCCTGTGCATGATTTCGCACACTGTGGTGTTCCCCCGCGGTCCTAGGGTGACACCACTCACACTGGGTGGAAGAAGGAAACAGACACAAATGAGGGAGTGGGCCCCCACACACCACATGAAGGGCACTGGTGGGCTTCAGAACGGTGGAGTGGTGGTGGTCACCTGAAGTCCCCACCACCTGGGAGACCGAGGCAGGAGGGTCATGGGGCCCATGGGTGGGAGATCAGATGCAGCAACACAACTAGACCCCGTCTCAAAAGAATAACAATGAATCAATTAATTAATTACATAAAATAAATAAAAACTTGAATAACAGTGCATCTTTCCTAGATCAGAACCCAGGTCTGAAGACATGGGAAGCAGTTGAAAAGCACATGACATGTTTGAGGGGCACATCACGCAGACTTTCGAAATGCCTGGTTAGACTAACTAGCCAACTGCCCAGCTGTGTCCAGAGAGGATGGCACCCCGGGAGGGAGGAGGGACACAATGTGCTGGGAGAGGCTGCAGACGGCAGGGAGGAGCCTGGGGACCCTGGACTCTGGCGCCAGGTGGGCGGTCTGCCCGCAGGCAGGGGGCAACAACTTTCCGTGGGCTGTCTCTGCCGCAGTGTATCTTTATTACCAGGACAAGCACCTCCGTCCACAGGACTCTCTAGCTCCCTATAAAGTGGCTTCAGATGTTCAGGGGCGAAAACACATCACGGAAGGCTTGCAGGGCAGCATTTAAGACCACCAAATCAATCTCCTTTGTAGACTTTCTTTTAAAATAAACTTCTCTCTGCAAACCGCCTCTAGAAGCTTTTACTTCTGCAGTGGAGCTCCCCTGGTTTACGAGCGGGCGGTAAAGTCCTGGAGCCAGCAGCTCCTGCAGGAGACTCAGGCGCTGCAGCATGCAAGTACTGTCATGAAAATACAATGTGGCAACCGGGTCGCTATAAATTCACACGCACCCACACGCACACACTACACATCGCACGTGGGCCGAAAAAGAAAAACTTTTCCACAGTGTCTCCTCTTTAAGAGGACATATGGCCGCACAGACAAGCCCCCTGGCCTCCCTCCACACTGGTCTCAGCCAATCCGCTGGAGACAGTGGCCATCAAAGAGACAAGGTGGCAGTCCCCGAATGTTCTGCTCTGGCACTACCAGGCTCCGTGCAAGGTGATGGTAGGTGCAGGAATATTTCACCACGGCCTTTGTGTCACATGCAATGGGACAGCAGCCATGTAAATGATTAACGTAAATCAACAGGATGCCCACTTGCAGCATTAGTCTCGAAAACGTCCATTGTGAAATAGTAAGAGAAAGTCAACACAGGACAGAGACGGGGTCGTGCTGAGATGTCACCAGACACATGCAGGGTACACACAGGAGGGAGCTGGGCACCGGCATGCAGGTGCCCACGAGCTGCTCTCAAGCAGTTTGCGCCCCCACCCCAGGCTGCATATGCACATACACACACTTTCCTGAATGTGGCTCCCAAAAACAGCGACACGGTCATCTTCACAACCCAAAACGTTCCATGGCTGGGAGATTCCATGTAAAAGTTTCCTGATTTACCAAAGGCCATTCTGATTGTAGCAACTATAGTCTCTGAAGTCAAAACTGCAGATGGGTGACCTCACAGGGCCGACGCCCCAGCAGGGAGGACAGCAGCACCTGTCAGGAGGGACATGTCCACCTGGGTGCCTGGGCTCCTCCTCCCGGAGGCCTGCAGCCAAGTCCTTCACTTTTCCAGCAGTGGGAACACCTTCTCCTCCCTCCTCTCTTCCCTCAAACCTCCTCACTTTAAAAAAAATCCATGCAGTCATTCTCTTCAAAATGACTCTTCATTTTAGCCAGTCTAGAAAACCAAAGGGCTGGAAAATTTGCCAGGGACGTTTTCTTTAACATACCAGAAAGTGGAACTGGATCTTACGGCTCAGGCGCTGACAACCTTTTGAGATTTTGAACACCCAGGAACCTCGCAAAGACACAGCTTCCTCTTCCCCAGGAATCCCTCGGATGCCAGGATTTAGCCAGTGAAATAAAGCCTGTTGTGAGGGGTAGGACACCTCCCAGGGATGGAAGAGACATGGGCGCGTCTCCCTGCGGATTCCCTGCGCACCCACCGGCCACAGCAGAGGGTGGGGTGCCGTTCCCCGCCTGTCCTCCCCGTCCTCTCCCCAGTGCCCGCCACCTGGAGCTCTGAAAGTGTGGCAGCGAGGAACCTTCCCCTGCACACCTAGAGTGACCAAAGGGTGCTCCTCGCGGAGCCTTCCTGCGTCCCGGGCGTAGTATAAGTACTTTTATACACGATATTTACTTCTTAAAATAGCCCCTTGGTAGATTTCTAGACCCATTGTACAGAGCAGGGCTTGGAGGACTTACAGAGCTGCCCCTCAGCGCTGGGACTCAGGACTCAGCAACCTGCTGGGGAGCCCCGGAGCTCAGTGCCTCCCCCGGAGGTTCCCTGGTTGTTTAGCAACAGTAGGGATCATGCCAAGAGGTGTAATCCTGTTAATAAGTAATTATTGAATGCCAGCTATGCGCTCAATACTAAGAAGAAAATAAGAAGACAATTAAACCCTGTTCCTTCCTCCCCTGCTTTTACCATCAGCTTCTTAAAGGGCCACCTTTGAGCAACAGGAAAAAAAAAATCAGTGCCCAATTACTCATTCTTTCTCTACTTCCCAAGAAATTACCAACCAATTATTTTGGTCCTACATTGATTAAATTTAGCAAAGAGAAAGAAAATATACAAATAGTTTGCATATTTTAATTGGATGACCTTTTTTATTTAATTTAGACAAGTCTAAGCCATCTCAGAGAATAAAAACTGGGCGATTCTAGAAGATAATTGCGAGCAGAACACAGCCTAGCTCCTTTAGTGTTCTTTGTTGCTGCTCTTGTTGTTGTTATTGTTTTGTTTTTGAGGACAAAAGAAGAACTCTTGTAAATATTTGGTTATTTTATTTAGCCTAAGTGGATCCTTACCACTTTGACTTTCTGTTCCTAGAATTCAGTTCAGCCCTTCTTTCAAGACATGCATCAGTAAGAGTGTGGGGTGGTCTTGCCCTGCAGAAGACATGTTCTTCTGCATGCTATGGCCTCCTCAACAGCAGCATGCTCAGAGTCCCACCACCGGAACTCTAAATAAGTGGTTCCTAAATCTTAGAAGTACAATGCCCTTATTGGTTAGGTCTTGCCCATGGCAGCGGATACCATGAAATCACCTTGACCGGACACAGGCAGAAACTGACACTCACTGTCAAGAGTCAAGCTGACCCAGGAGATGGGGTAGGTTCTGATTTGATGTGTTGTGTAGACAAACAAGCAGAACTTTCTTCTCTGTCATGAGTAAAACCAAATCTGTTGTACTCCTAGGGCCAGAAATAAAATTATTTGTTAAAATGATCACGGTAACAGTTGGAATCATACAAAAAGTTCATTATGCCCAATTTTAGAATTTGCCAAAGTCGGGATGGCAGGATTGATAACTGGTTGGTTATCAGTATCACGCACAGATAGTGAAGGTAAATGCTCTGACCTGAAGGTGCGTTACCAGCCTTATGTGTACAGGTGGCTTTAGACATCGTGTTGTGTTCGTGGTTCCGCATTAACAGCAAGCAACCTCATGACTTGGAAATAGAATTCACGGCTGGAACTCACCAGTGGGACAGTCTGGTCTCCCCAATGCATCTCTCCAGTAATGCCTGTCAATGGGGCATGGACCCTGGGACAGGAGGAGGAAATGCCACCCGGCTTCTCAGATAGCAGTGTGCTTGTGATACACCAGGAACCCAGTCAAGTGCCAAGTCCAGTTCCACAGAGCTGGGACGGGTCTGACCACCTCCATTCTTAACAAGCTCCTGAGCAACGTGGTTCTGCTGGCCCCTCGGCACACTCTGAGCAGCAAGGCACCGGATTTCTCAGCACTCCCAAAGGTCTCATCTGTAACTGAAACCTTGATGAAATGACTCAGATACAGAAAAGGAGAACGTTACTTTAGCCATTAGAAAGAATATGATATCCAGAACATCTGGAGAATATATTTAAAGAAGTACAGTTTAAATAAGCATTATAAATAGCCCTTGTGATTTCGCAGTTTGGTGATATTTGTTTGACTCCAGGACCTCAATTCTGTGAAGTCTCTTATTCATCCCTTCACATCCTCCAGAAGTAGCCTTCCATACCTAGGTGAAAAACACATGTGAGCAAAGCCATTGTACCCACCAGCAAAACTTCAGTGACAAAGTATGTCACTGAAAAGAAAACACAGTGGCCGTCCCTTGTGCATGATTTCATCTTCTGTAGTTTCAGTGATCCTTGGCCAGCCACAGTCCAAAAATATTAAGTGGAAAATTTCAGAAATAAGTAGTTCCTAAATCTTAGAAGTACAATGCACTAGTTGTGAGTGGTGTGATGAAATCCTGTCCCTCCCTTTGACTAGTGGTTCACTCTGTATGCACTACCCACCCGTTAGTCACTGCAACCATCTTGGTTACCAAGGTTTGGTGTTTCCTTTGGGGTTTTGGAACACTTTCCCCTTGCATAAGAGGGTATTACCTAGAATCATCTACACAGCATTCCTCCTTCTCTCTCTCCTTCCTTCTTTGACTTTTTTCTTCCTGCAGCACCTTTCCGAGAGATACCAGTGTGCTCATTACGTGATATAGTCAGCAGATGGCTGTGCTGCTTTGAGCACTTGAGCAGTGCAGTAGGTCACAGCCCCTGGCCGTGGACACAAAGGAGCCCTGTCCAGCCCTGTACCTTCTTATGAAGGACAGAGAGCCACACCATCAATTCAAAAAGCTCCCCAGCAGACACATCTGAAGTCTATAAACTGGTAAGAACTGTAAATCTGCCTATTAGAAAGTCATTTATGAGAGGGAAGAGTGTGACATTTGTGAAATGTTATGCAAGCGTCTTCTCACTTAATTTTAACTCTTTATTCCACCCTTTGTTTCAAAATGACTTACATTGAATTTTTCATAAAGAAATGTAAATGTTAAAATCTTTTCCATTCCCCTGACTATACAGCAACTTAACATTAAGGCTAAGTTTTTAGGAATCAATTACCCAAGGGCACGCAAATAATTTGGTTGAAAACGTCTTCACAGATCATACTAATTCGAAACTTCAGACTAATATTTTATGAAGTTTTGCAGCTGCAAACACTCAATCATGACAGTGCACACCTTCTTTTCTGAATGGCTACGACCCTATGGGCTGCAACCCAGAAGGACAAACTATGCCCAACAAGTAAAAATTTCTATTGAATTTTTAGAGTGGCAAGTACTTTATAATTCTCAAACTTCCCAAACCACTAAATGAATCACATCAGTTCAACTTTGGCAATGCCACATTTTACCCTCAAAACACATACACACAAACGAATTTAAAATAGAATATAACTTAATATTTAACTTATGCAAATGACTAATGATATAAAACTTGGTTAGTGTTTGAAAGATCTAGAAAAATGAGTAATGTCACTCCAACTTGCTTAATCTTAGTTTAACAAAATATATTTTTACTTAGCATACTAGGTTTCCCCAACTCGTTGGTAAAAATTCATTATGCCTTTATTAGTCTCAAATATATTTATTTCATAAATCTTTTTTTCTGAAAGCCTTCTCTTTTTGTCTTAAAATGCATGAATGCCAGGAAGTTACAATTTTATCTCAATATTGACTTTTATGTTGATAGATATGCTTTTGTTTCTTTTCTCCTTTATTTATATAGAAATCACATGATATTTTTTCTTTTCTTTTTGATTAAAAGGTTATATTTGATTTTCAAGGGATAAAGTAGCTCACACAAACCAAAGCAAAGATAAAACTTTGAATCTAAAAAATAGCCAAATGGACCGACCAAGCAATATAGGAAAGGTGTAAATCAACAGAGCCATGAATCAGTCATGCCACTCAATTTCACACTGGTGATCAAATTTATTTTTGAGAGAATTTACAACTATTCAAGCTTCATTGTTTATTAGGTAAGGGGGGATATCTGAGTGAAATATTTATGTCTTGTTAATTCTTCTTATAAGCTATTAATTCCGACAACATGCAACATATAAACAATCACGATTACATTATATAAACTTGGTAAATTGTGAGTTCAGACACTGTGTCAGGTGAACCAATGGCTTTTATAGTTCATTTTAAGCCAAAGACTCTCTGATTAGATTAAAAGGGGTTCTACATGGGTGCTGAAGGACACACTGGCATCCTGAATGAGTCCCACTCAATGTCTAAAATGGCCATCATTCCCAAAGCACTTGATACCTGAAAGAATTGCACAAAGTTTTGATAACTTGTTGTTACATTTGTATTGCAAAACTAAACCTGGAGGCACTTCAGCTCTTACTAAAAAATAGGGATGTCGATGTGACTGGGTTCTGATCCTCCAAAACCATCACATCATCCTTTATCTGGGGGGCTGTCTGTTCTGGGTTATCATACAGTAAAAGAATGGGAGGTGCATCTTGGAGGAAACCTCCTGGATATGAAGGTGTGACCCAGGTGATCTGGGTAAGCAGCTTCTAGATCTATTTCTTTAAACCAGTTGCTTTTCATATTTTGCATTTACTGTATTGAAGTTTTCATAGTGTATTTAAGTTTTCATAGTGAGATAGAACAAAGCCTTACAGTGATGGTGCACAACCATTTCTGGAGTCTTTAGCAAGCTGAATCTATACTGTGCTGTTTTATTGTCTCAGTGTATGAAGAAGAGAGCAGAGGAATGTTTGGCTTTTAATCATATCCATGTGGCATTCAGCAGGTACTGAGAGTGATATTTTAAGATCCTCAGCTGTGTCTCAGGTATGAGTGTGTTAATTCGTATGCAAATATCTCCAGAGTTCTCTGCCACGCTCATGCTGGGAAAAGAAACTTCCATGTACTGGTTGAAGGAGAAACTCTGGGAGTATGCGTGAAGATCAGGGGCTGAATCAAGGAGAGTCCTTCTTCTGAATACCCCCAAAGTTTTTAATACTAAGTGACATGAACAGAGTCATTGTGTGAGGGTAGATGTGACTAACGCTACCTAAGAAACCCACAGCATGATCCTAATTCTTAGAATCAGTGGAGGCAGTGGGCTCCTCCAGGTCAGAGGCTCACGGCCAGTCACCCCACCAAGAGAAGCTGGGTCGTTTTCATTATGGCCATACTTTCCGGAAGTAAAACAGGTGACTCTGTGGGGACAGTTAGGTAGTTGAGCAAGAGGAAAAATCATATTCACCAACATAATCAGGGATAAGAGCCACCCAGAGCCTTGGGACGCAGTGAGGTTTAGGGACGATGCTCACTCCTGTCCCCAAGACCTTAACCCAGGCTCCTGTTCCCAATTCAGATTCACTGACTCAATAAAAAGTCTTTGCATCTTGGAAAGTTTAGCCAAGACTGTAGAAATTTCAAAACAGACACAAATACAAATGGTCCATCAGGCGGGAGAAGGAAGGTGGAAGAAGAGGAGCAGGAGTTAGGAGCCTGACCCCCTCCTACGCACAGACATGGGTGGAGGTCACCAGTGATGTCACAGGCCTTCTAGGCTCCGCTGCAAACAGCCTGCACAACTGTGCATTCGAGGTGCCTTGGCTCACAGCTTGCCTGCCACCCTCCTGTCACCTGTCAGTTATTTCCCCACTGGTGACAGCTACATTTTCTTAAGAACGTTGACCTTGTCTTGGTTTCCACCATGAGAGAAATTCAGACCCCAGACCCTCCAGGAGGATGCACAGAGCTCACTCACCAGGGCCACGCACCCTTTGGTGGGTTGTCACCCAACAGAGCTGCCAGGAGCTTGGCCACCAGTGTTGGGAGCAGCCCTGACCCAGTGCACCGCGGCGGCCAGGATGCTGCCTGGGCAGTAGTCGTGCATGAAAATGAAACAAGTTTCTCCCTAGAGCTCACAGGCCTCTTCCCCCGCCACAGCTGGGCTACAAGGTGCCTTCTGTTTCAGTTTTCCTTCCCAAAACTCATCTGTGACTTCTGTTCCTTGCTCAAGTAAGAAGTGTTTTTTTCAGAGGCAATTATTAAAATATGGCTTTGAAACCACTGGCATTTCCAGGAAGCAGCTTGGAGACGAGGTGTAGTTGATATCTGAGCAACCTCTTTCCCAACTTCCTAATTCTGCTATGACAACTATATTGGGAAATCTGTGTCTTCCATTTTAGAAGGGTCGCTGTACTTAGCAGTACTTCCTCCAGCCGAGGGTCATTGTCACGTGGTTCTTCTGCCCCTCCTCTCCCTGCCTTCGTGCCCACCACCTGCAGCACCCCTTCCTGGGAGCATAAGCATGAAGGGCAGTGGGCCTGGGGCCGTGGCCTGGAAAGAGAACCTAGCCTTTGTGCTGGAGAAAAGAGGTTTGCATGACCCCCTGGGGACCCAGGTGCTAATCAGGAGGCCACTGCCAGGCCAAGCCAAGCTGGAGACTGGTTCTAAAGACAGCCCACGAGGCCTCCATCCTCCCAGCCACTGACTGATCTTTGCTGAAATCCAGAGAGAAAGGGGACAGTGTTGGAGATCACCGATATCCACCCTTCATCCTTCACAGTCACACTTGTGTAAAAGATGGTGAAATATCAGCCACTAGGAATCCTTCTGCCCAGAAGTTCCACCACAGGAAGACCTGAGAAAACAGAAACTGTGAAAACCCGATAAATTGACCTGACACTGGGACGCTGGAGCAGACCCCAGTGACCGTGGCAGAGAAGCGTGTTCACATACTTGCTGCACCGGGCTTCCTGAGCATGCGTATTTAAGCATGATTGTTATACCTCCCCAGGAAATAATCAAACAGAATTTAGAAGAGATATTCCAAATTGTTTCACTTGCAAAATTAATAAACTGGATATAGGTGACCTTTAAGCATTTAACTTTTAATTTCAAAATAATTAACACTGAATTGTTAAATAAAAACAATTTTGTGAAATTTTCTATTGATCCTCCAGCATAGTTCCTCAGAATCATTCCAAATTCCACAGAGTGATACATGCGGGTATCTTATTTATTCTAAGATAAGATATAGCTAGGACCCAAAGCTACTGTGTGCTTCAATGTTCAGTTAAAAATTTGAGGGGTTGGGGATGTAGCTCAGTGGGTAGAGTGCTCACCTCACATTTACAAGGCCCTGGGTTCAATCCCCACCACCAAAAAAAAAAAAAAAAAAATTGACCACAAGACTGGCATCACAGTGATATCATAAATACCATGACACTGTGCCATGCAGTGGGCTCTCCTTTCTCACCATCAGGCAGTGGAGGCTCTGGGTTTTGTTTTACTCAAACTTGGGGGAGTGGGAATTGCCCCCAGCCCTCCTCTGCCATTTCCAGGGGCACAGGAGGGGCCTTTCCACTCAGATGGCCTGTGAGCCTGAGGAGGGAGGGAAGTGTGTTCACGCTTCCTGGGGTTTCAACATTTGCCACAGACGTGAAACACGTGTGTATATCACAGGTAGACATTTAAATTTATTTTCTAAATGTTTTCAAAATAACCAAATCCTGAATTTCTTATTAGAAAGGGTGCATTATTCACTCCAGTGTGGTTTCAAAGGAATCGAAACAGGTCATTCACTGCACACAAACTGCAGATCGGCATCAGTCGCCAGGGGAGTCCTCTAGAATCGCACCTTGCTGTGTGGACTCTGGAACTTTCAGCACACTGCAGAGAGGGGGCGCTGCTGCTGAGCTCTCTGCCGGGGGCGCGGGGGACTGGGAGGAAGGGTGGAGGAGCTGGGGCTCTCCAGGGCACTCTGGCTTCTCTGGAATGCGCTTCACATGCACCTCTGAGGGCCCTTCTCTTGACTTTTGAAGCCCAACCCTCAGACTCTGGGGCTGGGTCTCCTGGCTGAAGGGAGCAGAAAGAGCCGACAAGAGTTAACTGTGCATTTTGAGGGAATTTCTCCCACTGTCATTTATCAACTCCTGGCCGTGTCTAGGTGACACCTCTGCATTCACACGATATCAGCACATTCTCACGGATCTAAAAACGAAGTCCGTTTTCCAGGGATGAATAGATAACTCTTCACTCTGAACCCTGGGAGCTGACGTGCTTGTATCTCTCTGTGCCCAGGTGCGTGGAAAATGCATGTACATCTGCTGGAAGCGTGGCAGTCAAACAATGCCACCCTGAACTTTCCCACCATGATTTGCTACCTGTCCCCAAAAACCTAGAAACCTGGTCTCTGGCCAGAAGTAAATGAGCAGCAAAATGAAAGAAAGAAATAACGTGTTTGTAGTATTTATGGTCTGTGGTCGGAGTAGAAGCAGGAAATACCAGAAATTTCCAAGAGAGGGGCTGTTTCCAGCAGATTTTTCAGACTAATTTTGCATAACCACATTTGCTTATCCAAGAGACTTAGACAGTTTGAATTAAGCATTTGAACTTCCGGGTGCTCATTTGAACCAAAGCCAAACTCTGAACTTTTCAGGTTTCCCTGTCATTAATCAAAATTCCGAAGATCAATGGCATGTAATGAATCAAGCATAATAACCACCATCAATTGGGATAGCAAGGAGCCACACCAGGGGAGCGCCAGGAGCTAGTGGATAAAATCTGGCTGACTCTGAATACCAAGTGAACCAGCGCTCCATCCAGCCTGCACAAGGCACTGTGCCTGGAGCTGAGGGAGTGGCCCTGACCCCTGCTGCACCCAGTGACACAGCCTCCGCCGAGACACGTGGGGAGGCCCAAAGTTCCCTGTGCTGCCCTGACATCTCTGAGCCACCTAGGCCCCACATCCTAACCACAGACTCCCCTCACCAGGTACACCGCATCCAGTAAGAAAGCCTCCCCCAGCTAGGTTACCCCAGCCAGGGCACAGAAGCTCTCCCCCAGCCAGTCTCCTCCTCCCGACCCCAGCCCCTCACTCTGGGCCCTACAGAGCCCCGGCCCACGGCTCTCCCTGCCGTGGGAAGCAGGAGCAGAACTCCTGAGCCCGGCCTGGGTGATGGAGCTCTCTTCCCTCCCTGAGAGCAAGTTCAGCCAGCAAACCTCTGCTTATGTCGCCTACCTGGACTTGGTGCCCTGTGTCTGCCCATCTCATGCTCTTTAGGGATCTTCCCCACAATAAGGTGAGGAGGAAGGGATCAAACCAGGCTGGAGACATCAGTGAAGGACAATTTTACACTTTCAAGGGCATTTGTCGAAAAGTTTCAGAAATGAGAGCTACAGGGATCCCCCCCCCCCACCGAGAAACATTTAGAACATGACTTGGATCCCTCCCTGTACCACGTGTACGTGTGTGGACATATTGTGCACACACAGGGGAGCTAGAACCCCTCTCTGGCCCCTCTACACCATACCTGCATCCCACAGAGGTGTCCATGGAACCTAGATCCTCAGGACAGTACCAGATATGTTGGAAAAAATATGGTCTCTGGCCACACAGGCTTGAGAAGCGCTGACTTTAACAGACAGTGTGATCATTAATGTGCATTTTAAACCACCAAAGCCATTTCTACCTCCAATATTTCAGAACAATACTCTGGCAAATGTCAGTCTATATAATATTTTTTTTTTGCTTAGAGAAAAAGTCAAGTATAGTGATAAAAACATGTTCTTGACCTTGTCCCCATTTTTCCATTTTTCCTGTAAAGAATATACTTATTTATTTTGCATAAATAACTGTGGAAGGAAGAAAATAAGTTATCTCAAGGTACTCTTGAACAAACCATGTTTCATTCCATTTGCTGCTGTTTCACCCAAGAACACCATCCTCCACCTTTAGCTCCAAAAAGTCCCCCAACTAATAAATACTTCCCCTCTGTCTCAGTAAATCCTTCCTCTTAAGAACCATGTGAACATCTGGAGACTCACATTCAGCCCCATGGAAATAAGAGAACAGTCAGAAACTTAAGAGTAGTATCTAATTAGATCCCCATTGCTTTGGAGACACAGCAGACACAAACTCATGTCAGTTAATAATCTTAATATTTGTCTTAATATTTGAAAATTCCATCTATTATGATATGACTCAGGCTAGTGATTTTGTTTACAGAATGCACATTTTAAAATTTCTTGATTCTAGTACGTCCAGGATAATATTCTAGAGAATTTCTCCACCAAAGTAATATAGAATAGATACTAAGTGAGTTTGCGACAAATGATGGCCACTTAGGGTGGGGAGGGAAGATTGACGTGCTAGGCCCCATTGTGATAAAGACCGTCGAAGGCCATTCATCCTAAAAAGATCTAAGCATCATTTTGTACAAGACTATTTTAATTTCGTTTTAGATAAATTTGTGTCCTTTTTAAACATTAAATTCACTTTGACTGTGTTACCTGTGTGGATCCTTGCTATAACTGATTGACAGAAAGTAGCACAGCCCCAGTGCTGTAGACACATCACATCATTATTACAGCTGAAATAACTTACTCGGAAATTAAACAGATACTATGAAACATGCTGTCCCAGATACTAAGGACAAATACATGACTCAGACATGGTCCCTGTCATCAAAGCACTTATGGTCTTCTACAGAATGGAAAGGGATCCGTTTGGTTTCGGGGACACTAACCTTTGATGTGGATTTAAAAAAAAAAGGCTTAGGAAATTTAAGCAACGAATATTATTGAAATAATTGTAAGTGATTGTTAACATGCTGTATTTTAATCAATTGGTTAGTTTAACACCGTTTCAAACATATTCTTACCTGAACATGGAAGTAAGATGTCAAATGCAAATGGTGACATCATTATATTCTTGCTCTCACTGAGTTGTCTCCTGGGTCATTATTATAATAATGAAGTGACCGGCAATTAAAACATCCTTTGCCCAAAACCCAAGCTGGGGTTTCATGAATATCTTCCTAGAAAGAAGTGGCTGATTTCCAAACTCAGATATTTGTCAAATCAGTAGGAAATGGGTGCTTAATTCAAAGCATTTTCTTCAGACAACTGGCTAACTATGGAGAAAAGCAAAGGTGGATGTCTCACACCTTCGAGGAAAATAAATTCCAGCTGAATTTTAAAACTGACATAAACATGAAGGCATGGAAATGATAAGAGATTATGGGGTAAATAATTGTGTTGAGGTAAGGACAAAGCCCTTTTAGACACAGCATCAAAGCCAGAAGCTACAGAGGAGGCAAGGATCTTTGCATTAGACACGCCCCATGCAAAGTTGGGGAGCAGGACAGGCACCGTGTTTGGCACACAGATGTGTTCGTCTCCCAAGCTTCATGGCAGATTACCACAAGTTCAATGTATTGAAGCAACACAGACTCATCTCTCTCAGTTCTTGGGTCCTTACTTAGCAGTTCATCAGGCTGAAACCCAGGTGTGGGCTGTGTCTTCAGCTGCAGGCTCGACTGGGAAGGGACCCACATTTAAGTCTCCCAGGCTCTGGTAGAGGTAGTTCCTGCCGGCTGTCATGTAGGGCCTCACTGCATACCTCTCTGTAGGCACAAGAACATGGCTGTGTGCTTCTTCAAGGCCAGTGGGAGAAATGCCAGTCAGTCACTCTCCTAGTGGGGACCCAAACCCTCCCTCTAGGGATCCACAAACGGTGCCAGGCCAACCTAGAATAAGTCCACTGCTTGGGATTCTTAATATACTTGTAAAACCCTGTGCCTTGCCACGAACACAGCCTACCCCTCGGAGTGTACCTGCTCCACAGCATGAATCACCCACACCTCAGGGGAGAGAGTAGGTCATACAGAATGCGTCCATAAGGGTGAGATCCTGGGGGCATCTCAGTGTCCTGGTTACCAGCCAGTCGGTCAGTAAGTCCTCTTAAATAAGTGAATGACAAAATAATACAACGAACGAGATTCAAATATGAACTCCAAACTCAGAAAACCATTCTGTAAACATAAAATTGTATTTTAGTCTAGTTACATCAAAATTTTTTAAATGTTCAAGAAATAAGAAAAAGAAGACTTCAAATGCTCAAACTATGCAAAAAGTGAACAGTTTTAGCAAATAATGAAATAAATGCAGATAGTAACAAGAGAATTTTCCCTGTGTGACAGATTGGCACAAATGCCATTAAAGAGAACGTGCATTGCTCACGCCCAGGTGAGAATAATCACATTTCATACACTGGGGGCAAACAAGCTGATAGAACTTTACAGAGAGCCCATGCCTCAGTCCAGCAACCCAATTTTTACTAGTTGACCCTGAGGGAAAAAATGGATAAGAGGATGAAGATGGATGTCCCCCTTCTGTGTCAGAAGAGTAGTGCCAGCACACCATTCTTGTCCCCGTCCCACATCCCAGGAACTCCAAAATGAAATGGAGAACAGAAGCAAAGCTGAAATTCGATGCAGTTCTTGGAGACTGCATCAAACTCACACAAAAGAACATTTTATCACAAAACAACAACATTTAAGTTATTGGTGGTGAACAAAGGAAGACACAAGCCAGGCTACACTGAGTAGAAACTTCCAGAAAAGATGGGAGCACTGTTGCCTGGCTCACTCCAGACAGACTCGCCCTTGAGAGAGATGTGCAAAGATCGTAACGTCACTGTCACCATTACCTGAGTGCACTCTATGTGTTTGCACTGCCGCCCCACCACAGTTAGACAGCAATGATGAGACCCAACAGTGACGTCAAAGAAGAGCTGGGCACAGCTCCGCAGGCTGGAATTAACTTGGATGTTGTCGAAGTGATGTCAGTCACCCGGACACCACGGGCCACTCGCTGAGCACGGAGCTGGGTTGGCAGGGTGCCTGCATCACGGGGCAGTGGTGGGGCTCTGCCTCGTTGGCTCCTCCTGGACATGGATGCTGAATGCATGACGTGGAGCCGCAGCAGCTGGCCACAGAAGTAGGAGTAGCTCCCTGTGGACCACCAGCGCCTGCCGGCTCTCTGCCTTTGCTGTGGGTCTCATAATTAAGAGTCCTTGCAGGTAGAGTCCTTTTTCCTCCGACCCCTCATTCCTCTGGATTTCAGCCCCTTGGAATTTTGGCAGCCAGTGACCACAGACGCTGCAGTGCTGGCCACCAGCGGCACCCACAGTGCAGGGGGCAGCTCGCTCCCCCAACAGCAGCTAATCGCCTGGTTTGGTCAGGCTAGCCGCACCTTTGCCTCCCTTTCAGTTAGTAGTTAAATGTGGTTGGTATGTTTCTAAAATAAAAGCGGGGATTATATAATTAAATATAATTTAAAAATCCTCATAGTGACCTCATAGGTTAGCATCCCATTATTATTCCTGCTACTACTTTTATTGGGTTTTAACCTGGTTCTGTACCTCAACTACATTTAAACCAAATGCTTGGTCTCTATTCTGTATCTTTCCCATGTCGTAAGAGAGCAGGTTTGGAATCTGAGTCTGTATGCTATCAACACTGCTGGGCACGTCTGATATCCTTATTAACTATGGAGGGCTTATCACAGGCTGTAGAAACTGAAACCTGCAAATGTTCCTGACTTTTAATATTGCCATTCAATAATGACAGAAACAGAATAAATACAGGTGTCATGATTTCTATGTTGCTATTCAATATAAATCATGTCAACAACCCCTACCCAAATTCTGTCAACAGGGTCTTTATTGTTGCATGTTAATTTCTGATAGTTCAGTCCACCATTGAATAGTAGTAAGGGTTTTAATATCCCCAGACAAAAAAGGAACAAAACTCACATAAATGAGGGCTCATTCAGATGGCTAAAATACCTTGCCATTAATTCTGATAAGAATGACTTCTAGTGGGCTGAATCCAAGGAAAGGGTTGATTAAGTAGGAGAGATAACTGAAAAAAAAATACATCTAAGTTGAAGTATTATGAGAAAGAATGAGAAAGGGAAATATAGGAAGAAGAGGTTCATTGCTACAAGATCTGACTTTCCATCTTAATTCTTTATTCAAACTCTCTCTGCCCAGGCTTTTGGGAAATGGACTGCTAGCAGGAATGAAGTCAACTCCAACTCCATCAAGGGCCAGAGGGTGACTGAGCGGGGGAACAGTTGCCTGGTGTGTGCAAGGCCCTGGGTCCCCTCCCCAGCCCTGAAGACACAGAGACCCGCTTCCTCTAAATCCGAGTCGAGACACGTGGCCCTCGCCACCGCACACGCTGGCTGTCACAGTAGCCCGGCTCTGAGCACTCAACAGGCAGAAGCCCAGTTTTTCAGCTATCCGTTTTGCTTTAATTCCTTTTAATAGACTTTGTTTATTAGAGGAGTTTTAGGCTCACAGCAAAATTGAGCAGAATGTACAGACTCTCCATTTCTTCCCTCCCGGAGCAGGCACGGCTCCCCACTATCACCTCCTGCTCGACAGCGGTGTTCTCGCCATCAGTCAGCCTGCACTGACACGTCATTATCTCCCAAAGCCCGTCGTCAGGACTCACTCTGTTGTACATTCCGCAGACTTGGACAAACGTACGATGACATGTGTGCACCACGAAGCATTGGATGGAGTGCCTTTGCCGCCCCTCCAGTCCTTCCGTCCCTCCTCCCACCCCACTCCTGGCAACCACTGATCTTTGTGCTGTCGGCAGAGCCCTGCCTTTTCCAGAAGGTCTGCGGTGGGAATCTGTAATGTGAAGCCCTTAGCTTCAGGAAGCTCGGAGAACATAAAGCAGTATAAATGCAAAACAAAACCAAAAAAATGCAAACAAAACAAAAATGAGCAAGGATACCCAGGGCCAGCAGAACATCCCAGGTAAGTAAAAAACCTGAAAGAAGCCCAGTGAGCAGAGAGCCTTCCACAGGGAAGCAGAGAGAACTATTTCCAGCAGGACCTTAATGCCACAGCCAGATAAAAACACAATAAGAGAAGAAACCAGCAGAACAACATTTCTCATGAACACAGATGTAAAAATAGGAAAATGAACAATCCCGAGCAAAATATTAGCATATCAAATCCAACAACGTATAAACAAATTAGATGCCACGGCCAAGGGGCTATTGTTGCTTCCAATGTCTATTTTGTTCCTTTCTTCCTTTACCCTCTGACATTTCTCTTGCACACATTACACCTTTTTATAATTGTCCCATAGAACTTAAATATTCTGTATTGAGTTTTGATTTTTCAGTGTTTTTTTTCTCTTTGCATTTCTATCTTAATCGATTCTATTAGCATTTCCACAAGCTTAGCCCCACCAAGTTCAGACCCACAAGTTGGAATACATCTTCCAATTACAAAGCCACAGTGATCAAGACTGCGTGCAGCTGGCACAGGGAGAGATACTGGGTGAAGGAATAGAATTTGAAATGCAGAAATAAGTTCTTACACTTAGTCAATTACTTTTCCACAAAGGCCACCAATGGGAAAAGACTCTTCAACAAATGGCACCAGGACAATTGCATATTTATGCACAAAGGGATTAATTTGGATCCTTACCTCAGACCACTCACGATAATAAGCTCAAAATGGGTCATATACCTCATTATAAAAACTAAACAACAACAACAACAACAAAACACTCTTATAAAAAAACATAGAAGCAAATTTTTGTTGCCTGTTGGAATTTTGAGTTAGACAATGATTGCTTAAATATGATATTAATAACACAAACAACAAAAGACAAAATTGATGAATTAGATTTAATAAAAGTTACAGAAAAAATCTTTATGAATCAAGTGATTAAAAATCAAGTAATTAAAAAAACAACCCATAGAATTAGAGAAAATATGTTCAAATCATATATCCAATAAAGGACTTGTATTCACAATATATTTTTAAAACTTTTTACAACATAATAAAGATAAGGAAGAATAACTCAAATATAAAATGGGTGAAAAATTTGAACATTTTTCCAAAGAAATATACAGATGGTGAGAAAGCATATGAAGAGATGTTCAGTGTCATCACTCATTAGGGTGATGCAAATCAGCACCACACCAGATACCACTAATGCCCATTAGAACTGCCATGGTAAAATAAGACAGCCAATCACAAATGCTGGTAAAGATGTGAGGAAACTGGATAAAAACACAATAAGTGTTTTTACCTTGCTGGTGGGACTGCGATGTAGACACACACAATGGAGTATTACTCTGCATTAAAAAATGACAAAATCATAGAATTTGCAGGGAAATGGATGGCATTAGAGCAGATTATGCTAAGTGAAGCTAGCCAATCCCTAAAAAACAAATGCCAAATGTCTTCTTTGATATAAGGAGAGTAACTAAGATCAGAGTAGGGACGAAGAGCAGGAGAAGAAGATTAACATTTAACAGGGATGAGAGGTGGGAGGGAAAGGGGGAGAGAAGGGAAATTGCATGGAAATGGAAGGAGCCCCTCAGGGTTATACAGTGGAGGGGGTAGAGAGAGAGGAGGGGAGGGGAGGGGAGAGGTGGGGAGGGGGGAGGGGGGAGGATGGGAAAGGCAGCGGAGCACAACAGACACTAGTATGGCAATATGTAAATCAATGGATGTGTAACTGATGTGAATCTGCAATCTGTGTATGGGGTGAAGGTGGGAGTTCATAACCCACTTGAATCAAAGTGTGGAATATGATACGTCAAGAAATTTGTAATGTTTTGAACAACCCACAATAAAAAATTAAAAAAAAAACACTTCACCCATTTGTGAAAATATTAAATATAGAAACGCCAC
This sequence comes from Marmota monax, assembly GCF_021218885.2. Taxonomy (NCBI): domain Eukaryota; kingdom Metazoa; phylum Chordata; class Mammalia; order Rodentia; family Sciuridae; genus Marmota; species Marmota monax. The sequence continues at coordinate 8,038,008 of NW_026692826.1, read as the reverse complement.
ATGCCCCAGAAATGTCACCCCCAGGCAACCACCCAAGAAAATGAGAACCCAGGTCCATGAATATGCACAGCAGCCATGACCCATAATAGTCGAAAAATGGAAGCAATCCCAACTTCCTTCACCGGCGGGTGGGTGAGCACAACGTGGTACGCCCATACACGGTCACGCTGCGTGGCAACACAGAGGAGAAAGGCAAGCCTCAAACGCCATGCCACCAAAGAAGCCAGCCACAGAAGACGCAGCATGCACTGCCCAGAGAGGCAGATCCTAGAGACGGGGCGGTGGGGGGTATGGGGGGCAGGGGCTCCTATGGACCCAGGGTTCCTTTTGGAGTTGTTGAAAAATGTTCAAAATCAGGCAGTGATGATCATGGCACAGCCCCGCAAATGTAATAAAAGCATGGAACTGTGAGCCTCACGCGGGGGATCTCCATGGTGTGTGAATCACAGCTCAGCAGCACGTCTCAGTGTGTTCCAGTGTGGGAGGGAGGCTGCCCCAGGGCCCTCTCCCCATGGATGAGGGCTGCCCTCTCCAGACCCTCGGGTAGTTTCCCTACCTGTGAGTAAAACACGCTTCCCTACACCTCCACAACTCAGTGCAATATCCCCAGAGATAAAGAGCATTCACCTCCACACAATCTGAGGGAGCTGGGAAGAGCTTACTCAGGACACCACAAACACAGGAACTTCGATGCTTCTACACACAAATCTGATGGAACAAAAAGGATTCCGACAGTTAACTCATTGGTATAGTCCCTTCAGGACAATAACTTTAGTTACAGAAATGTCCTCTGTTGTATTTTTTTTTCCAAAATGCATGCATTGAAAATGGCCTGTGAAATGTATGTTAAATAAATCTTTTCACTATGTTGAAAGTTTAAGTGATTTAATAAAAATAGAATCCAACATTTTACAACTTGAACAAGCTTTCAAACGCCACATCGCTAAACTCCATTCTTTCCATGACGGGATCATCTGACAGTTCAGCATGAGACAGGCTCACCTCCTACGTGTCTCCAGAGGAACTGTGTGGGCTGTGAGCCTGGCCCTGTAACCTGGGGAGGCCATGAAGGCTTAATTAATTTTCAGAAAACAAGGTGACTGCATAGTCTAATTAGCTTGTGCTTCTTAAACAAACCCAAAACAAAGCTAGGTGATATCGTTTTATGCAAACAAACAATAAAACCTAATCGCTCCCCACATTTAGATACCACCATTATTATAGTTGTTCAACCTTTTTTAACTCTCCACTGCTTGGAATAATAATAACCTGCTAGAACTTTGAAATGAAAATCTTTCCACTTGACAAATGCTGATGTTTTTAAGCATTTCAAAAGCCAATGTCAAACAGGCTTCCTTTGACTTGCATCCTGGTCTGTGCTGAGCATTAGTGAAGTTATCAAGAGCAGGGGCCTGCCATTAGCCCCTCCTCCATAATTCCCCAGTGTCAATCAGTAGGGGGAGCTCTCCTATTATTTAAGTGACCACAAACAAAGCATAGAAGCATTTCTGTTGACTCTCCTGGGGACAATGGTGAGGGCTTTTTAAAAACGAATGTTATAACCTGAATAATATTAACACAATGATTTCTCCAAAGTTGGAGGTGTAGCTCATTCAGCCTCGGTAATGCATTTCCTAAAACAGCCTTGCAAATGAATGAGGGTGAAGTCGCAGGCCACAGAAAAGCATCCCACTCCAAGAAGGAATCGAGTACCTCCCACTTACAGGGGAATAAAACTTAATCACAGTAGAATTTTAATGGCCATAATGGGCTTCGTCATCTCCTTGATGTGACAGAATGTTTGCAAAGCCTAGAAAAAAAGAAAAATCTATTTCAGACTAATAGATTTTTTAGAACTTCAAGAAAGGTGGTTCTTAGCAGGATGCACACAATGAAAAGAGCTTCAAAAAGTATCAGATTCTTGAAAGCAGTTTGACATTTTGTTGTTATGTTAAATACAATGTCATGGTGAGGAGATGCCTGGTGTAGCTGGTAAGTTTTCCAGTTAACTCATTAAAATAATGGCTTTCAAAATTAGAGTAGCATGTTTCTTAATTGGAACTTTTGAATTGAAGAAACAATGATCTTATATATGCACATGGCATCTATTACATGCAGTAAACTGAAGAACACTAACTACAGACTGTGGTTACCATGAGCAACAGCAGGAACGTCCCCGTAGGAATACGCCCTGCAGCATCATATTGCAAGTGTGGCAGAAGCTGATGAGCCTATCTATTTTCTCTTAATGGTAGAGTTAAAATTTTTAGCTATGCACATGGCTTCTGGTAGGAAAAACTACAATTCCCAAGCTCCCTTGCAGCTGGTGGAATCTAGGTGACTCCCTTTTGGCTGACAGAAAATGAACTGGGAATGGAGATGGTCTGTGAGAGCATGGAAACTTCTCGGCCCTCCCTCCTTTCCCTCTGGCTACCAGGCAAATGTGATGGTCATTTCGGGAACGTGGAAAGGATAAGGCAGGAGAGTAGAGCTCCAGCTCTCCTGTCACAGCAGAGCAGAGCCACCACTGGGACCTGTGTGAGGAGGAGCACACGCCAGCCCACCAGGACTGAATCAGCCCGTGCCCGGCACTAGCAATACTGCAGCGGACCTGCACCCTGCCCATTCCTTCCCACTGTGGACCAACTCGAGAGCATGGGAAGTGAGTCCCGCACTGAGTTGTTCTGTTATCAACGTTTGGTGGTGAGACCTGCTGACTGACTGGTCATTTAGTGCTTACATGTGGGAGATGACAGAAGGGTGATAGACAGATGGAAGAGAGAGAGAGAGACACCCCTATAATCAGGAGGCAGAAAGGGACGAAGAGAAGGGAGGGGAGAAAAGAAGGAATTGTCTCCGTTTTTGGCCGAGATGATCCCAGGCACCTTGGTGGCACAGAATATGTCCCTTTTCTCAAGTCTCCTGATTCTGAAAATAAATGACATGATCACTCTATCTCTTGGAGACTTCTCAATAAGCCCAATTCTCAGACAGCTGGAGCTTGGCTTTGCGGCAGGAAACCTGAAAGTCCCCGAGCCGGTACAGAAGGTGAGCCTGTCGGGTGGGGAGGCCTTGGTGCTGTGGACACCAGGACAAGAGTCACGGTGCAAGCCGTCGGGGGGAAGACCACTGCAAGTGAAAAGCACAGAGCACTTGGCTTTACCAAATCAGAATTAGAAGAAAAAAACATGGCAAAATGGTTTCAATGATCTGGAAGGAGAGAGCCAATAATCGATGAGAAAGCAGCTCTGGAAAACAGGATTGCTATGGCCAAAAGAAGAGAGGTGGGGTCACAGTGGAGATTTGGGGAGCAGGAATCAACCAGAGCAATTTTTGCATGAATACTTTGTTTCAGTGTCATCAAAATTTTTAAATAATGAAATACTGGGGGGTAAAAGATGTTCTGGGAAACCTGGGTCACCCCCATCCCCGATCCTGCAACCCTAACCTCACATAGGACAATGGAGAAATGGAGACATTTACCAAAGGGGCTTTGTTTTCATAAAGAACAGAGATATAATATGGGCTGACTCCTTATTTCTTATGCGCTCACAGAATGGCAGGGATTCCAATAAAAATTAATATTTTCTCAGTGGGTCCATGATTAGCCTTCCCATCAGACTCAATATACCATCTTGACAGTACACACACCAAACAAAACGCACAGGCAGGCACATGGCCAGGCTAGTTGTGATTTGTGATCAAAGGAGACACAGAGGGAGAACGGGGGAGGAGCGCAGAAGTGCCCCAGCCACCAGCGTGCTGGACCCAGGCACGAATCCCGTCAAATTGTAAGACACAAATCGTGCACTACAGTGCCTTCAGCCCCATCTAGAAGTCTACCGTTCTTTCAATACTGCCGCAGTCTGGCTGGGCACAAATCACCAGCCACTGAAGCAGGAACAAACTTTATTTCTGAACTCCACCAGCACACTCCACACACGCTCCCCGGGAACTCTCCCGAATGCCACCCACGTGGCTCCTCCAGGAACCACCAACCGGAAATCCCTCCTCCGGCACTTCCCCCACCAATGGGAACTCTCCAGGAATCCCCGCGAGAACTCCAAAGTAGCAGGCCGAGGTGGACAGCAGGTGTCTAATATTACAATTGAATACACAGCTTAACATAACCATCATCATCTCAATGGCTTGCTGGCGTCACCTCTCAACCACTCTGTTCTGGCAAAAATGCCATGCGTCATTCCGACTCGGCTATGGCTCTCAGCACAATACTTTCAGTGGCCATGATTTTCCTTAAAACACAGGAGGAAGAAGGTATTTGGGTTTTGAGAAATTATCATCACAGATTTGGTGAAAAATTAAATTCATAGGTGTTAATGGAATAATTTAAGGAAAATTAAATTTATTCACATGGTGGACAACCGTGGTTTGTTTTTGTTTGTTTGTCTCTTGTTGTTTTGGGTCATTGTTTGTCATTGTTCATAGGTAACCCAATGTTAGAAGTGACCAGAAGCTGGACAAGGTAGGGGCTAAGCTAGGGAGATGGAAGCTGTCTAGGCTAGATTATTTGGCCAAACTAGAAATAGCTATGAGGACACAACAGAGAGGTTGCTGAGGACCTCTCTTAGCACAGGCCGGGCGCATGTCTGGCCTGGGCACAGCCCGCGTGGTCGAGTGTGAGACAGGATTCCATGAGTTAAAGCAGGACCTGGGGAGCAGCGCACCTCTGGCGAGGACACCAGAGCACCAGATGCATACGCACGACGGTCATGAAAAGCAGAGCTGGCCTGGTAACTGGAAGCCATCAGAAGAGAGGGCACAATGGCACGGAAGGTCGGGACGTCAGGGATGCTGACTTCTCTGTGGGTAAAGGTCTCAGCGCCCCAAGGGCCCCAGAGGAAACCACACCGAGAAGAATTCGGTGGCCCAGGCCCTGCGGGTCCAGCCTGCCGAGAGCCACCACCCTGTTCTGTGAACGCACACTCCTGGCTGAGCAGCGCTTCACCCGCTTTGAAGACTTGCAAGGCGATTAAGTTGAGGGAAACAAATGACTAATGAAAGTTGGAACAGGATTTGTGAGACGGTTACAAAGCTGGCTGCCTGTCATGTTGGAGAACAGTGTTCTGGAAACGTCGGAACGAGACTCTTAAAATAGAGGAAGTCGAGTCTGTGTATCCAGTACAGGTACCTGGAATGTCGGAACCGGCCATCCCCACGCCACCTCGGGCTGACCCACGGACAGCAGCACAGGTCACAGTTTAATCACTTCCCAGTTTCTCTCATGGCAGTTTGTTTTTAAGAAGTGATCAGTACGGCATTAGGGAATTCTCAGGAAGCCGTAGACAGAGCTGTTGGGAGGAAGAGTTAAGAGGACCAGCTTCCGTTTCTGTTTGTTGGTTTGTCTTGGTCACATGCAGAAGGACAACATCACAGGAACAAATTTCTTGTAACAAGTTCACACAGTGACATTTTACATGCACAGGGACTGTACCCTAGGATTTAAACAGAGAAGTGACAAGCCCCGCCGACCCAGCCGCGTGACCTGTAAGCCCCTGCAGTTGATTCTGGGTCTGGAAACAACCCGCAAGCCAGTCCCAGGAGGGCTGGCTGTGGTCCTCTGTAAGTCGAGGAGTCCCCCGGGGGCCCTCGGGGTTGTCACTCCCCTGCCCTCATTGTCAGCGCGATGGTACCAGTGGAAAGGCTGCTCCAGTCCTGGGTAAGGAGCATCTGAGTGACATTTCATTCCTCAGATGTGGGTAGCCCTTACTATATCATTAATGAAATCTACGTGAACCTCACCTCATCCTCCATTTCCCTCTGCTCATCCTATCCCAGGCACATCTGCCTGAGCAGAGTAGGTTTCACAGCTGGAACTAACCACCTGCACCTTTGGACCCCCTCTTCTCTGCTCCATCCTTGGTCCTCAAATGACCCTGCTCTGGGATCACAAGCACCAGTGCCCTGGCTCCTGACACTGAGGAGACTCATGCGCACGGGGAGAAATCTCCGTGGATCAGAAGTTAAGAGTTAAGAGGACCAGCTGCGTAGTGTGCTTGTGGATGTGAATCCACGCTGTCTGCAATAATGAACACAAATCAGGCCGCAACCGCGAATTCACGCCTCTGTGACACTGTGTGCTCGTGTCCTCCAGGGGAGGTGCCATCCCCACACCCCCACGCCCACTGAGCACAGACACGGTGCCCGGAACATCATCATCGCCCCTCTCTCCTCTCTCAGATTTCTCATGGGGACTTTCTTAACATCTAGGCCAGAGAAAGTGTTAATAGTTCATTTTCTTCCTTCCCCAAAATATATCTTAATTGCTTATAGTTTTATAGTTTCATGTGTAATAAATAGATTTTTTTTCAGGAGTATCCAGAAAACAAAGTTTGAAAAGAAAATAGAAACTATAGACAATTTCAACCTAAAATATTATTTAATCAAAAAAAATTTATTTTTAAAAAAATATTCTGTTTTTAGAGAATTATGGGAGAGAAATATTTTATAATTTTACACTGCCAGAAGCATCCATCAACCTGAATAAGATGGAAAAATAGAATCACCCTCAATGTTAAATTCTACAGGTGTGCTGAGTACTTGTTGTTAGGCAGATAGGACTCTCAGTTTTCTAGAGAATGCTAGACCTGTCAGAAATGGTTACAGTGAAAAGCTCCCCCAGCAGAAATATGCTAATGACAAATCAATCGCATTCTTTTCCACTCCACTCCAGCCTTGTGAATGGAATTCTCATTCTTAATCATCCAGACAAACGTGGCGACTTGGAGTTCGCTTCTGCACAGGACACGTGACTTTAGACCAGCTCTGGAAGCATACCTTAAGGAGAACAGGATGGCAGCTCACAAGCTCATTCCACTGCAATCAGAGCTGCGGAACTCGGGAGAGCCATGTCCAACCCCACCCAAAACAAGAATACGAGCACCCGAACTCTGCCCCCAAAATGGCACATAACAACCACAAATTGCCCAGTTAACTCCAAGGTCATTGCTGGAAACCACCCAAGACCCTGCCAGAAGGAGGGGAGAAGCCCCTGCTAGGACCAGGGGTACAAGGTCAGGATTTTGAGGCAGGAAGGGAGTTAATTTTGTATCAGGTGTTTGTTTTGGACAGTGTCATTCAAAGTGGTCGAGGTGAGGAGACTGGTGCACATGGCATGGTCCTGTGGCAGGACAGAGGAGAGCCTCCGGCAGGCTGAGAAGGTGCCAGGGTTGTGTGCATCCACTACCCACCCCCAGGGCCCTGTCCTGGAGATAGCACCTGCCAGCGTGAGCGTGATTTATTCTCATGGCGTGCTCAGTGCCGTCTGCATTTTTCCACATAAAGCATTTGGGTTGTTTGGCTGAGAGGTGGACCACGCCTGTACCATTCTTTAGCCATTTCCAGTCTGACTCTCCGGCACACAAGAGTGCTCTGTGGTATGTGCTGTACCCGGAGGAGCCCACCACGGCCCAACAGATGGAAGAACAGGACAGAGCGTGTGCCTCAGCCTCTGACCTTGGGCAGCCCATTGACCTCTATGGCTCCGTGTCCTCCACTGGAAAATCAGGGTGTTGAATCAATGTTTTTGACCTTTAAGAAGACAATGGTCACCTGCCATTTTTAATATCAGTAACCCAAAAATGTCAGCAGCTGCTCATCCTGTGCACCTGGCTCCATGTGGATCCCCTGCTCGGCGAGGACCTGCAGGTGTCACGGCCTCACTGACCCCACAGAGGAGCCACCTCTACTGCCACCGGAGAACCGCTCCCCACTCCTGTTCTGTAGGTGGAATCCGGAGGAAGGGTTTGGGGAAAGACAGAAAATGGAAAACTCACAGGATAAAAGAGCTGGGTGACTTCAAGCAGCTGTCCCGTGTTCCCTAGGACACTAAAGCTGCTTCCACAGAGCTGCAGTCTGTAGCTGAGGTTTGGAACCCTCAGCCTGGCGCTGTGTTCCGGAGCCCTCTCATCGTGGGTGGTAGGGCCCTGCCTACCCAAGGGCTGCTCAGGGCCCAGCACGAGATGCCTCCACCACGCTCTACGACTTGGAGACACTCAGAGGCAGAAGGGACTTTTATGAATATATAACAGTCTATTTTTGGAAGTGAAGCTGCTTCTTTATGCTACCTGCAGTGTAGACCAACAAGCTGCTTGAGTGACACACACCTGCTTTTCCAGTCACAGTTGACCAAATATTCCTTCATTTTAAGAAGCTCCTGTTTTACTAAAGCCAAATTATAGTAGATAGATCAACGAGCAAGAAGTCGATGAGTTGGAGAATTTCTACTTATGAGGACTTGGCCAAAATGCTCTCTTACCACATGAGAAGCACGATGGGTCCCCATCTCCTCACCCTGTTTCCCAGGTCCCCAGGAAGGGCTGAGGCCCACACGGTGTCACAGGATGGACGGCGTCCCTTCTCTGTGACCTCCTACACTCACGTGACTTAAGCCAAGGTTTTGGATGTTGTTGATGATTTATTGTATGAAAAATGTAAATGATCTGGATGGCAGATGTTTTATATTTTCTGACCATTCATTTTCAGTGGGAATGTGATTAAAATTTATGAAGTGTATCTGCTGAATCGCATTGGCAATTGATGATCTCCTCCAGAGCTGTCTATCTGCAGATGATGAGTAATTGTGGACAGTGACGTGTGGTGGCAAGGGCAGGATGTGACGCTTCTGCCCGAGTGAAGCCACCAGCCGAAGGACAGAGCGCCTTTGCCGTAAACCTCAACTGTGAAGGCCCAGGCACTGTTCAGAGGCTGGCAGTGTCTGTCCTTCCCTCGTGGAGGGCACCCCACCAGCCTCCTCACTCCTCCTGTTCTCTCCAGGGACTTTCTTCTGAGGGCAAGTTCCAGTGCCACCACAGGCACCCAGAGGTGTGATGTGACCCCTCAGGGAAACCCACAGAACTACGGCAAATCCCAGATGTCTTCAAGAGAGCTGTGGTTGTTTGGTGTTGCACATGACTTTCCAGGTGTCGAAGTTGCCACGGGAGGATGGAGTGGGAAGAGTAGCTGAAACCCACTACGTGCCTGCTGGTATGAGTGGCACGCCACGGTCCTTAGGTGACGCGGCCCCTGCCTCCTATACCGGGAGCTTCCAGGTCAGGTTCCGTGCCTACAGCCCCCTGCACCTCCAGCACCCCCACCACCGTCCAAGGGCAGCGCCAGCCTCCTGTGCCATTCTTGCTCATGGTTGGCCTGAGGGAGGTGAGAAATAGAGGGACACCAACAAACCAGAACGCCCTGCCTCACAGCGCCGTCAGCGTGGTGTTTCGGAAACTTACCACCTCCTGTGGGACTTTCTCCTGTTGTAATATTCTCATGCAAAGTCCCCACATCATTCCTGTAAATTTCCATGTTCTCAGCCCACAACGCTGGATGGCCTGACCTGAGAAGTCACCAAGAGCCACCAGCTCCATTATTAATGGCAACTTTTATTTTGCTCCTGCCTCTTTTCACAGGTGTGTTTGTGTGCAGTTCTGGTGAGAGTCTGACCCAAAGATGCTCATCCTACGTTAACACAGGCTGCTGCCCGGGTTCTGTCGCCGGTGACCATGGTGACCAACAGCAAGCTCTTCGAGCTCTGCTGGGAAGGCTCTCGTCGCCGCGCCCTTTCCCACTGCACACCCAGCTCCTGCACACTCCCTCCCGCACTCCTCCGCATCACAGCTCACCTGGGTATTGCTTGGCAGGGTCTCTCTCAACCCTTCCATTGCATCAAGTATCAGGATGGTGCCTTTTCACTAAACCAGGAAAAAACAACAAAAATGCTAAAATAGTTTACTTCTATCTTGTCAGACCCAGAGGGACCCTGTATTGTGGAGACGTTGGCCACAGGGAGGGCCTCAGAAAGCATTCATTCGCTAGCAAGAGAGAGTAGAGTTCTGCGTGGAATAGGAGACACTAGATCGTAGAGATGCAGAGAAGCAAAGACAGGAAGAGGCACTCCTGAGCTCCGGTTTACTGAGCACAGCCCTTCATTTCGCAGAAGGTGGGATCCGAGAGTCCTCCAGGTCACTGGTCAGACTTCTGTGCGTGGTCTGACTTTGGGGTGAGACACGTCAGTCCCTTTCACTGGTTTTCTTGGTTCTTTGAATCCCTGTGAAACAGCAGCCTAGCCCTGGGCTCCCTCAGGCCGCCCGTGACAGCTGTGTGTGGTGCCCATGAGCAGCTGGGCGCTTGCTCTGTGCCTGCCCGAGTCTTCAGGGCACCCCTATGATGCGGGCTGCCCCGTTACTCCAGTCACGGGCAGGCCATCTGGCAATTTCCATCTTAGCCTTTAGTTTTTCTCTCCTCTGGCCCTGTAATCCCCTTCAAGAATTCTAACCTAACAATCCATATCCATATAAAAATTCAGTGAAAGATATTTGTTGCAATGTGCTAAATATCAAGAGATGGGAAGATAGCTAAGTAAGTCAGGGTAGGACAATATGACGATATCTGCGGAACGTGACAGAGCTGTTCCCTTGTCCTTCAAATTCCACCTCTGTGTATTACTTAGCAACAGACAGCTAGGAGTATCGATCAGTATCTAGCTACAAGTTGTGTTTATAGCTTCATTATAAATCACAGAATGATAGCACCACGGAGGTACCTAAGAGTCCGCTCACACTAGAAGGTGGTGCACCTATTCGGTGGAGCACAACACAGCTGACAAAAGGCATCCTGTGGGATATATTCATGAAGATCACACAATACACTATTCGTCATGAAGTTGAATCTCACTACCTTGCAACATGTAGGTAGAGAGGAATGATCCTATGTTCATATACATCTTATATGAATAGAAACAAAACTTGAAAAGATACCGTACTCATCTCTAAGTGAGGAGGGTATTACTTATTTTATTTTCTCATCTTCCTTTTTGTAGTCTAATTTTTCTAATAAAGTACACATGCATTCATGTAATGAAGAAAAATAAAAATAATTAAAGCCCCTCCTTTGAAAATTATAATACTGAGAGAGAAATTCCGATTGCAACTAATATTTAAAGTATCATCTAAACTGTAGTTTTAAACATTAGGACTAAAAGTAATAGAGACACCTCAAGATGATATGGGTGTATCATCACCCATCACTGGTCAGATTTCTGTGCCTTGTGGGATTTTGTCTTGAAGCTCCAGAACATTTGCTTTCACTGATTTTCTTGGATGAAAATAACAAGTTAGCACTGTGCCCATCATATGTGTGTATGTTTGTGTGTGTATACATATATATATGAACATAAATATGATTATAATATGACATATATAATTATTCCTATGAATTGAAATTGGCTTTTATTTTATTCTTCTGTATTTTCCAAATTTTCTACTAAAATTATATATATATATATTTTTTTTTTTTGAGAGAGAGAGAGAGAGAATTTTCAATTTTTTTTTTTTTTTTAGTTCTCGGCGGACACAACATCTTTGTTTGTACGTGGTGCTGAGGATCGAACCCTGGCCGCAAGCACGCCAGGCGAGCGCGCTACCGTTTGAGCCACATCCCCAGCCCCTAAAATGATATATTTTATAATCAGAGAAAATAATAAATAACAAATATAGGATGCATACGGGTATAATTTGAATTCCATTCTAATCACTGGATTAAGAGCAGACAGACCAGTGAGTGATCTGGGACAACTAGGAAAACGTTGAACACTTCTCTTTCTTGCCTTTAAACTTTTCCCTGAGCTGCCTCCCTGATGCCATAATGTTTACCAAACTCAGCGCAAAGATTTTCATTGACAACCGAGCGGGCTGGCGCTCACTTTCCTGTAGAACTGTCATAATAAAAAGACATTAACATTTTAGTATTTGGGCAAAATGTTTAACACGCAAACATTTGTATTTTTCCCTCAGTTTTCAAAACAACTTTAAATCCCTCTTTTCAAAACATTGTTAAATGGTGTCACTCATCAGCTAGCAGGTGGCTGGGAGTGGGGAGTCGCATTCATGCTTCATTTGCCCACAGAACCTGGAGCACAGGCCAGGTGAAGGTGCCCCCCGCCCATCTAAGACCCAGGAGGCCCGGCACAGGGTGGCCTGGGCAGCTGGCGGGAGGGAGCTCCAGGCACACTGGGGGTGGGGCACGTGAAACCCAACCTCAGTCCCGCCTGGGAGGAGAGCAGGGAGACCAGGCTGCCGGTGGTGAGCCTAGAGAGTGTGTCCCCAGATGGCTCTGCTGTGAGAGGTCCAGCTGTCACTTTTTAGGGCAGACTGAAGGAGGTATAAAGTGTCTGGGAAACTGAGCCCAGTGAGGGCAGAGACGAGGAATGTGGCATGGGTCACAGAGCTCACTAGTGCTGGCTTTGACTGGGGGCTGCACCCGCAGTTGAGATGGCAAGGACAGAAGAGCAGTCAGAGGGCCACTCGGGGAGAGTCTCCAGGCCTGTCTGACCCACAGGAAGGCTGAACGGATCTAGAGAGGGGGCAGTTCTGGGCTTGAAACCCCACTGCTCGCCTTGAGTTGGGATTCTGAATGGAGAGGCCTGGAGGGGATGAGGCCCTTCTGGTCAGGGTGCTCCGTGTACAGAGCTAGCCGCGTCCTGGGGTTGTATAGGAGCAGGCTCTCCTTGGGGGAATGAGAGATATCATCTGCCCAATGGGCCTGGTTTGAATCCAACCACCGGTTAGCAGCCAGTTGGCCCTCAATTGTATTAATGGCCCACAGCCCCCAAAAGATCTAAGAGACCCAGGAAATGACCTAAAGGAGAGAGGGGGCATCTCAACACACACAACAGATTTGTGATCCAGTGCTTGGAAGTACGGACAGTCAGATCGTCTGGGATGAAATGCAACAGAAGATATCATGTTGACATGAAGGAATATTGAAAAACTAGGAGCAGTGTCCCCACATGTGATTGTCCTGAAGATTAAATGACAGGAGAGAGACACTTAGGGCAGAACAGGGCATGTAGGAAAGCCTCAATAAATGTGAGTAACAGGAGCCTTGTTATTGTGAGCATTTCACAGACTTCAGAGCACTTTCATGAGCTCTGCTGAATTTGCAGGTCACTTTAACTGAGAGAGAGGAGGAGAAAAGAAGTGGACAGAGAGGGAGAGGGTCAGGGCCAGAGACAGGATTGCGGCAGGGAAAGAGGAGTTATAAGCACACCATTTGTCAAATGTGAGTCTGATGGAAGTTGAATGTTTTGCCCAAGGACAATTCTGGGTAGCAGTGGGCCGGGGTTCCAAAGCCCAGGCACTCGTGTGTGAGGTCCCATTGACACCAGGCCACCTTCCCGTAATCATTCACTCCTGCACGATGGCGTTGGCTTGGGTGTCCATTTTCACTTTAGGATGCATGACTTCGTGATTCACTGGACAGTGCCACTAGAGCCATTCCTAGTTAGGATTGTAAAATTCGGTAACCACAGCAAGAAGACTCACAGGTGTCTTGCCCCAGAGTGATCCCAGCACCCTTGAAACTGCCTCTGTAAGTGCCTGAGAGCCCCCATGTGGCCTCCCCCATGCTTCTTCCTTTCCTGATGGAGGCTCAGCCACACTGGACTTGAGGGTAAGTGGACGGGGCGTAAACCCACAACAACCAGGGTGTTGGCTGCCGTCCACCCGATCTTTGCCAGGCTGAAGCAGAGGTGTAAGATCCTCCGTGGCCTTCCTTGTTAACCCCCAGGACAACCAGATGGCAGGTAAGGCAAGTGACAAACCAGAATGGAATTAAGCTGTGTCCGACCCCAGAGCCCAAGCCTTCCCACCTGCCTGTGGGCATTGGAGCCTGCAGGGCCTCTTCCCACTCTGCACTTCCTCCCACAGACCCCTGCAGGACCAGGCCCCACAGTGTCTCTCCTAGACTTCTGCCAGATTTGGCCTCCTGCCTACTCTCTTAAAGCCATCATGGGGGGTTCCTATGGGAATCCAATCCTTCCTGTCCAGAATCAAGTAGTTGCACACAACAGAGGCAGGAAGCTGGTTGGCTGAAGCTCACAGCCACAGAAAACCTGTGCAGTGGCTTCTGGGCACAGCCTGCCCCTCCCACCTTGAAGCCTTGCCACCTTGCCCAGACCCCTTGCTCACCTCTCTAAGTCTCCCTAATAGACCTTCACCCAACAAACCTGTTGGCCATATGTCGTGGCCCCTCTTCCGGGCCACAGGAGGACAGAGACAGGAAATATGGCCAGCCAGTCAGAAGCTTCGATGACGCGCAAAGAGGGTGAAGATTGGCAATGCGTGAGAAACACAGAGAGAAGCAGTGGTTCCAGGAACCTCTGCTCTCGTTGTCTACAGCATAGCTTGAGAGGGCCACGCTTCCCTTATCTTCTTACCTGCCTGCTCCAGAGCAGTGTTCCCAGTAGGACCCTGAGCTGCCGATTGCTCTTCCTGCACACAGTGGGTGCACAGGAGGTGGCACTGAGTTGGTGCACGACTCAGACCTCCGTGTTGGAAAGCCGTGGGTGTCAGCCACAAACTCCCAGACCTCACCGGCTCACCGCTTAGCAGGCCAGTTCACGATTTCTCCTGAGCTTAGATGCTAACTGTGCGGCTCAGGCCATGGACCAGCTCACACATCTGCAGCCAGCTGACGGCTAGACTGGGACCCGGCTGAGAGAGGGGGCCAAGCTGGGGAGACCCTGCTCCTCCTGCATCTGCCACACCCTCCAGCAGCCAGTATGCCCATGGCAGAGGCAGGCATTCGAGAGAGAAAGTGGACACACACAAGTTCAGGTTATCCTTAGTGTGCACCCAGCTTGCTTGTGTCCCATCAGCCAGGACAAGTCTCAGAGCCAAGGCCAGCCAGCACGTGGGGGGCATGGGCAAGGGGCACAGGAACCAAGGGCAAGGAAGCCACAGGCGGCCATGGGCTCACCCAATACTGGGCGACATTCTCCTCCAGTCCACCCAAGTTCTATTTGCTCCCATTTAACCAATTTCAGCCTGAAATAAATCCAAGTTTCTCGAAGCAGCATTCATTCTACCCAGTTGCAGGGGCAGAATCCCGTGCTCCATGGGCCAACTCAGCAGAGTGCTCCCAGCACAGGGAGGCAAAAGACGGGTCTGTGAGGTCGGTCCCACGTGAGGACGCCGAGGAGGTTGGGAAGCACGAAACACAGATCCCATTTGGAACTTCATCTTCTCCAAAGAATGTCAGATTCTGAGTGGGAAGGGGGGAGAGGGGGAGCCCCAAACGTAACACTCTGAAGTCAGTTATTTTTCTCTCTTGACTAATTAAGCTTAACCAGAATGGTGGCCTGTCAAACTTGGGAACCTTTCCTGAGAGAAAAAAGGAGACGGCTCTCCAGGTGGGTTTCCGACTTTGGCTGGCTCCCACCACAATATACATTTGGCATCCATGACAGCACCGTCAAAAATAATAGCTGAAAAACTCACTGTCTGTCACGACGAAATAATTATGTATGGGGCTTACCTTACACTCGAGATGGATTATATATTTCATTGAGGAAAATATATGTAGCTTTTAAAAAGAACGTAATGTATTGAGGGCACTGCTGAGATTAATAGCCAAATAAAGAATTTTTTTAAAAAAGTTCTGTGTGTGTGTGTGTGTGCTTGTGAGTATGTCACTCATGAGGAGATGGGAGATGTCATCCCTAAGCTGGTTAATTACAAAATGCATTAATGTTTTATTATGCCCTTATCAGTAATTAATCACCCACTTTGATGTAAAGTTCAGCCTCAGAAAAGTATCATGAAATTGTCCTTCATGTATGAAAGAGGTTTCTCAGGGGTGAACCAAGACCATGAGGAAGATGGAAGCTCACTCCTCCCTGACGCAGGGAAGGGTTGTCCTCATTCATGAGCATCTCACATCCTGTGTGTCACCCTTGGGTGCTGCTGAGACCAAAACCCAAGGCATCACTGACAGGGGACAGACACAGAGGGACTGAGCAAGGGAGAGGAGAGCACGTCCCACCGTGCGGGGCGGGAGCTTCTCTCGGTGGTGTTCTTCAGGTGCAGAGTTTGAATAAAAATGCAAAACAGGATGCTCCCATTCAGTAAATATTATCATTTTTATTCACTCATTAATTAAGTTGCTTAATTGCTGCTGTCAAAAGACTCTTGAGTTTGTGACTGGGGCTGCTGCACTGTTTTGATAGCAGCTGAAGGAGGAGAGGCAGCCCTGACGGCCGGGCCTTCCCCAAGAAGGACGTCTCAGGGGCGTCAGAGGGGTGCAGGGCTGAGGCTGGGAGCAGACCCGCTCCTGGGGAAGTGGCCGGTCGCGGGAATCCTGCAGGATGGAGTTCCATCACTGTGACTGATGCCCTTCACCAGCAGATTATCATTTCTGTCATTACTCTGTGAAAATCATTTTTATGTAAAACATTTCCCCCTGGTAATCTAACTTCCCAAGAGGGGCAGGAGTGGAATGAGACCCCGGCCCTGTCAGTCGACAGGACCCTACTTGCCTTTGTACCTGCTTCTCGGGGATCACTGGGGTGAGCTAAGCGCCTCTGTCCACTCTGCTCTGTCTGGGCTCCCGGTGCTCCTGGCGCCCCGGGCATGATTCTGCGTTTCTTCACACGGGGGCGACCACAGGTCCCACAGAGCCTAAGCCGCCTCTGTTCAGCAAACACATAGAGAAAGCCTACGAGGTGTCTTGGTGCTGACATTTGACTAATGTTCCCTGGCCTTTCCAAGCTCAAATATGCTTGATTTGAAATATTTGAATAACCTTTGAGCGTACCCTTCCTAATTTGTCACCCTGCGAACACCCAAAAACAACAGACAGGCTGATCCTACCGCCAGAGTGCCCTCCTGCCCAGAAGAAAACTGCTCTGCTGCCCAGGGGGAGTCCACACACCTGCTCAGGTGTGGAGAGGGGACTGGCGGAGCTCCCGGTGACCCAGTGTGCTCACTGTCCTGCCCAGGTCCTCGAGAGACAGGCTGTTCCTCTGTCTGATGACACAGCATGGCTGCTCCTGTGCCTTGGTGTGCCCCATGCTCAGAGGCCGCACTGTGTATATGTGTGCAGGTATCATCACACAGGTGTGCATGCCTGGGCTGTGCATGAGCACGTGTGTGTGCACACAAGTGTGGGCACATGTCTACGTCCTCAATATTTTCTCAATGACTGCAGCTGTGTGCTTACTGAATGCCTTGTTGGTGGTTTCCCTGAAGCACACAGCCCTCAGTGCTCCCAGGTACAGGTTGGAGTTGAGCCCCAAGGTCAACATGGGAAGGACAGGGAAGACACCATTCCCAGACCAGTGACTTGGATCTTTACTTTCCTGTTGAAATGCATTTGGATATGTTGGAACCCTGATGCCAAATCCCTGTGAAGTTCACAACAGCTAAGTCTGCTCACTTTGGGTAACTGGCAGGTGGGGCCCTGCCTGGAGACCTGGCATTTGCTGTTGTTGGCCATGAGAAGAGGCACAGAGATATGGGGTGGTTAGGAAGCATCTCTGTTCACACAGCCATTCTCAGGAGAAACTCATCTGCATTTGGAACGGGGCGGGTTGCTTCTGTTTCCCTGCCTTCACCAAGGAATGCAGAGAATAATCATAGCTTTCCAGCACTTATCCTTAAAATTATGATGGTTTGATTTGGATTATCAAACCCGGCTCTGTGAGCTAGATTCAAACAATGTGGGGGTTTACATCCAGGGAACAGGCTTTGTAGGCTCCTAAGTGTGGCAGTTGTCAAATCCCTATTCAGTGACTGTTGCGGTCTCAAAATATGCCCCCGAAATTCACATGTTGAAATCCTAACCCAGGGCAGTGGAATTAGGAGGCTGGACCTTTGGGAGGTGATTACTGGTGCCTTATAGAGACCTCAGAGAGCTCCCTCTCTGTTTCACCAAGTAAAGACTGTGGAAAGATGGTCATCTTGGAACCAGGACACACAGCAGACCCTAAATCAGCCAGCACCCTGATCTTGGGCTTCCCAGAATTGTGAGAAATAAATTCTGTCGTTTATAAGCTACCCAGTCTAGGTATTTTGTTATGGCAACTCAAGTGGATTTAACGGCGGGCAAGCCATGATGAGACGTTGGTGTCTGCAAGTGGGAGGTGAGATGCTGGAGTTCATACAGATCAGGCAGCCCAGGAGATGGAATAACACCGAACCTGGAGCCCCCAGGGGAGTGGGGAAAGTAGAGAGAAGAGAACAGGCGATAGAGCAGCAAACTAATGACAAATTAGGAGTCTCCCCCAGGGTCGTGATGACCTGCTCCAGCCACACTGAATGATCCGCATAACCTCAAGCTCTGGGGAAAGCATGAGCTAGTGTAGGTCTACACAGGAAGGCTGCCAGCACAGTGCTAAGAGGCCAGATCTCTCCCAGGACAAGGCAGAAGGCGTGGGGAAACGTGGTGTTGCAGGTATCCTTCTTGCCAGGGAGGAAGCACTTGTGTGGAGTCTTTCCTGAGTATGAAGAGACAAGGTTATGTATTCTGGAACATAATAGAAACCAAGAAACTAGAAGCTAAGATTTAAGCTTTCTAACTCAAAAATCAAACTTTCTGAAACTCAAGAAAAAATGACTTGACCTCCTGCTTGCATTAGCTTCCTGTTGCTGCTGGTGGGGATGAGGGCCGAGGCCACACAGATTTGTCCTCTGCTCGGCTGTGGCCCAGAAGGGCGAGGTGAGGGCAGGCTGCGTTCTTTCCTGGGCACTGGGGGGCGGGGGGGCATCTGTTTTAGTCAGGTTTTTTGTGGCTGCAGCTGAAAGATATGATAAGAACAATTAGAGGAAGAAAAGTGTCTTTGGGGGTTCAGGGTTTCATAGGTCTCAGTCCACAGATGGCCCCCTTCATAGCTCCTGGGCCCAAGCAGAAGCAGAACATCCTGGGGAAAGCGTGTGGTGGAGGAGAAAAGCTCAGGACGTGGCCCGAGGAAACAGGGAGAGACTGACAAAATATAAACCCCAAGGGCACACCCCCAGTGACCCACCTCCTCCAGCCACACGCCACCCAGTTAATCCCATCAGGGAATCAGTGCACTGATAGGTTGAGGCTCTCACAACCCCCTCGTCTCACCTCTGAACTTCCTTGCACTGTCACACATGAGCTTCTGGGGGCACCTCCCACCTAAACCACAACACCACTCTTCAGCCCCTAGAGTCCGTCTGCAGTCCTTAGCTTGAGGCCTCTTCCCCTACCCTCAAAGCCTGCATGGTAGGCTGAGCCCTCCCTCCCTTGCCATCTGTCTGATCCTGTCCTCTGCTCTGAGCACCTCTTAGAGTCTTTAGTGTCCTCTGCTACTCTGAAGTGCCCTGTGGCTGCATCAGGCCCAGCTGGATAACTGCCCTATCTTAAAGCCCGCCGATTCCTACCTTTGTTCTACCTTGCTGTGTGATCTCTGTCCCGGTCTGGGATGTGGACTTCTTTAGGGACCAGATTTCTGTCTCCCTTGCTGCTCTCAAAGTATAAGTTGAGCAGTTGGAGCAGAGGTCTTCCTTGCAGAAAGGGACAGCCACAGTGGGCTGCCCAGACCTTCAGGACGCGCCTTGGACAGTGGAGAGGCGGATGACCAGATCCGTCTGGGAAATGTGACATGGTCATAGCCCTTTCCTAAGGGCTTGTGCAACAAGGAGCACACGCTGAGTGGCCCAAAACAGCAGAAGTCTACTCTCAGGTTCTGCCGGCCAGGAGCAGCCTCCACCAGGAACCCCCCTGGGTCGTGCTTTGCCTCTTCCAGCTTCTGGTGTTGCCGGCCCCCCAGCAGCCTCACCGTCCAGACGGCAGGG
This sequence comes from Marmota monax, assembly GCF_021218885.2. Lineage (NCBI taxonomy): Eukaryota > Metazoa > Chordata > Mammalia > Rodentia > Sciuridae > Marmota > Marmota monax. The sequence continues at coordinate 8,018,392 of NW_026692826.1, read as the reverse complement.
CCACTCTCCCCAGTGCCTCCCTCTCAGAGCCTCCCTCCTCTTCTTAAGACGCCCACCATACAGGAATAAGGGCCAACCCTCAACCCACTAGGACCCAATCTTAACTCATGACAACTGCAAAAACCCTATTTTCAAATAAGGTCGTGTTCACAGGGACTGGGGTGAGAACTGTAGCATGTCTTCTGGGGGACAATTCAACCCATGACAAGATCCATCTAAAGAATTAGCATTTTAAAGGGTTTGAGAAATCCCAGATAATGGATCTTATTTAACGTGGTTTAACCTACACTTTCCCCACTTATGATCATGGAATGTTTTTGCACAGAATACCCTTTAATATCCCAATGAACACGTTTTGGTGAACACGACTGTGGTGAATAATTAATATTGCAGTGCTACCGCGGAATAAAGGCTTTGATTCTGAGACTCTTGCCTCTACCTGCCTCCTTGTCATTAAAGATTTATTTTGTTTATTTGAACAGTTTTCTGAAACAGCATATTTTACAAGAACTCCAGAATTCCTCTCATTATGTTTTGATTTTTACAGGACTATTTCTTTTTCTCATGTTTCTCTATTGAGGAATGAATCATATGCAGCAAAATGCACAAATACTACACGACTAACAAGTTTTAACACAGGCATACCCCTGTGAAGTCTGCGCTTCTTTCTAAACTTACTGTAGTTTTATTTGCACACACCCATGGGATGCCATCCATGCAACACAGGCGTAACTGTCAATCGGGAGGGCAGTCTCTCCATCTCCTTGGACCGTGCAACAGTGCACATGTTTGTGGGGTACTGTGGTTGAAACCCACACTTCTGACAAGATGCAGGAAAACCCCTGTGTGCCTGCCCAGGAAATCCTGCCAGACGTCCTTGCAGCTCTGACTTTGGTTGCCATAGATGAGTCTGTCTTGTCTTGGAACTCGCCTAAAAGAATTAGCTTTGTGTGTGCTTTTGTGTATGCCTTCTTTCAGTTGGCATCAAGTTTCTGAGACCCATCTATCTAAGTAGCATATCAAGAACTTTTTTTCTTTTTACTGCTGAGTAGTATTCCACTGTATGGATATACAAAATTTGGCAATCCCATCCTCCTGCATTGGGAGCCCTGGTTCAATTGCATTTTCTACCTATTATGAATAAAGCTGCTAAGGACATTTTTGAATGAGGATTTTTTGGACATGCATTTTTTTTGTTTCTCATGCACAAATACATGCAAGTGGAATGGCTGGGTCATGAAATATAAAGACATAAGGTCACAGAGTATGGCTAACTTGTAAAGAAATTGCAAGCAGCTTTCTAATGCCAACGAACCATTTACCCTCCTGCCTGCAAGGCCTAGGAGTTCCAGCTGCTCGATTTCCCACCCACATTAGGCTGGTCTTTTTCACTTAAGCCTTTGTGACTGTTTCTTCACCTTTTCAAGTCCTTCTATGTTAGCCAGCTTTACATGGCTGAAACCAAAATACATTAAAAACCTTGGAGGGGAAAGTTCATTTGGGGTCCACAGTTTCAGAGGTTGCCCATGGTCAGCTGATCCCACTACTCCGGGCCTGAGGTGAGGCAGAACATCATGGTGGAAGGAGATGGTGGGGGAAGGCTGTTCAGCTCCTGGCAGCCAGGAAGCACAGCAGGGCAGGGGGGCGGGGCGGGCAGTGAGAGAGAGAAAGGGATTGAAGGGCACAGTGGGAGCCAGGAGCAAAATTAAATGCCCAAGGGAATGCCAGGAATGACCCAGCCACACCACACCTGCCTACGGTTACCATCTAGTTATTCATTCAAATTATTAACCTATCAAATAGATGGACCCACCGATGAGATTACAGCTCTCATAATCTAATCATTTGCCTCTAAGCATTGCTACATTTGATATCACGAGATTTTCAGGGGATGCTTCATACTAAACCATAACATCTAAGATAGAAAACAAACAAAACCACAATAATGTTGTTTATTATTCAATTTTAACACCTAGATGGATACAGAGTTTTGGCATAAGAAAGATCCTATTTTTTTTAAACTTAGATCCAGGAAAATTGTGAAATGCAAACAGGTTTAGGAATTTTAAAAAACAGTAACTCAAACCAAAGAAACAATGATCAAACTAATTAAGTTTACAATTGTTCTCCCACATACTTGAACTGGTATGTACTATATGATTAGAAGAATAGAAGTCATATTTTACATCTATATCACACTATTCAACTATAAGCCCTGAGTTAGAAAGTCCAATTACACTGTGACTGCTTTTCCTGCTAAGGAATAATGATGTCCTCAACATACCAATGTTCACAATGGCTATAACAGGACAATAGAGTATAAAAGCCATGAAGTGAACTAGGTACAATGTCACATACCTATAATCCCAGCAGCTCTGGAGGCTGAGGCAGGAGGATCTCAAGATCAAAACCAGTGAGGTGCCAAGCAACTCAGTGAGACCCTGTCTCTAAATAAAATACAAAATAGAGCTGGGGATAAGACTCAGTGTTCAAGTGCTCCCAAGTTCAACCCTTGGAGCACTTGAAAAGGAAAGTATGAAATATTTTATAATAACTGAAATTACTCACATTTTTGAAAACCATGAAGTGGCCCTAGAACCCACATGCTGGTGGTTCCAGGCTTCCTGCCATGATTAACACTTACCAATATGTATACCAATAATGCTCAATAAGTAGTTTTGACGTGAATGTTCTATTTTTATCTAGAAATGTCATTTCCTTGAAGCTGCCTTGAACATAGGACTCTGCTGTGGACCAGGTACTTCTTGATGCCCCATCCTCTCAGGCTGCCCTGGGAGCTCCCCACAGCAGCACTATGGCTGCTAGAAATGCCCTCAGGGTCCCCTGTACCCACAGAACTTGGGGAAGTCCCCAGCTGACCATAGCACCCCAAGAGCCCCTGTGACCCTCAGCCTGAGAGGCATTCAGCATCCACCAGAGAGCAGGTGCCTGGCCACATGGCCCGTAGCCTTGACCAAGGGCCCCACAGCATCAGGGCAGAGACCTCTTCTCCTCAGACGGCTCCATCAGGACCTCTACGTGGCCACTCGCGCCCACCCCACTGTCCTGCCAACGAAGAGCTCTAAGAAATGCCTCTGGTGAAGAATGAAGGCGCATCTCTAACAGCGCCATGCACCTTACCATCCATGGGAAAACAGTGACGGTGGCGTTGCTGGGGCTGCTGGCGCTTGGTGAGGGGAGGGCGGAGGAGAAGAGAAGAGAGGCTCCTGTGTTCTGAGACGCAGGCCAACGCCCAGGCTCCCTGCTGCAGAGGCAACGAGTGGCACTGTCCCCAGCCCTGGTTTACTCTCAACCCCTGGTTTTTTTTAAAGAGAGAGAGAGAGAGAGAGAGAGAGAGAAGTGGCTGCACTTCTCAGGGCAGTGTTATCCAGACTTTTAGAAGTCCAGCCCTTCACCGAGATCCACACGGGCATCGGTTTCCTAGTCAGAGGAAGGCCAACCCTGTGGCCTCCCTCCTCTTCCACCCAAGGCCGGGCAGAGAAGCCACTGTATGTACTTTTTACTCTAGAAATAGCCAATGCTTTGGGCAGAGTTTCTTTCCCAGAAACTCTACAAGAACTGGTCAGTGGCAAGCACGATTGTGTCTGCTTCTTTTCAACCAGGACTGACCTTTCTACTGGGTGCACAGGCTACTGGTGGACCCCACACCATTCACTGGGCTGGAGAATCCTGGGACCCCAGGCCCAGCCCAGCTGCCTGGTAGCCACAGTGACACGTGTGAGGACAAATGGCAGCAGCAGGGGTTGGAGTGGGCACGTTTGATGCTGGCTGGAAGTGGAGCCGAGCTGGGTGAGAGGCCTCTTGGCCCCTGGGAGGCCCAGTTCACACTTCCATGTTTGTCTGGGTTGAACGAGAGGTCAGGAGGTGAAACGGAGTTCACTGCAGTTGACTGATAGCTCGGGTGTGCGGGCGGGGGTGTCTAGACCCGGCCGGAGTCACGGGAGGTTCATCCTGCACAGACAATGTCCTCGCAGCAGTGGCTCGGGTGATGGATGGGCCGGGCCTGGGCCCCGGGTCTGCACAGCTGCAGGCAGCGCTCGGCAGATGTGGGCAGCAGGGCCTGCATTCCTGGGGCACAGCCCGCCCCAGGCTCGGGGCCTCCAGGACGGGAACCCCCAAGGCACAAGCTTGGAGTGGGAGGCTGCTGCGGCGTGTCTATTGATCAGCGAGGCAGGAGGAGGAACTCTCAACAATAGCATCGCCAGCCCGAGAGGAGAAGCCTGTGGCTTTTGTGAGAGCAAAGGCCACTTTCTGCCCCGGTGTTGCTAAGTGAGAAGGGAAGATGAGCTGGAAATCTCAGAGGGAGAGGCCGCGGGCCAGCCGACTTGGAAAGCCGTTCATGTGCAGTTTCTGTCTAATCCCTCGAGGGGGAAGCTGTGGCTAAGAAAGTTCAAGTTGTACAGGGCCTGGGTGTTCAGGGTCGTGGTCACTCGTGCCCTGCGTGACTTTGAAAAGGACTTGAAAAGTTCAACAAGGGTTCTCGCACATTTAAAGGCGAGTTCCTGGCTCTTGGAACGAGAGGCCTGTGGGAAGGGCTCTTCTCCTGGCCCACCCCAGCCCCAGCCAAGCAGGCAGACAGCTACTTCACAATCCGTCTGAGCTTTCCCAACAGGTAACACGCCTGGGTGCTGTTCTGTGGCTGCTGCTGCTGTCCCAGGCTGAAGTTCAACTGGATGAGGACTGAGGGGTGGGCATTTCCAGGCCGGCCTGACCCCCTTCACTGGAGGACAATCCTTCCTGCCTCCAAGTGCAGAGTTTCCAGTCGGCTTTTCAGAGCACATGCTACGTGGGGAAATGGACGCCAGACAAAGGGTATCGCTCACTGTCTCCAGGAAGGGGGCAAGACGTAACCATGTGAGCCTGACGTTAGGAATCAGGCAGGGATGTGGGCACTTGCTCCCTGGGCAGGAGAGCCGCTCGATTCCCCGCCCTCACCTTCCTCCAGAGCCACAGCTGCATATGTCATTCCCAGAGTAGTCACAGGGCCGAGAAGCAGAAGCCACTAAATAATAGGCAATGCTTTTCTTTGGCGAGGAAGCAAGCAAGGCTCCTCCTCTGCACAGCTCCATTGCATTCTCCTGCTTGAGTCAGTTCTAACGTGGCTCACAGAGGGCAGACCACTCTATGCATTTCTAAGTTCCAAAGTTCTCAGGACTTCCACCAAGTCTGAACATTTATCAGGTAGCCCTACCTATAAGTGAGGATTACAATCTGAACAACTAGATAGATGCAACACTGATTTTTAAATAATAAAAATATACTATGGTCTGCAAAAGGAAAATTATTCATGTAGATTGAAATTTTAGACATGAGATAACTCAAGGATTGACACCTGAGAGACTGGGATGTCTAACATCTCCTTTTCTACCTCTCTGCTGATTCTGTTTTCTCCATTTTGAAAACAAGCCTTTCTGAGTCCTTGTATCCCCAAGGGAACTGTTTTCATTCATTTATTCCTTCAACAAACTTCATTTGAGAAAGTATAAAGTGCTAAAAAGAGATAGGAAGGTATAAAGTTAATAGGTACCAGAAATACTGGAAAGCAAAACAGAGATTTTTTTGAAAGGACCAATAAAATAGACAGTAAACTAAACTGAGAGAGAGTATAAAAATACACATTATCAACAACAGAAATGGGAGAAGAGGGTATTAAGCAGATAAACAGAAAAACTTTGTAATCATAACAAAATAGCACATGCATAGATCATCCCAGTCATTTGAATATATCAAATAGATGAAAGAGATTATCTTTAGAGGAACATTTTACCAAAATTATCTTCCAAAGAGGGAATATATAAAAAGCCTATTATGCCAATAATTTTAAAAGAATTAAACAGCTCATCAAATATCTACCACAAAATGTTTTTAGGCCCTGAATATTTGTGAACTTTGAAAGAACACATAATTCCTTCTGCCACTGCAACTATCTTACAGCATAAAAAAATACAAAGAACTTGCCAAATGAGTACATGAAGTTATACAGTATTGAAAACAAAGCCAAAGAAAATACAGGAAAACTGAAAAATGCAGACTCACTTCACTTAACATAGGTTAAAGAAATTGAATATTGAATCCAATAAATTAAAAGGGAAAATACTCTTAAGAAGTGAATTTATTTCACACTACAATTCAAATAAAGGAAGTCTGTTAACATGATTTACTGTATTAATTGTTAAAAAGAGAAATTTACATAAGGTTTTCCTCAGATGCAAAAATTTAAAAAAGTGCTGAGTAGAATCTAACAGCTGTTTCTGGGTTCGGGTAATATATATAAATATAAATATAGTATAAATTTTCCTAAACATGTGAGCAAAATCTTCTAAAACCAGCAGCAAATATTTTATGCTATCTGGTGAAGTACTGGTCCAGGGAAGTCAAGAATAAGGCAGGAATAACTAAATTCATCCAGGGTTTTTCCAGTACTGCTTCAGAATTAAAAATCAATGAAATATGGTGATGATATGATTGTTAGAAATGAATAGGCAAGGAGGGTATCTGAGTTGATAGGTTTTTACTGTATATGAAAAAAATGGAGTTAGATTATTCAGTTTAGTAAGTGAACACAAGTTAAAACAATGCCTCACTAGACATCTTTTATTCCAGACCAACAAATTCCAAGAGGAAAAGGAGGTGGAAATCTTACTTGGAAAGTGGGCAATGGCACTGAATGGGAAGGGCCCTGTCCTTGACAAGGTGCCGGACTGTGGGAAGCCCCCTAGAGAAGGCCCAACTTGGACAGTCGCCTGCCTCAGGCCTTGTGCAAGAGTTAATTCAAAAATGCATTCTACTGTCATGTATGACTAATGAGAACAAATTTTTTTAAAAGCCACATCTGTAAATGCAGCAAAACTAGGTGAAAGATCATTAATAAATAGTGTGAATTATTTTTTTTTAAATCTCTAAATGCAAGGGATAATGCTACAAACTCCTTAAAGAAAAGAAATAAACCTTTGTAACCTGGGGTTAGGCAAAAGCCCCTGTGATAAAAGAAAAAATTGACAAATTGAACTTAACGTTAAAATCTTTCACTTCCAGTTATACCATTAATAAAGTAAAATGGCAAGCCACAGACTAGCAAAAGTATTCACAAATCACATATTCAGAAAAAGATCTATAGGTAGGATATAAGAAACTCTTCCACTAAGACACCACAACTAAAAGTTGGCAAAATATTCAAATAGGAATATCCACAAAGCAGATACACAAATGTAACAAACACATGAGGAAAGGCCCAGGATTATTGGCAATTGGGTATATGTAAATTGAAACCACAATGGAGCATACTTACAACCACTGAGATTTCTAAACAGAAAGTCAGACAACACCAAGTGGTGGCAAGGACTTGGAGAAGTTAGCACCTTATGCATTGCTGTGGGTGAAAATGAGGCAGCCATTGGGGTGAGCAATTTAGCACTTTCTGAACAAATTAAGCACAAATTGATCTAATGAGCCAGCAGTTCTATGCCTAGATAACTACTCAAGAGAAATTAAAACATGTCCACACAAATACTTGTTCACCAATGTTCCCAGCAGCATTGTGCATAACCCAACAGGGAGAGCAATCCAAGTGTCTCTACACTTATGAATAGATAAGCAAAATATCAGACCTCCATACAATAAACTCTCTTTAGCAATAAAATAAACCAGGTACAATATGGACCACCCTCAAAAACATGTTAAGTGAAAAAATCCAGTCACAAAAGGCATCTTGTATGATTGCATCTATATGAAGAGTCTAGAAAAGGAAAATCTATAGAGATAGAAAATAAATTTGTCTGGGACTGGTGTAGAAATGGAGATTAATTGTAAAGGGCAGGAATAAATGCTGGAGGAAAAAGTTTCTTAAACTAGATTGCAATAATAGTCACACAATTTGGCAGATGTACTGAAAGTTATTTAATTATATACCTGAAAACAGTGAATTTTATGTTATGCAAATCACACCTCAATCAAGCTGTTAAATCAGTACAATGAATCTCTACTTTAAGCCACGATTAACTTGTGGGAGACCAACACTCCTCTTGGGAACAAATAAGAAACCTGGATTTTTTTTTAAAATATACTTCTTGTAGATTTGTCAATGCAACCAAGATTAAGGGGCCAAGAGCTCAGGGAGAAGAGGAACTTGGTGAAAGATGTGAAGGTCGCATTTGCCAACTCTGGATGCCAGATAGGAGACAGAGAATCCAAGCAGAAGGATGCACAGAGACACAGAGAAGTCACTTTCCAACAAAGGACAGAGGAAAACCGGCCATTTTCACTTCTTAGTGCAACTTAAGAAATCAAGTGATTAGAGAAGGAAGCTCAGAGGCAATGCCCAGCATCCATGGGACCCTGCCCCATGGCATCTTCAGGCCTTCCTCTTTTTAAAATTTTTTAAAATTTATTTATTTATTTGCTCTAATTTGTTATACATGACAGCTGAATACATTTTGATTCATAGCACACAAATGGAGCCCAATTTTTTATTTCTCTGGTTGTACACAAAGTAGAATCACACCATTCGTGTCTTCATACGTGTACCTAGGGTAATGATGTCCATCTCATTCCACCATCTTTCCTACCCCCATACCCCTCCATTCCCCTCCTTCCCCTTTGCCCTTTCCAAAGTTCCTCCATTCCTCCCATGTCCCCATTTCCATTATGGATCAGCATCCACTAATCAGAGAAAACATTTGGCCTTTGGTTTTGGGGGGATTGGCTTATTTCACTTAGCATGGTATTCTCCAACTCCATCCATCTACCTGCAAATGCCATGATTTTATTCTCTTTTAATGCTGAATAATATTCCATTGTGTATATTGAACAGCACCCTTCATTAGATGAGTGGATAATGAAACTGTGGTATATATACAAATTAGCTATTGTGAATTGCTGCTATAAACACTGATGAGACTGAATCACTTTAGTATGCTGTTTTTAAGTCCTTTGGGTATAAACCGAGGAGTGGGATAGCTGGGTCAAATGGTGGTTCCATTCCAAGTTTTCTAAGGAATCTGCATACTCCTTTCCAGATTGGTTGCATCAATTTGCAGTCCCATCAATCAGTGATGTGAATAGAGAGCCTACAGAATGGGAGCAAATTTTTACCACACACACACACACATCAGATACAGCACTAATTGCCAGAATTTATAAAGAAAAAAAAATGAACACCAAAAAAACAAATAACCCAATCAATAAATGGGCTAAGGAACTGAAGACATTTCTCAGAAGATACACAATCAATCAACAAATACATGAAAAAATGTTCAACATCTCTAGCAATCAGAGACATGCAAATCAAAACTATTCTAAGATTTTATCTCACTCCAGTCAGAATGGCAGCTATTAAGAATACAAGCCACAATAAGTGTTGGCAAGGTTGTGGGGGGAAAGGCACATTCATACATTTCTTTTTTAATATGTTGAGTTTTAATCTTGGAATTATTTGGACTCACAGAAAAATGGCATAAATGGTGAAGACAGTCTATAGATACCCTACACCTGACTCTCCCAGCAGTGTCCCTGGCTTCTATATACCAGGGAACCCTTGCCCTGACACAACAATCAAAATGTCTGTAGACATTGCCACATGACCTGGGGAGCAAAATACCCTGGGTGAAGACCCCTGCTCTGATATTAACCATATATGGGAGCAAAGTGGAACTATTAAAAACCAGGAAATTGACATCAGCATAATAGGGTTGACTGCAATACTGACATTATATAAATTCCCAACAGCTCTGCACTGTTCCAGGACTCAATGCAGGAGTTCATGCTGGTCCTGCTGTTGGGTCCCCACAGGAGACTCCACTCTGGTTCCATGGGCTTTCCTTTTCTTACCTGACTTTGGTTCACTTCATGAGACATGGCCACTCCATTGTGCCCTGTTAATGGATTTGGATTTGTCTGATGGTTGTCATGATTAAAGTCATGCATTTTTGACAAGAACATGACAGAAGTGATGTGCTCTTTCTGGCACTTGATATCAGGATGGATGCCAGTATCTCCTAATGCTGGTGAGGTTAACTTGATCACTTGGTGAGGATGTTGCCTACCATATATTTTCACCATAGAATTACGATTTCTCACTTCGTGGGCAACAAATAGTTTTAGAAAAGAACCTTCATGTACATGCAAATATTGTTTTTCTGCCACCTTTTGCCCAAGTGTTTAGTGTCATCAGTAGATAGGTCCCTGCAGTAACTATTACTGGGAGGTCTGTCTAAGGGTAATTTTGTATTTCCTTCATTTCAGATACATTTATTAATTTTAATTATTCTGCAAGAAATAGAATAATTAAAATTAATAAAATGTATTAATAAAAATAAATTCTTCCATTGATTAATTTATCTCTTTTTTATACCAGCATAGACTCATTAACATTTATTTACTCTATGGATTATAATCTGACACAGCTTTTTTTATTTGTTTGTTTTTAATTTTATTGCTAAAATTATTCTAGCTTTAACTGCTGGGATCTTGTCAAGGTTATTCCTGTGCCTTTTGACAGGTCCCTACCGTCTTCCTGATTTTCGGGTCTCGGGGCTCATGTGGCATGGTCCCCTCCAGGGTGCTCGGGGCTCATGTGGCATGGTCCCCTCCTGCTTCTCTGCAATCAGCCTTTCGTCACCAAGCTGCAGCCCTTCCAAATGGAGGGGACTTAGCAAGATCCTTGTGCTCCAGGGCCCTGTGGAAATGGGCAAAAAAAGTAGGAAAAAAGGAATTACTATGGCATATCAGGTAGTTCGTTAGTAAAATATTTAATTTTAAAATATGTAAATTTTAACACATTTTTAAAGTCTATGACATTTGAAAGCTGTTATAAACTTGTAATATTTCATGATTTATATTCTTATTCTAGACAAACCAACACCTTGGGCCAAAATAACTCTTGTAATTTTTGTGTTCTTTTTCTTAAAGTTGACAATAAAATTTTTAGTAAACTGAAATATAAAGTTGAAGATTTTCAATAATATTTTATTTTATATATATATATATATATATATATATATATATATATATATATATATATATACTTTCTACTAAATAGTTCCATAAAGAGACATCTTAAAATAGAACTATGAATTTTTGTTTCTTTTGTGAATGATTTTATCCTTTTGGGTGCTATATTTTGGAATGATGCATTAGAAAAAGCTGGAAAATAACTTTCTTAATGTAGGTGTAATTTCTTTCCAAGTCACCATGTCGCTTTTGGACAATGCCCTACTTGTTAAGTTTTGTAGCAGAAATAATGCACGTGTTTGGATGCAACACCAAATAGCAAAGAAGAGACTGAGACGGTGATTGGTCCGCTTGGGGTCACCGAGTCAGTCCGCGATGAAAGCCGAGGCCCTGGGATGCTCGTCCGCAAGCTCCTCCGCCTGTTTCCCTTTTGCTTCCAATTTGGGCGTGAACCTTCCCAGAGCAACTTCTCTGGATCAAGTAGAGTTTCTAAGTGTTTTTCAAGTGAGCAACACGTGTTCCTTTCGAAGATCTGCGCTTCACTCACGTGGAATGGAAAGTCGAACTGCCTTCCCTCTGAGTTTTGAAGATACTGTCATCGCCGTGCGGACCCAGGCACGCTAAGGAGAAAGTCTCGTGTCAACTCGACTTTTATTTCTTAAGAAATGTTCCAGTTCCTCATGTTTCACTCTTTGCTATTGGAGGCTTTATCAAAGTAAAACAACCTAAACAAATGATTTGCTTAATTGAATGACATAAAATGTGGTCTGGAGGAGTTTCCTGTTCTAGTAACCAACAAAACAAAGTTTCCTCCTCTAAATGGGAGTTTTGCTCTAAAACAAGCTTCAGCAGCCTGTTACTGTGTCCATGGATGCACAGTAGAAACTGTGTTGTCCAACACACTCAGGCTACTAGAAAAATGGGTGGAGAAAAATTCATTAAAAAATATGCAACTTAAACTTTTTACAAAATTTGGCCAAAACTAAAGAACATCCATGTGTTCACCACAGGGCGAAGGCTGCTTCTAAGGCTGGGCTCCCCACTCATCAATGGATTTTTGCCTATGTCACACCCTGAGTTCATCTCCTGTATTTTCTCTACATGTTTCTTTTAAGTGGAAAAAGAATGAAAGAAGTCGGGAGGCAATTTAAATAAGTGCAGAATCTAGTGTTTCAAGGCTTTTTCCACTAGACATTAATAACTTTCTTTTCCACACTTAAGTCACCAGCAATTCATCAACTAGACTTTATTGGGCCTTTTCAAAAGAAGTCAACTTTCTTTTCATAAAAACAATAACTTTATTTGATTCTCATGATACTATATTAAATAATCTAATTATAATGAAAGAAAAAATGTCATAATCTGATTTCAATATGCCCAGGCAATTCATAACCTCTTCTCCACAAAATTCAACAGTCTAGTGATGGATCTTTTAACTAGAAACCTTTTCTTCCATGTATAACCACCCCTCAGATTCATGGAGAAGAGCCAGTCACTTAGATCGTCAGGTGCACTGATCATAGTTGATGATATGCTGCTCTTAGATGCCCAAGCTGGTGCTGCATGACTTCGACATTATCAAAGCAGATACAGTGTATCAGCAATTCATCTGCTGAACACTGCCCAGAATATATGCAATGTAAAGATACATCATATAAATATACATAGTATAAATTTGTTACCATTGTTTATTAATTCAAGATTTCTGGAAGCTTTAAATATGATGAAGGGAGCATTAAAGAGAGTTACTTCGGATTACCCAAAGGGGAGTGAAGGGAGGGGAGTGGGTATAGAGGTAGGAAGGATAGTAGAATGAATCAGACATTATTACCCTATCTGCATATATGACTACATGCCTGGTGTGATTCTAGATCATCTGCAACCAGAAAAATGAAGAGTTATACTCCATTTACATATGATGTGTCAAAATGCATTCTACTTTCATGTATAACTAATTAGAGCAAATATAAAAAGATGCAATTATATCAGTTATAAAATGGTTCTTTATTTTCTGTTCTCCTCAAACCCTATTTTGCCTATTCACTAGTTACATTATTAAATGTATTCCTATTATTAGAATAACCTACTTGGGATCCCATGATACAGCCCTCATACTCCGCATCAGCAGACCGTGTTCCTCACCTGTTCCATAACACATATTGTTGTTCACTCATAATCCAGGCATGAGCCTGGGTCTCTGTGGGTCACACACTGCTCTTTGAGTGATTGCTAAAATAATTGGGACATCCCAGGACTTCTCTGTTCATTCTCTTGCCCTTTGCTCAGCCCTTTTTCTGTCTGTTGGGAAGAAATTCATCTGAAAAGGGCAACAGGGGTGATTTTGAGATCATGGGCAAGAAGGCAGCTGCTGGTTGCTTCTTGGCAAGGTAGAGTCCCAGGGGACCCTAGAGAAGGATGGGGTCCTAAGTAGGCTGGGAAAGTGGCTCTGAGCAGAGGGGAGAGATGTGGAATCTGAGGTCCCACCATTGCAGACAGAGACAGGAGGCACAATGGCCCCTCCAGAAGGGAAGGGACAAGCCCCAGAGACAAAAGGCCAGGTGGCTGGGGACTGGAAGCCAAGGCAGAGAGAGGCACAGGAGGCAAGGTGTAGAAATAGATGGGGAGGTACACTGGAGGGCTTCACAGACCACAGAAAGCAGTGGGGAAACGTAGGCACAGCGTCCCCAAGAGGAACACGGGCACTCAGTGCACTATGTTTCCACGGCGGCAGAATCATGGATGACATTAAAAAGGAAAAAAAGCAAGATACTTGCTTCTGTAATAAATTTGTTACATACAAAATTATGAAGCATTTTTAAGAATAAAATTTCTATCAATAGAGGACACTCAATGGTATTTCTAGCCCTTTATCCTTCTTAAATCTCTTTTTTTATAATAGCATTTGGGAAGATTTGCTATTTTTCATACTACACAGTTTGGGTTTGAAATATTTTCTATAATTTCCATATTGCAAAATTTCACAGCACTATTTATGTGGTCACATCACTGCTAATATGACTCCATGTCACATAAATAGCCGTGTAACTTTTTGTGCTGTCTCCTGCTTGTACGGGGGTTTTCAGAAAGCCTCTGTTGTAGTCTTGTTTCAGGTGCTCCTTTCCTGAGGCTGGGTCTATGATATATGGATTGAAATCTGCTCCTCTGATGCTCTTGTCAGCCTAAAACCTTAACTTCCAGTGTGTATCAAACCATGTACACAGTAAATCAGCACTTGTGTCTGCACAGCTGTATATTCTCTCTGTGGCTTTAAATATTTTTATAATCACGGGTGCAATATAGGACTCAGGGGACTCTTTAAAGCCAGCATTTCGAAACAGCGGAATAGAGATTCAGAAATCCAGTATGCTATTGGGTAGAACTGCAAGAAACTTCTCTGAGCTTTTTAGTGTGCAGGGTTTGGTTTTTCTGGGAACCACTTTTGATTCTGCAGTGGTTAATTTCTACATTAAGGGTCACCCTGTGGTTCACTGAGTTGTGGAATGCATGATGACCTTTCTTCTTCCCACATCTTTGAAACTAAACATTGGTACTCTTTATCCCAAAACCAGTCCTTGATCTCCAACAAGTTGACAAGAGTCCTGCATCAGCCCAAGCCAGCATAGGATAGTTCACCTTAAGCAACCAAGTGCACGTTATCAAGCTGGAGACAGCTCCTGCGCCTGAGAAGGGAGGCCCCGCTGGATTAGTACTCATATCTAATTAAACCCAGCTGGCTGTGGAAGTGATTAAATCAACTTAGGGAAGGTCCTATGCTCATTTCTGGGTCTTCAGGGCCAAGTGATGAACCAAGGAGCCAAAGGGGATGTGGGAGATCAGTTGGCAGAAAAATCTTGGTGGTTGATTAATCTAAATTTACAGGGAAGAACTTTAATATGTCACTTGTTACTGGACAACATTGAACCAGGACCCTGAGATGTTCTAAGTACATCCTGAGAAACCTCTTCTCACTGGCTGCTGTCTCCACACCACCAACCAATGCACTGAGACACGTGCCAATATGCTGCTTGTCCTGCAGGGAGTTGTGCATGAAGCCCCCCCAACCCAATTTGTTCCCAGGAAATATATCTAAAAATATGTACTTTCATGTGGTTTTGCACTCTGGGGAGGTAGCACAGTATAGTGTCTCAGTCCTTCCCCCTAGGGAATTACTCTGTTGAAGTGCATAAAATAAGTGGCTAGCAGAGCTGGGAATAACACACAAATGTACTGACTCTCCATGACGTGCATAAGTGGATCTTGGTGATTTATGAAGCTTTCCTCACGTGGTTCTCGAGGAAGGTCACCTTTCCATTTGGATATAGTATGGTTCTACACCCAACAACTTCCCCTTGCAATGTCCTGGTCATTTTTCCATGGGGTGAGGTTCATTTGTGCAGCAGCCACCTGGCAGTGAGAAGACTGATAGCTAAACTGCAAAAGCAGATAACTCACCACAAGAAGTTGTAGAGACACTCCCTGCAAATGTGGTCTCACGGAAGCTGTCCATAATTCTGGAGATCTCTGCAATTCTTAGGACTTTTCAACAAACTGCGTGTCAGCTACAGCCAATGTTCCTTGTTTGGGGAGCGCTCTTTCTGAAGGTCCACATGAGGCTGTAAGTGGTGTAGCACACCTCAAAGTGGCTTTGCCACATGTGCTGGGCACTGGCATGGTGTGGACTGAGAGTGAGCAGCATGAGCCCTATTGGCTCCATGGAAGGGAGAAGGCTTCCTTCCCTTGTGGCCCACCAGGCAGCCAGAGCAGTCCCCATCCTGGGCTAGCCCCTCTGTGACCCACCAAGAAGCCAGGTAGATGCATAACTTTCACTAGCTTTGATTCATTTCCCAGCTCACCTATCATAGCAGTGTTTTCATTGTTGCTGACTTTTGTTAACAACTGTAGCTGGCTCAGTACCTCCTCCTCCCAAACCAGTCCTCACCCATGAAGGCCCCGAGGGATCCCCATAAACGGTCTGCCACATAGTGTATTTTGTAGTTCTGAGTGTGTGTGTGTTTTGCTTTATTCTGCTTTGTTTTCCATCAGCAATTAAAACTACAAATTTAGTTAATGCACAGAACAGACTGTGAATAAATCTACACACATGGTCATACCTCATAATTGCTTTAAAATGCAGGAACCAGTCTCAGATGCTGTCACCTAATTCACAGACACTGGACTTCCTCCTCCTTCACCTCCCCACCCCTCCCTTGCCACTCCCCACCCCCAGTCCCACACCAACCTTTTGTTCTGATATTGAATCAAAAACCCCAGCACTTTTCCCAGATAGGTTTGGTATAAAGTTGACCAACTTTCTGTGTGGCCAGCCTCTTTAGTTGCAGATTAAAAACAAAAGATATGGCCAATAATACTCGTAAACTACTGGGCTCGCTTGATGTTCTCCCTCAGGTTCACAGCAGAGACACAACTGCCCGGCCATATATCACTCAGAAATGTTTTACTGATCTTCTGGAAATATGTCATCATTTAGGAGTATTATATATCTTTCTAAAATCACCCAAGATTTATGATAGCGACTCAAATTCCTTCAGAGCTATCTGCTTCACACTTTTGAACACCAAAGAAAGAGGAAAGATTGCTATTTTAAGGAATTTGGAGCAATGGTTATGAGGAAGCCAGAGACCAGAACATGTCTTGTGATTAGACACGGAACAAATGAGAACAGACGGCTGCTGGAGCCTGTAGGAAGGAGCTTCTAGAATTCTGAGGGCTCCCACCCCGCCACTCGCCTGTCCCAATCAAACCATTCTCCCCTGTGGACTGAGCTGTGCAATTTCCGACTTCACCTAACCACACCTATCTCTCCATGACTTTCTGCCTGGAGATCCCCTAAAGGTTTTGGGGAATAGGAATTTCAAATTAACTCTTTTACCAAGCCTGCTTTTTGAATTACTAACAAGGCACAGAATGGCGGAGATAAATCTCCAGGATAAATGGATGGGATGTGTAGGAGGCCTTAACCAACAGACAAATCTGCAGAAACCTATCTGAGAGAGTGAGGAAGCTCCCTGCCAATTCCCCGGGGGGTGAGAACTCCATCAGTGTCAGTGATGTCACCGTCCCTGTCAGTCCTCAGCACGATGGTTTTCAGGCAGTCATTCTACAGCGCTCATCAAAATCAATGGGCCACTCTCCGTGGAGGTGACGCTACCCACCCTTGCAGTGCCCAGCACCTGGGTCTTCCCTGTGACACAGACAGGGATAAAGCAGCATTTGTGACCAATAACCCACGTGATTCCAATGGTTCACAAAAGACAAGGGTTCTGTCAGTCCTTAGAGCAGACCCAGGCCAACTGGCCTTGAAATGCATTGGAAACACTCAGCCTCATGAGCAAAGACCCAGGAAGTCAGTCTGCCTCTGACCTGACCCAGGGCCTGGTTCAGGAGGGTTCGGCACATGAAAAGGGTTCCCCTCTCCACAGGATGAGTAACTTGAGTTCTCATCTGAGCCCAGTCTTGTGATGGAGGAAGGTGAATACACACCCTCCTCCTTGAGAGCCAGTAGGTGCCACATGAGGTCAGTTTCCTTGGGGAGAAAGCTCCTGGGATTGTACGCTACTCCCCAGGACGACTGCTGTTTAGCATGTAAGCAGGCTGCTCAAGGGGTCATGGGACTCCAGAAACCTGTGCAACCAGGGAGCCAAGGATGCTCACCCGAGTTCGATTTCCCTTCCTTGCTAGTTACTAGTCTAGATCAGCAGGGACAAGATGAAGGTGACGCTGAAGGGGAAAGGAAGGGTCAGGGCCTGTTCTTAAGAGCAGGACAAGAACTTGCTTAAATGGAAAAACGGCTTTGCATCTGGGCCTCCAGAGGCCAGGAGCATTTTCCCATTGATCTGCTGGGTACTCACATTGTCTCTTGTCTCTGTGTATATTTGCTTTGTTTTGAAGGGCAAGGAATGAGTGAGCACTTGCAGATGTGTTCACAAACCAAAAGTGCAGGCAACATCCAATCTCCAGGAAGAAAGTGGGAAAATGGCAAGCTACCATTTGTGGTGAGTGCCAGGGACCCTACCTGGCAGGCTGAAATGACCAAGGCCATTATCTCCAGCAACTGGCCTCAGCCTCCATGCCTCCTATGGGACCTGCAGGCAATGACAAATTTCCCTGTTGACAACTCAAATGCCATTTCCCATCTCTCTCTAGTGCTTTTGTTGACCAAGAGGAACCTCTGTTTAGAAACAGAAAAATGGGTGGCTAGTGATTGGTTCCGCAGTGTTCGACTCCAGTGTTTTCAAGGGGATACTCATCAAAGGATAGGTGAAGTCTCAACGCCTGCACTTAGGACAGGCTGGCTCTCAGTAACAGGAAGTCACTTGAGGTTGACACCCTCTCCCTACAGGCTGCCCCAGTTGTCACCATGAACACTGCTGATTAGTGGGAGTCAGGACCACACTTGGCTTGCCAGGGCTCAATCTACTCTCTTCTCCTAGAGGGGCTCTTGTGCCATCTCCTTCAGGCTCATCTGGTTGAATAGCATCCACGTGCTGATGACCCCGAGCTCATGCCCTGGACCCCAGACTCAAAAATCCAGTTTTCTCCTTGGAATACCACGTGGATATTTAAGAGGCAGCCAGAGCTCCTCTCCACACAGAGCCGGGCATCCTCCCCTCCAATGCTCCTCCTGTTGCCAGGGGCAGCTCTGTTCTTCCAGTGACTCGAAACACACTTGGCTTCACCGCCGGCTCCCACCTGCCACTCTCCGTGGGCAGTGGATCAACCATAAATCGTGTGGGCTCTTCCTTCATGCACCACAGGGTCTAACCACCTCTCATGGTGTCATTGTTCCCACCGTGGCCCAGGCCACCGGCTTTGGGGCCAAGGTCCTGGCAGCAGCTTCCCGCAGTCCCTGTTTCTTACTGTGAATCTCTTCTTTACTTCTGCAGTTTCCAAAATGAGCTCAAAATAAAGTAGATCACCAGGGTCCACCAAGGCTTCATTCAAAGCAAAGCCAGAGCCTGCAACGAGCCACAGGTGCCACCCAAGTCACCTCTAGACCAGTCACCCTGCACTCCCTGCTTTCCTTCCCTGCCATTCCAGACCCCATGTGGCCCCTTTCTCTTTGCCTCCATGTTTCAACACAGTTGTCCCTTTGCTTGACTCTCTGATTACCTGCTTCCTTCCATACCACCATGTCCATGCCCCTCCCCGGCCTTCTTCTCCTAGAACTTATCACAGTCTAACATGTTCTGATTTGACTCTTTAATTTATTGTGTGGCTCTCTCATGAAATACAAGTTCCATGAGGATGGAGGTATTTTTCTGCTATCTTTCCCCTGAGTCCCTAAAATCTAAAGCACACAATAAATATTTGTTGGGTAACTCCATTCTGCATCGTGCGATCCGTGTCAAGGGTCAGAGCAGCAACCTGAAGAGGATGTGAGAGCATCGA
The DNA here is from genome assembly GCF_021218885.2 of Marmota monax. Lineage (NCBI taxonomy): Eukaryota > Metazoa > Chordata > Mammalia > Rodentia > Sciuridae > Marmota > Marmota monax. Next base: position 7,999,015 of record NW_026692826.1, on the reverse strand, counting down.
GGACTCACAAATATCACATGACCTCTGGAACATCTTTGACGCCTGCTGCTTTCTGTGCAAGTGCTGTGGACGCTTGTTGCTTATCAGCAGAAAGACTGTATACGCTTCACATGAATCGATGCCCCGCTGTACCTGGTGAGAGACAGACGTGAGATGGCCATGTGCCAGCCTAGACACAGGAGGGGAAGAACTGGATAAGATGGGGAAAGGTCTGGAGAAAGAATTCAGCACTCACAAAATGTGCATATCATTTTTTTTCTTTTTAGCATGTAAATATTTTTATTTTGCATGCTTCAGAGCAACTCATGACTGATTTTTGAGTACTTCAACATTCATTCATTTATAAATTCTTAGGAAATTCTAGTAATAAGATAGGACTAAGGAAGTATAGAAGGCAATAGAATAAAAAAACATGTTTTCAAAAAATATAAGAATTCTGAAAAATAAGAAAGATCCTTAACCTAAGTGAGACATATTGTCAAGAAAAGGCTGCATTGTGTCAAAATAACAGGTTAAGAATAGGAAGAACCTAGAATTCACTAGTTTTACAGTGAAGGAACTTGAAAAAAATCAACTATTTATTTCTATTAATAAGATTTTATTTTGATATGTACTCAAATTTACAAGGCTAACACAAGGAACATTCATATTTGCCCAGATTCACCAGTTTACATTTTGCAACAAAAGAGTCAGGCAGAGAAAGAAAGAGATGTATTTTTTCTGAGCCATTTGAGAATAATTTGGTCCCATTGGGCGCCTTTACCCCTAAAAACCTGAGTGAGTGTTCATGAATAGCAAGGGCCTTCTCTTTTATAACTATAATACACTTACCAAAATCAGAACATTTATCATTGAAACAAAATAATTATCCAGCCCACAGTCTGTGTGGGAATTGTGCCATCTGTCCCCCTGATGTCCTTGAGCTGCCTACCCTCGGTCAGGAGCCAGTCAGGTCTCCTGCCCCAGCTGTCAAGAGCACTCAGACTCCTTCCCTCTGGAGCTCACTCAGCCTTTGCCTTCCTTCACAGGATCACTCCGAAGAGCACAAGTACCTCGCCCTATGGATATGGCTGAGTTGGCAGGCAGGAATTCAATGGAAATGCGTGTCCTTCTCATTGCCTAATGTGAGGGGGTCACATGGTCTCCCTCCCTCAATGATTTAGCCTTGATCACTGGTTAAAATGCAATGCACCAGGTTTCTGAAATGCAAAGTTTTATTTTTCTATTTGTGATTTCTAAGTCATCTATGAGGGATACCTTGAGACTGTAGGAGCACCTGATCCTCCTCTGACTTCACTCCCTGGTTTCAGCATCCATTGCTGATTCTCTAATTCCATTGCTGTTTCTGCCTATTCAGCAGTTTTTTTATTTCAGTATGGCACTTTTCCCTTCTAAAATTCCCATTCTTTTTTTTTTTTTGGGGGGGGGGGAGCTATTAGGGATTGAACTCAAAGTCACTCAACCACTAAGCCACTTGCCCAGCCCTATTTTGTATTTTATTAAGAGACAGGGTCTCATCGAGTTGCTTAGTGCTTCAGTTTTACTGAAGCTGGCTTAAACTTGCGATCCTCCTGCTCAGCCTCCCAAGCTGCTGGGATTACATGTATGTGCCACTGCACCTGGTTTCCCACTTATTTTTATAGTACATATTTTTTCCTGTTAATATTCTTGACTTGTTTACTTATTATAATCATACTTTCCTTTAAGATCTTGAACATATTTTTAAATATTTTTTAATCCTTGACTGCTAAATTCAACATCTAAATTATATCAATGTTAGTTTCTCTTGATTCTGGGTCAGATTTTCTGGGTTTTGTTCATATCTAGTAATTTTTTATTAGGAATCTTTTTATTAGAATACAGATCATGTGTAGCCATTCTAGAGACTGGATTCTGTTATTTTCCTTTAAAGCACATTGGTTTTTGCTCTAGCAGATAGTTCACTCAAACTGACTGAATTCAAACTCCAAACTTTATCTTCCTTGAAGTTGGCAGCTGTGGAAGCTGGCCAGTCTCCATCCTGCAGGTGTTGTTTTTTGCTGAGAAACTTGGGGTATCCCCCATGTAGGTGCCATTCAACGGTAAATTGGGATTAGGGAAAGGCTTATATACAAATTTGGGGGCTAACCTTGTATATAATTTGTGTAATTCCCCTTTACTTTCACATACTGCTAGCCCCAACTATTCCCAGTGACTTCTCAGTCCAGAAAGGATGAATTTCTTCTTGAGTTCTACCCACGCTGTGGTGTACAGGTCTGAGAACTACCTCAGGCAAGAAAGAAAGAAATAAGCAAATGCAAATACATCCAGTGGGTTACCCTCTTGGAGGCCTGACTGGCCCCATTTCTGCCTGACTTTCACCGCTGTGTAGTGCCTCCAGGGCGCTACAATTTGTCCACACTTTATAATTCTTGTCCCGGGAAGGTTACTATGGTACAGCCTTCTCCACCATTAGCAGAAGCTGAAGACTGATTATTGCTTTAAATCTAGAAATTCTTATGACTTTGTAGAGCTTCAGACTCACTCGTAGGTCTTGACATGACACTGTAAACCTCCTATCCACATATTATTCTTTCTATAACACAGAGTCTAAACTTTATTCTCCTACTTATTCTTGCCACTTACTGAGGGAAGGATATCTGTAGAAGTGCTAAAAACATACCCCTAGTGGCTCAAGTTTAAGTCATATTCCTTAGCAAATGGAAAATCTAAGAGGTATTGCAAATGACACAATTGGAGCTATATAAACTCAGATGTTAGAGAAAATGAATATCTCAGAAGGAAATCTCTCTCCTTGCAACATAGTGCATATGCATTTTCATTTATATGTATAGATAATATAGGAAACAGAGTTTATAGAGCTACAACTTGATATGCCTAAGCAGAGTGTTAATTATATGTATGCTATTACTTTAAACATACCCAAGTGTTTCTTCTCCACTCCATTAAAACCATATAGACTTTTAAATAACAGTCCAAAAGTGCACTGTCCTCTTTTTGCGTTCTTTTTAAAGTACAGTTCATGCTCCAAGCCTTAGGAAAAAGGAGCACATGCATTTGAAGCACCCCTGCCTGAGGCATTTCTTGCTTGGTGCTTTCGTTTTGTCATAAATAGCATGACGTCCTCCTCCTTCCCTGGAGCCCTTGGTCCTGAAGTGTGAGAGAAATGTAATCGTCCAACACCAACTCAGCTCCACCTCTAGTGTCCCCACCTGCTGGGTGAGTAATTCACTGAAGGTGGCAGGAAGGGAGTCAAGAGCTGAGGACAAAAACCCCAGGTACATTCCACAACCGAAAACAAGGAATAGAAAATCCCTCAGAGTTGAATATAGGGAATATGAAACCGAGAAGCTGAGGGCGTAACTAGTTAGAAATGCTCCTGCAGAAACACTGAAGTCCCATGAACATGCTGTGGCCACCCTGGGATTTACTATCTTGCTCCACTTGTAACTCTAACCCAACAATGTGTCATCTTTCCTTGCATGTTATTTATTTACAAGTGCGTTTTCAGTACCAACCCCTTCATTCATTAATCCTAATGTGGCCTTTTCCAATGTCTACTTACCATTTTAAATACTTACTATAATTTATAAGGCTTTCTTGAACACATCCAAGGTATATTATATGAGGCTAGCTTAATGGAAAGTCTTGTGTACCAAAGCAGGAAAAAAAACACATTTAATTTATGATGGCTTTGAATTTTGATCATAATTTACTCATGGATACCTAGTCATACAAAGCAATACCAATACAATTTCTTCTAAACCAATCAAAAAATAAAACAATAAATGCCGATCTTCTTGTTTTTTTTCCTGAAAGTGTCAATAAATTCGATTATGGAATTATGCAAATTAACTGCATAATACATAGGTTATTATAATTATTCTTGAGCTAATTCTATTAGCTTACATTTGGAAACATTTTAGCCACCAGAAATGTTCAAATTCATGTGTTTCTCTTTTCTTCTGAAAGAAACTGTCAAAAACTTTCCCCAGCTCAAGATTTGAGAACAGCAAGAGTTATATATGGGATTAAGAAAAACTATCACTCAAAAGTTAAACCCAAGGAAGAATCATGTTCCATAGGTCTTTCACAAGACCTCCTAATGTTAATCTAGATTAGAGTCTAACCTACATTAGATGAAAATGCTCATAAGTTCTCTTGCAGATAAATGATACCCACAGAGTTTCCCTCCTAGAGCCAGGCAGGCTTCTGCTTTCTACCAACATGATGAAATGAATCATTCTTCAGGGTTCACTATAGGGAAGGAAGTTCATACATTACATGAAAGATGCATATATTAAGAAGGAAAGGTCCTTGGCTCACAGGGATTCAAGTTGAAAAAAGACAAGACACCTAGGATATAAAGGACTATGGGGCAAGTGGAGGCTGTGACAAGAGCCTCCAGAAGGTCCATCTGAGGAATGGACTTCAGGAGCCTGGAAAGCAATGTCTTTGGAGACTTAGAAAGGCCTCTTGGAAGGATTCAGGTTAGAGAACTGGGGTTTCAGAAGAAGGACCCCTGTAAGGAAAGGGCACAGTGGGAGAAAATTAAAAGACAGTCCCTAGGGACCAGAGGAAGGTTGTGTACAGGGTTCGACGTGGCCACTAAGGAAGTGTGAACCAGATATAGAGGGCACATTCAGTAATGTTAAATGTGTAGGCTTCTTTTTGAACCAGGGTTCAACAGCCCCTGAATGTGTGAAGGTTATCTGAGCATAAGAGTGGCATGAGTTAGGAAATGACGGCAGGTAACATTGTGGGAACAACTGGCATGGCAGAGACTATCTGGTGGCCACAATAGCCACATGTTCCATCAAGCAGTCTGGGTGGGAGCAGAACCTGGGTTTTGAAGTGGGGAAGAAAACTGATGCAAAGAGCATTATGAAATTAGAACCTGCAGGAGGGAGGGGTGAGAGATGAGCAAGTGAACAGTAATGGTGGCCAACTAGGTGGCCAGTGGGGCCATTAACAGACAGGGAATTCACACCAAGTTGGAGGTGGAGACTGGACATGTATATGACATGTCCTGGGGATCAGTGGCCTGCACTGACAAAGAAAATCTTCTTACATGGTCTGCATTTGGAAGGAATGATTAAAATATAAAGGAAAAGTGGGAGGGACACAGCCTAGTAAAGGATGGCTCAGGGTGGTTCACTTTAGAGTTTTGGAGTAGGAAAAGAGGCACAAAACCAAAAGTGAGGTCCCATGAGCACCAGCATGCTGGCCCAGTGGGTGACTTCCTGAGGACCACACAATGCAGCTGCCACAGAACAGGAGGGGCAGAGTCCTACCAATACAAGACAGATTTGTGGGCATGGGTATTATGGATGGGAATCTGAGGACACACATAACTGGAACTAGATATTAAACTCAGACCACAGTTATCGTTTAGATGTGAGGTATCCTCCAAAAGCTCATGTGTGAGACAATGCAAGGGAGCTCAGAGGTGAAATGGTTGGGTTATGAAAGCCTTAACATAATTAGTGCATCAATCCACTGACAGGAATTAACTGTGCTGTAATTGTAGTTAGGTGGGGTATGAACGGTGAAGGAGACAGATCACGGGGGTGTATTTTGGGGTTTTATATTTTGTTCCTGGTAAGCAGATCAGCCTCCCTCTCCCCCTCCCCCCCTCCTGATTGCCATGTCCTGAGCTGCTTTCCTCCTCCACCTCCACACTCTTCCATCATGATGGGCTGCCTTGCCTCTGGCCCAGAGCAATGGAGTTGGTGGTCTAATGGGTTTATGTACTGAGACCTCTGAAACAGTGAGCCCCAAATAAACTTTTCTTCCCCTAAAATCATTCCTGTCAGTCTTTTTGGTTGCAGAAGTGAAAACGTTGACTAAAACGGAAATTGGCATCTAGAAGTAAGGTCATTACTATGACTAACCTGACCATGTGGTTCAGAAGATTGTGGAGCTCTTCAGAGTTTGTGGGAGGGAGTTTGGGAAGTTCAGCAATCCAAGCAAGAAAAGCTTTAGAACTTTCTCAGTAGAGCTTAATGGGCAATTCTGGTGGGAACTCAAAAGTCCAAAATGCTGGAAAGACAGGGGACAGTAAAGATTAGGCTCATGAGGTTTCAGAGGAAAAGGAGAACTTGAATAAAAATTGGGCAGGAGATCATTTATGTTGAATGCTGGAAAAGTTGTCTACATTTTGCCCATGCCCTGAGACTTTCTACAAGGCTGGATTTAAAGGTAATGAATTAATTAATCTGATGGAGGCAATTTCAATGCAACACAGCATTCAAATGATGGCATGGATGTTTCTGGTGGCTTTTAGGCAAGTTTCTGTTATAATAAGGAGAAGAAAGATTTGGAAACTTGCAATTTGACAGAAAATTATGAATAAAACTGGAACTAAGAAAGTTATGGTTGTTAAATAATAGCAACTAAAGAGATGCTAAATACTTTACCCAGAGATAATACAAAAGATGATTTGAAGACATCTCAGAAATTGTCAATACCATGCCTTCATTAGGCTCAAGAGTGTAAAAGTAAAAATTTCTTTGAGAAGAGACCAATAGAGCATCCTGCTTGCACAGGATGGGGGGCTATGAGATTGTCTCACCATGTTCACCCACTCAGGCACTCAGAGGTTGCTGAAATTGGGGTTACAGGAGGCTTGTTTATTGCTCAAGATGGTGGCAGATTTTGGTGGCAACCTGTGCTAGTTCTACAGGATTGCAGAATGCTGGAGTTAGGAGGCTATAGAGGCTTTCAGGGAGATTTCAAAGGAAAGCCTGAGAAGTCAGGCCAGGTGTTGCAGGGTTAGAGTCCCTGTGGGCATCCCTTGAAAAGGTGATGCATGAAGATACTAAAAGGAAACCAAAGACACAATGGAGACCCCTGAGGTTAAGAGATGCCAGAAATAAGAGATGTCAGTCCAGGAAAGTTGCAAGAATTGAGCAGAAACAAGCCAAGAGAGAAAGCATGTGGACTGCAAACCGCAAAGCCACAGGGACAAACAGATCTACACAAGCCTTTAGAGAAACAATCACAATGCCATGTGCTCCCAGATGCTGGATGTGGAGCTACAGGACTTATTTACCCAGCTGTATTTTAGTCTTGCTTTGGTTCCATCCCTCCTTTTTATGCCCCTATTTCTCCCTTATGGAATAGAAATGATTCCTTTGTACCTTTACAAATTGGATATATGTAACTTGCTTTTGATTTTTACAGGGGAAAACATCTAAGAGTTTGCCTTGAATCTCAGAGAGGGCTTTTTGGATTTGAACTTTTGGGCAATGCTTGAACTGCGAAGACTATGGGGACTTTCGGAAATGGATTTAGTGTATTTTGCATTTTGAGATGGGTATAAGCTTCTGGGGGCCAGGACTAGAATGTTAAGGTTTAGATACAAAGAAATTTCAGAGGTGAAATGATTGGGTTATGAGAGCCTAAGCCTCATCAGTGCATTAATCTGCTGATATGAATTAACTGGATGGCAACTCTAAGCAGGTAGGGTATGACTGAAGGAGGCAGGTCATTGGGGGGTGTAAATGTTGTCCCTGGTGAGAAGAGCTCTCTCTGTGCTTCATGACTGTCATATCCTGAGCTGATTTTCTCTGCCATGTACTTCTGCCCTCACCTCAGGCCCAGAGCAACAGAAGTGGCCATCTCTGGACTGAGACTTCTGAAACCATGGAGCCAAATAAATTTTTCCCCCTCTAAAATTGTTCTTTTGGTCACAGTGGCAAAAAAAAATGCTGACTACAACAACAGTCTAGCATTAAGTTTATAGCAAGGACTTAATAGTCAGAGGTGGAGTGAGAATCTTCAAAAGGAACCCAAAAGCAGAGATGAAACAGGGTGAACCTCACTGAACACCTACACCAAAGGGTTTGAAAGCCCTTTCATGAGAAAGGGGAGAGTGTGCAACCAACTCTCTCAGTCAAGTGGGATGGTGCACTACCTCGAACCTTCCAGCTGCCCAACTCTGTTCCCCAGGGGCCCACCTCTAATCTCTGGAACTCACCCCACAGAGGCCAGCGACATCTCCACCAACCTTGATCTACATTTCCTGCCATGATACGTGCTGCTCTTTTGGAAGCATGCACACCCACGACTAGCAATTGTCTACACTGACTGGGGCATTGACCAGGAAAGGAACCTGCCTGATCAATTCAGACTCTCTTCATAACCCCAAAGTGACTATAACTTCTGTGTGCTTGAAAAGTCTCATAGGAAAGAAATGGGGTTTGCCCTCTAATTTTAAGGAGTGAAAAATGAGAAGAGAAATCTAAAAGCAAAAGCCTTTGAATTATCACTAACACTTAAATACTAGAAGAAGATCCTCTGCAAAGCAGCAGCAAGCAACAAACCTTTCTTCAGAAGGAGCAGTTCTCTCAATAGAGACCCCTAGAGAAAACAGGGGTTAATTTAGCCAACACTCTAATAAGAGGCCACTGTCTTATTAATTATCCACTTTTATGCGGTCCATAAATTGTGGGATCACTCATTTGCATGCCTCATAATAGGTGTGGGAGGAGCCTGACTGACATGAGATTGTAGCATGACATAAAAAAAAAAAAATCACCAAATGGCATTTTTAAACACCTACATATGGTGTGGAACTACACTGAGCACAATAAGCAGGCTGACTAGTGATCTTCCTGATGTCCCTCCCCGAGTGGGCAAGGAGGCTTCTCATGAGTTATCCACGACCTTGTCTAGCAGGAATGCTTCCATCAAGTTTAAGGGGCGTTTAGGGGAAAGAGGACACCTAAGCCTGCAGGAAGAGGGAGGGAGGGAGGGCAGAGCGGGTGCTGCATGGGAACCGCACTGAAGACAGCCACTGAAATTGCCTTGTCCCTACCCTCCAACACTGCATGCCTTAGCATGCCAGTGTGGCACTGGCATGGTCCTTGGCTGGAGGACAAGCCTGGCTTAACACTCTGTGGTTTAAATTTCCAGATAGACTCTTCAACAGATGCACTGAGTATGGTCAGGAAGATATTTCAGTAGTATCCATAATTGTTTGGAATTAAATATCTAAAATCCACTCAAATTTAGATTGCCTTTGCTGAGGGCTTTGGCTCCAACTGATTCCAAAGCTGTTTGGAATTAAAATCTAGTTTTTCCTGTGTTATATATACACAAAGGAGTATTACTCAGAAATAAAAAGAATAAAATTATGGCATTTTCAGGTAAATAGATGGAGTTAGAGAATACCATGCTAAGCAAAGTAAACCAATCCAAAAAAACAAAGGCCGAATGTTTTCTCTGATAATTGGATGCTAATCCATAATGTGGAGAAGGCCATGGAATGAGTGGAGGAACTTTGGATGGGGCAAAGGGAAGGGGGCAGGAGGCAGGGGGGTAGGAAAGATGGTGAAATGAGATGGACATCATTACTGTACAGGTACGTATGATTGCATGAATGGTAATGTATGGTTGCATCATTTTGGATACAACCAGAGAAGTCAAGAATTGTGCTTCATTTGTGTATAATGAATTGGATAGCATTTTGCTGTCATGTATAACTGATTAGAACAAATAAATCAAATTAAAATTTTTTAAAAAGTAAAATAATTTAAAACTAAATTTTCTTTTAAAAAATCCAGTTTTTCGTCCTTAACCCTTAGGGAACCATGCTTGCAGGACTATTGAGAAACAACTTCCTCCTCTGGGTGACCAGGGCTTGCCATCTTACAGGGGGACTTCACATCTTATCACTCCACTATGGCCACTCAGCTGTCCTTCCCATTTTGTAGAAAGGAAACTGAGGCATTCAGAGTTTAGGGAGATTTCCCATGATTACCTAGTGGGCAGTTGGGCGGCCAGGAGGAAATCACCTCCATACCATCTGGATGGTCTTGTGCTCTCACCAGAGCTGCAGAGGACAGGAGAGTCAAGATCATTCCAGAGCTCAACCGTGACTTGCATAAACTCTGAGCTTTTGAGAAATTATATCCAATTTCTTCCTCTTCATAACTTTTAAGTTGCTCTCACTTTGTCCATAAACAGGAATTGTTATATTTATAGATTGTAGTGATGTGATTTGCTTACCATCTTCATGAAAAAAAATACATGGTTTAGGCCACTACATGTGTCCCTGGTTACTGTCCTGTCAAGGCTCGCTCCTTCCAGGAGGGGTCTAAACAACTTCATTCATTCAGCCTTTCCTCCTGCCATCTGGATGGCTCTCCTTTTAACAATTAAGTGAACTGCCCAGGAAACCTATTCGTGAAAATCAGGGAAAGAAACAATGGAGTCCCGTGGACTGTCTCCATAGGCTAAAGGAAACTTACTGCAAAGTCCAATAAGGAAACAAATATCTGTATTTTTTGTCTCAAGTCCAAAAAGAATTATAGATTCTTTTGCTTCCATGAAAGCATATAAAGTGTATTTGCTTTTACTCAGAGACAGAGTTTGCTTTTAAAGTTCATAAAAGCATCTTGCCATTGAACTCAAAGCTTGGGTTATAGACACATGGTTTTACAGTCTTGTGCAACATCACCAAGTCAGAGAATAATGTGAATAACCTCAGGACACTCAGTGTTTGGAAAGATTCCATCTGCCTTTAAAATATAGCACCTACATGCTCCATGGTTGGCAATGAAGAGAAAAACTCCATGAGTTCCGGTCATGACAGCTCTGTATCCTCAGGGTCATAGCATCAGAGATCTCTCATTGGTCACTGCTGAGGTTGCCACGTGAACTAGCATGTGCACAGAGCTCCTTCCCCATCTCCCATTGCACAATTCTCACCAGCTGTGACCATTCAAAGAAGACTGCAGAGAGGGCTGAATGATCAAAGGAATAACCACAGGAAGAAGCACCTGCTGCGTTTGGTTTAGGGTCTCTGCCTGGGGTACTAACAGGGGAACGCCCTGCTTAGCTGCCCCCACCTCTAGGGAGATACAGATTCTGCAGAGCCTACCTGGAGGTGTCACCCCACAGCTAACTCCTCAGTGTGGCCAAGACAACTTCCAACTCCAGCTCCCAGTATGAGGAACAATTGTCTCCTTTCAGGGGAGGAAAGGGCTATGTCCACCTCTAGGGTTCCAGAGCAGAACTCAATGAGGCCAGCCTGTGCCCCTCGCTCAGGTCTCTGGGGACACAGGTCAATGAGGCCAACTTCCACTGGCCCAGATATCCCTCTGCACAGAAGCAAGGTATTCTAGCATGCAGTCCCTGTGTGCAGCTACAGCACCTGGTAAAGCAGCCAACCTGAGCAGATGCAATCTGCACTCCAGGGGTAATGTGGCTTTGCCTTCGAGACAGGGCAGGAGCAACAGTTTAGGCAAATTTCAAAATTCATTCACTGAGGAGCCCACGTGCCGGCCACAGAGGGTATTACATGGGCCCTGCCTGCAGGCACGATGGGGTGATGCATAGCTTCTGGAGGGAAGTTCATGACCCAGTACGTGCAAAGTCCCAAGACAAAATTCCCCAAGTCTCCTTCTACCCTGTTACCTGCAAAATCAACAGACGCCTGTTTGGCCCTCCTGTACTCGTGGGGGCTTCGTGTTCAATGCTTCTGACCATGAACAGGAGACAAAGGGAGCAGGCTTCAGGAATGAGCACACCCACAGGGAACCAGTGGAGTCAGGGCTTAATCCAGCCTGGAGCCTGAAGAAGCAGCTTCAAACAAGTGGTCGTTCATGTCCAGTAAGTGAGCTCCCGACAGGACACAAAGGGCCTCTCTGTGAGAAATTGAAGACAAGAAGCTGAGAGCAGTTAAATTCTCACGTGCCCACAGGCAGAAATTGTGCATGACACTCTCCTTAACATGGCCACTCACCTTCAAAAGAAATCTGGAACATGATCTAACCCACCATTTCTCGAACCTTATTCAGTCAAACACTGGTACCATCAGCTGCCCTGTGTAGGGACAGGAGAAAGAAGTGAGAGGTGAGGGCTGATGGGAGGAGGTGAGGGGAAGGAAACTTCTGGAGTCAGTTAAGCTATAGATTCTCAATGTATATTAGTGTATTGAAAGGTTCGAGAACCCCTGAAATAAAGGAGGATGTTCAACTTATCATGTCCCAAGTTTATCTGCATCTCATATTCCTTCTTCTCTATATCTCAGCAACGGCCCTTAAAAATACCACTACATGTGATTCATAAGCACAGGTCCACACTCTCCAGATTCAGGTCACATGGACACAATGAACTCAACAAACATTGTTGACTTAATCCTGACACCTTGAAATACACATCTTTTCTTCTATGCTTAACTTCCCACATGGCAATAATTCCATTGCTATGCACGAGACTTAGAAAGACAGAGGGCATTAGGCAGATTGGGTGACAAGTGTAGTGCTGTGCTTCCAAATTTCTGAGAAATTTCCCCTGTCCCACAGCTGGAGGAAGAGTTTTTCTTCACTCTTTGCAAGTATGACTTTATTGCAAAACTCCCAAGTACTGAATCATAACAAAGAAATATTCCCTCCTCTCAGTTAACTGAATAAACTGCACATTGTTTTCAAGCATGTATTTAGGTATATGCATGAGTTATTGTAAAAAGAATATTATTTCTGCCAGTAGATAATCATAAAATAATTAATGAAATTTCAGGCTAATTCCAGTCTTAGTTCTGAAATTTTGTGTTAGTTAACTTTTTATTGCTGTGACCAAAATACTTGACAAGAACAACTTAGAGGAGGAAAAGTTTATTTTGGCTCATGGTGTCAAAGGTTCTGTTCATGGATGGCTGACTGCTCTCCACTCACAGCAGCCAGGAAGCGAGAGGGTGAGCCAAGAACCAGGGACGAGACATAATCCCCACACACATGCATCCAGACCTATTCCTCCAGTCATGGCCCACTTGCCTACAGATACCACTCAGTACAGCGGTCCTTACAAATTATTAATCCATCAAATGGGTTAATTCACTGATTAGGTTACAGCTCTTATAAACTAATCATTTCTCCTCTGAACATTCCTGTATCATCTATCCTATGAGCTTACTGGAGGATACCTCATATCCAAACCATAATATATCCCTAATAAAATGTTTCATTAATAAGAGTTTTATTGATTATATTTGCTACTTACTCTTGAAGTTATCAGTGGATTAATGTTCTGTGGTTGTCTGGGTAATCTGAAACCACATCCAATTGTTTATTCAGAGAATGTGTAACTAGTAATCCACAACTAGTAACTAAAAGTGCCAGTTTGCAACTATGGATAATATTCATTTCTGTATTGTTATTATCTGTAATTTTTTTTTGAATGAAGCTGAGATAACATAGTCAAATGTTCTCTTGAAGTAATGTGTTCAATAGATTCGTTTCAATCTGAATAACAGATTTGAAATCTAAAGGACAAAACACTATGGATAAAACATTAACAAATTAATTGACTATGTTCCCCCTCCATTTCAAAACCTAGCACTAAAGGAAAGTGACTTCAGGGATTAATGTCATTAATAAAGCCTATGCTTAAAATTTATAGGCAATAGGTTAATTTTGCTTATCAAGAAAGAAAATTAGTTTTGAGAACAGAACTAGGCACAGGCACAGACTTAAAGTTCAAAGAGCATGGGAACAAGAGACACTGGGGCCATCCCCCAGCTCTGTGTCTTCTTCTGGCAAAGTGGCTGCTGTAAACACTGATGGTGTGCCATGTGGGATTTCATGCTTCCTCCCACTCACTGGGAAGACTCACTGGGAAGACATGCATCCAGCATGTCACTCTCCTTAACATGGCTCTCATGGGGCTCTTCCTCCTCACATCTCTTTAAATTAAATGGGTTTGTTCTAGGTGAACACGTGTTTGTGTCCTAATTCTATTTCCAAGTTGTTGTTTTTTTTCTTATTCTCTAAAAGTCAGTACAATCTCCTTTTACTCTTGGAGTCAAGAAAGAAGAGCATCTTTAACTGATTTCTCTAGAACCCAACAGACCTGCACCAAATTCTCTGAGGTGACAGAAGTTCAGGGGATGATGGCATCTGTAAATACTGCAGCCACAGATATTTGCCAAGCATACCGATGTACAATTGCAGGCTCTGAGAAGTCCTGAGGGGAAAGATCTACTTAACAGAACTTTAAGTTTTAAGAACAGAATTTTATTTTATTTCATATTAAAGTTTTAGAACTGATCTGATCTCACAGCAAAACTTATTGAGCTCAATTAGTGCTCACTTAGCTGCAGTCTTTTTTCTATTGGATTTTAAAGTCCTATTTTCATAAAGTAAGGATGATAATTTTTTAATAATGGATTGAGATATAGTTTTCATGCCACAGAATATACCCTTAAGTGTTCAATTCAGTGGTCTTTTAATATATTCAAAAAGTTGAATGACTAGTGCCATATCCTAATTTTAGGACATTATCATCATTATCCCAACGAAGAAACCCCATCCTGTCAGTGGTCACTGCTTATTGCTCTGGGAGCTAGGAATCTGCATTCTGTCCCTATGACCTCAGTGGTTCTGGAGGACATCCATATACACGAAGCCATGGAGCATGTGGTGACTGGCTCTCACTGAGCATGCTTTTCAGGTTCCTTCTTGTCATAATCCCTGAGAGTCCTTTGTTCCCATTGGTGACTGCAAAACATTCTTCTCCGTGGACCTACCACGTTCTGTCTGGGCACTCATGGGCTGGTGAGCATTGGCAGCGTGCCCACCTGTGGACTTGCCACGCGTGGCGTTCCTGGGAGCCGTGGTGCACAGCTTTGATGAGGGCAGGTTTTCCCTTCTCTAGGCTGCACCCCTGTGGCAGGAATTGCCAGGTGATGTGGTAATTTGATGTTCAGTATTTTGAGGAACTACCAGACTGTTTTGAAGTGGCTGTAGTAGCTCAGACTTCTTTGACTTAAAAAAAAATTGGGATTAAATGTTCAGTCAACACAGAGTCTTGCCAGAGATGTTTTAAGAGTGACTCTGCCATCACCGTCTCTGAGGTATCCCTTGTCAGATTCTGTCTCCTTGCCTCTGCAGGCACTTCTTGCTGGGGCCCCTCTTGGTGAGGAGGAAAGGACTCAGCTTCCTGAGCTTTCTGTGGATACTCACTGACATCTCCGGCACAGTTGATATTCTGATCGTTTTGGGCACTGAGGGCTGGACAGCTTTGGTTGGACACAGTTACAGTGGCCTCACCAAGGGGTCCGAGCCTGGCTGTTTGCTTCCAGTCATGAAGCCTCATCCTGTATGGTGTCTGTATCTCAACCTCATGCTGTTGAAGCAGCCCTATACTGCAGTCTAGGGAGTCCCAGGGATCCTTGAGATGCTTTCATGGGTGCACAGATCAAAATTGCTTACAGAATAATTTTCAAAACATTAATATGGTGCAACTGCCTTCTACTAAGCCAGGCATTAAAGAGGTTTCTAGAAATGTAACCCAGTGACACTCGTCTCGCAAGTTGAGTTTCTCCTGGGCATGAAATTTGTCTGAAGAAAAGCTTCTCCCCTCCGCAGACTTCTTGAGTATGTATGGGAAACCGGGTCCCCAGCCCTAGGTGCCTAACACCTATCATCATATTCCTAGCATGCACCCCGCCCCAGAGTTCTGCATGAAAGAGAGAAGAAACAGACAGTGGCCTGATCTCCTCTAGCCCACTCATCTCCTTCAGCCGGTGAGCTGCTGGCTTCTCTGTACGCTGCCTCACAAAGACTTTCCGTGCACACCTCCTTGGTCGTCTCTGCTCCTGCCCGGCTGCCACTCAGTGGTCCTGCAGCTAGGCAAGGGTCTGAGTGGGAACCACAGAACCAGCAACTTGGAATCCAAGAAGGCATCTCCGATACTGCATTATGCATTTTTTTTCATCCAGTGTTTCCCAAATTAATGAAACCCAACATTAATTTACGACTTATTTGAACTTCTTGGGGTTCTAGTTTTTACACATAATGCTTCAGGGAGCATTGCCATTAGTAATTGTACATGTGCTTTAGTAACCACAAGTTTTAAATGTTTCTGGAAGCTCCTCTTGGGACCTAAAGCTTTTTTTTTTTCATTTGTTTTCTTTTATTTAAGTTCGTGGCATTTGTGGGGGGTTCGGGGGGAGGAATTACTTCATGGTTAACCCAAACAGAGCAAGACTCTCCAAGTTCATATTCTAAGGAGAATACCAAGTATCTCCACACTTGTCACACATTAGGAAACCCTGTCCATGCTCTTAGAATCTCTTAGGCATGGCTCAGTGGGTCTCCCATTTTCCTGTAGGAGTAATTCTCTCTCGCAGCCACTAGTGGTGGCCTGTGAGAAGCATGCAGAGCCCAAGAACCCACAGCAGAAGGTCCTGGAATGAGGGTCCAGGATGACTTCCCATATCTTCTGCTCC
This sequence comes from Marmota monax, assembly GCF_021218885.2. NCBI lineage: Eukaryota > Metazoa > Chordata > Mammalia > Rodentia > Sciuridae > Marmota > Marmota monax. Next base: position 7,982,778 of record NW_026692826.1, on the reverse strand, counting down.
ATCCTTGTGCTAGTTAACCACGCCCATCTCATGTGCTGTAACAAAATCAACTCACGGTAGGAAAGATTAATTCTGGCTAGTGGATTTCAGTCCACTGTCAGCTGACTCCACCGTTTCTGGGCCGATTAGGGTGAGGCAGAACACCATGGGGATGGGGCAGAGGAGCAAAGCTGCTGGCCTTGCAGCAGCCGGGAAGCAAAGAGAAAGAGCAAGAAAGGGCCAGGGACTAAACACACCCTTCAGTCATGACCACAGTGACCTATGTCCTCCAACTGGTCCCTGCCTCCCGATAGCTCATTCAACTTGGAACTCCTCAATAGATTAATCCACTGAGGAGGTCAGAACCCTCATGATGAAGTCACTTCCCCAAGCCCACCTCTAAACACCACTGCACTGGGAAACAAGCCTTCAACACATGATCCTTTGGGGGACATTCCCAAACCATAACAGTCATCTCCACAATGGTTCTGGTTTTTTTTTTATTATTGGTTGTTCAAAACATTACAAAGCTCATGATATATCATCTTTCATACATTTGACTCAAGTGGGTTATGAACTCCCATTTTGACCCCAAATACGAATTGCAGAATCACATCGGTTACACACTCACATTTTTACATAATGGCATATTAGTGACTGTTGTATTCTGCTACCTTTCCTATCCCCTACTATCCCCCCTCCCCTCCCCTCCCATCTTCCCTCTCTACCTCATCTGCTGTTGTTCAATTCTCTCCCTTGTTCCCCCCGCCTTTCCCCTCACAACCTCTTATGTGTAATTTTGTGTAACATTGAGGGTCTCCTACCATTTCCATATGATTTCCCTTCTCTCTCCCCACTCGACTCTGTTTAATGTTAATCTTTTCCTCATGCTCTTCTTCCCTGTTCTGTTCTTAGTTGCTCTCTTTATATCAAAGAAGACATTTGGCATTTGTTTTTTAAGGATTGGCTATCTTCGCTTAGCATAATCTGCTCTAATGCCATCCATTTCCCTGCAAATTCCATGATTTTGTCATTTTTAGTGCTGCATAATACTCCATTGTGTATAAATGCCACATTTTTTTATCCATTCATCTATTGAAGGGCATCTAGGTTGGTTCCACAGTCTAGCTATTGTGAATTGTGCCGCTATGATCATTGATGTGGCAGTATCCCTATAGTACGCTCTTTTAAGATCCTCAGGGAATAGTCTGAGAAGGGCGATAGCTGGGTCAAATGGTGGTTCCATTCCCAGCTTTCCAAGAAATCTCCATACTGCTTTCCAAATTGGCCTCACCAATTTGCAGTCCCACCAGCAATGTACAAGTGTACCCTTTTCCCCACATCCTCGCCAACACTTATTGTTGTTTGACTTCATAATGGCTGCCAATCTTACTGGAGTGAGATGGTATCTTAGGGTGGTTTTGATTTGCATTTCTCTGACTGCTAGAGATGGTGAACATTTTTTCATGTACTTGTTGATTGATTGTATGTCCTCCTCTGAGAAGTGTCTGTTCAGGTCCTTGGCCCATTTGTTGATTGGGTTATTTGTTATCTTATTGTTTAATTTTTTGAGTTCTTTGTATATTCTGGATATTAGGGCTCTATCTGAAGTGTGAGGGGTAAAAATTTGTTCCCAGGATGTAGGCTCTCTATTTACCTCTCTTATTGTTTCTCTTGCTGAGAAAAAACTTTTTAGTTTAAGTAGGGCCCATGTGTTTATTCTTGTTATTAACTCTTGGGCTATGGGCGTCCTATTAAGGAATTTGGAGCCCGACCCCACAGTATGTAGATCGTAGCCAACTTTTTCTTCTATCAGACGCAGTGTCTCTGATTTGATATCAAGCTCCTTGATCCATTTTGAGTTAACTTTTGTGCATGGCGAGAGAAAGGGATTCAGTTTCATTTTGTTGCATATGGATTTCCAATTTTCCCAGCACCATTTGTTGAAGATGCTATCCTTCCTCCATTGCATGCTTTTAGCCCCTTTATCAAATATAAGAAAGTTGTAATTTTGTGGATTGGTCTCTGTGTCCTCTATTCTGTACCATTGGTCCACCTGCCTATTTTGGTACCAGTACCATGCTGTTTTTGTTACTATTGCTCTGTAGTACAGTTTGAGATCTGGTATCGCTATACCTCCAGATTCACACTTCCTGCTTAGAATTGCTTTTGCTATTCTGGGTCTTTTGTTTTTCCATATGAATTTCATGATTGCTTTATCTATTTCTACAAGAAATGCCATTGGGATTTTGATTGGCATCGCATTAAACCTGTAGAGAACTTTGGGTAATATCACCATTTTGATGATGTTAGTTCTGCCTATCCATGAACAGGGTACATTTTTCCATCTTCTAAGATCTTCTTCTATCTCTCTCTTTAGGGTTCTGTAGTTTTCATTGTATAAATCTTTCACCTCTTTTGTTAGGTTGATTCCCAAGTATCTTATTTTCTTTGAGGATATTGTGAATGGAGTGGTTTTCCTCATTTCCATTTCAGAAGTTTTGTTGCTGATATACAGGAATGCCTTTGATTTATGCGTGTTGATTTTATATCCTGCCACTTTGCTGAATTCATTTATTAACTCTAGCAGTTTCTTTGTAGACCCTTTTGGGTCTGTTAAATATATTATCATGGCATCCACAAATAGCGATAATTTAAGTTCTTCTTTTCCTATTTTTATGCCTTTAATTTCTTTTGTCTGTCTAATTGCTCTGGCTAGTATTTCAAGAACTAAATTGAATAGAAGTGGTGATGAGGGCATTCCTGTCTTGTTCCAGATTTTAGAGGGAATGCCTTCAGTTTTTCTCCATTTAGGATGATGCTGGCCTGAGGTTTAGCATATATAGCTTTTACAATGTTGAGGTAAGTTCCTGTTATCCCTAGTTTTTCTAGTGTTTTGAACATAAAGGGATGCTGTACTTTGTCGAATGCTTTTTCTGCATCAATCGAGATGATCATATGGTTCTTATCTTTAAGTCTATTGATGTGGTGAATAGCATTTATTGATTTCCGTATATTGAACCAGCCTTGCATCCCAGGGATGAATCCTACTTGATCATGGTGCACAATTTTTTTGATATGCTTTTGTATTTTATTCGCCAGGATTTTATTGAGAATTTTTGCATCCAAGTTCATTAGAGATATTGGTCTGTAGTTTTCTTTCTTTGAAGTGTCTTTGTCTGGTTTTGGGATCAGGGTGATGTTGGCCTCATAGAATGAATTTGGAAGAGCTCCTTCTTTTTCTATTTCTTGAAATAGCTTGAAAAGTATTGGTATTAATTCTTCTTGGAAGGTTTTGTAAAACTCCGCTGTATACCTATCCGGTCCAGGGCTTTTCTTGGTTGGTAGTCTTTTGATGGCTTCTTCTATTTCTTCCTTTGTTATTGGTCTGTTTAAATTGTGTGTGTCTTCCTGACTCAATCTGGGCAGATCGTATGACTTAAGAAATTTATCGATATCTTCACTATCTTCTATATTATTGGAATATAGGGTTTCAAAATACTTTCTAATTATCTTCTGTATTTCTGTAGTGTCTGTTGTGATATTGCCTTTTTCATCCCGTATGTTAGTAATTTGAGTTCTCTCTCTTCTTCTCTTCGTTAGCATGGCTAAGGGCCTGTCGATCTTATTTATTTTTTCAAAGAACCAACTTTCAGTTTTATCAATTTTTTCAATGGTTTTTTTTGTTTCAATTTCGTTGATTTCTGCTCTGATTTTAATTATTTCTTGTCTTCTACTACATTTGCTGTTGTTTTGCTCTTCCTTTTCTAGGTTTTTGAGGTGTAGTGTGAGTTCATTTATTTGTTGGTTTTTTTCTTTTTTTGAGGAAAGAACTCCAAGAAATGAATTTCCCTCTTAAAACTGCTTTCATTGTGTCCCATAGATTTCGGTATGTTGTGTCTGTATTGTCATTTGTCTCTAAGAATTTTTTTTATCTCCTCCTTTATGTCTTCTGTAACCAATTGATCATTCAGTAACATATTGTTCATTTTCCATGTGATGTAGGATTTTTCCTTCCTTCTTTTATCATTGATTTCCAGTTTCATTCCATTATGATCAGATATGGTGCATGGTATTATCTCCACACCTTTATATTTACTAAGAGTTGCCCTATGGCATAATATATGGTCTATCTTTGAGTAGGATCCATGTGCTGCTGAGAAGAACGTGTATCCACTTGGTGAAGGTTGATATATTCTATATATGTCGGTTAAGTCTAGATTATTGATTGTGCTATTGAGTTCTATAGTTTCTTTATTCAGCTTTTGTCTAGAGGATCTGTCTAATGGCAAGAGCGGTGTGTTGAAGTCACCCATAATTATTGTGTTGTGGTCAATTTGACTCTTGAACTTGAGGAGAGTTTGTTTTATGAACGTTGCAGCACCATTGTTTGGTGCATACAAATTGATAATTGTTATGTCTTGTTGTTGGATGGTTCCTTTTAACAGTATATAGTGTCCTTCTTTATCCCTTTTGATTAACTTAGGTTTGAAGTTGATTTTATTCAATATGAGTATGGCCACTCCTGCTTGCTTCCGAGGGTCATGTGAGTGGTATGATTTTTCCCAACCTTTTACCTTCAGCCTGTGTATGTCTCTTCCTATCATATGAGTCTCCTGAAGGCAGCATATTGTTGGATTTGTTTTTTTGATCCAGGTTACTAGCCTATGTCTCTTGGTGAATTTAGGCCATTAACATTTAAGGTTACAATTGAAATATGGTTTGTACTTCCAGTCATGTTTATTTATTTATTTATTTTAGTTTGGCTAGTTTTTACTTTTTGGTTATTTTCCTCCCCCTTTACTGAGATACCTCCCGCTGTTAGTTTTGGGCACTATTTTTCAATTCCTCTTCTTGTAGTATTTTGCTCAAAATGCCTTGCAGTGCTGGTTTTCTGGCTGTGAATTCTTTTAGCTTTTGTTTATCGTGAAAGATTTTAATTTCATTGTCAAATCTGAAGCTTAATTTTGCTGGATACAGTATTCTTGTTTGGAATCCATTATTTTTCAGCGTTTGAAATACATTGTTCCAGGATCTTCTCTCTTTCAAAGTCTGTGATGAAAAATCAGTCGTTAACCTAATTGGTTTACCCCTGAATGTAATCTGCCTCCTTTCTCTCATAGCTTTTAATATTCTCTCCTTGTTCTGTATGTTGGCTATCTTCATAATTATATGTCTTGGAGTTGGTCTATTACGGTTTTGAATGTTTGGGGTCCTGTAGGCTTCCCGGATTTGGCAATCCATTCCATCTTTCATCTCTGGGAAGTTTTCTAGAATTATTTCATTTAATAGGATGTCCATTCCTTTGGTTTGAATCTCTATGCCTTCTTCTATCCCGATGACTCTCAAATTTGGTTTTTTTTTAATGACATCCCATATCTCTTGAATAGATTGCTCGTGAGATTTAAGCATCTTTTCTGTGTTGAATATATTCTTTTCAAGTTGATAAACTTTGTCTTCATTATCTGATGTTCTGACTTCTACTTGATCTAGTCTATTTGTAATATTCTCATTTGAGTTTTTAATTTGGTTTATAGTTTCCTGAATTTCTAGGATTACTGTTTGATTTTTTTTTTAGGATCTCTATCTCCTGGTAAAGCTCCTTCTTTGCCATTTGAATTTGTTTGTTTAATTCGTTTTCAAAATATACTTTCATTGCTTGGACTTGCTGTCTCATGTCTTCTCTAATATTCCTTTCCATCTGAGTTAGGTATGCCTTGAGTTCTTTCCCTATCCATGTTTCTGATGCTTCTAGGTCCTCCTGTAGATTTAAGTTGTCCTGCATTGTCTGTACTCCTTTTTTCCCTTGTTTTTTCATGTTGTTCACGTTACTTTCCAGCTCTATTTGATTGCTGTATTTCTGCTCTCTCCTATAGATTTGTTTTGGTTTTGTATATCTCTGTTGTCTCTCCTTTGTGTTGGTAGACTATGCCTGCTAAAGTGGATTCCGCTGGGAAGGAATTCCATCGGCCGAGCTCCAGTGACGTCACCTCTCTGCTATGGCGGGCCCCAGGCTCCTTGCCAGGGTGTCCTAATGGGGGGGTGGGACTGGACTGTCTCTGGTTGGTTTCAGCTCCCGGTCGCCGGCGGGCAGGCGGTCTCCAGCCGCCCAGTCGCGCAGGCAGCGGGCCGGCTGTCGCCCGAGGGTGGGCAATCTCTAGTCGCCCAGTCATGTGGTCGGTCGCCAGCCCAGTCGCACGGGCAGCGGGCCGGCTGTCGCCGATGGGCGGGCGATCTCTAGCCGCCCAGTCGCGAGGGCCTGGCCTCTAGTCCCCTGGTTTCTCCTGCTAGTCCTGGCTTCTCCTGCTAGACCAGTCTTCCCCTGAGTGATGCCTCTCAAACTGTACTCTGGGCCTGCCGATTGCTGGGTGTGGAGGGTGACTATTTTTTTCCACTTGCCCCTCCCCCAGCGCTGGCAAGACGGTTTTGTTTTTGCCGCTGATGGGAGGGGGAGTTGGAGGTCAGGTGTCTCTAGCTTTCCCCGCGACTTTATGCAGGCTCATTCTGATAATCCCTCCCCCAGAAAGCCTAGGAGAGATTTTATGTGAATTCCCTGCTGTATGGGAGATGGGTTGAGTAACACACACCTGTTTTATTGTTGCAATCTGTCGGAGACTGGCAGTGGTTACGTCAGCTCTCCACGATGCTGGCCGCTGGCTTCCTTGGTGGAGGTTCTGTTGTGGGGGATAGAACTGGACCGTTTCCTTCCCTGCCTGAAATCCCAAACTCAGCCCGGGGCTCAGTGAGGGCACAGCCGGCAGGATTCCACAGAATCCGTAGCAACGATTCTCTCTGCTTGCTGGTTGCTTTTCGGCGGCGCCTCGCTGTCTGTAGCCGCGGGGCGGGCCGCGCGGATCAGTCAGCCTGGATCTCCAGTCACATAGTTGGCTCGTGTTTGATATTCAATTACCGGACCTCAGTGCTGGAAATCCTTCCTCTAGGTTTCGGTGCACCCCCATTTTGCTGTAAATTCCTAACAAGACAGTTTTTTGTTGTTCTAACTCATTATTCACCTGTGCAGTGACGCGGTACACGGGGTGTGATGCACTCTATTCGCAGCCATCTTGGAGAGTCAATGGTTCTGTTTTTATTAGTGCCTAGATAACAGCCCCAAACAAATTCCTTCTTTTAAATATAGGGCAGTATAGAAATGAAGAAAGGAACTGCCCAGAGCCAATACACCAGTGATTCTCTGAAATCGTCTTGGCGCACTCTCCCAGTAAGAAATCCTCCTCAGTTCCCCCAAAACAAATGCTTCCTGTTGACCCTTTTGTAACATTAAAACATGATTTAATCAAATAGCACAAACCTGCTTTATTCTAATTACTTAAAAATTCTCACTCAACTGTGAATGATGAGTGAGAGTAGCCCTCTAATTACCCAAGTTGTATGTTGGAGACAATTTAGAATTTAAAGAGGGACAAACCCTGATTTGGTAGTTAAGAAGCAATGGCATGTATTTAAATAATAATTAAACCTACAGTGCCACCTCTTTATAACTAGGGTAGAGACTTGAGCAGAATGAAGAGACCTGATCTCTCTCCTTTTGCCAGTGCTGGACTGTCTGAGGCTAGAGGCCATAAGAAGGTGGACTATTAAAATGCAAATGTGAGGTCAGCCACAGAGCTCTGTCTGTGAGATGGAACAATAGCTTAATGTCAGTCACAGGACTAAACCAAACCGGTCAGGGTCACTCCAAGAGAATTTGGGGAATAAATAAAGTCACAGACACAGAAAGTACCTTTTCTTTGGGTTCAGTGACTGCTCCTCACCTGAAGCTCCCACAAGGGGAGCAAGACAGGTAAGAAATGAGCGAGGAGCACATGCTGAACCCTTTTATTGGGGAGAAGCCATTCAAATGAGGCAAGGGGTCAGGTCTAAGAGGGTTGCATCTAGCTTCCTGATGTCTTGCTGATACCTAGGAAAGCCACACCCATCTCATGTGCTGTGTGGGGATCATAGGCAGAGCAAAAAGACACATATGTTGCCCAAACAGAGGGGCAATGCCAGTTCAGTCCACTTTCTGTGATAGATGCTCATAGTTTACAACAGCCCATGAAAATTGGAGACCCACTGAGCCACACCTAAGGGGATTCTCCACATTCTCATTGCTCAAAGCTAAGAGGCACTTGGTTCCTATGTGGTAGCTCCTGACAGCTTAATACATAAAGCATCTCAACAGAACACTCTTGGAGCAGAGTTGATCCAGTTTCCCCATAATCAGACAAGTTCAAGCTCTGAAAATAACCATTTTCAGCCTATGGGAAACCACATCTTGATGTATTCAATGGTGCCTAGCTCTATTTTATCATGTGGCTAGGTAGCTGGGGAGTGAGGATAGGTAGGGAAAAAGCCTTCACTAAAACAGATGAAATATTGGCATCTCCCAATTAATAGCAGGTAATCCTGAGCTATTTCAGGGCTCCGTACCCCTAAGAGATAATGTCCCTCCCTGCCTCATAATTTGCTACCAGAGAGAGCCATCAGCCAGAGGAGGAAGAAGGGCCCACATTAACTAATTTCTCATTTGTCAGATTCTTTTAAGGAAGTCATTTTCTTTTGTGTTTCCATTTCTTGAAAATATGCCCACAAATTAAGCAAGAGGATTTCGGGGGATAATTATCCAGGAGATCATATATTTAATTTGCTATTTGCTTCTTTTTCTCTTTCTGAGAAAGATAAACTTAACTCAAGGGCTCCTATCATTCCAAAGGCCATCTTTTTCACTAACTTTTATTGCTAGAAAGTTTTTGTTTATACTTCTTCAGCCAATTATCAGTCAATAGGCTTTCTCTGGAGACTGAATTCAGGATAAAAGTCACAAAACTTATTACATATGAGTTGTGACCTCTGCTGAATCAATGACATGTGGTATGATTTGAGAAAATTTTGTTAGCACATTGTCAAATATATTTTTGAAAAACTAAAAAATTCCAGTAATCTAAGATACTCATTTTCCACTGGAACATTAAAATCATGGTGGTCAGTGTTCTCCTTGATAACTCACCTGACCTTGACTTACTATATTTTAAAAATAAAAGAAACCTGAGAAATAGTCCAATATACTTCCCTCCAGTTAATGGTGATCTCTGCTTCAAAGAATTCTCCATGATTCTACTTATTTCTTTTTTAATGATAGTTAAAAATCCTTTAAGTTAGGTTTCAAGAGTTGTTTTAGATAATTCAATAAGAAATATAATTCTCCTTTTATTTTTTCTGATACATAAACTTGAATAAATAACATTATTTATTTTAAATCAAACAATTATTTAATGAAGAGTTACCTATATAGGAAGTTAAAAAAACTGGACGTTGTAAACTAATTACAATCATTCTTCTTTCTGTTTTGGAAATGGCCAACATCCTCATGTTTCTTCACACTGTTGATTCTTTCCTATGTGACTGTTGTTGCTGAGGAATCACAGCAGGGCATGAAGGGTCCCTGGAGACTGGACCAGGGTAAATGAGCATATTCTGAAAGGGGATGAAGGATAATCTTAGCTTTTTCCCAGAGAACCAGAACACTCATCCAGCAATCCATTTGCAGCCACCTCCAAGAGTACAGAAACCATTATAGCTATCAAACTATCCATAAAAAGGAAAGCAGGACAGAAGACATTTGCTCTATTCATCCCAAATAGAGCAAATGGGCCACACACTGTGCAGGATGACTGTATGTCCTGCAATGACCCCTTTCTACCTGATCTCTCTCTGCAGCAGGATGAGGGCCACATGGGACAGGGCCTACAGAGCTGCGGTCATCTCTAGAGTCCAGCAACCTGGGGCTTTTTAGAAGGCAAACCACTTCATAAAGACTCCTTCTTGATCTGTTCCTCAGTAAGTCCCTCGGAAGAAGAAAAGAAACTCCAGATCTCCTCTGAGTACCCTTCCACAGTCATTATAACATGCTTAAATAAGGCTCTGTGTATCCAACAGGAGTACAACTGACTAAAAATGTTTTCAGAAGCTTGTAATCTAATCAGAATGCATTTTTATTTCATTTTTTCTTTCATAGTTAAAAAAAAAAAGCACTCTTCACTCCTCCCACTGTGGGCTTCTTGTGTTTTTCAGCATACCCAGCCTCACTCGAAGGGCCCCCCAACACACGAGCAGCCTCAGCTCCCAGGACACACGGACCTCTTCTATTTATCTCCTCCTCCTCTGAAGATGTCCATAGCCTTTACATCAAAACTGGAACAAGCAAACAAAGGGGAAGAAAAAGTCTTGATTCCAAACACCCTAGGAATAAGACCTCAACTCGGGAAACTGAATTCCTCCCCTATTCAATCACCATTTAATAAGGAGAGGAAAGGAGCTCATTACAGAGACCATCGTGTTTCTCCTCAAGTCATCTATGTGAGAGTCCAGATTCTAGGGAGATCGGTTCTTAATTGGAACATTATATATTCTCTTTGCAGCCAGTGAGCTTGCATCACTGTGAGAACGCACCACAGCCAATACTGCTCCTGGTCTGCTCAGGGACTTCAGTGAAGGGCAGGCCTGGAAGCACCTTGGGATAACGAGGTAGAGATGAGCTAACCACCAATAACAAGTGGGTTTACAGAGAGCTGAGTGATTATGCAGGCATATCCTTGAGTTTTATTTTCAATTTAAGTATTGCTAACTAGTCTGTACAGTCAAGGGCTTACTGTGGGGAGTTTATTCTACATCATCTATATTCTCCCTTCCTTAGCAGCACCTAATGAGTTGAAGGGATTAGAAAGTTGTTCCCAACCAAGCCAATATCCTATGAGTTATATGACACTTCATCCTCATATGCAGATTTCCTGCACTGAAGTGAATTATTTACAAGGCAGAGCTTATCGGTTCCAACAATCAGCTGCCTGAGATTTACACCTACACTCTGTCTCTACTCTCCTGCTGGGAGAATGTGAAGCTTCCCACTGCCCTGCAAGATCTGAAGATTTAACAGGAAGCTCTTCAGGAGGCCAGCACTTGATCCCTTCCCTAGATGGGAGCTGGAAAGACTACACAAAGAGCTACCAAGGGGTAAACCTCAACACTGGCTTCCCTCTGCTGTCCAGGAGGGTGCTATTTGTGAGTGGATGCAAATGAAGGACACCAGAGAGAGTTAAATTCTGGGGAGACCTTTCTGCCCCATTAGAAGTGATTTTATAACCTTGAGTTGTAGCTAAATAACATTTTCTCCTGAACATGTGAAAAATCCAAATTCTCTCCTAAGAAATGCACTGTGACCAGCAGTGTCGTCTATCCTCTGGGAAGCAGAAGAGTTTGACTCGTCATTTCTGTCTCCCAGAAACCTTGGGGTTGACAAGTCTCACAATTTAGAACAAGGATGATGAAGAGAGGAGAGTCCAGAACCAGAGAAATCTGCCAGTGGAACAAAACCAACAGCACACAAGCCAATTTAAGTGTGTATGGGTCTATGATCTATGATGAAGGTGGCATGTCAAATTAGGGAGGACAGGATGGGCTACGTTTTATATGGAGAATGAGAAAAATTGTGTAAGCTTTTCGAAAAAATACAATACAGGCTTCTACTTTATATCACAAACAAAAATAAATTTCTATTAAATCAAGGACCTAATGTAAAAAATAAAAACCAGTGGGGTACAGCTCAGTGGGAGAGCATGCGGTTGGCATGAGGGAAGCCCTGAGTTCAATCCCAGGCTCCACCCCATGAAAAAACAACATGATAAAAAACCAAAGGACTATTGGAAGAAAATATGGGGGAATGTTTCTGTAATCTTGCATTGAGAGTAAACAGAATGAAACAAGGGACAAAATGACATAGTTGGCTACAAAATGTTATAAACTCTTTTCCAGTTAAAACCAGACTAAACAAAATTAAAAGACAAGTGGCAGATCAGGGAGGCAAATGTTTACACTTGACTGAGTATTAATGTTCCACATACAGAGAAATCTGTCTCATCAAAAAAAAAAAAAAAAAGCAAACAATTCCCTAAAAAGATAAAGAATACATATAGGCAAGAAGCACAAACAGTAAATTAACTGTGAAAAAATGCTCAGCACACTATTGATTAAAAGAATATGGAGGCAAATAAAATTTTTCCCCAAATCTGATTGTTAACATGTAATATATTGCTAGCATTGATCACCTTTGAGGGTGTGATGAAATAGCTTGGTTGGCAAGAACAACAAACTTGTACAAACTTTTCTGGGTTTATTTGGCATTATCTAATAAAATATGATATTTGCATACCCTTTGATCATGATATCTTACTTTTATGAATCTTTCAAAAAGATAAGAACATTATAAGATACATTTATAAGGACATTGATTGAGTGCTATTTGTAATGGAAAACACTGCTTACAGCCTAAATATCTATCAATAATAGAGTGCTTAATCATCTTGATAGAGTCACAAAATAGAATACCACACTTTCATTAGAATCTATGAGCAGCCAAATTCCTGTGGAGAGAGCAAGAGTTCAGCAAATCATAGTGTCACTATTAAATTCAATATTGGGTAGCTATAAAAAACACCTAAAAAGTTGGAAAGACATCTGTGCCATATCAAGTGAATAAAACAAGTCGTAGACAAGTGATAGATGACACATATGGACAATGAGGTGATTGATGATTGGAAAACATGCATCCTATTTAGCTATTTTATTGAGTTTGTGTATGTTTCAATTGAAGGAAAGAAGCATCAAAAAACATTCTGAAACAGTGTTAATGGTGACCATCAATGGGAGTGAGTTTGAACGCGGGAGAAAGGGCTTTCCCCGTGGTGTGTGTGTGTGTGTGTGTCTGTCTGTCCTGGCTTCATTTTTACCTACAGTGCTCATTCTGCCTAACAGTGGAAGCACACACCCCGTCAAGTCAGGGCTCCCTCCTTCCCCTGGGACTGCCCCCATCTTAGAAGAGCTGGAGTATCAGGGTGGGGCCATCCAATGACATCTTCAGAGCAGAGTCCCTTCCACTCCAGCTACTGGGGGAGCCACTCAGTGAGGCAAGGGCCCCTCAGGCCCACTCTCGCCTCTCAAGTTCTTGCCCACCAGACAGCAAAAACCATGCTTTCATTCTTGACCCACGCTTGGTCACAAGAACCTCAGAGTGGCTGCCAGAGTCCCAGCCCTGCAGTCCCTATAACTGTCCCCTCTGGGATCCCACAGAGCCTCTTCTGGGACAGAAGCTTCTCCTTATTACAGATTCCACAAACCTTTCTGGGCTCTTCTGGCCCCTTCATACTAAGTGTTCATGATGCAGAAAAAGCGGAGCAGAACACAGCATCCTGTCTGTCAGGAACCCTCAGTACCTGCACTTGCCTTTCCCATTCAGCTCTCCGGATGTTTAATCTTGTCAGGAGTGGGTGCACAGCTCCCACTCGTCCGCCATCCTAACAAATACAATTTTATAATGTGAACAATCCACAGACTCTCCAAATTTTTTTGGAATTCAAGTCAGGATTCACTTTTTTTCTGTTACTGTTTCCCATCCTTGAGCCATGGATACAAAATACCAAAGCTACTGTAGGTAGGAGTTGGGCTAAGATTTTAAAGTATTAGGCCACTCTAGGTGTGTATGTCAAGTACCCACCGTCTCCTGGTCTTCTTACTCTCTCTTCCCTTTAGTCTTAGTGAGTGCTGAAGGACTCTGATGATGGTGGCAAGTTGGAGGGGGTTTGCCATTCCTACCGCATGCTGGGTAACCTATAAAATCTCCAAGAGCCCTTCAGCCTTCAGCGACTTGGGCTCTCCTCTTGTTGCCCCTTCCTCTGCCCCCTCCTAAGTGAATGGCTTCCTCTCTAATGCAAGCAGGGCACTGGCAGGCATATCACGCCTTTTTTTTCAGCAAACCAACATAGGCAGGGATTGGTGACTTTTTTTTTCTTTTGTAGTTACAGTTATAGATGGACAGAAACCCTTTGTTTATTTTTGTGTGGTGCTAAGGATCAAATCCAGTGCCTCACATGTGCTAGGCAAGTGCTCTGCCATTGAGTTACAGCCCCAGCCCAAGACTGTTTTTTATCCTTTATTGTAGACCTAGGTCCTGGCACTGTGCTTGGCTCCTACTATGTGCTCAATAAATAGAATCATAACTTTTCATATAGATGAAAATGTTTTTTGAAACCAGGGCACATTCTTTACATTTCCTCAGTGCAGGAAAATTTTTACCCTTTGATAAAAATTTCTGTAATCAATTGTAACTTGGGGAACAAATGTAGATACCCATGCTAGATGATGCCTGGCAGGGAGGGGCGAGCAACAGGAAGAGAAGTGTTCTTAAAAGTTGGCTTCCTAAATGGCATTAATCCAAGAGTTTGTTTCTTCACAAAACAAATGTTTTGGGGGTTTGTCCTCTGTTGTTTTCTAAAGTGAATACTATGAAGGGCATGGTGTTCATTTGAATACCTAAGCCAGGCTTATTTCATTAACATTAAATGTATTTGAGCTCTCTACAATTTCTGTATTCCTGTTCTAGACAATATAGATAATGTGTTGAAGCAGACAAGTTGTTTGCCTTTATGGGACCCAGGGAAAGGACAACATCCTAAGTGAAGGCCGGGCCTTATATACACATGCCAAGACAAGGAGCCTTTCATACTCTAAACCAGGAGTAACTCCTGTTCAGTCTGGCTGAAGTGTGTACTCAGGGTGGGCAGATGGAAGAGGGAGGCAAGGGATGCTGAAAAAAGCATTTGGAAGGTAAGCAGATCCTGCCACCATAAATGGCCTTATGCTTCTGCCTTATTCTCCCTGAAAACAACTGAGAGTCATGAGAGGGTTTTAAGCACATGAGTGACATTGGATCCCTGCTCTAGAAAGAACAGTTCAGCAGAAAAATGGAAGATAATGGAGGAGGTAAAACTAGAGACAGTGTGATAGTAAGAGTCATCTCCAAAAACAAGTTAGGCTAATAGTCCAAGAAGGAAATTTCAGAGGAGACAGAAGAATATAAAATCAGACATGATAAGAAAAAATATTTAGGATTAGTAGTGGTAGGAGTTGGAGATGGATTGGTTTCGTGTACAAACTGAAATTGTGGCAGCCATATGTGTAGGCTGATTGGGATTCCAGAGGCTGAGATGGGAGTTGAGGGAGCATCTCTGGGGCTGTTGGATTTCATGATGGACTTCCTGAACTTAAGGTGCTCAAGGATTCCAGGGGAGAGGCCAAATAGCATCAGCATCACTGGTTACCAGCAAGCCTCCGAGTGTGTCTCAGTCAGGATAAGCAGCCATCCAAAATGCAAGGGGGCTGCACATGTACCAAAGGTGAGACTGTGCTGAATTCAAAGTATTCGAAGAAAAGTAGAGGCAAGCAGGCATTCTAGGTGGAAAGAATAATGAGGAGCCTGGAGGTGAAAAGAACAAAGAAAAACTGACGCTAATCAAGGAATGGTTATCCCTGGGATTTGTAAAGTGTATCAGAGGAAAAGTTTTTTCCTATTATTGAGGATTCTGTAAATCTGGGATTGTTTAACTGAGAGTTGGCCTTCAGAATGTGGACTTCAGGACCCACAAGTAACATTGCAGTCATTGGGATACCAGCTCCAAGGTGGCTTGAAGCACAGCAGGCCAAGATGCTTTGCTCACATTTGTTGTGGAGTGACCTGGGATACTCTGTGTCCAGGTGCCTCGTGACCCTCATATTTTCTCGGATAATGGTCACTGCACTAAAACTGTAACCCATTCCTCAACCACATCCAGTATCAGAACTAGCACTCCACAAATCAGGAAAATCCCTCTAGGAAAAGCAGCAGGCAGAAAAATGTTCTTACGTGTGCGGCACAGAGATCCCTTTTCCTAGGAAACCAAGGAAGGATGGGGAAAGTAAATCTTGCTAAGCTTAGGTTTTATATAGTGGGGTTTACTTTATTTAAGGTTTTCCCTCCCTTCATTCCTTTTTTCCTTCCCTTCCTTCTTCCCCCACTTCCTTCCTGTTTCAACAGCGTTCCGGGCACTCAATTTTTGAAGACACTCAGAATAAGGAGATTGAGAATCCCTTCAAATAATGTTTGTTTTCAAGATGTACTTGACCTCTTGGAAGCTTTGATTTTCTCCTGTTAGACGCCAGGGATCAGAGCAGTGTTGGACCTAAAACCTCAGGAAGCTTCAGGGGACATTTGGAAATCTGGATGTTCTGGGGTCCAAGATCTATGCCAAGAGCTATTCACTCAGTGCACAGCAGAATAAGTGTAATGATTTGATTTCTTGTAGCCACTGTCACTTTCATCTATATATTTGCTGGTGATTTATTAATATTTGTTCCACCTTTCTCAGTCTGCAGGAGACCTTGTATTGCTGAATGCCTTCTAAAGAGTGGAAAGGAATGAAGGAAGCAGATGGGATTATGACTTATTTTCCAATGTTGAATTTATAAAAAGATCTTTTGTCAGACATTGCATAGCAGTTTGTAGGATAAAATTAATCCTATAAATGAAACTGCTAACCTCGCCTAAAATAGGTGCTTTATTTAAAGAAGGATTGATGAGGCTTGCTAAATATTATTTTTACTGTTGATAAAAGCTTTTCATAATCTCAGCTACAAATATGGGATCAGTTGACAGTTCTGGATGCTGCACCACCAATCCAGAGCAAGCTAATGATGTCACCCACATCAGTGAGGCAAAGCAGTCCCAGCTGTCTCCAGACCTTCTGTCCCTGTACTTCCAATTCACAGTAGAAGAATGTATGTTTTCAATGTGTATGAATCTATACTTTGGACATATCTTACAGTCTCCTCTCCCCAGGATCACTGTTTGTGACTCAGACAGGAAGACATTTAGTTGTGTCTACCATGTGATAAAATCACTCCTGAAGATTTACAGCCAAAGCCTTGGGCTCTTTGTTCTTTGTTCCATATTCTTGTGACTTTTGATTTTAAAGGAAACATTGACTAGTCTATAATTTTGATGCTGATTTTCCTGTGACAAAGATCCCAAATACAATTTATTTCATGATATTCATACTCAACCTCTACCTGCAATCCTTTATATAAAATTGCTAAAGGCTTCAAGAAACCCATCATTGTATGTTCCTGTTTTTGTGTCTTTCAGTTTCTTCTCTTCAGAGAATGATTCCGAGACTCTTCGCAATCTTGAACTCTAAATTCCCCATGCTATCAAACCGTGCTAACTCCTGTGAGTATAATCCTCAACCTCAAAAAATTTGGAAAGAAATTTAAACTTTTAAAAGTGTTCATTGGATAAAAGTAAACATTAAATTTTATTCTAACATTTTTATTATGTCCATCAAAACAGAAAATGCCTTTCCTCCTCTTTTGTCTTTTATAGCTAAGCTGAAAGTCATCTAGGAACTCAGCAGAAGCACAATAAATAATCCCATATTCATCTCTCATGGCCTTCATATTATACATCTCCATTTCTCAACATGAAAAGAACTTAAGGGGAAATCAGATTGGATAGAGGTCAGCAAAGTATCGTTCACTTAAAAAAAAAAAAAAAAAAAAAAACTCCAGGGAGAAAGTGGAGTCTGAAACTTTTGCAGTGAGAATGTCTGCTTTGCTCTTGAGCTTTGCTCTTCCCCTTTGCTGCTCAAGAATATTCTGGAGAGGAGGTGCGGATGCCACCCAGCCTGGTGAAATCTGCCCTGCAAGTGAAAACAGGTCCAACCATGCGAGGAACTTCTTCATTAGGACATCGAGCCTGCGGTCATATTTTCAATCGCTGCTGTAACTTTCTCCTTGCAAGAGCTTTCACTTCTTTCGGGACCACCTAAGGCTCTGTGCAGTACACAGCAACACAGTTTGAGACATTTCTGTGATGTTCTGTACATCATATAGTTGCTAACAACCTGTCAAAGTCATCCTAACACCAAACTGAGAAGCTGATGGTTTGGATAACATATTAGAGGAGATGAAAAAAAAAAGATAGTCCTCATTACTGTAATAAAACCAGCGGAGACACACTGAGAATCAATTACTGATTGTGACCTAATGAACCAACCCTCAGTCAAGAAGAGAACTGCGTCAAGCCGCTCACATTATCAAATGATTTAGGATGGAGCACTGTCTGAAGACCGGCAACAAGTTGAGGCAGGTCTGTTTCCTTAAATTGTAGCTGAGTTAATTACCTTGTTCCTGAGTGCAGAGATCAAAATGAGCAACTTACAGTGCTAAAGCTCTGCACCAGCTGGAAATGAAAAGGAAACAATTAACACCAACAAGAGCTCCGTCCAAGGTTGTGGCACCTCCTGACAGAAGCAAGGAGACTCAAAGTTAAGGCAGGTGTGAAGACCTTTATGAGGCGAGTCCTGCTCTGCCTGCCTGGCTGGGTTTGTCCAGGCTGTCTGTGGCAGCTGCACACTGAAGAGTCTGGTCAGGGGAGCCAGGGATTCAAAACTCATAGTGCAGCTGGGAGACCGAAGGGCGAATCCACCTGAGGACTGGTGTGCAGATGGCCAGGTTCCCTGTACAAAGGGAGGGATGGCAGAGGTGGAACTCTTTTTTCCACAGCCCATGACTGTGTGTCTCAGAGAATAAGACTATAATGAAGAGTGGATCCAAACATACAAAAAGTTCTTGTCCTGGGTGGAACCATCCTTGTCTTCCAACTCCTAGAGTCACGTCAGACATCACTGTCCTGCATGACAAGTAGAACCACTTAAAACAGATTATGGATGCTGTTCACAGAGGGACCAGATTATGGAAGGATACCTGCTATCACATTTGAATTAAGTCGCTGGGAGCCATTTCTCCATTTCATCTGTCACCATAGCACCCTTTTCCATACACACAGAGGTGGCAAGAACACCAAACCAAAACGTGACAGGCCAGACAAGAAGTGAGCTCCGGGGTACACTAGACCCAAATGACACAAAAGTGCACAGAAGCAGCAGCAATAATGACAATGCAGGCTTCAGGTTCACATTCCTCAATCTTCCCGTGAAGGTTCCCAGACATGCCCACGGTGCCTCTCTTTGTTCCCTGCACTACCTCACAGGCAGGGGTGGGAAGACCTGGCTCTGACAGCACAAAGCTCTGTGAGGCCAGATCCTGTGCTGCTCACTAAGGGATGAGTGGGACTAATCTGTCCACATCATGGATGAGTCAGTCCCACCAATGCCACATGGCATTGTCAGATGGCACTGACACACCTTATGCAGGGGTTTATAAATGTTGAGTCATCACTAAAAGTTGACACACAAATGAGTCACAGCTGGAATAGTGTTTGGACAACTGGGCATTAGAAACAGGTGGGTGGGCTATGTCAGCTCCACAGAGTGACCCCCCACCACACACATACACGTATACTATATATAGCACATGCCAAGAATCAGAGGCATAAACATTAGAAGCAATGCCTTTCTAACTTAAACATGCATAGAAATCATTATGTTAAATGCAGACTCAGATTCAGATTCAGATTGTGCGGCCAGAGACTACATAATTCTAACAAGTCACAGACAATATGTCTAGATAGACTTTGAAGCATTCTATAGCAGGAAGGCCTTAAAGCTTCTGTACCTTCCTCAGGGGTCCTCTTGAGTAGGGTAGATATATTAACAAAATCCTATCAGTGAAATCTAAGTCCTCTGAGCAACTTACCACTCCAAAGGAGGTAGGTGGAGTCAAAGCTGTCCACAAAGGATATGAGGCACCAGGGCCCTTAACCTGCCGGGTTATCAAAGCACTTATAAGGCTTTATACAGCAGATAGTAGGTGCTGAGAGCAGAACAGAACTCCCCTGGGATGGAGAACAGGTTGTCAGGCCCAAGAAAGCACAACATCGTCAAACTCAGCCTGTGTATCATTCCCCAACCATGCACATCCCACAGAATTGGTTGAGCCTGACCTGAGAGCCAAGTACAGTCATCAGAAGTAATTTTCAAATCAATGAATTATATACAGACCATGAGGCAACTGTGTGTAGGAACACTCTGCTTAATACAATGATGAAAGCATACAGTTCCTTTCTGAACTGAAGGCTGCAAAGAAGACTTACACAACACCCAGAGGCTCAACAGAGAGGGAAGGGAGATTTGGCACAGAGTTGCCCTGGGCCAGGGGAGGCCTCATTGCCGCCAGGGACACCAGGCTGAGTCATCACTCCATGCTGCTCTGCAGCACACCGCCCTGGCCTCCTGAAGGCTGGGTGATTCATTGGATTTAATATTGTCCTGAGTCTCACTCCAGGAATGTGCAGGGACGTTTAGACACACACACACACACACACACACACAGCCGTTTGGGAGTCTGAACAGTCTGCAGACTGCACTCTATCAAAGAGGCTCTTGACTACGTTACAGTGATCGCTGTAACCGCTCGGCTGTTCCTCAGTCCAGGGGTACTGGGTGACCAGGGGCTGTCTTTCCCTTGCCACCCTCTTACATCAGATTTACCAAGGCTGGGGTAATAAGCGGAGTCCCAGCGACAAAAGTGCCTCCCGCCAGCCTCCACACCCAGCCTCCCGCAGTCCCCGCCCCTGCCCCCGACGGCTCTGCGGCCTCCCCCTGCGGCTGGCTGGCGGCTGCGGGCTCTGCTGTGCCTCCCCCGGGGTCAGCGAGCAGCCCTGGCCTTTCCAGCCTCTTCTCCGACTGGGGCGCCCCCCCCCCCTACGCTCCTGGGGCGGCCGGCTGGGCCTCGGCCTCCCCGCGGCATTCCGCAAGCGACGCGCAGTCCGGGGCTCCACGCTGTCCGATGCTCCACGCTGTCCGGGGCTCCACGCTGTCCGACGCTCCACGCAGCCCTCCAACCCACACCCGCTTTCCCACTTCCCCAAGCGACGAACCTCGTGCCCGACGGCAGGAGCTCCGCTTCCGCTCTGCGAGGCCGACTTCCGGGCGCCCGGCTGCCGTCCTTCCGACCTCCGGAGCCGACTTCCGGGCGAGTGGGCCCGGGGCCTCCCGAGCCTGACTTCCGGAGGCCGAGTCGGCAGCTTCCGGGGCAGCGGCCTCGGGCGCTGGGCCTTGGCTTGGAGACTGAACACGGAGCCGCCGGCGCCTAGCCGAGAGCCACAGGGCCACCCGGGCCACCCGATGGTCGCACGCTGGAGATGGACGTGGTCACTATCTTGTGGGATTTCTTTTCAGAAACCCGGGCTGGGCAGATGTAGGGAAGAACTGGTCGACCGGGTGCAGGATGCCCCCGAAGTCCTCGGGCCTGCCTCCCCCCACCGACGGCCGGCCATCCCGGCCGGGCCCTGGTCACTGGAGCAGCGTGGACTCAGCCCTGCAGGCCTTCCCAGGCGGCCAGCAGACCGCGGCTGTCCTGCACTTGGAAGTCTCTAATGTCCCCCCCTTTACTTAAGAGCATAGTGACGTGGTCCCTTGTCCTCCGCACTTCATCCTTAGTGACTGAGAGTTCGTCGTAGACGTTGCTGCATAAGTGAGGAAATAATAAATGAATGAGAGAACAAAATTTTTTTCCAAGGCTCAGATGGCCAGAGGCCCAGCCAAGGCGACTCTCTTCCTGGGCTGCCCTCCTCTGGGACCCTGTAGCCCTCTGGCTCCCCCGCTTCCCACTGAACTCTGTAAATCCTCCCCAGGAAGGCACAGCTGAAGCGACCGAAGTGCATCCAAGGGCTCCAGCGTTCCCAGGGAGACCCCGAGGACGCGTGATGCGAGAAAGGCTGTGGTCGGAAGCACCTAGTTGGGCTTCTGATGAGTGGGGGACGTGAAACTTGACCGGTAGGTATGGTCTTGCTTTTTATGAACTCCAGCTGCAAATGACCCCCCCCAAACCACTTAAGTCCTACCAAACACTACCTATCGTCTGCAGCAGAAGATACAGTTCCCCAATTTCCTGGGGGGGGGGGGGGATGAACTACTAGATAAGAGATTTGTAGAAATCCTTCATGACTACCCCACCTATTCTTGCACTTCTCTTAGAGAAAAAGAGGAACTCTCCTCCATATCTGACCAGACTGCTCCTGACACGTGCATTGGTTCTCTCTCACACTCCTTCTCGCTCCACAACCCCACCATTCTCGGCTGCTCTTGGCTGTACTAGGCAGGCAGTCTCTCACTGTCTCTTTTTTCTTATTTTTTCTCACACATAAACATGTGCATGCATGCATGCACACAGACACATCTTTAATCTCTCCTTTTTTTTTTTTTTTTTTTGGCTTCTACCCTCCTATTTGTATATATGCTTAAAACTCTCCTTAAAATAAAATAATACCCCCAAACAAAACGATTTCAACTTTCTCTCTTAGAGTAAGGGCCATCAGCATTTCTCACTTGAAGACAGAAAAAAAATACATTCCAAAACTGGAATTTGCCCTTCACAAAACAATTTCTGCCCACCCACTACTGAAATATCTGTGTAAAAAATAAAATCAGTATCTTCCTAATTACCAAATCCAAGAATGTACATAGTAGACCATACAGTGTACCTCTTGATATCGTTTAGAGCCCTCTACTCAAAGTATTTTTCCCTAGCTTCCAGGACATCACTATCTCCCTGATTTTCCTCCTATCTTTCTGAATTTTTTACATAGATCTCTTGAGCTAGGTTCTCTTTTCCATCCACTCCTGAAGTGTAGATGTTTACCATGAAATAAAAAGATTCTCTTCTAGTCCTTTTTTTCCCATAGAGCTTTTCCTGAGTTGGCTTATTTAGTACTCCTTCAGCTTTGGGGGTGAGGGCAGGTAGGAGAGGTACCAGGGATTGAACTCCGGGGCACTCAGCCACTGAGCCACATCCCCAGCCCAATTTTGTATTTTATTTAGAGACAGGGTCTAACAATTGCTTAGTGCCTCACTTTCACTGAGGCTGACTTTGAACTCTCAACCCTCCTGCCTCAGCCTCCTGTGCCACTAGGATTATAGGCGTGAGCCACCAGGCACAGCTAATGCTCCTTTAGCTTTAATTACTAATTCTAGATGCTAACAATTTAAATTTTCATCTCTGTTCTGAACTCTCTCCAAAATGCCAGATCCATATATCCAGCTGCCTCCTAGATGTTTGCTGAGTTTGGAGCTTACGTGAACCAGAATTTATCATTGCTTTTCATGCACCTATTCTTGCTCAGCTTTGAGGAATTGACATCCTGTTTCCAAGTGGGGATCTCCCTCAATTAGACACTGTTCTTTCTTTATGTCCAGTTAATCACAAATCATCTTAACTCAAGAAATGTCTTAAAGCTTTGTAATGTTTTGAACAACCAATAAAAAAAAAGAAATGTCTTAAAACTACACCATTTCTCTTTCATCCTCACTACCGTTGCCTTAGACCACAATATTTATCAATTTTTTTCTTTTTACTTCATTTTTCTAACAAAAATATAATTCATTTTCAGATGAAAAAATTCAGTACATAGAAATTCCAAAATTGAGATCAGAAATCCCTTGTAATGACTCACCCAGATTACATACTATAAATATGTGGATGAATACTAAAAGTTACTGTCAAATCAGCACACTGTTTTATTTGCTACATTGTTCCCATGATGCTCCCAATGTCATTTTCTATTTCTCTACATCAACTTTACTGGCTGCATGATATTCCACCTTAAAATAGGAGCATGACTTGGTTAAACAGCCAAGTATATATTGTCAGGGTCAAAATAGGACAATTAAAACCACTCTAATATTTAAAGCACAGGAGATTTAATGCAAAGAATTGGTTACAAAAGTGAATGAAGAACTGGGAAGACAATGGGTATAATGAAGCAACTCAGAGATTGTAACACAAGAAGCCACTTCCACTCCACTGATAGGGTTGAGCATAGGTAC
Source organism: Marmota monax (assembly GCF_021218885.2). Taxonomy (NCBI): domain Eukaryota; kingdom Metazoa; phylum Chordata; class Mammalia; order Rodentia; family Sciuridae; genus Marmota; species Marmota monax. The sequence goes on along the minus strand of NW_026692826.1, from coordinate 7,959,151 downwards.
ACCATTTTGTCCATTTGGTTTATTTTTACTGTCTAGCTCTTTTGGTGCCTCTGTTTTTCCTTTCCTGTCTAGTGTCAGGTTAATCAAATATTTTCATTCTTCTGTAACCATTTTAGTTTTATTTCTTGCATTATTATTTAAAGGGTTACTCTAGGGATGACATACCCAGCTGAAACTTACCACTATCTAATAGGAGGTAAAATTGTACTGTTGCAAATTGAAACATTAGAAGTTTAAGCATTATAATTACATTTGTTGCCCTAGCCCATCCTTTGTACTATTGTTGACACAAATATTCATCTACATGTAAGTCCCACAATGCAGTGTTATAATTTTTGTTTTAAACTTAATATGTCTTATGTAAATTAATAAATATTCAACATTTACCATTTCTGGTGTTTTTACTTCCTTTCTGAAAGTGAACTTTGATCTGATACCATTTCTTTCAGTCTGAAGAATAAGGTTCCTTGTACTGCAAATCAGTTGATAACAAATTCCCTGTTTTAATATATCTGAAATCTTCATTTGATCTTTATTTCAAGGGATAGTTGTGTAGGATATAGAATTCTGGCTAATAGGTTTTTTTTTTTTCCTCCTAGCACTTTATCTTTTGCCCCCTTGCTTTTAATGAACAATCAGTTGACATTTGGCTTATTGTTCCCTGGTATGTAATACTTCATTTTTCTCTATCTTCAATATTTCCCCTTTGTATTTCAGAAATGACTAGCTGTAGTTTTCTTTGATTTTATGCTATGTGAAGTTCCACTGAGTTTCTTAGATGTGTTAATTGGTGTTTTACATAAAAATTGAGATAAAAGGAAGCCCAAACTCTTTAGAAAGTCATAGCAAACAGGCTCCCTTCTGTGGCTTTGGTTCTAACTATACTATCTCATGTCTCCTGCACTCAGGATCCACGTAGAATGCATAATTTCATGCCTCTCTACTTCTGCCTACGCTGTACACTGGACATGGTTTTACTTCCAACCCATTATCAACTTTCCAATATCTTACCCCCGTGTTAAAGTCCTGTTCAAATGTTTTCTTGTCTGTGACACTTTCCCACAAAATCCCTGGCAGCATGATAGCTCCTTTTGTCCCCCAACACACTGCTTTTTCTCTTTAGCTTAGCACAGAAAACATGTTATTATAATTATGTTTTCTCATATCTTTTTTCTTTTGACTTTTCTCACTGACAAGAATTCTCTTACTCTCTTCATGGTCCTTGTAGTTAGCACAATGCTAGTGACGTCATATGTGTTCAATAAATGTTTACAGGCTGTTTGGATGAATAAATGAATGAGCTGAATTTAGTTAAGACAATAACCTAGGGCCCTTGGTAAGGAGAAATAAAATGACATTTCCTCAAAGTTGAACTTGATTTTGAGTAGCACTGTTTATATTTTGATGGAGGACATATGGGCTCCTGAGAATTCTTCAGGGAAAGCTCTCAGGTAACTCATGATGCTGAATGAAGGCCAAGAGTGAAGTATTCTTGTTTTTGTTTCTGTGGTGCTGGGAAAGAAACCCAGAGCCTCCCACATTGCTAGGCTACATCTGCAGCTCAAGAGTGCATTTTAAATCTGTTATAATAGTATAAAAGTTTAAGCAGTCTTTTTATGATGTATCACATCCCCGGTCATTATGAAATCATTGTGTATTCATTGTGATAACACCTATCATTAATGTACTCATTTGGCATTCATATGACTCTCTTATGCACTTCTTTAGGAATTCTGTTGTGATTAACTATTAGTTAATGTTAATAGTAATGGATGTTTAAAATAATGGGTTACCAAACAGGGTCACTGACAGCAAAGGGATCAATGTATTCAGGCATGAGAGGCATGGGAGCAGTTCTTGTCAGCATGTAGCCCCTGAGCTGTATGGGAGAATTCAGGACACTGCGCTCTCCACAGGCCCGATGGGAGCCCAGTAGCCGTGGCCATCCCTCTTTGAGAAAAACTTGATTTGAATTTAAAAGAAAAACTGTGACAACCTGTCAGTTGATTAAGCATTTTTCTTTTAGTTATATGCAGATCAACTATATGTAAATTATCTATCTTTTATTTGCCTCATTTACAGGCTGTATTTCTCTGTGAAATAGTACATCTGATTTTCCTAAATGACTGTTCTGGAAAGGGAATTTGAGGGCAGTGTTCAGGTAAAATGTATATTCATCCTCCTATCAAATAAGTGACGAACCTAGTAGGAACAGTAGTTTGGCAAAGGTAAGTTACTGATCTGAACCTTCAAGTAGGGTCATCAAAGGGCAAAATGAAGATCACAGTCTGACAAATTTACTAGGCTTGGGTACACTTTGTGAATTGTTGATGGAGATGGTGCTTGTTTCCTCCGGATTTCTCTCCATATGGCCTTTGTCATTAGCAGTGCCAGTCACTGAAAGATTTGGCCTAGTATATATTTAGGTCTCAATTATGCACCTCATCCCTCCTGGCTGGTAGCTGAGATCCTTGAACATGATGCTCCATTTTCCTGAACAGAGACTTTCAGGAAAAGGAAGAAAAACCCAGTAGGAAGAATTCTAGAATCTTGTGGCTATCCAAGTTGTCAGACTCCTTGACAACTTCAACTCCAGAATCCTTGGTGGCTTTCCAGAGCATCCGTCATCTTTTATCCCATGAACCTCCCTGGCCCTTTATTCATGGAAAGTAGTTAGCACATAATCCCTGTGTTCTCTAAGAGCAGTAGGGCTGCCACTCCTTAAAGCATGACTCCTGTCTGTATGAGGAGGCCTTATAAGTCCACAGGCAGTGAAATAAGTTCTGCAACCCTACAGTCAGGTATGAAAGGCAGAGGTAACAACTTGACCCCATGTCTCACAATTGGACAACCCCTAGATTTCTGGGCCTAATAAGTAGTTTGGTGAGGAGGAGATGGAGAAGCATTTGAGCATTAGAGAGGGCTGAGAGAGAAGAGCTTCCTTGGAACAAGAGCAAAAGGAGATCAAGGTGACAGGCCAAGGGCTAGACACTGACCTGCTCGAGCACTGCTTTGTGCAGGCTGTGCCTGGTTTGCTGCCCCTCTTCCTGTGTGATAGATCTCAGGAGTGCTGGGGTACGGGTGCTGCAAAAGGAGGGAGCAGTGACCATAGCACAGGTCTTTCAGGAATGAAGCCCAGACACAGAAACACATTCATAGGAATCCTGTGTCTGATGGGCTTGTGGGGGAGACAGGACTGAGTTGGAGGAATCTGGGTTGTCAGTGCCCTGTGCAGTCCTAACACACATGGTCACCACTGAGTGACTCCCCCACCATCTCGCTCTCCACCTAGAGGTAAACTTGCACCCTCCCCAGTTCAGAGTCCTCCTCAAAAGAATCTACTGGATTCTGATCAGACCTTATTTGAATCCTAGATTGTCAGACAGAGCTAAATAGGCCCTCAGAATGGTTTCCTCCAGCCATTCTATTTTACTGTTGCAGAAACTTAAGTACAAAGTGGGAAAAACATTCTTAGCAGTAAGTTCATCTCCTCCTACCCCAGTGTGGCCTGTAGGAACACTCTACATGTGTCTTTTACTCCATAAGGTTGCCTACCCCTTGAGAGCTGGGCATTTTCTGAATTATAAAGTAAGAAGGTCCAAGTGTTAACATAACAGACAGGAGGTGGTAGACTTTGGGGAAGTACATCAGGGCTGTGGCATGCCCACTAGAAAAGGGTTTGCTTTACCCACCCACCTCTGAGCACACTGCCACTTCTCATGAGCGCTATAGGGTGCCCTCATGGACATCTGGTGCCCTGGCCTGGGTCATGTTAGCCTCGAGTCTTCCTACTTCCTACTGCATACCCAAGCACTGCTCAGGGCTATTCTCATGGTCACCTTCCCACAAGCAGGAGGGAGTATTGGCTCCACTCTGGCCACATATACCAAAACTGCCACAGCAGCAGGAATGGAGCTCCACCCAGAGCTTGTCTCTGTCAACCCCTCAGCGAAAGCCTTCATGCACTGTCTGCTTCAGCTAGTAGGGCTGCTTCTTGCCTCTACTGTACCATGTCTATAAGAACCATGAAGTATAGACCTTTACGCCTAAAGGTTCAGGCTTCAAATTGTATATGTAATCTGGATTGGAAGAAGTGGGTCCTGTGAAGGGTTATGCTGTGGTGTCTAAACCCGCCACTTCTATTTTTCAATACACATGCAAGCACTCCTGGGTACACACACATGGGTACTTCTGGGCACAGACACGTGGGCACTCCTGGGCAAAGACACACGGATAAACTAAGAGTGCCTAGTACTACCTATCATGGTATTCGGAGCCTCCTCTTAGAATTGAAACACTTCATCCCCTGTCAGTAGATGGGTAAGTCTTCCATGGCAGCAGGAGCATTAGTATAGAGAGAAGCTATCTTCACCTTCCTTGACTACTAATTTGGAAAGTAGGGAATACTGAGATTATGAGTTTCTGAAGAAACTCCTCACCTGTCCTTTTTTCTTCTCTTCCCTTCCCTTCTCTTCTCCTCTCCTCCTCCTCTCCCCCCCCCCCCTTCCTCTCTATTCTCAGACAAATATAAATTAGGCAGTCTCAGGAGGCACAGAAAGCCAACAGGGGCTGATGCCACTGGGGAGGGAGTCAGGTGGCTGTAGAAGCAGTAGGCAGGGTCAGGAGATGCATGCAGGAGAATGAGTTAGCCTGTCAGTACATTGTCAAATACGTCCATACAACAGAAGCCAGTGCTCCGGCCATTTGAGAAGGAAGGTACAGATATAGAAAGGGAGAGAGCGATAATGGGCCTGTGGTTGGGACTCAAGCTAGAGTTATTGATGTACACTCATGGATAAGTAGATGGATAGATAGGTGTTTAGATGAATGGATACATATGGGAAATTATATAATATACTATACACACATATAATTTGTACTTACAAATGTACATTGTCTAGCTATGAGGATTGGGAGCAATTATACTATAGTAGCAATGACTGCACCTAGCACCAAGTTCTTGGTTTCTAAAAATGACACTCCATTAAAAGAACAAAGTGTCCTTGAAGAAATGGTTGATACCAAACTGGGATAAGAAAAGTACAGGATGAGCTTAGAATCTACTTTTGTGCCAGAAGGAAAAAATGCCCAAAGAATGATAAGAATATGTCAAAAATATAAGTAGGCTTGAAAGCATTACTACTGGCCAAAATTGGGGAAATATTAGCATCAAAATAAATAACAGAAGTAAACAGATAACAACATCCCACTGGATAAAAGAGTAATCTAAATATCCATGCAGATTAAATAAGTGAGCAAACAAATGAGGAAATATACATCTCTTCCAAAGGATGAAAAGCTAACCAATAATGAAGTAACAATGATGTGATTGGAAAAATCACCATTTGGCAGCCGTCCGAATAGTTCAGGTAGGAACCTCCAGCAGTTGCCAACACTAGCACATGCATGAGGGCAGAAGAAAGTCTGCCACACGCCCCGGAGCCTCCCCGTATAATGTTTGGCCGTTACAACTGAGGATGTGGAGTGACATCTTAGCAGGAGAACTTGGCAGAGGTGACATCCACAACAGCAAGACAAGGCTTTTCTGGGCCACCCGAGGGGAGTCAAGGAGAACACGGCACACAGCCTGGTCCATTCCTAGGGAAATGTCAGACAGACCCAAAGTGAGAGGCAGTCTACAAAAATAACTTCAAAAACATTAAGATTAGGAGACTTGAGGAGAAACTATTGCGGATAGTAGGATGTAGATAATTAATAAATTGCTACCTAATTTATCTTTCTATACTTAGTAGCTTCTTACCAAAGGATCTTGGTCAAACAGTCAAGGAATTATTGACCTCTGAAAAAGAAGGATATTTCTTAATATGCACATAAATACATGTTGGATGAGAGTCATACAAACTACAGGACTACAAAACTCATTTGAATAGACCAAAACATGGCCCAATAATTTAACAGCACTTGCTTCGTGTTAAGAGACATAAAAGACTAATTGTTCCTTTCCATATGCTCCAATGAAGTTATTTCTGTGTGCTTTCCAGACTCAGTAACAAGGAGAATGGTCTGGAAGCACCGACCTTGCCAACATAGTTCAGAAGTTTCTGTGCAACACACCAGTGCTTCATATACCATGCAGAAAGAATAACCAACTCCAGGTGTGTTCACAGGGTTTTGGTAGCTGAAAGAGGGACAAAATCGTCCAAAGAAATTATTTCAGTTTCCCCCTATTTTATTTGAATAAAAATACAATATTTGAAAATGTCAATATGGAACCCTGAGATATTTCAGTTTAAAAAATTCTTGGAAATACAGATCCACTTATCTAGGGAGAAAAACATCCTTTATTCTTTTTTTCTGCCCAAGTAGAATACATTCCTATTCTCCACTTTACAGCTTGCATGAGAAGATGAGGGAGACTTCAGATTTGGCAAATGGCTTATCTTCAGGACTCCTGCCAAGACCATGTCTGCAAAGGGGAATTCATTCTGTCTGGAAGGGTTTGCCCCTTTAGGAACTAAACATCATTGGCTGGGACAGAAAACACTTAAGTCTAATATTAAACTTCACCTTGTAGTAAATTGTATCTTTATAAAAGAAGCTTTTGAAGGATTGTTTAGAGTTGGGATAGAATTTACATCGGCATTATCTATGCAAAACAGATTTCCTATACAAATGAATAAACAGTATTTATGTTAAAGGGGAGGTTCACTAGTTTGGATTTTTTCTAAACCAAAGCATTAAGCATTCAGAAGCAGTCTTTCTCCACCACATCCTGAAACAGAAACTTAGGGAAAGCAGCAAAGGAGTTGTTGGGAAAGTCTCAGCTGGACAAGGTCACACTGCAGGAGGCTCACTCGCAGTGTGTGGCTGAAGCAACAAACCTGCATTTCCTCTGAGATGGCACGGCTCAGGTGGGCCTCAGACCAGCAGCATCAGCATCTCCCAGGACCTTAATTGAAACTGGCAACCCCAGACCCACTAATCATGTCACTGGCGAGCACAGGAAAGTTTGAGAACTGCTCTATCCTGAATGAGATGGGTCTTGCTGTCCTCCTTTTTAAATAATGAGAAGAAAAGTTTGCGATCTATAGATGATTGAGAACCATTAAATAAAAGTAGCAGTAGGAAATCTCATCTTGCCCCACTATGAATTATCTTGGGCTGTTGAAAGATTCATTAAGCTCTTTGTTCTAACTGCTTCCACAAATGGATTTGTGACCTTGCTTGGATATTGAAGAGGAGGTTCCATTCCCGCAACATCTTGGCCCCTCTCCTACAGAAGGCACCATTCTTCAGCAGAACCCGCTAATGCCAATGGGAAAGATGAGGCAGGGGAGCTGCCTGCACAGTCTGGATGGCTCAACTGACCCAGCAACCCACGGCAGCAACACATAGCCCCAATTCAGCTTCCTTTCGCAGTTTGCATCCTAGAGATTTTGTCATGGGGCCACCAATGAACAATCACAGTGGCTGCTTTGCAGCCCTCATCTGAGAGCACAGTCTTTATACTTGACACACTTTCAGCTTCACTCACAAGCCATGGAAACTTAATCTTCAGCATGACTCTTCAAGTAGAATCTCCAGAGTTTATGCAGGGAAGGGAAGAGAATTTATCTTCCTGCAATTCCACACATAAAAAAATAACTCAAAGTGGGCCTCTCCCTATCCAAGGTGGCTAATTATAGTAACTGGGTTTTTCCTTAATTATTCTCAGTGTACTTCCTCTGAAATAATGAGTTTTTCAATACAGAAAGCCCAAAAACAGTAGCTGGTGAATTAATTCACTGGATAAGACTACTCAGAGCACAAGAGAAATGAGATGAAAAGAGTTAACACGGTCCCCCTGGCTCACAGAGGTTATGCTCTGCACTGTTAAGGATCACAGGGACAAGTTGTTTGGGAGACTACTAGTGACATTTCTATTCCTTTATTGTGGTGAACATGACACTTCTCCAGTTGAATCTAAATGGAAGATCAGATGGAGCCACATTTTGAGGCTAACGTTGGGTTGCAGGCTTGGTTACATAAAACACCAAGCCATTTCTGGCCCAAATATTCCTAAAATGAAGAGAAAGGCCCTGGTGCTCTTTGAACTTGCCCTCAAATAAACAAAGGTGGCTTACAGGAAGTCTGCTGATCACGATTTAGCATCAGCTTTAGACATGATGGGAGATTTCAGAGATAAGATTACTGTAGACATGGGGAAGGACTTTCTGTTCATCAGGATCTGTATTTATAACCCTGGAGAATGCTCAAACTGCATCTCATAATCATAAATCCCCCACTCTCGCTAGGGCTAGATTTTCCTCGTATTTAGTTGTAGTGCCTTTTGAAGGTCTGTATTTTATCTTAATTGTTTAGGTCACCTTCCTTATGTTTGGCATTTAGGGTGGTTGCTTCCCCAAAGTGTCTCTTGACTGATGAAGACATGGACACCAGGGTAAACAGCAGCCCTTCCAATACTCTGTCTGGCCCTTCCCTTTATGCACTAGGTTCAGGGAGGATTCAAATGAAGGCTGAAGGGTCTCAGATATGATCTCTCCTTTCAATACTCAGATTCTAGAAACTATGCCCCTCCAAACAGCTTCTTGTTTTCCCCAGTTTTAAATACACACAAATGTTGAGGGGTCACACGTGGGCGTTGGCGCAAAACAGCAGCACTTTAAGCAGGTCAGGATGATAGCAAGGGCACAGAATTATCACAGTGCCCTTGATGTCCCCTCCCCCCAGGTTGAGATTCATTGCTGACTACAGTCTGGGGCTTTGCTGGCTCCTGGCCATTCCAAAGCTGCAGGTGTACAAGACACTCAGAAAGTCGGCTGCAATAATCAGGGCAGGTCCACAGGGGACAGGGTAGAGAGGGGTGCAGAGGGTATAGTTGCCACCCCAGGGAAGGGTGCACACCTCCACCTGCCACCCTGGTTGAGATATCACATAGCAGCAGCAGCTGTCCAGGGCCAGCAGAGATGAACAGGGCACACCTGTTTGCAAGGTGCTTCCTTATCACCAATACTTGCGAAGTCATTAAAGGTAAAGCACTGGAGGATACAGCCGCAGGGAGAATGCTTCCCTTTGGTACTGGGAGGCTGACGTTCTTCTGGAGTTATTAGAAGACCACTGGCCAGTGGCCTCCCAGGGAGACTTCTTGGTCATCTGGTGGGGTCAGACCACAGTTTTTCCTGGGGCTTTTTATTTACCAGGTAGGATTTTCATTTTGTTCTGTGTTATGGTTTCTGCTCCTGGTGTTGCCTCGTGATTGTTGTAAGCTGCGCCAGTTTGTCTGCTGGCTGGCTGAAGGTCTTGCATCTATTTAATTGTTCTTTCTCCCCACTGGGCCCCCTCGGTGAGGCGAGCTGTGCAGGTTGCAGTGAGCACAGAGTTGAGAGATGGTCACGTTTCCAGGCTTTTGACATCTCATGGCTCCTTCTGTGCATTTGGCTGCCCTGCCTGTACCCCTCAGCTACAGCAGGACGGCACCAGGTCGGACGCTCGTGCCAGCCCATTCTTTCAACCTGATCCCATTTGTCAACCTGGAATTCAGAAGGGCTCATTGAGGAAGTTGCAGGGTTATTGGCTGAAGTTGCTTTTTAAAAGAATCTTGTGTGTCTGCTCACTGCAAACACGAGAGAGAGTGACTCACAAAGTGACGACCAGAGAGACAGAAGTTAATCTGTCAGTGCTAGTGAGAAGGCGCAATGCACAGCGCGACACCGGGGAGACAGAGGAGGGAGGCTGCCCTCCCCGCACTCCCTGCGCCCTGCGCCCGGCAGAGCCACAGCTCCGCAGTGACCCACCTGTTCAAAGGCAAATTCCAAGGCACATTTCTACAATGAGACAGATCGCCATCAAACACTGACCTGGACAAGCAGGGCTTTTCCTTTTCTGGAATGGGAACCATCCTGGAGGCCCTCCTCCTCCCTGTTTCTCTCCAAATGCTGTCCTCTTTTTCAGACAGGTTGATCCATAACGTAGGCAGGAGGACGAAGGATAACCTGGAGTAGAGTCGCTTGTTGTATTTGCTGCCTTGTGATGGTGAGGTGTCCCAGGAACAAAACCAGCAACCATCTAACACAGCCTGTGGCAGGCTGGAGCCAAAGAGAAGCAAGAACGGCAAGAGGTGGCTTTCAGGGTCGGAAACGTCCTCACTGACAAACTGTTCAAATGATTGATTTAAACGCTTCCCCCTCCTTGCAGCAACAGGAAGGTCTGTGAAGTTTCCAGTCAAAATGGCTCATGAATGGGTAATCACAACAACCCTAACAGTCTTTTGATTTCCTGACAGATCCATGGAACGTGTGAATTTTGCATGATTGATGGCTGTTGACTGACAGTGGGTTTTGTGGAATAATGAGTAGAGTCCCAGATGGCAAACGGCTCAAACACAAATGAAACACCCTACCTAAGAGGGGTACACAAGGCTTGATGGAGGAGCCCCACTTCGGAGCTACCCCAATCGCGTTGAGCTTGGCCCCAGAGAGATGGGGCAGTTCCATCAGCCACCTCTGAGCAGAAAAGGACACTCTTCCTCCCCCTCTTCCTCTTTGCAGCCCCAGGCCCACGCCTGCCCCTCGGTAGGAACACTGTGGCCTTGTCTCACAGCCTTGTCTCCGGCAACTGACTTTGCAGCAGGAAGGGGGGGATTCTTGGCACAGTGACCACAGTGACGTCCAGGAAACTAAACGTCCAGCATTAAATTCAAATTACACTAAATTATGTGCTTGGAAAAATATTGAGGTCCATCAATAAAATGATGAAAAATAAGGCCTTGTGTGCTTCTAAGAACTGAAGTTAACAGGAAAGCAAGGCCTTGACTTATACACCCTTCAGAGAAGAGGAGTGGCTAAAAATCATGCATTTTTCTTGCAAAGGTCACTGGAAATTCAGACTGATTTAATTGGCACACAGTGTTATCTTTGCCATATTTTGGAACCCAGCTGAGCATAAGCCTAGGAAGGGACAGAGGGAAGGAGCCAACCTGGAATTAAGGACTGTCCACTACAAAGAGAGTAAAAACACACGCAGAAATTATCTTTGGAATGTTTACTGCCTTTGGATGTGGTTACATCAATGAACATGGAGACCGTTTAGCATTTCAGGTCTCAGAAGGAAGAGTGCTGCTATATTCTGCACCAGATGGACGGTAGTGGAAGGCGAGGCTGAACTCTTGAGGCACATGAGTGGACGATTGCCCCTAATGGCTGTGGGAGACAGCAGTGGGCAAAGGCAGGAGCCTTGGAGTGAGACACCTCACTTGTTTTGGAGTTCACTCAGTGTCTCTGGGGCTTGGTTTCCTGATCTGTAAGAGGGGGAGGCTCTCACCCAGCTGGCACAGGGCACTAGCTCCATGCCGGTGCTGGTGATGCCAGCTCTGAGCACTCTTGTGCAGCACCTGGTTTGACTCTCTTTCCTCTGCAGTGTGGAGAATCCCTTCAGGTTGAACCAGTGAGAAAGAATCCCTCCATGTCTTCAGAATTCAGCTTTCCTAGGCGGCTTCCCTCTTTCATGTCACCTGGGGGGGGTCTCTCTTCAGCCTTCCCATGCCCAGGACAGAAAGCAGAGCAGCAGCCAGGACCAATTATAAGGACACAGTGCATCTGCTTTCTCCAAGGGTACCTTAATAGAGTGGACAAGACAGTCGGGTTAGCAGTAAGATCTTGTCCATCCTAAATTCCTGTTGCACATGCATGTGTGCATACACTCGCAGATGCCATGGGGGAAGGGTGGAGGAAGAGATGGGTTCTCAAAAGCTTGGAGACTCTGTCCACATTAATGCAGCAGCTGTTCTATTCAGAGCCACGGCTTCTGAACATAAAGCACGGATACCTTTTAAAGTCAGGGGCTATTTCCTGAAGGCTTTTGTAAATGCCACTCCTGGAAGCTCTTCCTGTGCCTCAAACCATGGAAATGGAGTCACTGCTTCTCCCTGCATGCTGAGAGGACCCCAAATCAAAGACCCTCTGCAGACACTCTGGCCAACTCATGTCCACACAGTGCAGAAGAGCTACCAGCTCAGCCCAACTCATCTCATCCCTCCCCACAGTTACCCCCCCACCCCTTTTGTCTTCTCATTGAATTTACCACATGCTTATTTGGCACATTCTAATTGTCTTTTCCCTCCCTGGGATCTCCTTGAGAGCAGGGATCCCTGCTGGAGCAGTGCTGGGGACCAGGAGACACTGGGAACACCTGCTGAAAGAGTGGTGAATGAATTGACGAGGCTGAGACAACCCCCGCACCCCTGGTCACAGGGGAATGGATTCATTCAGCAAGTATCCATGGAGTGTCCTCCATATGTCAGGTGCTGTGCTGGTGGGTAGAAAATCAAGCTCTCACAGAGGACCATAGACCACACTGCAGGTGTACCACTGCAAAGGCACTCCCTTTCAAAGAGGAAGTCAGGCCCCTAGCATCCGATCCCCTTCTTCTTGGAGATGGGTTAAGGGACAGTAGTGAGCAGACTAGAAGTTACACAGGGCTGATGAGCACCAGTGATTCACACCCGAAGCTGCTGACCTAGAAGAGCGGGAGAGCTGGGCTCTCGGCCGGGACTGCCCGCGAAAGGAGGGCACGCATCAAGGGCCAGGACCAGGCCAAGCAGAGACCAGGAGGCACATGAGCAAAGATGAGGGAGAGGGCAAGGGGCAGCAGAGAGAGAAGGACCAGGCAGCCGAGGCCACAAAGCACCAGGGACCGAGAGTGGCAGAGGAGACGTCCAATGAGACCCAACTGAGAGGCCACAGCCTAGGGAGCAGCTTTCCACAAGGCCACTCTTCCAGTCTGGGAGGGCACAGGGTTCCCTTGGTCGGCAAGAAGAGGTGGGGCGGAGAAGGCTGGAGCCCAGCAGGAGCACAGCCTTCCAGAAGACGTGTCCTGAGAACCCAGGACACAGCGCGTCTCCAGCTGCCCAGTCTTGAGGGTGGGAGTGAGTGATGCCTTGGCTGTACCCTGAACTGTATTGAATCAATATTTATTCCAGCATTATTAGCTGTAAGAACGATAATAGAAAAAAGTGTCATGTAAATATAAAGTCTTATTATAGCTAGCAAATTGGATTCATAAGCTGATTAATTTGAAATCTGTTTGGATTTCCTTTGGATTATATTGCCAAGTTTCTGAGTGTTCAGTTTGAACTGGTGACTTTCAAAATTGATGCTGAGGGCAAGAGACAGTGCTAATTAGTGCATGAGCTTTTCACATCTGAAAATCTGGGAATGAGTCCTTCTTGGGTCAAAAGTGAAAATGAGCTTGGTTCTCTCATTCTGATCCCTGTTGACATTGTCGTCATCACAAACCTATCATATTATTTGGCATAGCCACCAGGCCGTGTCAAGATTGCCTGCCCCCCAAAGCTGCAGGGCACAGTGGCAGCTCCCGGCCACACTGCAGCAGGAAGGGAGTTTCCAGGAAGCCGTCTCCACACCACACACAAGACCCAAGCCGGCAGCTCGGCCCTCATTTCATGTGTAGTAAATTCATAGGGCTGCTTTTAAAGGGGAGGGGGAAAAGAAAAGAATTAATGATGCATATCCAATCTAGGAGCCAGTGTCATCTCCTTTATTTCACTGCTTGTGTTCCATTTCACTGATTGTGCCCCATAATCCTAGTCACATAGCATATAAAATGGTGCAATACTGCAGAACATACAACCCAGCCCAGTAAAGTGCCACTCTGCACAGCCTGTCCCCTCCCACTGATCCCTATGGGCTCATGCAGCATATAGGGTGTGACAGAGACCCTGCAGCTGTGGGTCCCTCCCCGCAGTTGGGTGTGGGTTTTCTGGGAGCAGAATTCTGGTGGCAATAGGAGGCAAAGACTGGTACACAGTCAGCTTCCCATGACTTTGACACAAGACCTGAGAAAAAACAGCTGAGAAAGAAGACGTGTTGGCCGAGGGTTGCCGAGGACTCAGTCCAAGTTTTCTTGGCTCTTCACCAGGGGCCTATGGCTGTGGCAGGGAGTGTGGGGGCACAGGACTGCTCACCTCATGGCAGATAGGAAAGCCTCTTCAACATACCCTTCAAGGAAATGCACCTAGTGACCTTGAACTCCCTCCAGCCAGGCCCACCTGCTAGAGTTTCCATGGGGGTCAGAATCTTCATGACCTAGTCACCTCCCAAAGCCCCTCCTCGGCATATGTTGCATTGGGGACCCAGCCTTCAACACACAAGGAAGGAGCATTTCAGATCCAAATTGTAACAACTGTATTTGAATTGGTCAAAAGATATGGCTACCGACACTTCATGCATGTATTTACCCATCCACTGAACATATCCTTGGAGCTTTAGATTTCCCAGGGCAACCATAATATGTTTAGCATTCCTTGTTGTCTTTGTGGGGCTATTGGGAGCTTGGTCTGTTTGTATTGATTTCAGCCCCAAGCTCCCCACAGTCCTACGAAGATAACAAGGTATGTTCAAGGCGGGCGATGGCCCTGTGTTCCACCCAAGTGGGAGGACACAACCCCCATCACAGCTAGAAAGTAGACAGAGACCAGCTGCCCAGGTCTGACCCCACAGAGCCATCAGGATCCTTTGACACCCTATAGGGAGCCCAATGGCCATGGCATTAGTCCTTACAAAGTCGAGTGTTTGGCTCATTACAATATAAAATGTGACACAATCCAATGACTAGAATATAAACCCTGGTCAAAGCCTAAAAATAGAATCAGAGAAATGTTAGAATTCACTCCTTCAGATTTTTCTGAATTCCCAGAAAAATAACCACATGTCCAGGCAGGCGGATGAGTAAGACAAAGGGCTTAAACCCCAGAGTCTCAAGCATAGGGCACTGTCTGTCCTGGTGCCAAACAGACCAAATGAGACCAGGCCACTGGAGCTGGTCAACAGTATGGACTGTGCAGGCAACTACACACAGAGCTTCCCTTTGGTCTCTGCTAGTCTAGGAGTGTCTGTGAGTGTCTACGTGTAGGCCCCACAGTGAGCCAAGAACACCTATCCTGCACAGGGTGGCCAGGAGCCACTGCAGTCCCCAGTGCCCTGGCAAGTAGAACATTGCTGAACTCAGTCCCTGGCCTTGGGCTTGTTATAACCAAACGTGTCTGGGGTCCTCGAGTTCCACAGCTACTTCTCCAGGTCAGCCGACAGTTGGAGGCCTCTTGGCCTCCACCCCACCTTCGAAGCATCGATGTCCCTGAATATTATCTGTTGGCTTTCTGGAACACCTAAGAGCTTCATCACCAGCATTTTCCAGCTCTGAAGGTCACTGAAGAAACAAAGGCCACAGGAAGCACTCCTACAGCATGGGCCGCTGGCTTCAGAGGGCCACAGCACTGGCCGCCTAATCTTCCATCATGCTTTGGAATGTAAAGTGACTGAGCTGCTACAGGGAGAGTGAGCTGGGGACAGCAGCAGGCAGGTCGCCCTGCCGCCCGCGGGGTTTGTTCAGCTACCGCTGTCCTCGGAGCGGTAATCCCACTTTATGTCTTTCACATTTAATAGCAAATTTGCCATTTAATCTTTAAGACAGAAGTTGCTTATTCTCAATCTGCCTCTCCTCTTACTGCTGTAATCTCATGCCACTCACACTGGCCGGTGGCATGAAGCCCATCACACTCCCAAATCAGGCCCATTTTTTCATTAGCTCATATCCTTCCTGAGGTGGCCTCCTTTACAGATGGCTGATCAGCAATCAACACTAGTTTGTTTCAATCAGAGCAGCTCCCGTAACTTCTCATTTAAAAACGGTTCCTCCACAAGCACATTAGCGGGAGGCATGGAGAGCACCGTGATTGGAACAATGGTCTTTTTTTTTTAACTTAAGAAAAAAATGTGGCTGAAATCCAAAGAATAAAAGAAAAGATAAATTTCATACATTTTCATATCACTCCATGGAGTTCATCAAAGATTAGCCCATCCTAATTACTAATGTGTACAGGCCTCCTTTGAGGGGAGATGGGAGTTCATAAATCCCACTTTCAATCATGGAAATTGACATGAGGGGATAAATGCCCTGCCCAGACCCAGGAACCCAGGAGCTGTTTACACCATTCGAAACAAACACACGCATCTGTGTGAACCCAAACTATACAATGATTCTCTCAACGTCAGCCTTCGAGAGCACTTTTAGAGAGGGAATAACTGAGCCCTCTGATGCGCCCTCAGAGAGGAGGGGATGAGCAGGAGGCAAAGATCGGAGACTGGCAGCTTCTGCAGCCCTAGCCACCTTACTCAGGGGTCCTTGAGAGCCAACCAGGGTCCCACACGGGACCCTGTCACACTGAGGTTAACCATGAACACTCTCTCCAAGGCTGGTTCGCCCACAACAGGAATTGCCAGCTTCACTAACAAGAGGCTCTAAAATGACGTCCTTTATTTATCTATTTTCTTTATAGATGGGCACAATACTTTTATTTTCTTTATTTACTTTCTTGGTGGTGCTGAGGACCAAACCCAGTGCCTCACACATGCTAGGCAAGCACTCTACCACTGAGCCACACCCCAGCCCCCTGATCTCCTTGTCTTGATCCCCCTTCCTACATCTCACCTGGGTGAATGCAGCAGATCCCTGCACACGAGAATCACATCCGTCACCAAGTGAAGGCAGCAACTTAGCCCTCCTTCCCTGGTGAGTAAGTCAAGTGTTCATTAGCGGAGCTTTTAAAAGTCTGTGGTTGCTTTCACAACATACAGACCTCTGAAATTTGACATTGGGATATTTATTTATTATCCACACAGTGGGAATTGGTAATGTAATTCCATTCCTCTTTTTTTTTTTGTTAAAAAAAAAAAAGCACAAATTGCTATCAGTATACTGTATAGCAGTTGCCTGATCCTTTCAAAAAGATACCAGGAGGTCTCACCAAGTGACCCCTGCTTCCTTCCAAGTGGGCATATTAGCATGTTTCAGAAACATTGTCTTTGCTCAAAATAACAGGTCCCACTCTGCCCCAGCAGCTTTCAGGCCCACGGCAACACCCTGCAGCAATGTCACCTGCTGTGAGCACTTTGGCCTCTCTTCTTTCTGCTCACTGTACCATTGTGTCTTTCCCAAGTTGCAGTCATGTTGACCCATCTGGTGGTCAAGACCCACAGCAGAGCAGCAACTTCCTCCTCTTCCTCTCCCTCTTCCTCTCTGCCTCCTCCTCTCCCTCCTCCTCCTGCTCCCCTGGTTCTCCTCCCACTCCTCCTCTCACTCTTCTTCCTCCCACTCTTCTCCTCTCCCTCCACCTCCTCTCCCTGTCCTCCTCCCCACTCCTCCTCCTCCCACTCCTCCTCTCACTCTTCTTCCTCCCCACTCCTCCTCCTCCCACTCCTCCTCTCACTCTTCTTCCTCCCACTCCTCCTCCTCCCACTCCTCCTCTCACTCTTCTTCCTCCCACTCCTTCTCCTTCCCCTCCACCTCCTCTCCCTGTCCTCTCTCCTCCTCCTCCTCCTTTCTCCTTCTCCCCCTCCTCCTCCCACTCCTCCTCCTCTCCCTTGTCCTCCTCCCCACTCCTCCTCCTCCCACTCCTCCTCTCACTCTTCTTCCTCCCACTCCTTCTCCTCTCCCTCCACCTCCTCTCCCTTTCCTCCTCCCCACTCCTCCTCCTCCCACTCCTCCTCTCACTCTTCTTCCTCCCACTCGCCTCCTCTCCCTCCACCTCCTCTCCCTGTCCTCCTCCCTACTCCTCCTCCTCCCACTCCTCCTCTCACTCTTCTTCCTCCCACTCCTTCTCCTTCCCCTCCACCTCCTCTCCCTGTCCTCTCTTCTCCTCCTCCTCCTCCTTTCTCCTTCTCCCCCTTCTCCTCCCACTCCCTTCTCCCCCTCCTCTCTTCTCCTCCTCCTCTCCCTGTCCTCCTCCCTTCTCCTCCTCCCCCTTGTTCTCCTCCCACTCCTCCTCCTCCCCCTTCTCCTCCTCCCACTCCTCCTCCTCCCACTCCTCCTCCTCCCACTCCTTCTCTCACTCTTCTTCCTCCCACTCTTCTCCTCTCCCTCCACCTCCTCTCCCTGTCCTCCTCCCTTCTCCTCCTCCTCCCTTCTCCTCCTCCTCCCTTCTCCTCCTCCTCCCCCTGTTCTTCTCCCACTCCTCCTCCTCCCACTGTCTGTCCTTCCTCCTCCTCCTCCTACACTGTGGTGCACCTGGACCATGAGTTACAGTGATAAATTTTTCAAGACTAAGTGCAAGAATGAAATTTGTACTGCAACTCTAAGAAACACTTAGAGAACTCTAGGTAGGATGTGTCAAAATCAGCTTTGCCTCCCCAAATCTGGAAAATATGGGAAGTGGGCTCACTTGCTTTTTGCCCTCTGTTTGCTAATTAATCAATTTAACAAATATCTATTGAGAATGTCCCGAGTCAGGGCCTAGCCTCACTGTAAGAACTCAGTGATGGAGAAGCTCTCATTTCTCTGACTGACTTCATTAAAGTCGAGGAAAGAAAGAGTCACTTCAACACCCCAAAAGTGTGTGGCTTCTGCCCACTCAGACGCAACAGATGGATGATGTGGCCTAAGGATTTCTCAGCAGTTTGTTGAGTGTCACCTCTATACCAGGGATTACACTGGACTCAGGCACTTAGCTTTAGCAAAACCCATTCTGACACCCGTCACTGCCCTGAGCCCCACAGCACGCAGGCCTGACAGCCTGCCACACGTCACACAGTTCCTGAGACAGTGGCACCTCATTACAGGAAAAACCCTGGACCATTTTCTGGTCGTCTCTACATCGACATTCCTCCTGCACTGGAAGTCTTTAAAAAGGATTTGGCATAAGGGACTCTCTAGCATGCACGGGGCACTGGACCTCCTCCTTCCTGGCTGGTGCTGGGGTCCAGAGGTGGACACCATCCCTCACCACCTCAGACTAGGATGCTCCTCACAGCACACCACCAAACCACATAAGGAGAGCCACACAGCCATCACAATTCATGGGGAACCCTTCACTGAAGAGAGATTCAAAAATCAGCCATGTGTTTGAACAACTGGGGTGCACAGCAAGTGTGTACAGGTGATTCTGCACCTGAATATCGCGTGAAGAAGAGATCCGCATATTTGACACTTTTATTTAACTTTTCATAAATAAAATTCTGAGTGAAACTCATTGAAAGCCCTTTAAAGGGAGTTTCTAAGTGGAATCACAGTCATGCTTCTCAGGAGATGGGGCACAGACAAGGTCATGAGCAAACTCTGGGACTTGGTCCACCCCTGCCTGAGGCCTACTGGCCAGTTGACCTGGAGGCAACGCTCGGGCCTCCCAGTCGCACTGTCACCCACCCTGTAGCTCCAGCATAGCCTTGGCCCTGGTTACCTTGTGCGTCTGCTGTGACAAGAAGAGAGATAACACTTCTGTCCTCACAGGGGAACCTGGGGACACAGCAGGAGAGACTGGCCACATTGACGTAGGAGACAGACTCCTAGAACGAAGGTGCAGAGAAACGAGAGATAATTTGGCCTAAAAAACGAGAGCACCACAGGGTGACTTCATGACTGACTTCACTAGTTGAGGGTAGTTTTGTGTGGATCTTGGTCTCTCTCTGTCTCCATCCCTCACGCTCTCCTGCTAGCTCACTCTCTCCAACCCTGACCAACAAGAAAAAACTCTCCTTACCTATGACTCAGCTCCTCCCGACTCCTCCCAACCTGATCAGGGGTTACCCACTTGGAAGTCTCCTTCTCTACCACTCTCAACTCCCTCGGCCTCTGCTTGGCCAGTGGCATTGATCTGAAACTACCCAATCTTGTATCCAATTTCCTGGCTTCTGGGCCACCTAGCACTGTTAAAATCAAATACAGGATTGAGCAAACCTGTCACGTGACAACATTCACATCAACCTAAAAGCAATCCTCATGTATCCGTCTTTACCTAGCAGGAGCTCCTTCAGCAATGGCCTGGCCTCAGACTTGACTGGAAATATTCAAACCATCAAGGACATCCACATATAGTGAGAAATAGAGAGAGGGTCTGGGGACAACTATGAAATGTTGATGTAGTCATCACACAACTAGCTTATTGAAAACAGGGCAAGGATGAAAAATATCACACTCAGAGCCTTCGCCAAAACCTTACAATTCAGATCCAACTCCTTGAACTCTGCAAGACTACTAGAAGCCTGCCACCAACCAAATAACTGGGAGGAATTGGGGGGACTTCAGTAGGAACTCTTAGAACTCAGGTAAGCATCCAGTCATTCAAAGCATGCAACAATGAAGAAATTGGCCTACCCTCCACAAACAAACATATGCTCTTTCCCTGTCGCTCAACACCCACCAAATCAATCAGAACTGTGAACAGGCAGGCAGACAGGAGAAAGACTTGACCACATCACATTCCACATAATGAGAACCAGCAATCAGACAGGAGAGGCTCTGTCTCTTTATTATCTCCACAGTTTCCAGCCAAGCAAGGCAAGCCATTCTTCCCAGCCACTGTCATCAATCACTCATCAATAATTATTATAAGCCTGGTGAAAGCTGACTGGCACATGAAATGACATCCAAACTTGGCCCTCCACTACTTCTTCAAGATGTCAGGATGCAACATAGCGGTTTTAGTGGGCAGGAATTAGTGAGCGTGGCCTGTGATTGGGAATCATAAATCCAGGTTTTACAAATCAGTACCTTTGCACACAGTAAATCAATGCTTCCCAACTTCAACATGTTCCAGAATGACATTTGCTAATTCCTAATATCCCTGCTCCACTCCCAGACCTATTGAGTCCTGTATCTGCATTATTAATCAGTGACCAGGGGGTCCCAAATCACGTAGCAGCGCTACATGAGGCATGTTCTGCTGAGGGCCGTTTCTCCCTCGGTGACTCGCAGAGAAGGTGTGTGAGTTCTCACCAGCCGGGAATACTTACTCATAGTAGTGGGATTTATGGTTGCATCTTTGTACAGCACGTGATACAACAATGTAATTTTGTCAACATCTTTCCCCAGTATTTTTACTTTCCTGCCCAGCCTCCAAACTCTAGTCTTCTAAGAAATAAATACATGGTAGCAATTATGTCTCCTTGACTCAGAAGGCCACCCCTTCTGCCAACCTTCCTCACTGTATCCCTTGTGGCTATTTCCAGAATGAGAGTTGGGTCACTACTGCAGGGCTGCAGGCTCTGGGTTATCCTTTGATAAGTCCAGGCTGACCGAGCACATTGAGATCGTCAAGTAATGTCGCTCTGAAGTGACTGTCACATTGCCTATTCTGTAAGATCAGCACAAATTATTTCACCTATCATAAAGAAACATGAGCCTGGCACAGTAGTGCATGCTTGTGATCCCAGCAACTTGGAGGCTGAGGCAGGAGGATCTCAAGTTCAAAGCCAGCCTCAGCAACTTAACGAGGCCCTGAGCAACTTAGCAAGAGCCTGTCTCTAAGTTAAAAAATTGAAAGTCCTGGGGATGCGGGTTAAGCACTCCTGGGTTCAATTCCCAGCACCAAAAAGAAAATGAGAAAGAAGGATGACCATCAGCTGGAAAGCCAGGCCACCGAATCCCCCACAGCGAAGTGTGAGGTCGACTTGCACCTCACCACGGTGGTGTCGTTCTTAAAGGACGCGTGGAGAGGTACCGCTAGAGATGACTGTTATAGGAGGGGGGTCTCTAACCTCTTCTGCTCCCGCTGCAGTCTCTGGCTTGTCACGGGGTGGTCAACATGGTGCTGCCTTGAGCTTGCTTCCTGTTTGTCAGGAGAGGAGCCAACCAATTTCATACCCTTTGCCACTTTCGTTACTGTCTCAAGGTTGTCATGAAAATTGATAAATTTCAGACTGTTTTTCTTGTCCTCATTACAGTCTTAAAGTTGTCATGAGAACACATTGATTTTGTGCCGCTTTCCTGCCTCATTACAGTCTTTGTCACGAGAACGGCTTCATTTGCAGCCGCTTTTGTTGCCGCAGCCATTTGCGTCATGGGAGAAGACTCTTCAGAGAAGAGGGTCGATTCCCTCTCCAAGTCCCAGCTTCAGAGCAGCAGCTCCAACGCGCCCGGCAGGCGGGGGCGCTCCAGATCCGGGGCCCTGAGGAGTTGCCCGTTGTGATTTTCGGGCCCCAGATGAGATGACAGACAGCAGATGACAAGTGAGGTCCACCTTCGGTTACTCTCACTCATCATCGCCTCCTGCAAGATGGAGCAGGCTCTAGACTGGCTGTGGTGGTCTCTGAGATGGAGTGAGCTGGTGGCCCAGAAGGAACGTGTACCCAGGTGGAAGGCAGGGGCTCCCCGATGGGCTCTGGCAGGGCTGACCTCCGAAGTTACACGCTGAAATCCTCAGTCACAGCAGAAACTTCCTGGTGATGGTAAGTCAAAGACACAAACATCTTCCAAACCTTAACTCTCCGAAATGCAGTAACTATCCCGTGTGTGTGTGTGTGTGTGTGTGTGTTTCCCTTAACAGAAAGTTATTCCATCCTAATGAACTCAAGCTCCAGGAGAGTACACAGGGTGGTCCTCCAAGCTGGTGGAGGGCTTGGTGTCATGGTGGCACACAGAGCAGCGGAAACACTGTCACAGACTCACAATCAGCAGGGACAGTAGAGCTTGTAGGAGCTTGTACTGAGATGCATTTGTAGTCAGAATTTATGAAAAAGGTCCAGATGGTCAAGGAGCAAATATGCACAGGTAAGGAAGAAGTGCATTTAGGGCCAGTGTCCAGAGATGGTCTGCATCAGTAGTTTTTCTTCATCTATTTGGCCCATCCAAATCAAGCGATCGATTTTCATCTGCTGGCTTTTTTGTATAAAATGCATCAGTTGGTTGACTGAATTAATTACAGACCACAAGCTGGAGAGACAGGAAGAGGATTTTCTAAAAGACATTTCAACTAGGGAATATGATGCATTAAATGACTATTTGAAGACCTCTGAACTGTCTAGAAAAACACAAGCTTCTTGTTCTTCAACAGAGAAAGGAGGAACAATAAAATTGACTGTTAATATAGAGTCAGGCACTGGGATAAAATTGTGACTTACAGTGGGAGCAACCCAAATGTCTGTCATTGGTAATGGATAAACAGAATGTGGTATACCCATGTAGTGGAATACTACTCCACCATGAAAATGAATAAAGTACAAATACATGCTATAAAGATGAACCTCAGAAACATTATACTAAACTAAAGAAGTCAATCACAAAAGATTCCATGTGTGATTCCATCTATATGATATGCTCAGAATAGGCAAAACTGGGACTGAGGATGGGGAAGTGGAGAGTGACTGTTAATAGATATGAAGTTTCACTTTGGGGTCAGTGAAATGTTCCAAAGTTAGATTATGGGGATGATTGTACAATTATGTTAATTTACTCAAATTCATCAAGTTAACACAGGTAACTGTTTATGGAATAAAAATTATATACCAATAAAGATGAGTTTTAAACATAGGTTTAACAGGTTTGAAATATTTTCCTTAGCACAACATACACCTGGTTAAGGTAAAGTAGACATTGGGGGTGGGGGGGGAAGAATTGATCGTTTCATATTTTTAAGGGAAGAACATTAGCAATCTTATAAATGTTTTCCAGGTGAGGTCATGAGGATAAGGCAGTCAAGTACTTGATGAAATTGGGGAGTTGATTGACTAATTAATGGTACTATATGAGGAAGAAGAAATGGGAAACAAAGCATGATGGGTAGAAGAGCTACAAGAAGGAAACATCCAGGCTGCTAAAGTGAAATTCAGGGGAACATTCTAGTAATTATAAAGGAACATCCTACTTCCTAGTAAAGTGAGCTCAGCAAACTTGAGTCGGCCGTGGGGGGGTAGGGTTCCTCCAGGGACAAACATCTCTGCTTCCAAGTGCCAGCCTGGGTGAAGGAGGAAGACAGGTCATGTAGGAAGAAATCCCAAGGAGCAGAGGGAGCCCCCGGTAAGCTTGGGAAACCAGGAAAGGAAGGTAATTAGCCGAAGGAAACGGGGTACAGAGAGGGACGTGCCAGGCCCTGGAGAGGGCTGAGGGCGCAGATGCGGAGGCCGTGGAACTCCAGGGCGCCCCGCCCGGTGCCTGCACCGCATGGTGCTGGCCGGTGGTGCTGGGCCGCTGCCTGGGGCCCACTTAATAAGGAAGAGGGAGCAGGACCAGGTTTCTTTCCGGAGCATTCTTGTGGCCCAGGAGCTGTCGGGAGGGAGTGTCCACTTGTGAGCTCTACAAACCTGTTGAATAACGGTCGGGAAAGGACGGGCCACAAAGTCAGAGAGGGAATCTGCTGTGGAGACACAGCCTCCCCAGGTCCTCTAGATGGCTTCCTCGTCTGCTTGCTCTGGCCAAGGAGGGTCCTGCAATGGCCTCACTGTTGCAGCATGAGACGGGGGGCCAGAGGGCTACTGCCTCCTGAGGACCAGATGGACCAGCTCCCTGGGCCGGGTGGCTTCAGGGAGCCTTAGTGCCTTCTGTTAATTGGTGGGGCAATTGCACACCTTCAGCCATCTCATTTAGCAAACTGTTAAGCTCTTTATGCTACCCAGAGGGGTCACATGTCTCCAAAGGACTCTGAAGCAGCTCCTTGCTCACAGTCCTAGGGATGCCAAAGACATGAGGAAGTGCAGGAAAGGCCAGCCGTTGTCCCCTGGGTCCACAGGCTCTGCTTCCTGCCTGTCCCTCCAGAGGCCGTCTGCCTCCCGGAAGGCAGAGCCCCCTACCCCTGGTCTCAGCTTCCGAGCCCGTGTTGAGCCAGTCTGCAGCCCAGAGACGCACTTATATCAATGATAGATAAATCCCAGCTAGAAATACCGGTCCCTGACAACCTAATCACTGAAACCCTGTCAAGTAACCCCTAATTTTGAAGCGAGTGGTTAATTCCCAGCAAATTGATTTATGCACTGTTTGAGGTTTGGCGAGTTGTGTTGTTCATCTGTTATTACCAGGAACTCGGCTCTGCCTATTCATTTAGAGCATTGACACAACCCAGCGCATCTCCCAAGAAAATCTCCTTTGTCAGCACATCTAGAATTTGCTAATTAAATCAACGATGACATTATTCACTTTCTCAAGGAAACAAAAAACAGTCCCTCCTCCCACCCCCCGTTTTTCCATTCTTTCACTCTCTCCTTCCCGCTCTCAAATTCTCTCCAATTCTGAGTTTTACAGGCAGGGAGAATCTCAGGTTCAGCTAGTGTTTGCTGGACTTTATTCTGTCTGATGACAGCAGTGAGCTGATAGTAAGACCCCTCCGCTCCTTCAGGAGTACATGAACACACACGTGCTCCTGAGTGCACGCCCCAAAGCAGACGCACACCCAGCCCAGGTGCACATAGCCACACGGTCACCTTCAGAAAAAATAGGACAGCCCTTCCTGTTGGCAAGTCTGGCTTTTGATTCGCTCGAAAGTGTGGGACTTCATGAAAATGTAGGGCTGGCCCACACCACACTCACTGCCGTCTTTTTCCAGCTACAGTGACTGAACACAAGGCCGTCCGGGCTTTCCCCAGCGCTTCATGATTACAGGCCCTCAAGGTGCTTCTCTTGGACTCCGAGTCGTAAGGAAGTACATAAGGGCTGGAATTAATGGTTTTGCACATTTGGGAAGTTTTCAATTAATCATTTTTTTTTCCAAATTGGAATTCACAAAAATTAAAAAGAAAACCTAGGGAAAGGAGATTTGGGCACTATTTTGTTGCTTTAATGATGATCTGGAAAATTCTGTCCTCCTATACATAAGACATAGGGTGAGAGCTGAAATCAGCAGCAGAGTCATTAGTTCTCAGAAAGTATTATTTGTGGAGTCTATTTTTTTTTTAACAATAGCCTGAAAGTTTTAGCAAGAAATAAAGAAATAAGGTTTTCAAAATGCTCTTAATTGACTAAGAAGACCATAGTCAGTCAGAGTGAGATGGCGAGGGGCAGGGCCCTGTGCTGTTTTGACAGGTCGATGTGGTCTGTGGGTGGGATCTCAAGGTACCAGCACCCAGGATGATGCTGGAGGTGCCAGAGTGAGAAGTGGTTCTCCACAGGCTCACCTGAGAATGGACCCACGACGAAAATGGCACCTAGGACAGCAGACATAGTGTGAAGGAGAGAAGCCATGACACAACAGGCCCTGATCCAGACAGGGTCCAACTGGGACTTGAACGTCAGGAATTGGCCAAGCAATGAAGGAGCTGCTTAGGAGCCACGCCAGGAGTAGTGAGGCAGCCCTCAACGTGCAAGGGACGAAAGCCACTGCTTCCGGAGGCTGGAGGGACGAAAATGGCCCAGGCAGGTCACTCACAGAGAAGGCCCGAGTCCACAGGCAGAGAAGGGAAAACACGTCAGCCTCTCTCTTCCTACTATGTCACCCATACCTCCCACGGGGACCCAGGTCTGGCCAGTGGCCATACCCCTCAACCCCAAAGGTGCAGCCTGCAGACACTCAGTAGGGCAGGAGAGGGCCAGACATGTACCAGGGACAGCATTAGCAACAGCTGTAGTGGAGAGATCAGAGACTCTGCTCCAGCACAGTTGCTGGTCTCTCAACACATGCTGAGAACTCGCTGGGTTGCTGTAAAGAATTCAAATTTTGCTGGGCACGGTGGTGCACGCCTGTAATCCCGGTGGCTCTCGAGGCTGAGACAGGAGGATCATGAGTTGAAAGGCAGCCTCAGCAACAGCAAGGGGCTAAGCAACTCAGTGAGACCCTGTCTCTAAATAAAATACAAAACAGGGCTGGGATGTGGCTCAGTGGTTGAGTGCCCCTAAGTTCAATTCTTTATACTAAAAAAAAAAAAAAAAAAAAAAAAAAACAGAAGAAGGAAAAAATAATTCAATTTTTTACCTCACGGTTCTATATTTGAGATGAAAGAAAGTGAGCTTAGGGAAATCCCATGGACAATTTATTCCACCTTAGCTTCTATTACGTGAGATGGGATAACCAGGTTCACCTTACAAGGAACACACACTAACCCCTTAGAGGGCTTCTTTTTGTCCCTCCTCCCCAAGGAAATAACAATCTAGAAATATCTGCTGGGTGTTCTAGAAGTAGAAAGGGTAGCACACTTCTTTCCTCATCCACCTTAGAGTCCCTGTAAGAACCAAGCACACAGACCTCATGTGAACGTTTGCTTCTCTTACTCCCCTCCATCTCCAACAACAAGCACATCTTCTTGAACATCCCTTCTTTGGGGCACTGTACCCCTTAAATCAGGGTCTGCAGATTCCTGTTGCAAGTCAAGCCTACCATGCTGCCTGATTTTGCAGATAAAGTTTTGTGGACACACTATCACACTCATTTACATATTATCTGTAGTCACTTTCATGCTACAACAGCAAAATTGAGCAATTGTGACAGAGACTGAATGGCCCCCAAAGCCCAAAATATTGGCTCTTTACAGAGCAAGTTCCATGGCCCTTCTTTCAGCCATGGTGCTGAGTCACCTCCTCCCTTGAGAATCAATAAACATTATTAACAGTCTCTGTCTTCGACCCATACCTGAAATTCCATCACCTCAAGGATCCCCTGCCCGGTGGAGGAGAAGGTAATGCCTTCTTCACACTCTCAGTTTCCAGGGTAAGGCCTTGGGAGCCCTGCTCCGGACCACCGAGTGCACACACCCAGACTGGGAGTGTTCATGAGGACAGGTGAGGGGCACCAACACCTGGCCTGGGAAGGAGCAGAGAGAGGCACGTGCCCAGATGGGATGTGGCTGGACACCTAGCAGGGAACCTCAGAAAAAAGCAGATGCTTGAAGAATCCCACAGATCTGGAGACCCTGGTGGAAATATAACCACAGCCAGAGGACACCCTGAGATGTGGACAGGTCCCATCACCAGCTGTGCTTATTCTTGAAATTATATGACAAAGTTGCACACTTATTTGTAAGGTATGTTCCTTCAGAAATATTTGAAATGTGCTGGCTAATCTCATGTGTCAATTGACCAGACAAAGTCATGCCCCAATGGCTGGTAGACGTAATTCTGGGGTGCCTGTGAGGATGTTTCTGGGATAGATTGGAACTTGGCTCAGGAGACTGAGGGAAGAAGCTTACCCACTGCAGGGTGGGCCTCCCTCAACCTGGTAAGGGCCCATATGGAACAAAAAGCAGGGGAGGGGAATATTGTTCCCTTGAGCTGAATGTCCCTCTTCTGACACTGGACCTAGCATTCCAGTTTCTTGGCCTTTCAGACTCAGACTAAAGTATACCACTGTCTTTCTTGATTTTCCAACTTGCAGGTGGCAGATAGTGGGACTTCCCAAGTTCAGTAATCACATAAGCCTGTTCATGTGTGGATATGTGGATATATATATACAGACAGATGCTCCTTGGCCTACTGTGGTTTTATGTCCCAATAAACCCATGGTCAGTTGAAAATGCCACAAGTCTAAAAAGCACTAATGCACCTCACCTACCAAACACCAAACCATTTGGTGACAGTCCACGCTGCAGTGGTGGAGGTAAGACAGTGAAGACTCCCTAGGACATTCACCAGGACGTCCTACCTCCATTCACAGTAGTGGCAACAAGCCCCTCCTGGTCTCCACCCAGCCACCACGGGCAACCTCTGCTCTCTGGTTTCATCAAAGAGAGTTTCACTGGAAATCAAGTTCCAAACCCTGTTCCTGTTCACAAGAAAGGAACTGCTTTTGTTGACTGAAGTCTCCATTTCTGAACCTGAAGGAGAGTTTTCCTCCATGCCTTGCTAACTAATCAACTTTTTATTACAGCTTGTCATTTTGTTTAATGTTGCAAAACATGGCAATTTTTTAAAGTAGGATTTGATTTTGCAAATAGATGTCTAAACTTAAGTAAAATAATGGATGTAACAAAATACCACAGCTTTGTTCTGCCGATGTGATTTGCTGATTCTGGAAACCAAATACGGCACAGTTTGTGCCATTCCTGGAGAAGAGCCGTGTGTGACAGACAGACCTGGTAAAGGCTGGCACGCACTACGTTAAACAGCGCACTGTGTTAAACAGCAGCCTTCTGCACTTGGTTTTGCTTTTCTTTCACTTGTCGTAGTCGGCTCTGCAAGGCTCTGCTGTCCTTCCAGCCTAGAGCTCAGAAAGGCAGTCTCACTTCAGAGAGGGAAGATGATGCGGCTTAACAATGCCCCCCGACTCTCCTGTTGGTAGGGGTCCTTGTGGGGATATTTCAGGGAGTCAAGTGTGGCCCAAGCTAATTTTCAGGGAGATGCCATGTCAGCATTTAGAAGACAGATGATGCTGTTGGCCTCCAGGGTGCTGTACTGGTGGGACATGGAGGGGCACTGCCAGCTCCACCAGGCCTGGCATGGACAGTCTCAAAGTCCAGGAAAGAGGCTCTTCAATAATAATAACATCCAACACCTCGTTTTCTGCCATCAGAACCCCGCACACAGGAAGAAAACTGAAGGATGTAGATTTGAAATAGATTGGGGGTCAGCAAACTATGGCTCGGGCTGGTCAGCTTGTTTGCAAAGTGAGCTGTTGGAACATGTCCATTTGGTGACAGTCCACGCTGCAGTGGTGGAGGTAAGAAAGCGAAGACTCCCTAGGACATTCACCAGGAGGTCCTCGAGGAAACAGCGTGCCAAGTCCTGACAGACAAACATGTATAACACAAATGGGCCACAAATGGGGACCCTGACAGCCATTTTACAATGAGGGATCGGTCCCCTCCACAGCAGATGGCCAGCCCTTCTCAGCCGGTAACTGCAGCTTTTCCCCACTCGGGACAGAAGCCCGTCTCCTCTCCCCACTCAGCTTCTGCAGGAACTTCTTACTGAAGACGGGACAGTGTGTGGTGACTTCAGGGTGTCACTGATTACCAGTTGTCCCTCTTCCTGGGCCCAGGCTCTTTGCAGTGCGACTTTAAAGTTCCTCTCATCAAGAGGTGCCATCTTTCTCCACCCCTTGAATCTGAGCTGATTGGTGACTTGCTTTGACCCATAGAGTGTACGGACATCATGCAGAGCTCTGAGCTGGAGGACTTCGGCCCTCCCTCACTATGTGCATAAGCCTGGGCTGGCCTGCTGGGGTGACAAGCACACAAAGGGGACACAAGCCATGCCTGCTGAGGCCAGTCTAGGCCACCCAGCACTGGCCATCCTTGCAGCAGACAGCAGATGCAGAAGTGAGCACAGATGGCACCTGGGGACCTGCCCAGTTAAGTCCAGCCCACGTTGCTGACCCACAGAACCATGAGCTAAACACCAGGTTGCTGCTCAGTCCTGGTGGATGGCAGGGGTGGACCCACGCATGCACGTAGCTCCTCTGGAGAGAGGGAAGGGTCAGGTCTAACTAATAAGCCAGCATGTGAGTCAGCTACCAAACCCGGGAAACCAGCAGAAACAAGCCCTAGTGGGAGCCGCGGTTTTCTGCTGGGAGGGAGGCAGGGGACAGGTCCTCCCTGGTCACTGCAGACAGCACAGCCCTGCCCAACACTTTGAATTTGGACTTCTGGTCTCCAGACTGGGACCACAAAACTGCTGTTTTATGCCACCCAGGTTGTGGTCTTTGTTACCGCAGCCCTACGACACTAATGCACTTAGGATGAGGACATGATGTGTTTTGTCACCATAAAAATAGCACTAGCATTAACGATAGTAAAACAACAGGTGACGCTTCTTCTGTGTCCTCCACTCCTGCTCATCTTACAGCAACCATGTGGTGTCGGTGTGTCCGTGATCAGCCCCTTCTACAGAGGAGAAGGCGAAGGGACAGGCAGTTTATGTCACTTGGTCAGGCCACTCCACAAGGCAGGAGAGAATGGCGAAGAGCTGAAGGTCTGTCAGGCCCACCAGCCCATGCTTCCAGAATCTTCACCTCTGCCTGGGACGTGTATGCATGTTGCAAATAACAAAGATTTACCCAGTTACACACAGAGCATGGATGCTTTGCCAAAATTCCTGGTGCTCTCTATTTTGGACTGATTTGCAAAATTATCATTTGGAATTTGTCTTTGATTTCACCCAGAAATATTGACACATATGCTGTTATGACAAGGCAAAACAGTCATCATGT
Organism: Marmota monax; assembly: GCF_021218885.2. Classification (NCBI taxonomy): domain Eukaryota; kingdom Metazoa; phylum Chordata; class Mammalia; order Rodentia; family Sciuridae; genus Marmota; species Marmota monax. Next base: position 7,928,343 of record NW_026692826.1, on the reverse strand, counting down.
GTAGTTTTTCATGAATCCAGAAATTAAATTTAACTACATTTGGCAGTGATTCATCCAAAATTTAAAATAAATATGAAAAACATTGCTTTTTTGCAAAGCAAGCTTTCTCAATATACATGCAATTTAGATATTTAAATATGGCATAACTACATCTACATGTATACCTGTGGGCTTTACAAAAACAGGGTTCCTAGAGAATGCATTTCAGTAATAAATAAAATCAGGTTTAAAAATATCATATTAATAAACATTTATCAATTCTTATCAAGCAGAAATGGGAAAAATACTGTCTCCTCTTATCTTACACAGGCTAGAATATATACATTCAACTACAAGCAGCAGCATTTTTCTTTTTTTTCTTTTTCTCCATGCATATATGCCCTTCGGAAGGATCTGGCCATGTTAGATCAGGGTCTCTCGCCTTGGCAGTGTTGACATCAGGGACCATCCTGTGCTCAGGAGCATGATTAGCAGTGTCCCTGGCCCCCACGCCAGTGGCTAGCCCCACTTTCACTCCCAAAGCACGTCCCTAGATATGGCCCAATATCCTTTTGCAGGGAGGGGCAAGATTGCTTCTGGCTGAGAAGCGCTCTAGAGGAAGCAGGTACGTTGCCAGAGTGTATCCGGTGCTCAATTGAAAACAGAATATTGAGCCTGGAACTGAGACACATTCAAATTAATAACAAAGAAATTGAAAGAACAAAGAGTAAATTGTCCCCCATACTCACCATTTCTCCCCTCAGGGACAGTTTTGAGGGAGCTTCACATCTGTTTCCTTCTCCTTGTCCCTGGCATCTCGACTAGCAGAGGCCCTGACCGGGCTAACCTGCATGAATGACTGCAAATAAGAGTCACTGAATGGACTTTGAGTTATCCAGAATAGCCCACCAGAGGCAGCAACGCAACTTCAGTATTTTTGAAGAACATTCTATGGCCCTGGCTTTGTGCCAGCTGTATTGTCCACAAGGAGTGGACAAGCAGGCCTTGCCACTAAGAACCGACCACATGCAAATGCCACCTTGGTGGTGATGGGGTCGCATGCCTTGATGTGGAGACCACTGTGTCTCTGGACCTCACTTGCAGACAGTAGCATTCCATGTATGCAGTTGACCTCCGAATCCTACACCCATGGATTCAACCAATTACAGATGAAAAATATTCTGTGAAAGAAAGTTGTATCCATGCTGAACACATACAGAATTTTCTTTTGTCTTTATTCCCAAAACAACACAGTGTAGCAACATAGCAACTACTCACTTAGCATTTATACTGAATAAGTATGATGCATAATCTATAGACGATTTTAAAATATAGCAGGATATGCGTAGGTTGTATGAAAATATAAGGGACTTGAGCACCTACAGACTCGGTATCCCCAGGGGTCCTGGAACAAATCCCCCAGGAGACCAAAGATAACTGTTTGTGGAGTGGACAAACAAGTTAATCTTGGAATGTGCAAACAAAAGAGCAAGCGTTAGAATGACAGTGATCATAATGCCATTTTATTGTGACCCGATCCAGCTGCATATGGCTGGACACTGCAGGTGGCCCTCTAGGAAGGGAAAATGCCCAGAGTGTACCAAGGAGGGGAGAAGCGGTGATGAATAGTTGCAATACCAATTGAGTGAGCTGCGCCTGAGTGCTTAGAAGAGAGTCATTTTCAAACATTTCAAGACCTACCAAACACCCAGAAGTCAGACTTGGTCTGGATCATTCCCAGGTCAGAGTGAGGACATGTGCTAAGCCACTGGGCCATTCTCAGGCATTAGCAGCCTGGCCTTCTTCGTGGTTCCATGAGGCTGCTTCAAAGATGCATTGCTTTGGTCTTCTTTGAAATTGCAGCGATGGCAGCGACTTCCTGTGCGGTGAGTGAGTGAGTCTCCCAGTGTTCAGATAGATAAATGTTGAAGTTATCACATGCTGCTTATTGAGCACACAGGTTGCCAAATGAGGCCGGCTACTCACTGATTTTGTTAAGCTGTGAGTTCTCGAATTCAATACAGAACATATTGCCTCTTGAAACACAACGCAGAAAGCCATTTTCGTCACACTGATACCATTCTGAATTAGCTATTCAGAAGCTGCCTTTTGATGCTGCCTTTCAGATGATGCCCTGGTTTCTGAGCACATCTTAGCTTCTGACCATTACTCATCTTTCAACAGCACTGCTGTTTGCCTCGGTATTTGATTTCCTATTTCGAATGCTGGGAGATGCCTTCACAACTACAGTGCTTTTCTCAAATCAAAGTTTATTATAGCAGCAATCTTTTGGGTTCTTGATTTCTACTGTGAATCCCAAAGAACTAGTTAAGCTGAAGACCCCCTTCACTGCAAACCTTGTCCTTTCACTAGCTTGGCCACCAGGAGAGATAATTGGCAGCAATTATGCTGCCTTAGATGGGAGGTTGGCAAAGGAGGGGCAAAGGCCAATTAGTTTACAGGGGTCCTGGAAGAAGAAAGCGGATTGCAGGGAGAGCTTTTTGGAGGCTGTTTCTAAAGGGTCTGAATCTTTCGAGGATGCTAGTGAGTACCTGTGTACTCCTGGGCTCTGCTGGCTGCACACCTGTGCTGTATCTTGCTCTAGCTTGTTTATACTTCCTTGCTTCATTTTCGAGGTCCCCTTGTGATTTCTCAGGCTTGGGTACTGCAGGTGCCTGCTTCTGCTGGGTACTAATGTCTTGTTTGAATGATCTTTGCTATTCACCTAGGCAAATGCCCTTTTAAAGGACAAAGCAAACTCTCTCGTAGGGCAATCGGGGGTGAGACACACCATGGAAAATTCCAGTGCAGGTTAAAAAGAAGCTATTCCTGAATAAGTTCCAGGCTGCCATTTGAATTTATGCCCCTAGGGAAAAGTCGGAGAAATCAGAAAACACAGTTCATTATTATTTGTGTAGATTATGCAAACTTTGCCTTTTAAAAAAATGACTAAGTTGCAGAGGATCAGGGAAAGAATTTGGACTGTATTTAAGTAAGAAGGATTAGCTAGCAGGATGTTGATTTATAAATGGCAACAACCATTCCTTACATTCTCCACCGCAGTCCTGTCTCCTGCACAGTAATTCCCAGTGCTCCCTTTTGAAAGCCCTTGGTACTCAGTTCGCCCCGAGGTATAATGTTTGATAATACAGCTACTGCTTCTGTCACTGCGTTTTGTACAAACGCATTATATGTGGCCCGGAATGGTAAAGATTTATGTATGGGTATGGAAAATAAAAATCAGCATTGATTAAAAGCCCCAGATAGGCCATCCAATACCGCCCAAAGAACATCAGTTATTTTGCATTTTGACGTGGCGATTGATAACTCATAAATGCAAGCAGGGATGACAAATGCGGATGGAAACTGGCTTTGACAAAGACGATAACAGTATCAGTCTCGAGGGGCGATGGAGGTATAAGCAGGAGCTGTTTAAAATATTTAATCATTTTATGAAGGCTGCAAGATGTTGTTTGACCCTGAAGGAGTGTGAATGTCACATGGATCAGAAATTGCCAAGTCTTTGAAGTGAAATAAAAAAATGGTGTTATTATAGATCCTTCTTGACATCCTATCATTTTTGTATAGGATTAAAAATATGTATACAAAGCACCAGATAAAAGACTCCAGCCAGGAAGCCCGGTTGAAGGGAAAGGAAGAGAGCTCGCTGCTTGAGAATTTGCACTTCCAAATCCCAAAGCGTTTCTTTTATTTCCTTCCAAATGACCAGAACAGAGCCACTCCTGTAAGGGTGCCTCTGGTTTGGGATGAAGGAGGAGTCCCCTCACCTTCTCACCTTCTGACCAGAGGCCACTGCTGGCTCCCCCTTTCCCGTAGGCCCTGGCACTTGGCGTCTGTTTATGTATGGAGAGCCATCCAGGACTGTGTGGCTGTAAATCAGTGTGGCTGTGTTTGCACACCTGTGTGAGGGCTTATTTGGTCCACAGTGAATTGTGATCTTGGTTCTCATCTGCGCTGCTCAAAATCCTCCAGGTACGCTACAGCCGGTGGCTCCCGGGTAGAAAGCAGGGCCTCCCTCTGGGCACCCCCCCCCAGAGGCGCAGCACTGTGCCTCACGCTCACCTTTAACTGCGTTTCCTTCCTGTTTTCCTGCTCTGTTCCGCCTGTGGCCTGGGCCTCAGGAGTGTTTCCTTCAGGACTTAGTCTCCACTTCCCTGGGCGCGTGTGTCCCTTTGCAGGGCCACCGTTTTTGTTGCTCTGAGGTACTGTTTCCGTGTTGAGCCTCTCTGTAAGAGCCATTTCTGTAGTCTGACCCCCTCTAGGTTCCTGGTGGCTGGAAATGGCTGATCTTGGCTCAGGGACTCTGCTTCCTGGGGTGGGGGCCGTACCAGCCAGACACCTGCAGGTGGAAGAGGACTTGGGGGCACTTTTCCTTTTAGGTTCAAAGGTTCACTTTGTCTCCTCTTGTATTAACAGTTTTCCTACCTCCCTATGACCAGGGTGTAGGGATTGTCCCCAGGCACCTGCCTGCTTGGGCAGAGGTGTCCCCACCCACCCAAGGGAGGACTTCCAACAATCACTGCCCCTCCTACTGGCCTCTCTCTCTCACAAGCACTCACACACTCATGCAGCTACACACACACACACACACCCAGTCACTCATACACACTCATTTATGCTCGCTCACAAGCCCTCCCACACTCATATAACCAGAGGCACACTCATTCACACACACTTAGCCACTCACACACATTCGACAATACACGCACATTCTCCCTCTGTCCACTGCCTCCTCCACCTCCCGCCTCCTCCATCTGCTCACTCCTCCACCCAGCCTCTGCCAGGAACATGGAGAGAAGCCTGGAAGGAACCAAGCGACTCCCATCAGCCTAAGTGAGACGGCCAGTTCCTACTGTCCTTAAACCCAGGTGTGCTCAGCCGCTTTGCTAGCAGGAGACGTAGGAAACTGTGGAGTCCTGCGAAGCCCAGGGAAAAGCAGGGAGCTCCTGAGGGCTGGCTCTGGGGCCCTAAGTGTCATAACATGTGCCTAAGAGGAAGGAAGCAGGCAGGACTGGACCACAGGAGGGGAGGCATGCGGCGAGGCAGCAGGAAGCAGATCTGGAGGGAGTTCACACTGTGACCCGAAAGACTGAGGAGGTGACCACCGCCAAGGAATGCAAGAAAAGCCTCTCCAGTCTGGGAAAGCAAAGAGAAAGGACCCTGTGCTCATCATCCAGAAGGAAGCCCTGTCCACAACCAGACTTCAGCTCACAACTTGACGTCCAGAACAGGAGAGGATACATGTCCTCTGTTTTCAGACACCAAGCTTCTGAAAACCTGTAAGGACAACCCGGGAAACAAATTCAGCCACCAGGACTGTGTTCCATGTCTGAGGACCTGGAACCCGAGCACTCGTGCATTTTCTCACTTCCTACCTTTCTCCAGTCCCCATTGGGCAGAGGGGTAAGCTAGTGCACCTTGGGGTGGGGAGAAGTGCACCTTGCCACGGCTGCTCCCCTGGGCATGGAGGGCTCCGATGGGATTCCGGTCTGCTGGCAGCCAGCTCCAAGGGCTCCTTCTGACATGCTTTTCCAGAAGCAGCTCTGTGTCCGGACACACCTTATCTCCTCTCATAACCCATCTACGCTGGGCTTCAGCTCAGTGCCACCCACCATGCCACCCCAGCTCAAAACAGCCACAAGCTGCTGAGCCCCAGGGGCCCCCAGCTGGGTGTCATAGCCCTTAGCAATGGGAGCTGTGACTTGCAGCTTGGTCCCACCATTCTCCCAGGCAGTCCCTTGTTCTCTCAGGCCTACTTCTGGTCCCTCCAGAAGTCTTGTGGCCAGGGCACACACATTCCCTTGCCTGGAACTTAACATCTATTTGTGAAGATGAAACTCAGACTCTAGGAAGGTTTTGCAGTTATTCTAGTCCACACCAATATCTCCTTCCTCTGAATTCCTATTTTACTTGCTTCTTAGTTTAGTATGCGATTATTCTTTATTGATTTCACATGTCAGTTTTGTCTTCCCTAGCTGGACTGTAAACTTCTAAAGGATGTTAAAGAAAACTAATAAACGACCCCTGTCCTTAGAGGGCTTATGGTTCAACTAGGGAGACAGATCTTCTGAACAGGACACACACGGGAAGAAGAGGCCATGAGTATCCAGTGCTAAGAACACAGGACTATAGTGCAAAGAATTCAGTTCTCGCCCTGGTTCCATGCCCTAGGGGAAGCCCTGCTGCCTTGCCAGGTCTTCTTCTCATCATCTATAACCCTAGACATTTGAGCCAGGTGACCTCTAATTTCTCTAACGTCCTGTGATCCAGAGCTGGCATCTGAATGTGCTTCGAATCTGGAGGCACCTTTCCCCCTTGCCCAAGGGCTCTGCCAGGGACTGTGTGAGTCACATTTCCACGTGAGCACCATGCTGCAAGTTATTAATCATCCTGAAAACCTGGGTCGTGTATAATTCAGACCCGGGGAAGCCCTACTTGCCACCAAAGTCTTTACTGGCACTGGAACTTGAAAGCAGTCCCTGACTTCTGCTACCTTGGCAGAATGCAGTCCAACAGTGCCCTTTTATCCAAGGAACTGGAAAATGAGAACCAGCAAGCCAGCATGCACCGTGGCCAGACGTCCAGAGTCTGGCGTGGGCAGAAGAGGAAGTTCAAAACCCAGAGAGAAGCCTGTGAAGCCATAGCTCTCCCTCATCTACCACCAAACTGAACTCTGAACTCCCCACTTCACAATTAGCTTCTAGAGAAACGTTATGTTCAGAAACTTACTGCTCCTCCTAATACCAAATGCAAGGTCATGAATAACGAGTTCCTGGAGTGTGTTCTGTCAGTTCAACATCACCATAACAACAACGGGCCTGCCAGTGATATGGGCCACAGCCCACGGAGATACAGAGCAGCTCACATGAAAAGAAGTGTTGTGTGGCTTCCAAGGAGAAGACAGCCCATCATCAGTGACAGTCCCTACAAACTACAACCCACCATTGCCCTAAAGGCCACTGAATGCCTGTTCTGGCCAGGGCTATGAAGAGTGGCAGAGCAGAGTAGATGTGCCAATATTCCCATCCTTACTTCAGGTCATGCTAAAGAGTTCTCCTGTCTCCACCTTGACCCCACCTCAGAGCTGCAGGGATGTCTCCCTGACCCATCCACCATGGCAGACAGCTCCGCTGGGCTGAACAAAAAGTGGTGAGCAAACTGGCCAAGACCTCCCCCCATTGCATGGTGATGGCCCCTGGCAGGTGCCCAGCACTACAGAGCAGCTCTCTGACTACTAGCATTTTTGTCTTATTAATAAATTATTTTTTATATCAAAGTATTTACAAGAAAGCCTCTTATTTAAGAGCAAGATATGTAAAATCAGTAGCCCTAACTAGCAACGAGTTGCAGCATTGTCCAACAGAACCTCGGCAGTGAAGGGAATTTTCCCAGCCAGTCCCCCAACCCATGTGGGAGCCACCAGCCAGCTGGGCCCTCTGAGCACCTAGAGTGTTGGTGCTGCAGCTGAGAAACTAATTTCTACCTTGACTGAAGGTGTGTGCATGTAAGTTTAAATTTAAAAAGCTGCATGTGGCTAGTGGCTGCCACATTGGGCGTGCTGACCAGCTTCTCGCTCTTACTTCCGACCTCTTCCTACCACTTGTTTAACAAGCACTTGCTGGGCACTGGCAGTACTGTAGCACAGGGCCACATGTTCAAGAAGGAACAAGGCACAGGCCCTGAAGACTAGAAAAGCGTTCCCGAGGAATCCCAGCAGCCAATTGCGGCACACTGTTGAGGAAATGAAGAGGACACACGGGATGAAAAGAGAGATCCCACCGTTGGTCGAACACCTAGTCTGATCCAGAGGTGCACTCAACATTGTCTCATCTCATCCAGTCCCCACAATAAGCAATGAGACAGCCCTTTTGCAGAAAAAGGTTGGCACTTAGAGTAAATAATGTGACCAAGTTCTGAAGAGACCAAGGGACAACCTCAAAATAAAACAAGACACCCCTTCCCAGAGGAGATGAAACTCAGCCTGATTCTGCAAGAACTGGGTTCAATTCCAGTCCAGGATTGGGTGTGGGCAAGGGAGAGAAAGGGTGGAGAAGGAGAGGAGGGGGACTGGGGAAGAGGGAGGGTAGGGCAGAGTTGCACTGCTCGGCTGAGCCTGGAGGGAGGAGCTGGGGAAGGCCTCGGCCAGGCAGGGAGACAGCTGGGTTAGGACCTGGGTTCACAGCCTTCACAGGTAGAATGATGTCCAGTGTTGGAGGGTCCTGCTGGTGTCCTGAGAGGCACAGGGGAACGTGGTGAAGAGAAGGCCTGAAAGGGAGGGATTCGGAGTTGCTAAGGAGCTTGAGTAGACACTGGACTTTGGCGGGAGGGCTGCAGGGCAGAGCCCAGGAGGCAGAAGGCAGGGGACTTGCAGAATGCTGGCCTAGGGGCTGGAGGGAAGCTGCAGTGGAGGGGCCGGTTCCCCGATTCCAGGCCTCTCCAGGCAGCTCTACTGCACCGTTCCTTCTTCCCGTATGCCAAAGACCAGCCAGGAGTCAGGTCCTCCTAAAAATGCCTCCACAGTGGGCATCTGCAGACTCCCAAGGCATGAGCTGCTGCTGATTTGATCACAAATGCCTACCAGGAAAAAAAAGAAACAAAAAACGTCAAAAGTCTATGCTTACAGACCCAATTCAGACCAATTTAGGTGTGATTATTTATGTACAAATTATAAACATGTACAACTATATCAATTCTACACCTATTATAATCTATACCAAATAGAGTTTAAGATAAGACTGCATAAGTAAGATTTTTAAATGATTTTATTTACTAACAAATGAATTTTTTGGTAATTTTTTGACATTAACCAAAACGATTGGATATGTTTCATCATCTTTGAAAATCTTTCTTGAAACCCAGCTCTACCCGGTGTGACTCCCCCACCCAGGAGTCCCCAAGGCCCTTCAGAACTACTCTACTAATCCCTGGTGTTTCATTTGCTGATTTTGGTGCTGGGGTCGCTGCAATCCACCGTCCCAAGACCACACTGAAGAAGGCAGTGGCACCCCTGCGCGGCCTCTGGGATCCTTATTTGCTCCTCCGCCTCTGCAAAGGCGGTTTGTGATGTTCTGGGCACTGCACCTGCAGGAGCCGGGAGCCTCTTTCCCCAGCACCACTTTCCCTCCAAAGAAGGACTGGTTCTTCACATGTGGGGATTTGGCAGACATTTTCACCAAGCAAACGAGTGAGCCTGGAACCACAGGGAAAATAACAGACAGTGTTTGTTGCCAAGGATAAAACTCAGTCTTCTGAGTGAAAATCAGAATTATGAAAAGCGTGATCTGCCACCATGAAGCTTGTCAGCTTCCCAAAACTTAAAGACTTCTCTGATGAGATTGTGTGATATTTATGAATGTGATATTTTTATAGTGTTTAATGAATTGTGTCAATATTTGGAAGATCTGCATGGATCTGTGGAAAATATTTTTGAAACAATACCAAATGTTACAAAAGCACCATGGGTGAAGGTAGCCGTTCAAAGTGCAAGAGACCAGTGGATTTCAGTGTTAGTGCACAATCCATCCGTGGCCTGGATTCCATGCAATTACCACTTCAGAAACAAGGACTCGCTGAGTTTTGGTGTAGTATCAAAGAAGAAAGTCTACAATTTTCTGAAAGACTATTAAGATATTGCTCCCTTTTCCAAATGCATACTAGATGAGGCTAAATTTTTTCGTGTATGTCAACAAAAATAACCTAACACAATAGATTAAATGTAGGAGCTGACCTAGGAACCCAGATCCTATCAAGTCAGACATTAAAGAGATTTACAAAAATGTGAATAATGACACTCTTCTCGCTACTCTGGGTTTGTTTTATTTTGTTATGTTTTTTGCTTTGGAAGATAAAGCTGTTTTGTTAAAAAAAAAAAAAGTTATCAGAAACAGAAATGTCTTACACAAATTTATACCAAAAATACCTTCAGATTTTCTGTTTTAATTTCTTATGTGGTGCATCCCACAAAAACAGAAGCTCCTAAAGTGATAGGTAAATTTTGAGAACATGAAGGAGCCCTGGGACCCAGAAGTTTGGGGACTCTGATGTAAGCTGTTCTGGTATAATTTAAGGAACTACTCAAGTTCAGCTTTTGCCTATTTTTGTTTGGGCTTGCCTCTGCTGTAGAAGACAGTAATTCACCAAGGGACGATGTTAACACTGGGGACAAGGTGGCCTTCATCTGTGAGGCAATGCTGCAGATTCGGATCTGCCTCATGCACTTGGTCGTTTTAAATCTCTGGTCCCTTTCTGCTGGCCGAAGCAGGTTCCTGGGTTGGCTGTTTCCCGTCGACGTGTCCGGGCATCATCAGCATCACCATCACCTGCAATTTCCTTGTGGGAATTTATTAAGCCACTAGTCCATTTCATGAGGATAAGTTTTGTCAAATCTAGAAAACGTGGTTTATAAAGCCATCTGCTGTGCACACTTGAACTGCGTTCCTCTGACTGCCGCTGCAGGTGAGCCCCCGGCCTCCTCTTGCCCCAGCCCACCTGGTAGACTCCATGAGTCGCTGGTCCACTGGTCTCTCTTGCACTTTGAATGGCTGCCTTCACCCACCACCCAGAGAATGCTTTCCCTGAGGAGGGTGATGTTGGCAGACAGTGGGTAGCTGTCCTGAAGGAGGTTTCTTGATGTCCTTTGGTACCTGGTTTTACAATGAACATATTGTGACTTTTCCTCTGTACTAATAGTCATCCAAATAGCTCCTGGTTCATTGGAATCCTGTTCTTTCCCATTGGCTGCCGAGGACAAGACGAGGCACTGGCCTTGCCCTACGGCGTACCTCAGGGATAAACCACCTCTACCGTGACCAGGAGGCACCGAGAGTCTTACCGGCTTCGCTGGCTCCTGCGTTTGTCATGGGCACATGCAGAGGTGAAGTGGAGCCAGTGGGCCAAGGAGGGCCATCTAGTCAGCGTCCTCCCCTCTGGACCTCACGCTGCCTGGGGACAGCTGTAATGTCACTTCTAAAGTCATTGGGAAAGGCCTGCTCACTCCTTCCAGGGCTTCCAGAGTGGCACTGAACTCTGCTCTTTCCGGAAGCACGCGGCATTGCTGAAGCGTCATCTCCAAAGAGGCACTTGAGAGACCCAGCTGTGGTGCCTGTCGGGTGGCATGATGCTTTTCCAGTGTTTTTGACTTGAGTGAACCACAAAGCAAAGGGCATTTGGAAGTGCAGCACTGGACAATCTGGAAGATTAAAGAGCTCCCGCATGGCCTGGCTTTGGAGTCTTAAATCATCTGGGTTCCAGAGGTACTTTTCTTGTGGGGAGGAGTGGGCAAGGGAGTGGACTATCTCATGGCATTTGTCCTGACTCTATCAAACCATGCAATTAGCAGCAGTACAAACAGCATGTCCTCCACCAAAAGAAAGCATGAATCCATTTTAGAGGATTTACCGGCAAGGCTTTCTGGGAGGAGCTTTCTAGATACATCTGAAGACAACATGCAAATTACTTTGCAATTAACAAGGTGTGGACTTTTATCTCCTCAGGGCCCTGTCCCCCACCCCTCCCCCTCTCCCCTGCCCAGGACTTCCGGTCAATGTCCTTATAACTAGATCAGAGACAATGTGTACTTATACAGCAGAAAAATCTGTTAGAGGATAGCTGACATTGCTCAGATTGTGCTGATTTACAAAGATAAGAGCTCCCCACACACAGAAAAATAAAAATACCTTTTTTGCGTAACAGCAAACAACCTCCCCCAAAGTCAACTCCTTTTCTGAAAGTCATTGGGAGTTTTCTAATCTCTGAGTCATTAGATAACAGATAGAACTCCACACTTAGTGGTTTCAAATGTTTATGGTCTGCAATTCATTCTTAATGAGCTCTCTCCATGTCTTTATTCTTCCTCGCACCCTCCTGCTGGGAAGTGTCTTTCTCTGCCCTGCCTTTTGTTAATGATTCCACAATCATTTCAGAGCCATTTCTCCTGCCTTATGTAATTCTGACACTGCGGAAGAGCCCAGCTCACTGCCTCGCAGTTGGAAATGTAACCTTTAATGTATTAATTTCTCTTGCTCAAAACAATTTAACCTCTGTCTTGGTTTTGTGATTGCTAAGTGTTCCAATTAAATGCCTCTTTCATTTTTTGTCCTGGAGGGCTCGCTCTCCCCAGATCATGGTGGACTCTCCCTACCTCGCTGGGATGAGCATGCTGGGCTCCCTCATGCGCTCACCATCAATCCATTATCTCTCTCACGAGTGCCTGTCACGTTTTCAAGACACCTCCCTCCCAAAAAAGATTAATTAAAATAGCTTGAAGTGTGAGGCAGCCTCATGTGTAAGAAACAAATGGAGCTCAGAAGATGGGGTGTCCAGAAGATGGTTCTCCCCACATGGCCACTCCGAATCGGCTCCATAAGTAGGATGGGGCGCGGGGGCCCTTCCGCGCACATCAGGAGCTGCATCAGGAGCGCCCCATGCCAGCCCGAATGAGGTGGGGGATTAATCACAGCAGCAAAATGTCTCTGGACACTTGGCTTCTGAATTTCACCACCTGCCTCCTAGAGAAGCAGGCCCAGAAAGATGGAAGGCTCTCCTCTGGGAGCAGGCCTGAGCACATGCTGGGGCGCCTGAGCTGGTCACCGTCAGCCCAGACTCGCACATCAACTGAAACCCAACCTAGGGACAGCTGTGGACACCTGCTCAGCCCAGCACATGGGGTTTGCCTCTGTCCCGCTGGGTGAGCCCTGTCCCTGTCCAGGCAGGGCGCTCCCTCCTGTGAGGGGCCTTCTCTTCGAATTGTCCTTTGTTTAGGCACCAAAGAATCTCCTTCCTTAAAAAGTCTCTGTTTCCTCTTGTAGAGGATTGGGAAGTGTGGCAGTCTCTTAGAACTGAGGGGCTGGGCCATGTGGACCCTCTAACCGAACTTGAAAATGTGCCTAGAGAACTACTCAGATTCATATAGAAGAAAGCTGCAGTTAAGCATCTTGTGGTCTAATCAGAAAGTCTCTCCAAGGCAGCCATGCTTAGAGACCTCAGTGGGCCAGCAGCTGTCCTGCCCTCTCTAATTTGCATTCAGAACAGGTATTTACATACACCCATTAATTCCATCCCATCGCCTGGCCTGGGTGGATCCGTGTTAAGCCAGGGGCACAGGCTGAGCATGGGCCAGAGGTGGTGGGTGTGAGACAGTCAGGCAGACTTGGCTGCCCCTCTCTCTCATGGGGTCAATAAATGGACAGTTTGGGCAAAGATGAAAATACCATGTATAGCGCACCATATGACCAACTAACTGATCATTTCTTAATTTATGCAAATTGTGTCTGCATAGTCCAAATCTTCCTTGTCTATTTCAATACCGATCACGTTCCTTCCCTGGGAAACACACTAGTCTCCTTTGCTAAAGGAAAAAGAAATGGAAGACCAGGCCCTCCCAAAGCAAAGAAGGAATTTGCTAAGCTTTCTGAAATTCTGAAAAGGACCGTCCAAAGCTTCTGTAAAGCTGTGCTCCTTTGCTGAGCACTCCTTCAGCCTCTGTCTGGGTTTATCCTAGCACTCTGAAAGTAAAAGTGAAAATCTTCAAGAAGAAATCCACTGTCTGGTGGAAGACTGGATCACCAAAATAGTAATGTCCACATTTTCGGAGTCTAATTAAAATGCATGAAAGTAATGTATTTAAAATAATCAGCAGGAACATTTTTAAGTAGTTCCAAAGTTTTCACAAGTCTGGATTCTCTTTAACCAGTGTCAGCGGACTATGGCTTATTCCATTAATGTTATATGTTTGGTTGTAGGGAAAAATTAAATCTTTATGGATGAAATGCAATCTCTGGGATTTGACTCCAAATAATCCACTGGGGGAGGGAGAAGATGACCAGCTATGACCGGGAGGTGGTCATCCATGTAGCTGGGCAGCAGTGCCTAGGGTTCACCATAGTTCTCTCTACTCTTGCATAGGCTTAAATGTTCTATAATAAGTGTTTTCTTAAAGGTCAGGTGTGAGTCCTTCCCCGGCTGGATCACTCTCTGTGGCCATCTTGGTCTTATCTTGAAGAACCAAAGCCCTTCTCTGAGCTGCTGAAGGCACCTTTGCTAAGGCACCCAGTGTCCCATAATGACGATTCTCCTTCCCAACAGGAGCCTGGGCAAGCTCCAAGGCCTCTGAGACAGATGAGCCACACTGGCCTGGCCATCCATGCTGGAGTCCCCTCGTTTCTCGGGAGGGGCTGGAACTGAACCCCACAGCCTCCTGCTCAGGGCCTCTGCTGCATGGACATATGCTGTCTAGAAGAAGAACCCATTCCTGCATGTGGAACTACTAACTTCTTTTATCTAACAGCATGTTTGCTTGTTTTTTTTAAAATGTCTTTGTTTCCTTGATATATGCATATTGCAGAAAATTAACCAAAACACAAACATGACAAAAGAGGAGAAAATAAAACTATAATCTCACCCACATTTTTAAAAGTATGAAAAATATATATAATTTCCTCACTAAATAACTCTCATATGGCTTAAAAAATTCTTTCATGCTTTCCATTCCAGAATTAGGTTAAAATGAGTTGAAAATTCTAGCGACTCTCCTACTTGCAAAGAAATTTAAAAGGAAACCAGAACCATTTTGTTTTATTTATCTTTTTTAAAGAGTTCTCTTATTTTAAAAGCAAATGAAAATATCTTTTAATGGCAAAAGAGTTTTGAATGCTGAAGGAAGCAGATGCCCCCGCTCAGTGCTCCAGGACACCCCAGCTGGAGTGCAGTCCCAGGCCTGGGTGGGAGACAGAGGAAACTCACATTCTTATTTGTTATTTGTCAGGCTGCCTCGCCTGGCTCCATCTCACTCCGTCAGTCTCCCCTTTTGCTGGGTGCACTAATAACTAATTGCCATGTGACAGATATGGCACAAATGAAGACTGGATTATACATCTCTGTATTGGTTGGTGGCCAGGAGCTGCCCTCTGAAGACCCTGAACAATCTTTCCAGCAAGCCCTATCACGCATTCCTCCGACGTATCTATTTTGGAAACCAAAACCATCACGATTTTCCCCAGTAGGATGGACCGTCGGGCCTAGTTCTGAATTCTCGCTCAGGGGACATCTCTGTCCCTTTCTCACATCAACCTGCTATTTAGAAGGTATATGGTTTTGTCAACCAGTTCATTCTTTCCTTTCCTTCATGAAAAAACCCTCATTTTGATCCCTGAATTTCAAATATTTTTTCACCACAGGGCAGGAACAGAGTCCCTTGGCCTTGAATCAAATTAAAGAGGGGGCTTTCTTTCCCAGGAGTCAATCCCAGCAGTGACCATTTGCCTATGAGAACAGTTGGGGCGGCCTGACTGGCACTGTGCCCCAACCAGGCGAGCTGGCTCTCCACTCGGCACCCTCCACCTTCACCACGTTTCGCCTTTGCTCAGCAGGTTCACAATCAGTCATTCATGCCATCAAACAGTCTTTTTGACCACAATTTGCTCAGCCCACGAGGAGCTAGGGCCGTGACAGTGGAGCACCGGGCGGAGAACCAGGAGGGAAGAAGAAGACCTGCTATGGGCGAGGAAACGGCTTCTTCCTCATCAGGTCCAGGCCGCAGGCAGCGGCCGCACGAGTGCTTGCTTGTTTGCTTGTTTGTTTTGAGATGGAGTCTCTCTAAGTTGCCCAGGCTGGCCTCAGATCCACAATCCTCCTGCCTCCTGCTCCCAAGGAGCTGGGTTCCGGGCATGAACACGGCGCCGGCTCCACACTGTCCCCTTGTGAAGAACAGCAGAGGTGCGCAGCTCGGCCTTCAGACACAAGTTCACCCGAGTTTTATTGACATAAGGAAGTCGCCTGGGCCCTCTGAAGCTTTTGGCCATCGCCCGGGTACTTGGCTCCCAGCGCCTCATCACGGCCTTGCTCTCTGGGCAAGGAGATGGCAGTGGCCAATGGGGCCCGTGAAACTGCAGTGTCTGCCCACAAGAGGCATAACCAAAATGTGTCTTCAGACCCAAGGGCAGAAACTAGAGTGAACTGAGAATGAGGACAGATCCTCCCTTGTTCCTACTCTAAGAGTGAGGACCTCGGGTGGCAGTCTGCACCCCTTTCCCACAAACTTCAAAAAGAACTGTGGCCCCCATAGACCCCAAACAACTGAACAGCCAAGGCGGTCTTGGCATGGACCATGGTCCAGGGCTGCCAACTTCTGAAACAAAGTGGAGGACAGGCCTGGCTGGCTGGGCCCTCGACCTCCCAGGAACCTGGCGCAGTGCAGGGGTTTCACCACCCTCGTTCCTTCCCCACCCCGCCCCCAGCCCTGCCTCCCCGTCCACAGGCAGACCCCCAGCAGAACACAGGGCAGCTGCCCAACCAGCTCCGCGCCCCTGTTCCAGAGGGCTTCTCATCATCCTCAAGGACCCCACAGGTTTCCCCCAAGATGGCCTGTCCCCTGACTGCTCTTGTCTCCACTTCCTGTGCGGGGGAGGGCTTATTTGTGGCAACACGGAATAAAACGATAAGGAGCCTTGTTTCTTCTCCATCCCAAGTCACGTGAGCACCCACATCTCTCGGGTGTTCTCGGGGGAAATCTTTGCCTTAGGATATATTCACAAATCAGCTTTCTGCTCAATTGGAACTTGGAGGACTGCACCTCCAGGAAGATACATTTTTAAAAGAGAAAAGGAAGCTCATGAAGCATGACCCCTTTAAAACTGTGCTTGTGGTCAGTTGTGGTGATGAGGACCACAAGTTCCAGACCAGGCTGGGCGATGTAGTGAAACTGTCTCAAAATAAAAAATAAAAAGGGTTGGGGATGCAGCTCAGTGGTCGAGTGACCCTGGGTTCAATCCCCAATACCAAAAAGCACAGAACAGTGTTTGTGTTTATAGGTAATATTTGGTTCGTTTTTATTGAGTTAAAGGCATCTATGTGACTGTGACCTAACATTGTGTCATTTCTACTTTTTTTCTGTGTAATTCTCACTAATAGCCATAGGGATTCTGCGTCACTGGAACCAGGTTCCGACGTCGCCTCTTCCGAGGAGTTTCCCACTGGAACTCATGCAGGTCTCTTGTCTTGGCCTCCATGGCACCAGAAAGACCACAGACCTGGCCTCGGAAGTCCATGCCCCGGACAACTTCAGGGGCCATTTAGTCAAGAGGTTGCATACAGCAGGTGTATCCCCCAGCCCAGTTCTGCTAACCATGACCCAAAAGGCAAAGGGACACAGAGGCCCTGGCACCATCCAGGGTGATGTCTGTCCTTGGGACCTTGACTGAACCAACACAAATGTTGGGGTCCACTCAGGGACCTCTGGGGACAGCAACACAGGGCCTGCTGAGCCAGACACCAGGCCTGAGTCTTGCAATGTCTGTGTGGCTGTTATGCTCAGCAGCTTTGCGGATGCTAGAGAGCTGGGAAAAGTGTCCAGGCCCAAATAATAGAGAATAATTAGAAATTCTTGCCTCATGTAGCCACAGTTTTAGCATCTAATGATTATTGTTGCAAATGCAAATACTAGTCCCTGGGACTCCTTATGCATTTGAATCAATCTCTTAAAAACAATTGCCGGCTCCAGATGAAAAACAATTTCTCAACAGCTGGAGAATATTTGCAGAAGGCAACTTTTAAAGAACAGAGCCAGAAAGAAAGACAGAGATAGACACAAAAGTAATCATCAGCCGCCGTTGTCTAGAGAGGTCTGAAATCTTCAGATGGTGTGCTATTAATTACCACACCTACAGCTATGCTCACCGCGAAGCCGCAGTTAAACCAGCAAGTTGAGTCGGAAGAGCATTTTGTGTTGTCAGCACAGTTAATCAAAAATTACCCTACCTTTTACTTTATTCAAAAAAAGAAAGAAAGAAAGAAATATCTTTTTTAAGTATTGGCATCTTCCTACTGAGCTTTTAGGATGAAAAATGGGGTGGAGAAAATCAAGGAGGTACTAGGGGAATATGGCTCTGTCTTGGGTATAATACGACTCAGCAGGGGAAATGAGGAGGACTTTTTTGCCTCACCGCGCTGTGGAACAGTTGTTAGGGGCACCAAAGAGGAACAGGGCAAAGACCAAGGGCAGATGAAAAGGCGGAGGTGCCTGCACTTAGCCTTTGGCTTATGTAATTGATTCAAAATTATTATTTTGTGCCCAAAGCCCCCACATGAATTCTAGCCAAGTCCTGACTTACTTTTAAATTAAATATCCATGTTTTGTGTCTTCATCAGACTTGTTTTGCCATAGTCATTTAGGTTCAAGTTCAATATGAAAGATTTTATTTTTGATGAGGTAATAACAATGATAGCAATAATAACAACAATAGTAGCTAGCACTTTATAGCACACAGCACATGCCAGGCATGATTACAGATGCTTCCATTTATTTAATCCTCATATCTTAAGAGCAAACTACTATCATTATTCCATTTCACAGATGAGGAAACCAAGGTATAGAGTCCCACATCACTTGCTCAAGGTCTCTGGTTACTAAATGGTAGAGTATTTTTCAGCCTGGAGTTCTGACTATAGTAATTATACTCTGCAATAAACTCTGCAAAAAGTTTCTGCTAATACTAAACTATCCTCGAGTATGCTCTACCTTTGGTTGAAATAGTAGTCACCAAGTGCAATGCACATACCCCAACAAGATAATCCATAGGGTTGCCCAAGTGCCCAGAACGCAGGGCAAGTTGGCAAATTGTCACGTTGCCCTGTGGCCAGCTAAGTGGATTTAGAGACAGTATTATTTAGTTTTGACCTCATAAAATGGGGAGGTGGCTTAGGAAAGATTTATGACAGAGATGGAGGGGCTGGATGATAGCACTAACAATGCAAAAGCAGGCAACAAGCAAGCAGTAGTGGCCGTGCTCTGCTCAGTCAAAGCACAAAACGGAAGTAAAGAGACAATAACCACCTCCCAGTGTTCATTACAGAGCCTGCCTCAGCTCCCGTTGTTCTTGAGATGTTAGTGGATGGTGGTAGGAAGCCATTATAACTAACAGGACCCCTTGCAACCAAGCATCCAGAAAGAGGATGCAAATGAACACGAGCTGAAAGCAAAAAACAAACAACAAAACAAAAACTTTTGCATAATTAATAGAATAAATAGTTTGAAATATTTTATTTCACCCTCCTGTAGTTGTTTTAATTTCTATATCTATGTTATCTAATACCTTTACAATGAATGTTAATGCGTGTGTCTCTTTTATGAAATAATAAACATTCATATATAGAGAGAAGTTCTCAAAAATATTTCATGACAGGATCATGGACTCAAAAAGTTTGTATGGGTGCACCATGCTGGAGTTTAGGCCACATGGGGCCACTCTCAGGTAACCATGGTGACACTAATCCTGGGCCAAATGTCTGGCTGAAGCTTAGCAACCCAACAGGGAGGCAGGAAGGAGCCACCCTGCATCTCCACCCACCAGTGCTCTGGACCCACAGCCCAAAGCAGGCCCGTGTGCTGCCAGTGAACGGTGTCATCTTGTGCTCCACACCACTAGAACACTCTTATCTAAAGAAACACAAATAACTGCTTCTGCGAGTTGATCCTGTTACCCCTCGTATGGAAAGCTAAGCAAGTGACTATAAATTGTCTGAGGTCACAGAATTTTCAACATGTAATGTTCAAAACCAGATTTACAAAGCCAGTTGTCACACTTCCAAAACTATCAAGAGAGAAAAATTATGTGCTCCTTTATATGAGGAATTAAAATGCCAGAAACACAAAAGATCGGCACAGGAGAACACAACCGCGTTCCGATTCTGAAGGGCATGGATTTGGATAAGCTGCCGTGAGGAGAGAGCCCAGGAAGGGAGTCCAGGAGGAACCCCAACAGCACAGCCACGTGGGTGCCACCTTTGCCCACGCGGATCTCACTTGGTGGGGCCTCCCCGTCACTCTGTTCAGAATGAGACATGTACAGTAGCATAATTTCCCAGCTGTCACTGCAAAGGACTCGAATAATATTTCATGTCTCTCAAAAATTTGGTCAGGTAGATGTTGAATGCTAAGGATTTAGAGCTATTTCACTGGCTTTGCATTTTGTATTTTAAATCATTAACATGAACAAAGTAAGAAGCAAAACAGAAATACCCATTTCGTGAGTGTGAAGACAGTTAACCTTTAAACAGATGGGTAATCCCAGACAGCTCTGTAAAATTAATAGAGCTTAAACCTGAAGTCTCAGAGCTGCAGAATACGTCTTGGGAGACCATGATTTTGAGATCGTCATAAATCAACTTTTTTCTCATCAGTCCCTCATGCATACGCTGGCTCCTAACTGCCAGGTTATGAATATGTATATCGTGACATGCCAGCTGACCCAGTGCTCTGGTCCCAAGGTCCGTTGGCATTTCCTCTGCCTCCCAGCTCACGCTGTCGGAAGCCAACACCACAGCGAAGTTGCAGGTGGACTCTGGATGCTGAACCAACAGGGGCACTCCAATTCCCGCCCACCCCTTGAGGACCCTCACACAAGCCCCCAGGCTTTTATTTGTAAATGTTTGCTTATTAAATCAGAGGAGATACGGGAGACCGTGCTGTGCTTCTCCAAGGGCACCACAGCAATGGGCAAGGTTCTGACTGCCCTGACCTGAGGAGTGAGGGTCAGGAGGATTGCTGCCTTATTGCCCCCAAAGGGCACATTGGGCCAGTTTGCAGAAAAGGATACACACAGGAAGGAAGAAAAGGACCAGCCGACATTTTCATTTTCAACTATTTAAGTAGGTGTTTGAAGGCCTTTACTTTATAAAAGTAAAGAGTTGGATTAAATTTTAAACGTGGCCACAAACCCTACAAGAACATGGATTTAAATAGAATTAAAGCCAAAAGCATGATGCTACTGAGCTGCCAGGATCAGCTATGCCAGTCCTGGGGGATACTTCCAGTAGCAATGCGAAGCCATGGTCTGTGGGACAAACACAGCCTGGAACAGGTCACTCTGGCCTTGACTCCTCCAGGGCTACAGCCCACCATAAAGAGGCAGCTTAAGCACAGGGTCCTCGTACTTACAAAAGTGTTGCTGATTTTTTGTGCTGGTGTGTAGAGGAATTTCACATTCTTTCTCCTGCATAATCAGGAATACAAAAAAAAAAAATACCATGGAAATAAGATCTTAGCATACGTAGTTAAACCTGAGGGTAAATGATCCTGCCAAGCCTAACAAACAGCATTTTGTTCCTGCAACACAATCCCCACCCAGGAGTATTCTCTCTTCCACTCAAGAGGAGCCCTGGGAAGTTCATGATGCACACACTTGCAGCTACTTACCATGGGAAAAGTTGATTCAGCAGTGTTGCTGCAACCATCAGGAAATTCAAGAAGCCTGAAGAATTCCACAGGGACCTGAGCAGAATGGTGCGCTGTGGTCGAGTGGTCCCCAGTACCAGAGACCGGCCACCACGGTCCACACGCAGGGGAGCAGGCCGGCCAACGCTTCCAGCCTGGGGCCCCTCCAGCGAGGCCAGCTCCCAGGGAGTGCTCACATAGGTTAGTGTCCAGGCTGTAACATTTTAGCTCTGTATCCTCTTCGTTATTTTATAGATGGATAATTATGGAAGGGAGACTGTTACCTTTTTATGGACTGGAGAGTCCGCCTGCCTCCCACTGACCCGTTCTGCTCGCGCTTTCTCACCCTGGGGCTGCCTGCCCTGTTTGGAAAGAAAGAAAAGATGCTGCTGCTTCAAGAGGTGGGAGGAAGTGGGCACTGTCCCCAGAGACTCCAGGAGGCGGGGATGCAGGACTCAGGCCCAGCCATGGTGTCCGCACATGCACCGTGGCCCCAGGAGTCCCCTTCATAGAAACCATTGAGAGTAATGTCCCACTTCTGGAAGCAGAAAGGGTGCCTCAGGATTTCCCATCTTCCATGTAACTGCGCTGTATGTTTGGAACATCCCACGTAGACCTGCTTCTTCTGCTAATGATTAAAGTCCAGTTCAATGGATGGATCCATCAGTCTCAGATAAACAGCTACCCCACCCTGAACTGTTTTCTTAAGATTTATTAATTCACCTGTTAGATTCCGACTTGAACCCTCTGAGTGAGTTTTTTCTCTTCCTTTTATTTTCTCTCTTCCTAAAGAGAGAGCAGACTCAGTCCAACTTCCTGTGATCCAGAAGATTAAACGGACCCTCTACCAACTGCCTTGTGATATCTCTGTGTCTCCCACCAGGCAGGAGCAACCCCCATGGCCGTGAAGTCCACCTGTCCAAGAACACTGGACTAACAAGTGTTTTCAGCCTTCAGCGCTTCCCGTCCTTCAGTAATGGAAACGCCCACTGCCAGTGGACCAAGGAAGGGCAAAATCTGTGCTTGTGGCCCAGGGACTAGTAGAAGCCACTTTGGCTTAGGCCACCACAGGGTCACGCTATTACTGAGAAAGCCACTTGTGTGCTTCTGTGGAGAAGTCAGCTCCCTGGGGCCTCTGCCAGCCCCATGGTTCCCAGGAGAATGGGGAACCAAGGTGAGCTCAATGGCAGAGACGAAAGGAAGCCTGGACTCTCTGGGAATCTCGTGCATTCAAAACAGTCTCTAGAGTTACCCCAAACACCCTCCACCCACCCCCAAGGCTTAGCAAAGAGATCCCAGGGAAGGTAGGGACAGGCTTCCACCATGCGCCAACTGGAGTGTCCTAAAGACTCAGAGGTCTCCAAGGAATGCAGCTCACTGTCCCTGTCTGCTTCCCTCCCTGACACACCCTGCTGGCGCACCACTGCTCGCTCAGGATGTATGTGGTGAGCGGGGCCAGGGGCCAGGGCTACCTCACAAGCCCAACCTACAGAATGATAAAGATCACAAACCTCACAGGAAAACATGGATCTCACAGCTCCATAATCCCATTAAAATAAATGATTAAAAAAGTGTCCAACATCTTTAGTAATTAGAGAAATGCAAATCAAAACTACTCTAAGATTTTATCTCACCCCAGTTAGAATGGCAGTTATCAAGAATACAAGCAATAATAAGTGTTGGAGAGGATGTGGGGAAAAAGGTACACTCATACATTGCTGGTGGGACTGCAAATTGGTGCAACCACTTTGGAAAGCAGTATGGAGATTCCTCAGAAAACTTGGAATGGAACCACCATTTGACACAGCTATCCCACTCCTTGGTTTATACCCAAAGGACTTAAAATCGTGACATAGCTATACCAATGTTTATTGCAGCTGAATTCAGAATAGCTAACCTGTGGAACCAACCTAGATGCCCATCAATAGATGAATGGATAAAGAAACTATGGTATAGATACACAATGGAATGTTACCTAGCAGTAAAAGAGAATAAAATTATGGCATTTCCAGGTAAATGAATAAAGCTGGAGAATTTTATGCTAAGTGAAGTAAGCCAATCCCCAAAACTAAAGGCCAAATGTTTTCTCTAATTAGTGGATGTTGATCTGTGATGGGGAAGGGCATGGGAAGAATGGAGGAACTTTGGATTGGGCAAAGGAGGGGGGGAGGGGTTATGGGGGTAGAAAAGATGGTGGAACTAGATGACATCATTACTCTAGGTATATGTATGATTGCATGAATGGTGGGTCTCTACATCGTGTACAACCAGAGAATTGAAACGTTGCGCTCTATTTGTGTTTGATGAATTGAAATGCATTCTGCCGTCATGTACAACTAAGTAGAACAAATAAAAAAATAAAAAAGAAATAAATGATCACTCAAATGTGTGGCTGCTAAAACTGGAACATGACCTCCTGCCTTCCGGGAGCGCCCTTCACCACCGACCCTCCCTTGCCCTGAGCTGCCTGCCCTGGCCCAGCCTGCACCCTCTTGCAGGTCGCCTGGCTCCTACCTCCACCCGGCAGAATGCTCCGTTCCGCTCCATTTTCCATGTTAATCACCACGGGGTACCCCTTAGCTGCCCCTGTTACCCCAGGACCTCACACTTCCTCCTTCCTGCAAGGGACAGTCTTTCAGGTTGAGTATCATATTCCCACTCCCAGAGGTAAACTGTCCGGGTGGAGCGATTGGCTGAAGCATGGTGTGAGAAATAAAAAGGCCAGTGGTCCATTTTCAGAACACAGGCACTTAGCCTTAACTGGGAGGTAACATCCAATCATAGCCATTTTAACTATAGCCCTTCCCTCTGCCCTCCCCAACTTTAAAATTAGCCAATGGTATAGGGATAACCCCGAGCTCCTCGGATCAGAGCAAGGAGCAGGGCTACGTTAAGGATTAAGTCAGGTGGACTGCCCGCCTAAGTGTGCTTGCTTGCTGGACTTTGTTCGGCAGCACGCCCTTCTGCAAAAGTAGAGTTGACCTGGTAGAGCTACTTCTGAGCACGTTCGATTCCTTGCAGCACCCCAGTATTTCTTACAACAGGCGATGCAAGACTTGGAAGGAAAGGGGACTCCAGACAAAGCTTTCTTCGTTCTCAGAAAGGACATTAGCTCCTTGCAGCATGGCCAACAGAATCCAAAATGTAAAGAATCTACATTGAAACCCCACATCAGGCTGCACCAGACCTCTGTGACCTGGATGCCACCGGAGCACCTGAGCCTGTGGCACCCTCTGTCTTAACCACATAGCTCTCTACAGGAGAAGACTTGTCCCCAACAAGGGTCCAAGGAGTTCTCAGAAAAGAGGGAATTTGAGTCAGGACCAGTGGGTTTTAGCATACATGATGAAGAAGAATTTCACATGCCAGTCAAAGGCACAGACCGAGATTTACTTAGTAAAGTAGATACATATTCAAGGAGAATGGTGGCAATCTCAAGAGAGACACCTTTGGGAAAAGCAAGATATACATATCCAAGGGGCAATGCCAGCTATCTCCAGAGGGAGAGACCACAGCCCCTTGGTGGGTGTTGACCTTTATAGGGGTCCATTGCTAGGGGCTGGACAGGAGGTGGGCCCAGGGTGGAGCTGCACAATTTCTACCCACTTTCTCTGTGCTTGCTCACTGCCCTCATGTTACAAGGACAGGAGTGAAGGGAGCCAGCCCAGGGCAGTTGCTCAGGAGCTGCAATTGTTCCTGGGCATTTTTTGCATCTCAATGGCTCATGACCATTTTCTTTGTGACTCAACATCTCTCTTTTTATTTCAAATTCCTGTCTCAGCTCTGAAGATTCCTGGACTCCTGCTCTGCCTACCCCACCACAGACTGCCTGCTCAGAGATGGCAACTCTGGCATCCCAGCGCCAGCCCTTCCCAGGCCTGGCCTGGCCTACTTCCTGGGGCCAGCTGAGGGAGAGCTGCTGCCCCAAGTCCAGGCTGCAGAACCCGGGTTCCTCAGGCCCATCCATGCTGATAAGCCATTCTCTAGAATCACCCAGATACATGCCTAGGAGAGCCAGGGAGTCATTCTGAAGACAGCTAGGAATGGCATCAGCTCACTCATGCCACCTGCACGTGATATCCAATAATGAAGCTGAATTCCATTACTGCATCCCGGAGTAATATGGTTACCGTTAAACAAAATTTTATCGTCTGAATGTTTGTTCCATAAAATAAATATATATTTTATCTAATCCAAATTGCACCCAACTGTTATAATTTGTGAGAGGTGTTGAAGTGCTTTTCACGCCGTTATTTTTAATGTGTTTGCCTAGATAATGAACTCGGGCTTAGCATCAGAGATCCAAGACAGAAGGAACTCCAGGCCAGCCCTGGAGACGGCGGCCAGATCCGGGACTGGCTAGCACGCCACCTGAGTGGCAATTCCAGGGACGCTAGACCACGGTGGGCGCCGGAAGGTCTTTATTGCCCATTGTGTCAAGACTCAGAGTTCATCTCTTAAAGACATCTTTACTTTGCAACCTCCCTCCACAAAGTGAGCATCTTTATTGTTATTCTTAGATACCATTTTCTCTTCATTTTGGGGTGAAGGAGGGTGGTAGAATTTTTTTTTAAATTTCTCTAGGTCATTCAGCTGTGTATAATAACTGACAAATTACAGTAAAATAAGAAAAAGACATCTCTCTACCCCAAAAATTATATATCTGCTTCAAAATCCATTTTTGGAGATAAGAACTTTTCATTTTATGCCATGATTAAAAGAATGTTTAAAATACAAAACAAAATCCTCAGCTGGTACAAACAGTAGGTCATACATATTTTCTTAGAAGGTCTTGAGAAGGGAGAATTAATCTAGAGGAAGATGAAATAGCACCCAAAGTGCAGAGCTGGCGATGAGGGCACCACCTCCGAGCGCGGGTTCACCAGAGCCCGGAGTGTGTAGACTCAGCGCTCACTGAGCCCGTTCGGCTGCTCACCCCACAGGAGGGTGTGGACTTCAGGCGCAGACCTCCTGTCCTGACCACCAGAGACAGAAGGGTGACGGGAAACAGTGAGTGAGTGCACACACACACACACACACAACCAGCACTGGTGGAGATGGGCACCTGCCTCCACCTTGACCCTCTCCCTAAGGGCCAGCATCTCGGGGATCAGAGCATCTTCAGGTGCAGAGGAGCCTCCTGGATATGGAAGGGCATGAGGAGATCCTGTGTGGGGTCCACAGCATCAGGAGAAAGCCAACCAGAGCTGAGCCACTGTCCCTCACAAGATCCCCCTTGGCCCAGAGGCCCATATTGGCATTCCACACAGGGCTTCTACACCGGCTGCTGCACATGAGGAGTTGACAGCAGAGCCCTCTTCAGGAGATAGCAAGGCACCAACCTGGAAGAAGGCCACCTTAGCACCGAAGACCCAGAAACAGAATTGGCACCCTGAGGACAGTGTGGACAGTGGTGACCACTTAGGATAGGGTCACAGCACCCCACCAGGTTGGGGCTCCTGGGGATGGATCTGTTGGAGACAGCAGAGGTGGGGCTCCTTACAGAGTTCCTCAGTCCCTCTGGCCCGGGACTTGGATGACTTTGGTTCAGGCATCAGAAGCATCCCTGGTGGGGTCAAGGTCTCTGTACCTGGGAACGATGACAAAGACATCTCCTCGGCCAATGGGAGTGAGAGAACACAGCCACAGGCAGTAAAAGCGTTCTTCTAGAATCCTCTACAAGTACCAGCCTCAGGTCCTTTGATCACGCCACCCCTTTACATCTTACGGTGAAAACCCCAAATAAATTAGATTTACATGATGATAACTATCGAAATTTACCATATTAGAAATAAAAACTGAGAAATATGTTAGTTTACTTGAAAATAGCAAAATAGAAAACTCACTATACATTACCATGTTTTATGGAAAATAACTTTTTTCCAAAATGAAATAAATAGTGATAAAAATGGCATTGTTTCACATTTTTATAAATTTTCAAGTCTGTCTGAATGGAGGGCAGCTGGATTCTCCTGGATCCTGCATTTGTAATATCGCTTGTCTCCTCACCTCCAGATACATTTGTGAAAGCAAGAAAGAACAACATCTCAGTGTTATTATTAAAGTTATTTTGACCCCTAAAATTCCCAGAGGTCCTTGGACCATTTTTGAGAACTGCTGGCTAACCTATCTAGACTATTAATCTAGTCACCCTTCTGATGGGAAACACCCTCTGAGTTTGGGTACAGTACATAAATACGTAGAACTTCACCACCCCTGCAACGTGGGTTTGATTCAGAACTGTCGTTTTGCCCCGTGCATACGTGGGCAGCACACACACATGTACACACGAACAAAGCTCTAAAATAAAATAGCCTCTTATGGTCCAGTGACTTCAGATATTAAGAAAACTATACCGCGTCCCTCAGATTTTCTTCAGTTTTTTTTTCTTCTTCTTCTTTTTTTTTTTTTTTTTGATGTCACCAGAGTGGTATTTGTCAGACGCTAGGTAGAGAATAATGACACCATATAAAAGAAATAGCCTGAGTGACCTGCTTCCTCCTCCAGATGTGGATGGGTGCTTCTGAATTACAGAAAAGCCCTCTGCTTTTTGAGCTACTGAGTGAAAAGGGGAAAAATAACAACAGCCCGGCGCTTCAGCATTTACATGCGCTCTCTGGGTACGTGTGCAGCTCGCTGCGAAGGAGCACGAGATTCAGCATAAATCTTTTCTTATTTTGTGTTTGGGAAGGTATGCAATAGAAAACCCATTCTGACAATAAATGCTAGTCACCTGAGGTCCGTAGCTTGTTTTGCAGCTAAGAAAATAAAGCCTCTGCTCACCCTTGGCCAACCGAGTTACATTTGATGCTATTATTAATGCATCGCAAGGCTTTTTTTCATATCAATTTGAAATTATACATCTGGGAAATCCCAGTACAACAGCAGTCAATGCTTTGCTTCTCCGTGTGGCCCTCTGCAATTACGAGAATGTGCAACTATAATTTAGCGCAGGTGAAATTCAATCAGTCACCCCAAGCACAAAGCAATCTCTGTCTCCCAGGAAAACGGAGGAGGAGGAAAGGGAGGGAGGACAAGGAGAAGAAGAGGAAGAGGAGGAAGAAGCAGACGAAAAGGAGAAAGGGAAAAAAAAGCAGGAAAGGTCTCCCTACAAATGGCACCAGGGGATTCCAGGGGCGTCTACGGCAGGCCACTGGAGCCACGTGCCCACGGTGGTGGGGACCCAGTGGAGGGGCAGAGAGGGAGCGCAGGAATGAAGTGGAACTGAGACAGGTTTGCAGCCTTCTTGGATTCTTTGTAAAATACAATGTTCTTTGTGTTAAAAATAGAAAGAT
The DNA here is from genome assembly GCF_021218885.2 of Marmota monax. Lineage (NCBI taxonomy): Eukaryota > Metazoa > Chordata > Mammalia > Rodentia > Sciuridae > Marmota > Marmota monax. Next base: position 7,899,843 of record NW_026692826.1, on the reverse strand, counting down.
TAAAGGAGAAAAAAAAAGGGGGGGGGAGATGTTGTTGGTGCGCTGAGAATCCAGGGAGCCACCGAGATGAGCAACGCTGCAGCCAGAAATCACTGCGGAGGCCGAGCCCTGGTGGGGCTCCTAGCCCGGCTCTGCGAAGACCAGGCTCCACTCAGCTCCTTTTTCCTTACTTCACAAACCGGCACTTGTTGTAAGGGGAGGACACGGGGGTGCTGGTGGAACAGCACTCCTGGATTTCTTTGCATCCATAACTGTTTCACAGAAGCAGAGCAGGGAAGAGGAGCTCAGCAGCGGCCACTCGGGACACACTTTCCCCTCACCACCCACAGGGCAGTGCTCCGAGACGCTTCCTTTTACAGGTAGTAGCATTTGCCACCACGCGTCACCAATGGGTGTGCTTCCAGTCAGACCACACTGTAACTCACCCTTTGCTTATTTCCAGCAGTGTAGACAGAGTATCCTCCGGAGCTTCCTGCAGGAAGTCGATAGATCAAGATACAGACATATCAACCCCGGAGCTTCCTCCTCCTGCCAGCACACAGCCTGCACTAAGCCCAGCATTAGTCGCCGCCACCCATCTACCCTCTTTTCTATCATTTTGCTGCTCCAACCGTGTTATGTAGGCGGACCCATACCTATGAGACCTTTGGATTGGCTCCTTCACACAGTGCAAGGCCTGGAGATCCCCCAAGTCATGGCCTGAGGGAAGTTTCCCTCCTTCTAATGACCAAGAGGTGTTCCCTGGCATTGCTCGGCCACGCTTTGCTTAACAGCTCCCTGTGGAAGGACCCTGGGTTGTTTCGAGTTTGGGACTACTACAAGGAAACCACTGTGAACTTTCCTACACATACAAGTTTTTACATGAGCCCAAGTTTCTGTTCTGGGATCAATGCCCAGGGATGACATTATTGAGTCACACTGTAGCTGCAAGGTGTGTCTTCAATGAAACCCTTGAGCGGTTTCTCAAAGTGGCAGGACCCTTTCACATTTTCTCCAGCAAGTTCCAATGGTTCAGAAAAAAAAAAAAAAAAAAAGTTCCAATGTTTCAGTTCCTTCTAATGCTCATCAGCATTTGATATTGTCATCATTTTTTATTTTGGCCATTCTGAAAGTATAATATCGCACTATGGCTTTAATTTTCATTAGCAGCATGGTTAATGTTAAACATTTTCACAGTCTTATTTGCCATCCCTGTGTACTCTTAGCTAAAATGTCTTTTGCTCATTTTCTAGTTGTATTGTTTAGAGTTTTTAAAGTTCTTTTAGCTGATCTACATACATTCTAGCTACTGGTCCTTTCCATATACATGATTTGCAAATCTATTCTCAAATTCTATAAATTATCTTTCTATCCTCTCTACACACTCTACTGTAGAGCAGAAGTTTTTTGTTTTTATGATATCAAGTTTAACCATTTTTCCTTTTATGGGTTGTGACTCTGGTCTAGTATCTCTACGTGACACTAGTTTGCAAAAATTTTCACCTCTTTTTTCCTTCAATTTTTAGGGTTTTATGTTTGATACATAAATCCTTGGAACATTTTGCATTACTTTTTGTTTAAAATGTAAAATTTAAGTTAGGTTCATTTTTTGACATATTAACGTCAAAATTCTCTTCATTTGTTGAACATTTTTCTTTCCTCTATTAAATCACCTTTACACCTTTTTCAAAAATCACTTGTTTTTATTTGTGTGGGATCTATTTCTGGATTATCTATTGTGATCCTTTGAGCTACATTGTCTAACACTCTGTTGATGCCATACAGTCTTGAATAAGTCTTGAATTTGGGTGGACCGATTTCTCCCATTTTATTATTCTTTTTAAAAAATTAGCTATTCTAATTCCTTTGCATTTCAATATTAATGTTATAATAATGTAGTATGTAGCTACAAAAACATTTCTAGGACTTTGTAAGGAATTGCGTTAAACCTTTATAGCTATTTGGGTAAAAGACATCTTTATGATGCTAAATCTTCCAATGCATGAATTCACTTGTCTAATTTATTTAGATATTCCTTAATTCTTTCATGAGCATTTTACGTGAACATCCTACCTGTGTTTTATAAGATTTACATTTAAGTATTTCATGTTGCAAGGTGGTTGGAAATTATATTTGTTTTATTTTTAACATCAACTTCAAAGTGTTCATTGCCAGTAGATAGATATACAGTTGATTTTTGTATGCTTATCTTGGATCTTGCAACCTCGTTTAACTCGATTTTTTGAGGAGTTTTTCAACCGTTTCATTGGGATTATCTACACAGACAATTATGTTATCTGCAAATACAAAGAATCGCATTGTTCCCTTTCTAATTTATAAACCTTTTGTTTTTGTGGGGTTTTCCCTTGCCTTATTATGCTGGCTCAAATTTCCAGCACAATGTTAAATAAAAAAAGTGAAAATGAAAAAAAAAAGTGTTCTTAATCTTAAGGAGAAAGCATTCAGTCTTTCACTATTAAATATAATACTAGCTGTGATTCTTCATAGATGCCATCTATCACGTTGAAGAAATATCCATCTAGTCCTATTTTTCTGAGTTTTTTTTTAAATCAATAGGTGTTGAATTTTGTCAATCACTGTTTCTGCATTGATTAATATAAGTATATGATTTCTTTCTTTTATAGTCTGTTAAAATAGAATTTTACATTGATTTGACTATTGAATATTGAGCCAGCTTCACATACCTGAAATAAGCCTTACTTGAGCATGGTGCATAATTACTCACCCATTTTCTGGTTGGTATTTGTCATACATGACAGTAGAGTATACTTTGATATATTTATGCAAACATGGAGTACATATTATTCTCATTAGGATCACGCGTGGTCTGTGGTTGTACATGATGTGGAGATTCTCTGTGGTGTATTCATATATGTACTTAGGAAAGTCATGTGAGATTCATTCCACTGTCTTTCCTATTCCTGTGCCTCCTCCCTTCCCTTCATTCCCCGTTGTCTAATCTCCTGAACTTTTTTTCTTCCTGTCCCGCCTTGTGTGAGATAGCATCCACACATCAGAGAAGACATTTGACCTTTGGGTTTAGGGCACTGGCTTTCATCCATTGTTGAATTATATTTGGTAACATATTTTTAATATTTCTTGCATCTATAGTCATGAAGGGCACTGGACTGCAGTTTTCTTTTGTATTATTCTATTATTTTCTTTTTGTCCTAAATAACTTTAGTATCAGCATAACATTGTCATCATAAAATTTTAGGAAGTATCCACCTCCTATTTTCTAAAATAGATTGGTAAATGTGGTACTGATTTTTTAAACATGTAGTAGAAATTTCAATGAAACCATCATGACCTGGCGACTTTATTTATGGGAAAGTTTAAACTATGAATTAAATTTCCTTAATAGTTACAGAACTATTTACTCTATCCATTCATATCAGATGTGTTATTGGAGTTGGTATTTTTCAAGGAATTGGAGTATTGCCAAATTTATGGTGTAGAACTGTCCATAGAGTTTTTTTTTTTACTGCACTTTCAACTCCTATAGGGTATGTGGGTCACAGTTGTTATTCCTGATATCAGAAATTTGGTTTCTATTTCTCTCATCAGCCTTTTTTTCTTTATTAATTCAATTGATCTGTTTCTAAAAAAGTTTTTATTGCATTGATTTTTCTCTATTGTTTTTCTGTTTCAATTTTAATTTCTGTTCTTACATATATTTTCTGCCTTCTTGCAAAAGGAGTAATAAAAAGCTGCCCATTGTCACAGTAAGCCCACATAACAACAAAAATATGGAACACCTTAGTGGCATAAAAAGTAAGTATTTATTGCTCATGCACCTGGGTTAGTTGTGTGGCCATGCTAGCCTAGCTGGGCAGGTTCACCTGTCCACTTTGGGCCCCTTAGCCTGAAGGACCATATTACTGCCACTTCCTCTGCATTCCTTTGGCCAAAGCAAGTCCCAGGTCCACCCAGACAGAAGGAATAGTGGACCTATAGAGAGAGGGGAGCCACAGGTATGCAAAAGACCATCCTTCAGGGAAGGATGAAGGATGTCACCTGTTAAGGCTCTCAATCTGCCATGGTGAACAGCAAATGTGAGGTGAAACAGGAAGCATGAATCATGAAGACAGGTATACAGAAAAAATGAGAAAGGTAGGGAATGACAGTTTTTCAACTGTCACGAAAATAGAAACTCAGTAGAATAAACTCTAAACTGATATAGGTGAAGAGGGTTTTAGTGAATGGGAACATACTAGTGAGGAATTTAACAAGAATGAGGCAGAAATAAAGAAAGCAATAAGAAATATAGAAAATGAAAGTAACATGAAATATAGAACAAGAAGCTCAGACACTCCATCATGACCTGGCGACTTTATTTATGGGAAAGTTTAGACTATGAATTAAATTCCCTTAATAGTTACAGAACTATTTACTCTGTCCATTCATATCAGGTGTGTTATTGGAGTTGGTGTTTTTCAAGGAATTGGTGTGTTGCCAAATTTATGGTGTAGAATTATCCATAAAGTTCTTTAACTACACTTTCCACTCCTACAGGGTATGTAGGTCATACCCTACAGGAGTGGAAATGGTAGAAAAGCCATTGTTCACTAAGAGCTGGGAATTTTTAAGAGTTTAAGGTGGACAGCGGGTTCTCAGCCAGAAAGTCTGGGTGCTGTGACAGTAAGTAATAAACCCACACCTCGACACACAGTAATGAAATAAATAGCATCAGGAGAAAAGAGAGGATCTTCATGGTTACAGAGAAGCTAGACCAGGTGCAAAGGAGCAGCAGTTAGAAAGAGAGTAGCTCTCGAGTCAGATTCCAACCATGTTAGAGCACAACGGAGCAGTGTCACCCTGTGTTGGGGTAACGTGCCGTCAGTCTGCCATGTTGCATCTAGACCAACGATCGCTCAGTAGTAACAGTGAAATAAAGGCAATGCAGACTTAGGAAAGCTAGAACTTATTAACCACAGACCTCCCCTGTGGAGGAAGATACGACTGAAGAGTGTGCTTCAGCAAGAAGTGAAAGGAACCCAGAGGAGGAGGATTTGAGAAACAGCAGAGCCTGAGACCCAACGAGACCAACCAGGTCACTGCAGCTAACTATGATTTCTTTAATCCTGAAAGAAGAAACTAGTGAAAATGCTAAATTCTGTGAATTTTTAAAACGAAGCAAAAAATTCTGGATCATTCTGTTTCCGTCTGATTGGGAATTTCAAAGAATTGTTCAAGCCAATCCTTTACCAGGTGGGGAGGAGGAGGCTGAGGGTTCATGGCAAAGTCAGGGTGCACCAGGACCCTCCTCTTCTTCTGAAGGAAGTTAGAGATAAAGAATAAATTTAGATTTAATTAGGAATTTGTCCATCTGCTTAGAGGTATTAGACAAGTGTTTGCGAGGTTTTTTAAGCCATTTAGGGCTGTTTGAACAATTAGCATGACTAACAAAATAAACTCAGGCCCAGTGGAAGATAGTATATTTTGCCATTAAAAGTCATCAAAGTAAGTGTCTCAGATCCTGAATGTCTTGCAATTACCTTCTAATGCATTTTGCATATTTTCAGAGAGCAATAACTTCCCATTCACAGAGTGAACCTCTCTGGAAGCCGTCTGCCAATCTTTCTGTGGGTTTGGGTGGTGATCGGCTTTGGGGAAGCTGGCTACAGAGGCACTCCTCACACGGAAGCTGCTTGTCACCAACAGAAGCATCTTCCTTCTCCCTCTCTCGCTGCTGGACTAGTGTGACCACCAAGATGTCATAAATGTTCCCCCGAGTTCTTAGTATAATACCCTGCAACACACAAGCACGTCAAGCCTGTCTTTTTAAAAAGTGGGAAGGGAAAGGAGATTTCAATATACCTCATTACTGTTGCATTCATGATAAGCAAAGATCTTAGATGTGAGGACAGATTCGAGGTGAACTTTGCGGGACAATTGGCAAACAGGACAGCTTTTGATGGTCATAGTGTTTTTCAGATCTTAAAAGAAGTGCCTATTCACTGCATAAAATTGGGAACAATTGTTTCCATGTCCATCTAAACAACTGAGTGCTCATGAGCAAAGGAGAAGGCACAGAGACCCAGACACACAGGGAGAACACTGTGCTGACAGAGGCAGAGATGTGCCACGTGCCCACAGACCAAAGGGGCGCCCGGATTGCTGAGGCACCAGAAGCTGGAAGAGGCTAGGAAGGTTCTCCACCCTGATCTTGGAGGCTCCACCACTGTGAGGCCATCAATGTCTGTTGTTTAAAGCCCCAGCCTGTGGGGCTTTGTGATCACAGACACTGGAAACTTGCACTGGCTCTTAAGGCTCTTGCCTGGAAGGAACTCAGTGAGTCCCCTCTCAATCCACTGGGTGAAACAGGTCGTAGCAGCCAAGCTCAAGGCAGCAGGAATTCCAACCCTCTCCTGTGCCTGGGGCAGCAGTGAACGGTCTTGGTGCCACGAAGCTGTCTCAAACAGTAGGAGGAGGAGGCTGTGATGCCACTGTCCTGCTGGCACTGGTCAATGCTGTTTGCAGCATGGTCCCTGAGCAGGCCACTGGGTTTGTGCAGGGTGGCCTCTCATGGCAGCCAGGGAGCAGCTGGGGCTCTGTGGGCTCCAAATCCAGTTAGCTTCTCTTGCAGCAGGATGAGCAGAGCATCTAGTACACATGCTGATGATGTAACTTCTGAAAGGGAGTTTTTCACATGATGGTAGGGGCTGGCAGGAGGCAGAGCTGGGGAGGCCCAGTGACACCAAGGAGCTTCTTAACTGCTCCAAAACTACTTCTTCTTCATCTGTAAAGTGGAGGTAATATCTACCTTGTTAGTAGGATCTTTGGAGACAAAAGAAAGCTGAATACCTATAATGACAACTATGTGTATTTGAGTAACATAAATCAAGCAGCATCTAGCAATCATGCATCATATTTACTTTGTCCCTGTGATAAATAAACCCTGTAGGTACCAGAGTCATGCCAAAACCCAATAAGACGTCCCTTACAGATCTCAGCATCGACTAAAAATCCCCCCCCTGCCGCTCTCAGAATTGTCTAAGGAAGAGGAAGTGTCCACAGGTCCGGGGCTCTGGGAGAAACTGCTTTGTTAGAAATCTTCCCTGAAATTGACTGTTGGATAGACTAATTAAAACCCAGCATTGTTCTAGAGAGACTGTTAACAGCTACCAAGAAGAGACCCAAGAGCCACATGACCCCCCAGGAGTCAGCTGGGTTTGTGTGTTAGTGGGAGAGACCTGAGACTGGAGAAGGACGAAGCAGGAAAGGAGTCGGGGCTATGGGTCCCGTGCCACGAGAGACCTGCACGGTGCTGTGAAGTACAGAATCTTGCCAAGTTCTCAATATCTTGTAAACTAGGAATTCCCTCCAAGCTCATGTCATGCTGCTGGGTCAGTCTTGGTGGCATTATCTGTGATTCACACATGCATATACAGATACACATATACACACACACATATGCACATGTGCTCACACACACATAAATGACTTTCTATAGCCAGCTCCTCCCAAGCCCTCATCTCTCCTCTTTTGCACCTAGGGCAGAGCCCTTTGCAGGTCTCCTGGAAAAGCCTAAATTCCCCCAGCACCCCAGAAAAGGAGAGGAGATGGGGGGGTGGGGGAGGTGGGGGAGGTGGAGGGGAGGTAGAGGGAGGTGGAGGGAAAGTAGAGGGTTGGTGCAAGAAAAGGTGGATGCATTTGTAATGCAACTGTCCAGACTTTCACCTGCAACTGGTCTGCACAGCTGGTGCCATTTTGCTTTGTTGGTTGAGTTCAAGCAGGAGTGTGACCCACCTTGTCCTGTTATCTGCACTCCAAGCGGGCAAGGCTCCACACCCATGGAAGGTCAGGTGCCAATGGGAGATATGGGCATTTTGTTTGAATTCAAGGCAGCTGATGAGAACCACCTTATGCTCTGTACATTGCCATGGACTGGTGAGAGGGTAGCCCAGAGCCCAGCAGCCCTGTGCTTGCTGGGCAAGAGTGGGACCTGGACAAAACATCAGCCACATCCTGGCACAGGGAGGCACTTGATCTTCTAGGCCTGTCCGGGACCTTTGCTCCCAGGGCCACTTGGCGAATTCGATGCGTCTAAACAGTGGCACACAGCACCTGGCTCAAGGAAGACTCTGGTAGCTGTGAGCGACCTGTTGTTTGCTTTAGTCATGAGAAACAGCCCCAGGGCACGAGCCACCTTCTCAGCCAGCTGCAGGACGGCACCCAGAATGACTTCGTGCCCTGCCAGGGAACTAGGACGCCAACAAGGATGCCACCATGAGCCTGTGTTAGCTGCCTCCTCAGAGGAACTGACAACTGAGAGACACAGAAGATTTACTCTCCCTCGTAAGCCCAGTGAACCCTCTCTCCCTGCTAAAATTTACAAACACTCCAAAAGCATACCTTAAAAACTTGAGTCTGTTGAGGGCATATTACAGGCTAATGAAATATTGTGCACGTCAACATTTGTTAACAGGATTGATCTCCTGTTAGGTGTTCTTATCACAGGAAGCCAAGGCGGAGGGACCCTGGAGACTCTGGGTGTGGGGCCATGATGGCATCGGGGCACTTGGACCTGTCCTCACATCGAGCACACCTCAGTTCCATGCAGGGTTCTGGACATCAACAAGAGGAGTCAGTGACCCACCTGAGAGAGCTCATGAACTCCCTGGACAGGCCCAGCACCCCTCGACCTGCCCCAGAACCTTCAAGACAGACAGTGAAGGAGGAGGGAGGCCTCTTCCTTACTGAAGCAGAGATAACCCCTGAAACTGGGTTATCTATATGTTGTTCCATATTGACTCATTTTTACTTGTTTTATTTCAAGAACTCAAAGAAAACAGACCTTCCAATTTTAGGCCACATAGCAGGGTTGGAAGAAGTGCCCTTTCCAAGACCCCTGCTAGAGACCCTGGTGTCCAAGCCTCGGCCGGTGCCTTCCCTGGAGGGTCTGGGATATATGGACGACAGTTCAACCTCCTGTCTATGGTGAGTAAGGCAACAGCATCACATCTGACCACACGGACATCAGAAGTGTCCATGTCCATCTGCAGAAGGCTAAACCAAGGGAATGACTTCGCTTCCTTTCCTCCTTTTCATTAAGTAGAATTTGAAAGTCAGACTACATCAACAACAAAAAAAAGACCTTAAACCGGAATCAGCCAAGTTGGTAGGAGGCCTTGAAGTCTTCCATCACTGAGCAAAACCCCAGTCTGTCTCCTCACAGAACTGGGGGAGGAGGGTAGATGGATCACCCTTCAAGGTGGAGACCCCAGCCCAGGAGCAGGTTGGACAGTCACAGCTTTGAGGGGCACAGGGTGGATGACGCCCTTCGTGGGGACACTCGCGTCACCTAGGGGCTGTAGGTCAAGAGGCTTTGGCTCCATTGTCAGGCCACCGAGGCCTGTGCTCCTGGAACATGGTGAGAGTGGCCAAGCAAGGGCCACCGTGAGCCGGATCTCAGGTGCACCAACAGTCACGGGTCACAGATAATCACGGCCCCTCCCTCAAGTGTCGCGAACCACAGGTTAGGAGAGAATGACACCACGTGCTTATACAAACCGGAAGTATACCAAAATGCAATTAGTGGTAGCCTCTGCTGATTAATAATTATGGGTTGAATGTTGAGAGCATAGTCTTCAAAGCCAACGTGAAGTGCTGAGCTTGACTGAATTCTGTTTTGGGTCAAATCACAGGGAGCTGCACCACAGCCGGTGCCGGTTACAGCTGGAAGGAGCTCATTTCTCTGTTTGGGGGGTTGGGAAGGTGGTGGCTGGCTTGATTGGTGAGGGCTGCCTTCAAGATGGCACTTTGAACCTGCCTGTTCCTGAGGGAGAGAATGCTGTGTTGTCCCCACCACCTAACATTGTGGCACTGCAGGTCAAGTTTCCAACACAGGCTCTACCCATTCAGACCAGAGCAACAAGCATTTGGGTCCTGCTTGGGGCTCAGATACACAGTAGGGCTGTTTCCTCTTTGCTGACACTCTCAATTTTGAGGAATTTAAAAATAAGTTAACTCTAAAGGGTATAAGCGTCCTTATTCACATAAACCAAAGAAAGGAAAGAATTCCATAAGACCAGCACTCTACCCAGCCACTGGCATGCACGAATCTCGTGTGTGTGTGTGTGTGTGTGTGTGTGGTGTGTGTTGGGGTTCTATGTGGGTGGGAAAGGTCCTGTTTATTTGTCGCGAGGGCCTTCATTTTCAAATATTCTGCACATACTGCACAAAGGACAGAAACAGGGGAACTGAATTCACTGCTCTATATTAGCTTGAAACTTTCTATTTAAAACCCCTAAAGGGAGGGATTGTGGTGCTAAGCTCATATTTTATAACAAAAGGTGAAGCCATTCCACGGCTTTTACAGGGAGACAGAGCCACCGCCCTATCAGCAAGGTGTGCACGGTACTTGGACTCCAGGAAGAAAGTCTCAAGAATTACACAGACATAACACTGGTGAGAGCCAGTTCAGGAAAATACGTATCTGCTTCTCAGTGCACTCACTTCCCATAAAAGACACTTCACATGGTCAACAGCTCAAATTTATGTGGACCCTTAGGGGTAAACTTCCAGGCTGTGGAGTCTCACTTACCCAATTCTCATTATTGTTAATAGAGATTGTGTGTTGACTTCTCACTCAGAGCCCTTTTTTGAAAATAAATTGTGTGTGTTGCACGCACATGTGAACATGCACACTTACAAAGCTAAATATCTCTAATCCCCTATCTCTGGCAATGAAAGAAAATTATTGCATGCAAATATATTTCTATTTCCCAAGTAGTTTTTTTTTTCCCCCAATGATACTATTTTAGATCTATTCTATTAAAGGAGAAGTTGTAAACTTCTGAATGTTAAGGTCAGGGTACAACCTTAGTTACATATTATAATTATGACATGACATAATTATAATATAATACATCTGTAGTTTAGAGAGGAGGACATCACCATTGCCTCCTCCAAGGGACAGTGTGAGGTTTTCTGACACCAGTTGATAGTACCTTCATTTCTAAGTCTTAGAAGAACCTATAGCAGAAGAAAGTTGCAGTAGGCTCACAATAACACGTTTGCATAGCACCATAAGATCACATGGAAAAGCAGAAGGTATATCAGGAGGGTAAGTGAGACTGTGCCTGAGTGCTTCGAGAGTATTGATTCTAGTGATAATCAGCAGCATGTAAAATTGACGGACATGAGAATAGCAGATTGGTCTCCACCAACCTGATTCCACAATGTAATGATGAGAGGTAGAGGACCCATGGCTGAGTCTTGGGTGATCCAAGGCAAAAGCCCAGGTAGAAAGGAGGAACCAGCAAGGACGTTGTTTTGGAAGCCGAGTGAAGGAAAAAAAATGGAGAAACTGGAAGTGGCCAACTGTGCCAAGTCCTTCCACATGGAATCCCTAGCAGGAATATAAAATTTAAGCAAATACACACACACACACACACACACACGCATACACACACACACAGAGGAAGAAAGGAAGGGAGGAAGGGAGGGAGGAAGGAAAATAACCCTATATAAACACTAGGGAAATAAGAAAGGAAATACAGGCTGGGGATGTTGCTCAGTGGTAGAGAATTTGGCTGCATGCACGAGGCACTGGGCTGGATCCCTAGGGCCATACACACATGAAAGAGAGAGACAGAGAGCAGAGCAGAGCAGAGCAGAGCCAGGCAATCCTGGTCTACCACATAGTTCAGCTCCAACCAGCGTTTTCTTTCTCTTTTTCCAGTTCCATCATGGTGCCACCAATGAGAAGTCTCGTTCCTTTTTAATGGCTGAGTAGGATTGACTTCCTGCAGGTACCACATTTTCTCTTTCTGTTCATCAGCTAATGGGTACTTAGGTCGCTTCCATTTCTTGGCTATTGGGAACAATGATCCAGGTAATCCTGGGATTCCTAGGAAAGGGAAAGGGCCACCTGCAACATTGCATGGAATGACCTGGGAACTGGACGTGTGCACCAATTCAGGAGTTGTACCAGGACTTTTCCTTGAATACAGATGACACCTTTCCTTCAAAATATTTAAAGCATTCACAGATTTCATTTCATTGTCACAACATCCTAAACAAAGTTCCGTCTAGCCTCCTCAATGGGGAAGGAGTACGAAACACAGAAGTCAAGTCATTAGACCCCAAGGAGGGTAAGGAGGCTCAACTTGCTCACAGCAATGAGTTTTCAAGGATAAGAATAAAATTCAACTCATCTACATTATTTTAGAGTCTAGCACATTATTATCTTTTGTTGAACTTGAATGAAAATGGGTGAACAGTTTTCTTAAGAACTTTAGAAAGACAAATTACACCTAAACTTAAAAAAAAAAAAAAAAACTTTTCAAGTCAAGTTGCCCAAATATGGTTCTATAAATTATCTCAGAGATGCCAATGGGTACAGGGGAAAGAAGGGAGGGAGGAAAAGAAATTGGGCAATAATTCAAACAATCCTGAGGGGTTGAGAACGAATTTGGAGGACCCTTAGTTCATGATTTCAAATGTAACTGCAAGCCATAGCAATCAAGACCATATGTTAGTCAGTTTTTCATTGTTGTGACAAATGCCTGAAAAAAATAACTTAAAGGAGGAATGATTGATTTCAGAGGTTTCCGCCCACGGTCAGCCGACTCCATGGCTTTGGGTGTAAGGCAGGGCAGACATCATTGTGGACGGGCATGTGGAAGAAAGTCGCTCTCCTCATAGCAGCCAGGAGGCAGAGAGAGAAGAAGGGCCAAGGCATGATATAGTTCCAAGGCGCACACACCCAAGGAGCCACTCCTTCCCCGCAGATCCCACCTCCCAGGAGTCTATTCAGTTATCAATGGAGTAATCCACTGATGGCATCAGAGACCTTAAGATCCAGTCACTTCCCAAAGCCTCCTCTCTGAACACTCCTGCACTGGGGGCCAAGTCTTCAACACAGAGCCTTTGAAGGACACTTCATATCAAAACCATGACAGTGTAGTTACAGGGACAGAGACATTGATGAATGGAATTGAAGAAAGCCAGACACCTCACATATATTGTCAAGTGATTTGGGGCTGTGGCTTCAAGATCGTTCATGAAGAAAGAACAGTCTCTTCAGTAAATAGTACTGGGACCAGCAGATACCCATATGCAAAAGAATAAGGTGAACTTAGCTTGTGCCATATATATAAATTAACTCAAAGTGGATCCAGTCTTAAACCATGGAGCTAAAAGTATAATACTCTAAAACAAAACATGGAGGGAATTACAACCTGATTAAAAAGATGGGCAATGGACATGAGTAGACCGTGCTTCAGAGAGGACACATGGCGGCTGATAAACACAGGAGAAGATGTTCAGCATTACCAGTCATCAGGGAAATGCCACACAATATGCTGTACCCTACCAGTACAGCTATTATAAAAACAGTGAAAATCACATGGGTCCAGGAAGGCATTGAGAAATCAGAATCCTTGTGCACTGCTGGGCTGGGGCTGGGGCTCAGTGGCACAGCGCTCGCCTAGCATGTGCAGGGCCCTGGGTTCCATCCTCAGCACCATATAAAAATAAATAAAATATTGTGTCCAACTGCAACTAAAAATATATATATATATTTTCAAAAAAATTCTTGTGCACTGCTGATCAGTGTGAATGACATGGCCACTGTGGAAAATAGTTTGTCACTTCCTCAGTAAGTTAAATATGGAATTGTCATATGATCAATCTCCACAAGAACTGGAACCCAAGACGCGGATATTTACACCATATCCATAGCAGCACATTCCCACCATCCAGAGGTAGCAACAACTCAAACGTTCACTGATGATGATGGTAAACAAGACCTAGTGTACACACAGAGCAACAGCATTCTGTCTTAAGAAAGAGGGACATGGTGACACACACCTCAGCCTGGATGGACCTTGAGGACACTGCTGAGTGAAATAAGCCAGTCACGAGGAACAAAGGCTGCACCTTCCTGCTGTGTGTGAAGTGCCTCAGGGACTGAGAATGGCAAATCCAGAGACGGAAGCAGAGGGTGGTGCCGGGGCTTGGGGTAGGAGGAGTGGGGAACTGGTGTACAAGTACAGAGTTTCCCTTTGGGAATCCGAAAGGTTTTGGAGATGAAAGGCGGCACGTTGTACGACATGGAAAAAGTGCTTGCTGTCACCGAACTGCATACTTAAATGATCTGTGTCAATAATACTATGTATATTTTATCACAAAGTAAATAAACAAAAATTTTGTGGAACACTCTAGGCCATGTCCCTCTGGGGGACAGGGTGCATATTGAAGCCTACCACAGAGAGCTCCACTCAGCCCAGCGTTTCCCCAAGGCCTTGTGAAGGGACGCTCTGGTCTCTTGTTGCCAGTCCCATCAGCGCTGGTCTGTGCGACTCAGGGTCAGCAACTGCCCTGGTGGGGTCTTTCAGCAGCAGCATGGGTCAGAGTCACTCGGCGGTGACTTCAGATCCGTGAGTCTCTCGGAGCAACGTTTTTGAAGCAGAACAAGATGTTTGTATGTAAAGACGTTCTGGAGATTTGGGAGAAAGAATAAGGAAGGGAGCATGGGGTTTGGAGGAGAGAGTGGAGGCACTCTTCTTGACCCCAGGAAGTTTCTTCCTGCACTTTTTATCCCTGGCTGACCCAAAGTGGAAGAAACCTCACACCCCGGTTGTGGGCAGAAGAGAGCTCAGCACCTCAGAGCTGCAGAGCACAAGTGGAGAGACCCAAGCCACTTGGGGAGTGCCAGGCAGTGGGTCATGCAGAGGAAAGGCATCCCGCTGGGCTCCGTGAAGCCATGTGGAGTCCAGATTCCCAGGCGTTCGCTTGTCTCCTAGCGGCCTCTCCACTGAGCCCAGGGTCCATCTGCTCTTGGAAGGGCAGGGACTGGGGGCCTCACCTTTCTGTACCCCTTCCAGCTCACTGTGTTGATGATGCTCACCGAGTCACAAGGCCGTGTGTTCTGCCAGCTGTGGTGGGTACTCCTGAAAGAGCAGCGTCACAGGCAGGGTGCAGGGAGGGGCAGGTTCTGTAGCAGGGCTCTGCGGCTATACTGCCAAGAAGGAGCCCGCAACGAGGACATCACACCTGAGGTCAGGCGCAGCACCCCAGGGCTGCAGGAGGGCGGGTCTGTGGAGCAGAGGACTTGTCCTAGCCAGCACAGTTCCCGGGCAGCCTGCAGACCATGGCGGTGGCCTCTGTCACATCCTTCGTTTCTATCACATCCCCAGGAGTGTCTGTGTGGGACCCTCCTACACCAGTGGCACGTGCTGGTGGGACGTGGGAGCAGCCCTTCCACGGCCAGCAGGTGAATTGGCACCAGGGCACACACACTGTGGCACTTCTTTGTGGTGCCTCACGGGGTTCACAGCTAGGAGAGAAGCGCACCGCCCTCTCTCCTTGGCCCTCTCTGCCCTCCTAAGTGCAGGCCTCCACGGGCATCTCAGCGGGCACCGCCGCTGATTTCACACACAGTGCTTTCCAAAGAGGGGCCTTTTCAGTAGCAAAACCTAATGGAAACAAATTCAGTCCAAGGGTCAATTACGGGCTTATTTTCATATTTATGGTCTGAATACTTTCCCCTCAAAGACGCTAATGATAGCCTAAGGGACAAGCTAATCAAAACACAAGCCCTGGAGTGCCGAGACAGGAGAAACGTCTGCGAAGAGAGGCTCCCGCGGCCCTCCCCACACAGGGCGCTCGCGTCCTGCGGCTCCCCACCTCCATCTCTCCCCAACAAACACTTCCAAAACACCTTGAGGAAAATCAGTGTCCTCCCAAAGGGAAGCCTGCTACCCCCCTTCTCCAAGGTACAAGTGACAACACTGAACAACTAAGTCCTCAGCATTAGGCTGAGCTGCTTATGGTGGAGGACAGCAGCCAGTCCCTAGGTCATCTCAGCCTCTCCATGTGACATTTCAGAGACTCTGAGACAGTGTGGGTCTCTGCGCACCCTGGCTCGGGAGAGCTGTGTTGGCACCTGAGGCTCTCATTAGCACCTTGCCCATCATCGCACCACCAGCGACAGGCACAGGTGCCACAACTTCACCAGGGTGTCCACCAGTTTGTGGTTGCTAACTGGCACCAGATTGAACAGTCGTGCCTCTGTGTAGCCAAAGTGCACTTGTAGCATGTTCCCCAGCACGCAGCACGCGGACCATCATCAGCACGGGAGACACAGCCGATCTCCTGTGTTCTCAAGCCGTCTGCTAGAAGAGTTCACAGTACTCCTGGCCAGACGGGAGCTGCCTCGCCGCCTCTCTGAAGCTCTCCCTTGTCCTCAAGTCCCAGAAGTCAACAGGGTCCTTTCCCATGAAGAAGGCCGTCCTCTGGCCACCCTCTAGACCCGAGGCTGGGAGTCAAGTGCTCCCTCTATTCTGAGGTCCGGCCTGTGTGCAGCCCGCCCAGAGCCCGCTTCCCTCCTGGCCTGATCCTGACCCCTTCACAGGAGCTGAGGAGCCTTCGGCTAGCAACAGGCTATTGATGACACAGTGGAGCGCCAGACAGACGTGAGGCTACCGTTTGGCTCCTTTGGGAGGAGCAGTCAGTCCTGGCCGGAGGCTGTGCTGGGCCCTCGGGGTCTTTTATCTCATTCCATCCTCACACCAGTTCTCTGAGGAAGATGCTGTTGCCAACCTCAGATCTGAAGTGGGGACACTGAGTCTCAAAGAGATCCCAGAACTTGCCTGGTCACATGACTAATCGTTCCAGGAAACAGGCTTTCACACGGGTTGATCTGATTACAAAGCCAAGCTCTTCCTTGTCGCCCTGAATTGCCCCCCCGGGACTGATGAGACCCCCAGCCCTGTGCTGAGAGTCTGCGACCAGCACTCCCCGAGCCCAGGGCTGGAGAAGCGTGGCCGGCTGCCAGGACCCTCAGGCTCCTGTACACCAGGAGAGCTGTCCAGGGCCTCACAGGAGACCAGAAGAGGGGGCCAGGTAAAGGAGCCTGTGAGGTGCCACCTGGCCAAGGGTCGGCTCACCTGTGGAGGGGCGTGGCAGACGGGCCAGTGGCTGGGCCATCCCGAGGGCCCGAGTCCTGGGCTGCCCACCTGGAGACATCCGTGGGAAGGTGTCCACGTGGAACAGTTTCAGTAACCTCTCGGCCTGCTGCTAGTTGCTGGGCAGGCAGTGGGGGCCTGCGCCTGGTCCCCAGCAGAGCTGGGAAGGAAACCATGGCCCTTGCAGAGGCTGACGGGGCAGTGCTGCTGCTGGAGGGAGTGGGGCACTGCAGAGGCGCTGACCAAGGGGGTCGGGCCTCGGGTGGGAGCAAAACTGAGGTGGCTTCTCAGGGAAAGCCACTGAAACTGGGGCATGAGAGCCAGCTGCTGAGGAGGGAAAAGGCACAGAAGGGGCCGGAGGGTGGCAGCAGGTGGCAAAGCAATAGGCCCGTGGCTGTGCCCAGGGCAGAGCACTCGGCCTTCAACTCACATACGAGAGGAACTTGACCTATGGGTACCTGAGGTGCTGAAGGCAGAGTCCTACCCAAAACCTGCCTCTGAGTTCCCACCTGTGAAATCCCTTCCCTTGGAGGTGGCGTAGGACCTGTGACTATGATGGGATGGCTAGGATAATCAGGTGAGCTCTTAACAAGGACTGGAAGCCACAGAAATGTGCTCCCCTGACCTCCCAGCAGCTAGCATGCTAGCAGAGGGGCCATAGGCAGGGACTGTGGGCAGTCACTTGCTGCTGGGAGCCTCAGGCCTACAACACAAGCCGCTGGATACTGCCAGCAGCCAGAGCTCAGAAGAGGACCCTGAGCATCGGGCAAGATCTCCGCCAGGGCCCACAGCCAGATTTCAGCCTGGTGAGCCCGTGAGTAAAAGAAAGACCTTCCAAACCCCAGATAAGCAAGTAGGTATTTGCAGCCACCAAGTCTGCAGCGGTTTGTTGTGCAGCAGTAGAAAACACGGAGGTCAGCAAGAAAAACCTAGAAGCAGTGGAAAGGAAGGGGCCCTTCCCTCCTCTGAGAGAAAGGAATGGTTCACGTGAGGCTCAAGGTTGCGCTGGTGCTGCTGGCGGTGGAGATGCCCAATGGAAGCCACTCATCCGAGCTCCTGTCGCTGGATGAGAGTTGAGCCTGTGGAGTAAGTCGTGCACTTCACGGAACTGTGATGCTGAAGCCGATTTCTCAATGAACTCAATCTATACTCATCTTAAGTAAAGAAGCATGACTCGGTGAAAGTCTGTTCACCAGTGGACTTTGTTGACAGGCTGGAGAGACTGCAAGAAAGAACAGTGAACTACATCAGCATGGATGGCAAGAGGCTGAGACAAACAAGGATCCAAACAGCCGAAAACACCCAGATGCAGCCGGTGAAGGCCGAGTGAACCAGACGTCAAACTAAAGGCTTTGCATCTGGAGCATCACAGAACATTGCTGAAGTCCAACGCTGAAACACCAGTCCTAGCATGTGACCTCCTGGGTCCTTGATCATCCACATCCCGGGCTCCACTGAAGACCCTCTGGTTGCACCCTGGCAGAAAAAGTGATAATTCTGTCCTCCTGGGAGATGGCACAGCCACCTGCTAAACTCAAGGAGACTGTGGACTTGTCTTCCAACCCAAGGAGAAGAGTTTGGATTTGGCCATTACTACCTCTAGTAATTGGGTTTCAGTGAGCCTGGTGTGGATCGGAGGAAAGGGAGTCCTGCTCCCGGGTCTCTGGGGAAGACCTGTCCTCATGCGGCTTCAGATCCCAACCCCTAGGAGCCCAGCAGGAACCCTAAGGGCTCCTGGTGACGAAGGGGGGATTCTGCGGGCTCTGTGAGGGCCCCAGCAGTGCTTGCACGGTGTTCATGTCGGACCCGCAGAGGGCCATGGCTAGAACACTAGGGCACTGAATGCTGCTCGTTGACCAAGTGGCACCTCTGCACACCTCTGCGGGAAACCTGTGCTGGCCAGTAGGTGAAGGTCAAGGAGGTCCTGGGCTCCAACCATGAGGTTGTTTGCTTCTACCTCAAGCAGTCAACCCAAACCTTCTGAGTTGTTTTCTTCGCAGACCCCCCTCTCTCTCCAACATAGATTTTACTAATGCTCATATCAGATGCTGTGGTGCTCAGATTTCAACTGAGCTGAAATTTAGAGGAGTAGAGGACACTCCAACACAACTACACCCTATGAGGCCGCAAATGTTTTATTCTTCCAACTCAAGTATGTGGTTAATCCCAGGTATCTACAGTGTTTACCAATTTTAAAATGACATTTGAAAAAGTCTTTCTTATTTTTGTGGACAAGAAATGAGAGAGAAGAGCTATTTAATAATGTGTTTATAATTAATTAAGCAAGTCTATTAACAATAAAATTCTTATCTATAGTTTATTAGGCCCCTTCCACATACTGGATGGATGGTGAAGCACATCCCACACTGTGTTAAGAGTTTTGCTTTGTTTTTGTTTTTGTTTTGCAGGTTTTGGGGGGATTGAACCCAGGGGCACTACACCACTGAGCCAAATACCCATCTCTTTTAAAAAACTTTTGAGACAGGTCTACTAAATTGCCCAGGCTGGCCTTGAGCTTGTGATCCTCCAGCCTCAGGCTCCTGAGGTTCTGGAATCACAGGCATGGCCGCCATGCCCAGAGCATTGCTAGAATTCTGAAGCCTATGGAAGCAGGAGCAGAAAGCAGCCCAGTCTTGGGCCTCTGGATCCCACGCTCCCTCCACGAGAGCTTGGCATCCAGTGCTGAGCAGTGGTGGGTCCACCCAGGGACGCTCTGTAGCACCTGGTGCAAGCGCAGCATGTCCTTTCCCACCATGCAGGTGCATCTCGGGTGGGAATGTCGTCGTGTTCAGCAGGACACAGTTACACGTAATGCCAAGCTGGGACCAATCTCCAGTATTTCCAATAACGCAGCAAACTAAATCCCAAAGTAAGGCTGAGGCCTCAGTTCAAAATCTCAATGGCACAAGTGTGCAGTGCCCCCGAGCGGGCATGGCGTCAGCACACCAGCCCAGAGCTGCAAAGCATGTTCGGCAGTGTGGTCTGCTGCCCACGGATCTGAAGGCAGACAGCCGCCGCTCGCCATCTCTTTCTGTCCTGTCAGGATCATCTGGAAGTCGAGCCTGGCTCTGAAGGCGGAGGATGCCAGACCCCACTGCTCCCTGAAATTCAACGCGGCCATTCTTCAAAACCCACATTGAACAGAAAGGAACATGGGAGCAGGCCCACCCATGTATACAGGAAGGGCTGCTCGGGGTGTGGGGAGCAGGCAGGGTTTTCTCTTTTGCAGTGTAGCCATCAAACATCCAGCTTGAAACTGCATTTGTGCGATAAGACTCGCGAGAAGGTGGAATGGCACGGTGTGAAATGATCTGATAGCACGAAAAATTGTTGTTAGGAGGTGTTGGCACTTGAAAAACAACATGTCTCGTTCCTATTGGCTTCGGCCTGAGCTTTCTCCTGGAATATTCTGCATGGTCCTGTCTGGAATGAGAGCTGACAGGAAGCGCAGCGCGCCCCCCAACGCGGTGCCCTTCCTCAGGCTCAGGAATGGCCAGGCAGCTCGCGGCCACACAAGCGCTGGTTTGCCGACTGCTTTTTCTTTTTCAAGTTTCATTTATTTTGATTGACAAATAATAATTGTATCCCTTTGTGGGTACATGATGTTCCCTTACATCTGTGCCTTGTAGGCTGGCCCGTCAGGCTGGTTAGCATAACCATCACCTTTTAAAAGAAGCTTATTTGTACAATGGGACACGAGTTAGCCTTTAAAAAGCAGGAAGTCCTGTCATTGGTGACAACATGGACTATCCAGGAGGACATCATGCTAAGTGAAATAAGCCAGGCACAGAGAGACACGCACCTCATCATCTCATTGAACATGAAGTCTAAAAAGTAGAACTGCAGGGAGTAGAAGGTAGAACAGCAGCTACAGAGGCGGGCAGAGGCGGGCAGAGGCGGGTAGACAGAGGGGTGGAGCCCGTGCTCAAGTCCGGGTGATCAAGGATTTTAGTGAAGTATACCAGAGACAAACGGCCACACACGCAGCCCAAGTCCAATGCCTCTGATGCCTGAGTGGCTCCCTGGCCTCTGGCTTCTCTTCTGGAAACCTCGGCAGGGATTGCTGTTGTTGTTGTATGTCCAAAAGGGCCAGCACAGTCACGTTCCCCTCCACAGCCTGGCCGGTGCTCATGTGCTCTCGGTCAGCACTTCAGCTCGGTCACCACTGGTGGGCTTCTTCTCACAGCCCACCACCCCTTCTCCTGACCCCCACCCTTCACTGCTCAGCCCTGGACCCTCCACCTGCGTTTCCACCTGAGTCCATTGAAACGCTGATGTCAGCAACGCTTCTTCTGTTTGCTCTTACAACAACAGCTTTTAGAGTGGACTTCCTCCTTGTATAGAAGTAAGTCTCAGTTCTTCCTAAGTTGGAGTCTTCAGTATGTTCACAGGAGAGAGTTAAGGAGTGTGTGTGTGTGCGTGTGTGCGCGTGTGAGTGCGTGTGTGTGCTCGTGCTCAAAGGAGAGGGGGGCGGGAGAGAACTACAGAGTACCAGGAATTATCTATGCATAAAGAAATTAAAAGAGAATATTTTCCAGAGCAATTGAAGCCCATCTCCTGAACAATGACGACAGCTCCTCATTTTCGACAACAATAGAGGGCACGTAGGAGTCAGCTCATTAGAATATCTGCGGCTCTTTTCTGTTCTCTCTGCATTAAGCCCCCATAATGTCAGTTGTCACTTATTAATGACAATTAACTAGTAATCAGCAGTGAGACTCTTCGAGGTGGTCTTTGCCTGACAGGTGAAGAAAGAGAACATTGCGTAGTGCCACACAGTGACACGGAGCCTTCAAAGGGAGCCCGGCATTTCCATAAATTATTTCAGAAAGAAATTTTCCTTTATACATTCTCTCTAAAGCTTAAGGATCTTTAACCCTAGAAAGGCCACACTCCCTCTCCTTCTCGTGATGCTTTCCTTACAAGTGAGATCTCCAAAGCATCGACAGCTGCTGTAATGGGTTCTCCCATCCACCAGTCACCTTGATTCTGAGTCTTTTCCCACTTTAAGCTGCTTAGTTTATGTCTACTTATGATGCATAATCTTAATTATGTCCACCCATGATACATAACCTTGGTCATGCCCACCTATGATGCAAAACCTAGGTCTTGTCCACCTACCATGCATAATCTTAGTCTTGTCCACCCTCCATACATAACTTGGTCTTGTTCACTCACGACACATAACCTTGGCCTTGTCCACTTGCCTTGTATAACCTCGGTGCTGTCTACCTATCATGCATAATTTGGTCTTGTCCACTCATGACACATAACCTAGGTCTTGTCCATCGGCCACGCATAACCTTGGACTTGTTTGCCCATCATGCATAACTTTGGTGAAGCCTTTATGGCTACACTTGTTGCATTTCATCAGCTGCTCCTTTGGACCAGTGGCTCAATTCTATCTTTGCAGTCTTTCTGCCTCTGTCTTTCTGTATCCCTGTTTTTCTCTCTCCTTCGTGTGCATCTATTTATTCTTCTCTCCTTACTAATACCCTGGCAGAATGACTACCTTTTTTAGAATTGAAATGGAAATTGTAAACCCAATCACACGTCAGAATTCTCCAGCCTTACTTATCTGTATGGGGTCTACCCTGAGTCTTAGCTTTCCTATTACTCTCCTAAGACCAAACAAAAACAAACAAACGAAACACCATCCCCATACCCTGTATCTAGACTTTGTGGACACAGATGACAGATAGGCACTTATCTGATAACACACACCTGCCCTCCACAGCTCCTCCTCTGGGTTCCTCCAGGATGCTGAAATCTTGACTAATCTGAAGGACTTGAGATAGTAGGGCTTTCTGAGAAGTCTATCAAATATTGCTGCAGGATAAAAATGTTTATTTTGTCTTTTTGAGACTTTAGAAAAAGCCAAATTTTCCCTGGGGAAGAGACATGAGGATACCACATGGTGCAGGAAACAAGTGCAGCCAGGGTTCTACCTGCCAGGACCACACTGAGCAGGGCACTGCCAGGTTCATGCAATTAAAGAAGAAAAAAAAAGGTTGGTGCATCTATTCATGTTAGAACAATGCTATTAGTTTGTTCCCCTAGCGTGGAAACTGTTGGCACAGGACGTGACCCTGAACCAACACTGAACCATCAGGTTCCAACCTGCACCAGGATTCCACTCTGCAAGAGGTGCTGCTGGAAGCAGGTAGCGAGAAACTCCAAGATCCAAGTGCCTTCACAAAAGGAGAGGACGCTTTTATTGAAACAACTTTTAAGAAAACTGAGAGGTCAACTGGAAACAGTAACTTTGTGACCCTTTGTTTCATAAACCCATTGTTTCCTCGGAGAAGCTCAGAGTGACAGGAACTTGCTGCCTCTGCACCCCCAGCCATTGTTTTGCGGGAAGGGTTTCTTCAGAGGATATTGCAATGCTTCCATGACAACAAATAAGATGCTACATGTTGCGAGGCTCTAACTAGCTCACTGGAACTCGAGGCAGAAAACTCACTTCCATTTATGAAAACAATCCCTCTGCAAAGAACTGTCATTGTAAATGCCTTCCTAGTTAAAAAAAAAAGGAAAGATATTCTTCATAGTAATCTGAAATTTGAACAAAGTCCTTTCCATCCAATTTCTGCCTAAAGATTATTTCACATTTTAATGCCATTGGTTTTCACTTACTGATAAAGGAATGGTGGAAAGGGAAGCTGTCCCAACCAAGGCGTCCAGAGTCCAAGTATGGGATGTGGTCATTTGTCATGCCATTCAATGCCATGGAAGCCCATGGTCCCACTAAAGGAGAGCACTATTTGAATGTCATCCAAAGATTCTGTATGTCAAAGTTAATGACTTTTTAAATTTCATGGCTCTAAAAGAATAAGGACAGGGAAATCCAAGAGGAGAATAGATGGCTCTTAAAGTAGAAATTCGATTTTACTAAGTTATAAATAATGGTATACAGATTAAATGCAAATTTATGGCACTACTGTCTCTTAAAGTTAACAAATCAAGGCATAACTAAATATTTGCTTTCCATAATGTTAATGATGTTAGTAAAGGTTGAAATTGGCAAATGCAATGATTAATTGATCAATAATTAACTGATTTAAAATTGAGCATAGCAGTACAGGGTATTTATCAGAAAGTTATGACTTAGAAATATGGCTCAATCATATTTCAATTTCATTTCACATCATCTGAAACTGCACTTCATAAAGTATTTTAAATTTCTCACCTTCTTAGTTTTCCTGTGATACAGAACACACTATACATTCCATATTTCATTGTTCAACAAAGAGAAAGGGAAATTCTTAGTTCCAGTCAAGTGTTGACAACTGGAAAAAACCACCCTAAGATACCATCTCACTCCAGTAAGATTGGCAGACATTATGAAGTCAAACAACAACAAGTGCTGGTGAGGATGTGGGGAAAAGGGTACACTTGTACATTGCTGGTGGGACTGCAAATTGGTGCAGCCAATTTGGAAAGCAGTATGGAGATTTCTTGGAAAGCTGGGAATGGAGCCACCATTTGACCCAGCTATTCCCCTTCTTGGTCTATTCCCTAAAGACCTAAAAAGAGCATGCTACAGGGACACTGCTACATCGATGTTCATAGCAGCACAGTTCACAATAGCAAGACTGTGGAACCAACCTAGATGCCCTTCAATAGACGAATGGATAAAAAAAATGTGGCATTTATACACAATGGAGTATTACTCTGCATTAAAAAATGACAAAATCATAGAATTTGCAGGGAAATGGATGGCATTAGAGCAGATTATGCTAAGTGAAGCTAGCCAATCCCTAAAAAACAAATGCCAAATGTCTTCTTTGATATAAGGAGAGTGACTAAGAACAGAGTAGGGACGAAGAACATGAGAAGAAGATTAACATTAAACAGGGATGAGAGGTGGGAGGGAAAGGGAGAGAAAAGGGAAATTGCATGGAAATGGAAGGAGACCCTCAGGGTTATACAAAAGTACATACAAGAGGAAGTGAGGGGAAGGGGAAAAAAATACAAGGAGGAGAAATGAATGACAGTAGAGGGGATAGAGAGAGAAGAGGGGAGGGGAGGGGAGGGGAGGGGGGATAGAAGAGGATAGGAAAGGCAGCAGAATACAACAGACACTAGTATGGCAATATGTAAATCAATGGATGTGTAACTGATGTGATTCTGCAATCTGCATACGGGGTAAAAATGGGAGTTCATAACCCACTTGAATCAAAGTGTGAAATATGATATATCAAGAACTATGTAATGTTTTGAACAACCAACAATAAAAATTTTTTTAAAAAAAGAAAGATGGTGGAATAAGATGGACATCATTACCCTAAAGTTACATGTATGACTGCACATATGGTACGACACTACATCTTATACAACCAGAGAAATGAAAAGTTGTGCTGCAATTGTGTACAGTGAATCAAAATGCATTCTGCTGTCATAAATGCCTAATTAGAATAAATAAATAAATTAATTTTTAAAAATGCAAAAAAAAATGTATTAAAAGAAGAAAATCAACTGAAGGGAAGAAAATATTTTAATCTTGTGAACATCCTGTAGAAAATGCAGCTATGTAAGAGTCCTACCGAGGCTGGCTGATGGCACCAGTTAGCAGAATGGGGCCTTCCTCCTCATTCACATAGAGACTGATGGTCCCCGTCTAACTGTCCCCAGCGCCTCTCCATTAATGCACCTGTCAGTCAAGCAAGTTTTCAAAGAAAAATGTCTTTGTGATTTCAGCTTTTTTTAAATAATGTTTCAGTCTTAAAGACATCTTTTAAATTCATCTGTAAGCAGTGTATTTTCTCTATTTTTTAGTTTCTATGTATGCCATATCTCAAATATTTTAACAAAATGTGATCAAATACATGCCCACTGCTTCTACTGTCTGTCTGAAGTAAAATACCTGTAATGCCTCATTCTTGACCAGTCAGGTCAAACTGAAAATGACTGACCAGTTATGGTCAGCTTCTTAATGGCTATTGGTGAGAAATCTTCTTGCTCTGTGTGGAGAACCACTCCCAGCACTCCAGGGGGCCTCCTGACCATGATGCAGGTACCACCCTCCTTGCTGTCCTCAACACTGGCCCTTGAGAAACCTGGGTCCCAGACATTGGGCTCTCGGTTAGTGCCCCATGACCTTGAGCTCTGGAGCACCTCCCTGCAGGAGCGACTTCTGGCGGAGATTTCTACAGTGGTCCATGTCTCCCATCTTCCAGCCACAAGCGTTTTATTTTATAGACTGCATCCTTGGTGGTCACTCTCATCTTGCCAAGTACTCTACTTTTTTCAAATTATTTTTGTTTACTACTCAATATTAATTGTAAATTACTAACATAAAACATGGAATTTGGAGCTTTCTTCCTATTAGCAAGTCAAGCAATTTGGAGACAGTACAAAAGCCCACTGTTGACCTGAAGCCATTGGGGGCATTTTATGAGACACAGTACTGTGGGCTAAAGTGGGAGAAAAGGATTGATAGCTAGTCATCTCATGTTAATCCTCGGGGGGCCCAGGGAAACCCTTTCCTTCTGTGTTGCTGGGTTGTATGTGAAGCTTGCATGATGGCACCTGAGATTAAATGGAATCCAAACTCAGGAGCAAGGACTCCGAAAGTCATACATGTTCTTAAGCAATATTCTCTTTAAATCACATAAATAAATAACAGACTTTTAATTTATCATAAATTTAATAATCTATATTATATTGGCCAGTTAAAGAAAATGGCCTATTTAAAAAAAAAAAATCACACCTCTACATTCATAAAGCAAAGTTGTGTAGGCATGGTGGCTCTCCAGCAAATGGCCATGTGACCCAGCACCAGCTCTACTGTGAGCAACCTGGGCAAATGTTTTACACTGTGGTATAGAAATTTCAGGTCTAAGTATTTGTTTTAAGGAAATAATTGGTAACATCCACAACAATATTAAGTGGGATGTTCTTTGAACTCATTGTAAGAGTGAAAATCTGAAAAGATATGTGTTGTTTTAGAAAAATTAGCTGGCAAGAAACTGATTAAATAAAGTACATCCCAATAATTAAACACTTCATGATTGGGAGAGCTACATTATCTGTTGCCAGGTAAGAGAAAGGAGGCACAAACTAGGTTCAGCCCACTTCCTGTTTATAGGAAAATGGAAAAAGGCCAGCACTAAAGTGACCCTTCTCTAGATATAAATAGTCATTTCTATTTCTTTCTTTAGGCCTTTGTTTTCCATTTTCTGCAATGACTATGCATTACTGTTATCCTAAGAAAACCACATAAAAAGCACAAGTATCTCTCCACTGGAGAGTCTACTCTTTGGGATCTTAAAAGTTTACAAGGTCATTACTTAGCTTTCACAGTATCAGCATCTCCAGAGAAACTGTAATGAAGTAGGTAACAAGAAAATCATACCTTGGAAAAGAGAAACCGTTATTGGTATGCACAGGTTTCTAAAAGTTCCTAAGTAGTTTGGATTTGCTGTAGACTAAGGTTGACAGCTCTTTAAAGATCATCAGTTGCAGAAATGGGGAGACACAGAGCTTAAGCTTCTGTCTGTGTACACGGTCTTCAAGTTTGTTTCTCTCACATGAACTACTCTCCATCATCATTTCACTGGTTCTCTTCTAATACCAATGAAGCAACAGCGACATCTCCCCGTACCTACATCCTGGGGAACATCTCCAATGTTCTAAGATCCTACATGTGAAGGGAAAATATTTGAATAGTTATTAAATCCAAGGTCCAAGCTGCAACATCATGAGAAATGTGGTTATGTTTGTCTGTGCACAGTGACAGGCCAACCCAACAGAAATGCTGGCCAAGACGTCACCTAGCTCCTCTCTGGCCTCCTGCCCTTGGCCCTCCTCCCACACCTACAACTGGGATGGGTGGCTGGCTCCCCCAGCCCTTCAGGGCCACTTTGTCCCCGTGCCTCAGAAGAGACAGGTCCGTTGCCCACCCAGGGCTAAATAGGATTCAAGGGACAGGATACCTCATGCCACGTGAGGGGCCTATTTGCTGGGACACAAAACAGGACAACAGATTTACTTAAGCAGATGGAGAAGGTAGAAATGAGTGAACCTTCAAGCTGTGGGCATTGGATTTGCGGATTATTCCGTCTCTTTCTATGTGTGCAGACTGGGCTTCTGCATCAGCAGGCATACCTGTGTACAACTGAAGTCAGTAAAACTCACAGCAAATGCGCTTTTTGTTCAGATCCAGAAAAATAAGGTGTTGCGATTTGCAACAGTTGGTGTCTGCTGAAAGGATGTGCAGCCTCAGGCCCAGGTTGTTCTCATCACCGTCCACCAGCCCAGGCTGAGCTCTGCGCCCCAACTCCCAGGTGTGGGCTCTAGCTCCCTGGAGCCTGTCATTGGGTGATAAATCACAGGGGTCCTGTGGCAAAAGCTTTGGCGGCTCAAAGCCCAAGTTCTGTCCATCGAGAACCATATGACCATGAGCAAGCACCTCTCCTTGCTGTGCTTGGGCTGTGCTGCAAACTGGACGTGAAAGTGTGGGTCCCAGAGCAAGGAGGTGTAAGAGGGGAATAAGTGCCCTGTGTGTAGCACACTCAGCACAGACCCTGGCACACAGTAGGACTCGGTCACGTTGAGTGGGATCACCACCTTCAGTAGTATCAAGAAACTGACTCTCCTGCCCATTGACTGGGAACCCGGACTGAGATACTGAGGATAGTATGCAGCCTGTTACGAAGCACAGGGAACACAGTCCCAGGGGGTACCCCGAATTCTCTCCAGTGATCAGAGTTCAGATTGCAGCAGCTCTGACATTCCTGTGGCTTATCAGGACTGTCCCCACCAGCCCCTCCTGGGCAGCCTCACTGCCCTGCAACTGCACCTGCTGCCTCACCCTCTTACTAGGAGGGTGAAATACCCGTGGCCTGTGGTAAAACGAATATAACTTCCGAGGATGAATATGCAAAGACCCCACGCTACCGCCACAGGCCTGATTGGTATTCCTTGCTGTCACCTCTGAGCCCAAAGTACATAATCACCCAGTAATTGAACTGAAATGTCTAAATGGTTGAAGCTCCTAAAGGACACAGCTATTTACCAATGAAAAAAAATCAGAAAAATTCAGCAAACCTCCCTGGCGCTCTGCCGCATTAGCACAGAAGCCCGTGCAAACATGACTCACCCAGACCCGGGCCTCCCCTCCATCATCAAGGAAGCAGAGTGATCCTCACCATCGTGGGCGATGCGGGAAATAATTAAAATATCACAACTGCTTAGCTGCGTCTGAACAGAGCTGTGTAAGTTCTAACCTTTCTCAGGACATAAATCTGATGAAAAATTTTAAAAAGGTAAAAAGTGAAATCCTCTGCTTAAATGCTTCCAGGAGGTTAAAAAAACAAAAAAAGACGACTACAGAGAGCATCAGTGTCCATGTGTCCCTCAAAATGGACTGAGCAGGGACTCCTGGACTCATGGCCACGTCATGGCACGGATGGGCAGGGGTCCCGGCCGCCTCAGTGCAGTCTGCAGAAATAACACTGAAATAAAGGGCAGCTGGGTCTTTTTTTTCTTTAATCGTACGTTTTTAAAAGCTCAGAAATCAGGGTTTTCCTCTTTGCAGAAATAGAGAACTAATTCCAAGATCCCCGGGGTCTGTGAAGCTGGAGCAAGACCTACCCATCTACTCCATCATTAAGTCCCCAGATGTACACAAAGGTTAATTACCAATATTTCTAAACAGTGCAAAAGGATTCTCTGAAGGAAGCATCACAGGCTGTCTAGGTACAAAACAGCCACGGTGCGACGGCTAACCTCGGCAATCCCTGGCACCCAGGGGAGGTAAAAATTTTAATTATCACTTTTAAAAATGCAATACTTATCATCTGAATGAAGCATGTCGACACACAAATCATGAAATGATGATTCTGAATAGAATCTGTGTTGGTTGATTGCATAAGCAATACCTCTTGTTGCTGAAATAGCATCTCAAAGGCAAAATAATGACGACATGACGATCCATGTAAATCAAGAACTGCGTGTGGGTTTATTTTACATTTGAGAAAACAGTGGATTTAATTGTGTGAACCAAAATGTACTGTACAATATTAATGACAGAACATCAAAATGTATAATTAATAGTGCAGTGCTCGCTTGGTTTTTATTTATTTATTTTTGTCTGATAGTTCCTCTGAGTACATGCATCAGGGAAGACGCAGGTGCCAGGAAGATTTCTCTGTTTAAATCAAGCTGCAGGAACTAAATTTTATTCAAAAAATGTGGTTTTACATTATATACACAGAAATTTAATATAAAATGACAATATAAAAAGTTAAAAGAGAAAGCATACAGCCAGAAGGTACAAAGAAAGCGGAATAGATTAAAATGATACGATATGTAACATACAGGAGTTTTTAAGCTGATGCTGGCAACTTACAAGGAAAAGGACTTCAACATTTGCCCCCCCCTTTTTTTTTTCATTTACCAATGCAGCACGCTATAGAAAGGTCAGCTTGTACCAAAGCTTACATTTGTAAATAACTATAAACGGCAGTATTTTACAGGAAAAAAGAAATAGCATTTTTACACATTTTTAAATAATAGCTTGCATACTTCTTTTTCTTTTTTTTTTTTCTTTTTTTTCTTTTTTGCCAAAGTGTCACTTTCAGCATCCAGAGGGTTTGGGCATAGTGGCAACGGGGGTCGCTGTTGCTGCTTGTGGTTTTTGTTTTAAACATGTAGAGTCGTGGCCTCCTTGCCCATGAGTCCTCGACAGCTTTCTGCCTTGCAATGGCTGCATGCATGTTTCCCTCGCAAACCAGTCCTGCATATAAAAGCTCATTTTTTAACTATTAAATAAGTTTTGTGTCTGACACAGCTTTTGATCTGAATGAAATGCCTTTAAGCCTTTTTTTCTTTGTTTCCTTTTTTTTTGAGTGAAAGGCACAGAGATGCAATTACATCCTCAAAGGGTTAAATTTGACACCACCAGGTTCTATGACCTTTATTGTCATGGCAACTTTGTAATTTTAGGATGTCTTTTTATCATTGCTATTTGTGTCTTTCTTTACTGCTAAATAAGGTCTCTGAGTAGTGTGCCCCACTATTTCCTACAAAAGATAGCTTCACATCAAGAACAGATGTTGAAAATAAAGGTCAGACTTTGACTCACAGAAAAAGAAAAATAACATGCACAGATCAGACAAAGAGCATATAAATATAACTACAAAATATGTGTAAGAAAAACCAAGGTCCAGAGAGGCAGTCCAGCAACAAAGGAAAGACTGATTTCAGCGGCTCAGGCCAGGCCTAGTGCAGTACGACGACGTGTAGTGCAATGTTCTGCGGTCACTTGCAAACCTGGACGCTACTGTTTCTCCAGCTCCGTCACGTAGATCAGGTGGTCCTCCGGGGACTTGCCGTGCGTCTTACTAAGGTGCAGTTTGACTGCGTGCTTGCTCGCAAAGGTCCGGTTGCAGAGCTTGCACTGGAATGTGGAGCCCAGGTCTTCCTCGGCAGCCCCCAGCGGGCCCAAAGTCTTGTTTGCGAGGACTTTGGAGACATTCTGCTGCTCTTGAATCTGACTGAGTGGCAGCTTGGAGAGGTCCTTCAGGCTGAAGCCCAGGTGCGTCTCCAGATGGCTGATGTAGGTGGAAGCAGTTCTGAATTGAGAGGCACAATCGTTGCAAAAGAAAACAGGATGCCCTGTGTCAAGGTTCTTGAGGAATTTTGTTCCCCCTGTCCTCCTCAGCTGGTACTTCACATTGGCCAGCCAGTGGCTGATGGTGGTCATGGAGAGACCAGTGAACTTGGAGATGTGCACCCGCTCCTGTGGGCCCAGGTCTGACATGATGTACTTGCCCTCAGCGGTCTCCCGCAGGCTAGATGCAAACTGAGCCTGCAGGATGAGCAGGTGCTGGGGGTTCCAGTTGGACTGGCGCCCCTTCCTCTTGTGAACAGGCGACAGCTCGTCCAGCGCCTCCTCGAAGCTGCTGCCATCTGCATCAGACTTCTCTGACACGGTGGAGGGTGTGGAGGACTTGGGGGTCAGACGACCAGTGAGGTTCTTCACCATGTCGGAGATATCCATGAGGGCGCTCTCCCGGAGAGGCGACGACTCCGAGTCGGCCACACCAGAGACCAAGGGCTTGCTTTTGGACTTGGTCAGGTCGATGGGCTGGTCGCTGCTCTCGTAGTAGTACCGGTCGATGGCGCCGGTCTGCTTCGCCGGGGTGGTGGGGTAGACGGGCTTGTCCAGCATGCTGTGGCTGATCTTGTACAGCATGGCCAGTGGGTCCAGAGAGGGGCTCACAGGCTTGGACACCTTGCCCAGGTGGGTATTCATGATGGACTGCAAAGCGCTCAGGGGGTTGATGAAGGAAGGTTCCGGCGAGTGGTCTGTGATGATGCCCAGGTTGTTACAGCCATTGGTGACCTTGGCCTTGAGAGG
The DNA here is from genome assembly GCF_021218885.2 of Marmota monax. Lineage (NCBI taxonomy): Eukaryota > Metazoa > Chordata > Mammalia > Rodentia > Sciuridae > Marmota > Marmota monax. The sequence goes on along the minus strand of NW_026692826.1, from coordinate 7,867,554 downwards.
GTCCGTGCCGTTGGGGGTGTGCGCCTCCACCTGGCCCTCCTTCCTGGCCTTGCCGGCCTCGGCATCCGGGCCCTTCTTCAGCTGCTTGCCACCACTTTCCTCGGACTTGGGGAAGTCTTTATTCTCCTTTGCCAGGGGAGACGCTGCCTTGGCGGGGGAGCTCTTCTCCTTCTCGGCCGGCCTCTCCTCCTTCTTGACGCTGACCTTGCCGGTGACCTTCTCCACCAGCTCCTCCATGGCGGACACGTTGCTCCGGTGCGGCGGGGGCGTGAGGCTCCCGGGGGAGTGCAGGAGCGCGTTGTGCTCTGCGGAGGACAGCGGCTTCACGCTGCCCACGTAGGACGGCTGCGCCTGCGCGCTGTGCGCGGCCGCCTGCAGCGGCTTCACGGTGCCCGGCAGCTGGTAGGCGGCGTGGATGCTGGGGTAGCCGCCCCACGAGGGCGCGCCGTTCTGCGCTTTGCTGATGGCGGTGGACACGGTGTTCTCGAGGGACTTGAGAATGTCCACGCCCCCCTTGGGGCTGTCGTCCAGGTCCTCCTCACGCAGGTACTGGTAGAGGGCAGTGGGCTCGAACTTCTCCGTGGCATCCTCGCTCTCCTCCTTGATCTTCTTGTCCACGTCGCCTGCCGGCGCCGGCGCCTTCTCCTTCTCGGGCTCTTTCTTCTCTTCCGAGGCGGTGGAGCCTGCCGGGGAGTCCGGCTGCTTCTTGATGCTGGAGGCCGGCAGGCGGGTGTGGGTGGTAGGGGGCAGGGGTATGGACTGGATCTTCTCTTCCACCACGGGGTCCAGAACCAGCTGCTTGCCTTTCTTGGAGGCCGAGGTCGTCACCTTCAGAAAGTGTCCCGTGACCATCATGTGGGCGGTTAGCTGCTGCAAGGTGTCGTGGGAGCTGCCGCACTCCATGCACTTGAGGATCTGCGCTTTGCGGGCCTCAAACTGCCACGTGTAACTAGCACCGTTCTGGTAGCCATAGCGGTTATTTGGGGTGACGTAGGGGTTTGCAGTTTTCTGGTCCTTGGAGGACTCGCTCAGGGCAACCTCTGCGGCCACGCCTGTGGGCTCCGGGGAACAAGGGGACGCCAGGTCCTGCAGTGCTCGCTTTTTGGTAGAAGGGACCAGTTTGGTGATGGCTGGCACTGGCTCCTTCAGAGGCACTTTCTGGTAATGCTTTGTTTTGATCATGTGGACGCTGAGGTCCTGTAAGGACTCAAAGGAGTGTCCACAGTACATGCACTTCAGCACCTTCTGCGCGTCTTCCTTTCCCTCCATCTCCATCAGGGAGCGCTTCCTGGGCTTGGACCACCGCTTGGTCTTCTCAGAGTCCTTGTCCCTGTTGTCATCTCGGTAGTGGCCCGTCTCGTTCATGTGCACTGTGAGTTCCACCAGTGTGTCATAGGCAGCACTGCAGTCTTTGCACCGAAACTTGCTGGCCCCGGTGAACACGGAGCCGTAGAGTTTGTTGTTCTGGCGGTAGAGCTGCACGGTGCTGAACAGGCTGGGCTCCGGGAGCAGCCCGTAGGACGAGGTCTGCTGCAGGGTCTTGGCCAGGGCGGCCTGGTGCCAGTCGTACCCGGAGCTGCTGCTGGTACTGGTGGTGCTGCTGTGGCTGGTGCTGGTGCTGCAGCTGGTGCTGGCGGAGCTGGCCGTGGTGCTGGCCGTGCTGGCAGGGGGCGTGGGGGTGGGGGTGGAGCTCTCCTTCTGGGCGGCATCATTGTTGCTGGTGGTGGACCCCGACTTCTTTAAATCCAAAGCTAAGCTAGACCAGCAGGACTCCGAGAACAAGTTTGCATACACGGCTTTGATCTGTGCCAAGCTGTCCTGGGGGTATGAGATGCTGTCTGGACACTGCGGATCCTCCTTCTCTTCTTTGGAGGAAGAACTTTTGAAATGGGCTAGCTGGTCACTGTTCTCACTGAAGGGTGACCCGTAGCCAGCGTCCTGATTGGTCGCAGTGCTGACGGGGGAGTTCTGGTAGCTCTGGGCCTCTTTGATTTCTGTCTCTTCATCACACACAAATTCGCCCTCCTGGATGTCCAAAGACAGCCCACCATCCTCCACGTGCTCTCCATCTATTTCTGCTGCCTTCAACTCTTCCTCGGGAACATAAGCTAGGAGAGAAAAATGAGGTGCAGTTAGAAGGCGTACATCATCTTCAAGGACGTGGCCTCCCCAGCAGTTAGGTGATCTTTAAAAAGATGTTTTTCAGCCAGGCTCCCAGGCTACAAGGCCACCCCAACTCTGTATCTTCCTACTTTGCCACTATGTGGCAGGAAATAGGTTTCAAAAAGACAATTCCCCACCATGGTAAAACTGGCTCAACAGAGCAGCCTAAACTGTGGGGCAGCATCGCCAATGTGGCAGAGGGAGCCAGGCAGGAGGACAGGGGCCGACCACATCCCCCAGGGATTCCTCCTGTAGACCTTTCCCCGTGACCTGCCAGTCCCCTTGTGACTTCTATGAGATAAGTACTTGGAAACACTCATAAAGCCAGGACCTACCTGTCTATCAACATTTTGGGAGAGATTTCATAGACAATAGTATATGGTTTCCATAAATAAAAATACTTCTGCAACAAATACTGCCTGCAACAAAAATACTCTGGTCTCCACTAAAAAGAACACGACACAACATCACCACTCTCCTGCATGGACCAAACACAGCACCATCTATGTGGGGGTGCCAGACCGGTGACCAAGAACCACTGCCATATACCAATGTCCAAAGCAGCATCATACACCATAGCTCAAAAGAGGAAATGAGCCAAATGTCCATCGATCAATGAATGGATGAGCAAAAGGTGCATAGAGTATCATCCAGCCTTAAAAAGAAAAGCAATACACCTGCTAACGCCATGGTGAACCTCAAAGACACTGTGTCACCTGAGGTGAGCGGTCACAAAGGGCAGGCACCGTATGACCCACCGTACGTGAGGTCCTTATGATAGAAGCATAGACATGGACAGTGGTGTGGTGGACAGGGACAGGGGAGCAGGGAATGGAGAGCTGTTGTTGGGGGCCACAGTTTCAATTTTGCAAGATGGGTAAGTTCTGAGATGGGAGGAGGTGGTGGCAGCTCAGTGATGGGAGCATTCTCAGTGCCACTTAAAAATGATAAAATGGTGACCTTTTTGCTATGAATCTTATCATGATAACATTTTTTATTATAAAAGGCAACAGTAAATGCTCCATCCGCCTGCCCAGGCCTACAGCTGCACAGCACAGTGGCTTCATGGGCTCAGGGCCATGTCTCCCAGGCCACCTGTATGTCCTGTAAGGACACCTGTATTTCCTGCAAGGACAGGAACACATGGTGTTGGATGGAGCCTTGATTTGTACTGCAGGTCAATTTAGACACCTAATATGTCACATATCTTCCTAATTCTCAAGGGGGGATCATTGCATGAATCACCTCCTAAACTTACTTGACCTAGGTACTTCTTAAAAAAAAAAAAAAAAACTGGGGAATTTTTTTGGGTTAAGATATTTTCCAAAAAGCCCCTATTAAAATGCACAGATATGCCCTGAGATGGGTGTCTCATTAAATATAATCATTCATTATCACGTTATCAGAGCCAGATCCTAAGGGAATGTGGCAAAGAACGCAGACATTTAAAGGGAGGGTGATGTGCAGGACAGAGAGCATACTGGGCCCCAAGGGGGGATGCCAAGGGCAGGCAGGGGCACTGGAGGGCATCTGCCCACGCAAGTGGAAGGCTTCGGATTGTGGAGCAGCATGCAGGATCCTAGCACATGCAGGATCACCTGTGTGCATGTGAGCCCATGCGTCCGCATGCTCACATACAGAGAAACTGAGTCAGTCACGTGGAGAGCTCTGGTCAACACAGGCCCTTCAGAATACCCGCACACACTGTGCTGCTCTGCACACAGCCAGCCCCACCTCCGCACGAGCAGTCTGAGCACGTGTTCACGTGTTCACAGCAGAACACACACCAGCAGTCCACTGACGGGCCCAGGAATTCCAGTTCCTGTTAATACTGCACTGCTAGCATCAGAAATAATCAATGTGCAAGACCCGGGTCTTCAGCTGTGGGCATCGACATCTGGGCAAAACTTTGGATGACTCTGCAGCCCTCCTACAAAGTGAGAGGCTTGCAGAACACAAAGGTGGCTAAGTTCACCCCATTTTCATTTTGCTCATGATGATTGAATGTTCAGGATGGTCCTGTTCTGAGGGTTCCCGACTTGGACCCTCAGCCCAGGGATCCCGCTTGATGGCCTCTGCTCAGGTTCATCCCCTGTCAAGCAACCCAGCTGGGGCCACTCTGTTGGAGGAACTCAGGCCCTCCTCCTCTGCGGGGTCTCGTGAGGACACTGAAGGCTGCAGGGTATCCTGGGCAGGGCCGAGCTTGTCTGAACCTGGAAGGCATCAGGGCCCACAGGGTTGGCAGGACTCTGAGCATGCGTCATCCCAGGAGCACACCCTAGCAGCAAGTCTCAGGCACAGCTAAACTTAGGACAGCAGTAAGATTGAGTCCACCCATCTGTGACAGGAGGCTTCATGCCTAGCAACTAATTTAAATGGAACATTCAGTTGCACTAACTCAGCTCCAGTAGGAGAGGCCCATCACTGCAGGTCCATTACTCTCTGTGCCTCCACCCCTGGGTCACAGTGGCCTTCAGGCTGCGCATCTGACTATAAAAAGGCACGCCATGGTCCCTGCAGCAGGGAACCAATCGGTGTTTGCTGAATAATACAATATCCCCCATATCCACAGGGGATATATTCCAAGACCTCAGCAGATGCCTGAAACCACAGCTAGTATCCTGTGTCTGATATATTTTCTGATAGAAACATATGATAAATTTTGAATTATAAATTAAATATGGTAAAAGACTTATAGAAAGTAATAACACAATAGAATAATCACTGTGTTAAGTAAAATAAGGGTTATTCAGCATAAGCACTGCGATACCACCACAGTTGATCTGAAAACTAAGACAGCTAAGTGATTAATGGGAGGGTAGTATATAAAGTGTGGATAGAATGGACAAAGGGATAATTCACATCCCACACTGTACAGAGCAGGATGGTGGGAGTTTTCATCACCCCAACTGGAATACATGTAATTTAAAATTTATGCATCATTTCTGGAATTTTTTAATTAATATTTTCATACTGTAGTTGGCCAAAGGTTACTACAGATAAGGGAGGAGTTCTGTAAATGACTTTGTATTGGTCAACTTGGGCATATTGAGGAGGACATACAGTCAATCAACAAGTACATGAAAAAATGCTCACCATCTCTAGCTGTCAGAGAAATGCAAATCAAAACCACCCTAAGATACCATCTCACTCCAGTAAGATTGGCAGCCATTATGAAGTCAAACAACAACAAGTGCTGGCGAGGATGTGGGGAAAAGGGTACACGTGTTCATTGCTGGTGGGACTGCAAATTGGTGCAGCCAATTTGGAAAGCAGTATGGAGATTTCTTGGAAAGCTGGGAATGGAGCCACCATTTGACCCAGCTATTCCCCTTCTTGGTCTATTCCCTAAAGACCTAAAAAGAGCATGCTACAGGGACACTGCTACATCGATGTTCATAGCAGCACAGTTCACAATAGCAAGACTGTGGAACCAACCTAGATGCCCTTCAATAGACGAATGGATAAAAAAAATGTGGCATTTATACACAATGGAGTATTACTCTGCATTAAAAAATGACAAAATCATAGAATTTGCAGGGAAATGGATGGCATTAGAGCAGATTATGCTAAGTGAAGCTAGCCAATCCCTAAAAAACAAATGCCAAATGTCTTCTTTGATATAAGGAGAGTAACTAAGATCAGAGTAGGGACGAAGAGCAGGAGAAGAAGATTAACATTTAACAGGGATGAGAGGTGGGAGGGAAAGGGAGAGAGAAGGGAAATTGCATGGTAATGGAAGGAGACCCTCAGGGTTATACAGTGGAGGGGGTAGAGAGAGAGGAGGGGAGGGGAGGGGAGAGGTGGGGAGGGGGGAGGGTGGAGGATGGGAAAGGCAGCGGAGCACAACAGACACTAGTATGGCAATATGTAAATCAATGGATGTGTAACTGATGTGATTCTGCAATCTGTGTATGGGGTGAAGGTGGGAGCTCATAACCCACTTGAATCAAAGTGTGGAATATGATATGTCAAGAAATTTGTAATGTTTTGAACAACCCACAATAAAGAATTAAAAAAAAAAAAATTCTACAGACTGGGTGGCCTAACAAATATTTACTTCCCACAGTTCTGAAAGTCTAAGGTCGAGGTCCAGTGAGGTTCACTGTCTGGCACAGCCTCCTGGCTTATAGATGGCCCCTTGTCCTGTCCTCCAGGTGATGGTGAAGAGCTCCCTCTCTTCTTCCTCTTGAAGGACACTCCTATGAATTCTATGGATTCAGCTCCCACCTACAGCCTCACTTAACTTTATAAATGTTCCAAAGCCCATCTCAAATGCAGTCAGTCCATGGGGAGGCACAGTCCCCACATGTAGACTTGGGGGACATAATTCATTGCACAGGGGGCTTTCTCTAAACTGAAAGCAGACATGGGAACCCTGTGTGCCTGCAGGCCTTGCTCAGTATCAGCCAAGCCTCACCCTCTCTGTGGACACAGGAGCCCACACAAGATGGGAGGGATGGGTCAGGTGGCGTGTCAGGATCTAGGACAGCATGCACTGACATAGGTGGCTTCCTCCCATGCTGCTCTCTCATGTGTCCTGCTCTCCTCTTGTCCCAGTGGGACGGGGGTCATTGAGACCATGTCCCTTTCCAGGTCCATTCCTGAGGCAGTCCAGCCTCACCTGGAGGCTCCTACCTTGAGCTAACATTCATCTGGCCATTCCACAGCCCCAACACAACAGACATGCTGACCTGGGACCATCAGGCAGAACCACACAAAACAGGAGGCCTCCTAAGCAGGTGTTCTTCAGTAAGCCACACCCTCAGAGGCCATGTCCACATGCACACTCCGCAGAGCTGACATGGAAGAGGTGCCATCACCCTGTCCCCCTGAGCCATGTCCTGGAGTATGACGGGCAGGCTGCAGAGCATCTTCAGGAAGGAGGCAGCCCAGTATGGTCCCAGTGAAGGCTAGCTCTGGGCCTCTCTGCCCCAAGGTTGGCACACTCCCCTTCCAGATGCCCTGTCCTGTCTGGAGGTGGCTTCTGCTCCTTCTGCCTGCTACACTCCTAGGAGTGGCCCAGGGCCTCAGTGCTGGCCTCCCATCTGCCCTCCCAGTTCTGTGCCTCTGGGTTGTGTCATCTGCATGGCCATTCCCCTGCAGCTGGCTCTGTCAGCCATAACTCCCACAGTCTGCCTGCCTATAGCACCAAAGCCCTCCACACCCCAGCCAACCCACCAACACCAGCCTGCCTGCGCCGCCTCGGCAAGGCTGCCTGAGCGTCCGTGTCTGAGGAAGGCAGGAGGTGAGCGAGGTGCACACAGGACACCCCTCCACGGCCCTGCCATCCCTCTTCTGTGCAAGGTCCTTACTAGGCACTGCAGCATCAGAGAACAGGTGTAGGCTACCAGGACACACTCCCAAGGCCACGCCTCCAGCAACACCCAGCTCCACCCACCCACTGCAACCTCAGGGCTGTTGTGACAGCCTCCACCAGCCTCCTCCCACCCGCTTCCCAACACTCCTCCAGGCTGCCCCTGGCTCTGCCTCCCAGTTGCAGTCCACCACGGCCAGCCCCTGCCCCCAGGCCATCCTGTCCATCTGGCCATGGCAGCCCATGTCCCTAGAGGCATGCTGTCTGAGGGGCCCCTTCTTTGCCTGGTGAAAGCCACTCTCCCTCAGATGTCCTGCTTCATGGCAGTATTGCTGCCTAGGATCGCCTCTCTCTGCAGGAGCAAGGACATTTCCTGTCTGCCCTCACCCCAGGGCTTTCCCACTCACCTAACACTGAGCAAGGCCCATGGCTCAGGGCCCAGCACCCGCCTCCCGCTGCCCCGCTGAACTGCACTTCAAGTATCACCAACATGCCCACATTACAGCACTGAGGCCCAGGGAGGCTGTCTGACTCCCACCGAGTGGCACAGAGCGCGAATCAGGGAAACGAGCTGAGCTCAGGTCCCCCGACCCCCGTGCAGGCACTTCCCCTCCTGCTGCTAGTCCCCAGCTACCACCTTTGTCTCCCTGAGCATCCAAGTGCTGGGCAGACATGGAGAAATGAATGAATAATGACCCAAATTTGTTCTGTATGAAGTATTTAGGGGACTTTTTAAAGTGCCAGACATGGTGTTATAAATAAAAGAATCTCAAAAAAGAATAAAAGGAGAGAATTTAAAAATCTGACATCTGACCCAATAAATTTATTTTTGGAAGTATAATCTAAGAAGATAATATGAAGTGCAGAAAAAAGCTTTCTGTGCAAAGACGTCCTTTACAGTATTAGGCCACGTAAAACTGGCCCCAGTCTGAATCCTCAAGGGTAGGGCCAGTGAGTGAGTTAGAGCAGTCCTAGGAGGCAATGTCACTCAAACATGAAGGGTGCTCTAATGACATGAGCAAGTCATTAAGGGGGAGGGGCGGAAGACACAGTTGTACAGGGAGTTCCATGGGAACATCCTTCTCAGAGAATGTTAACAGTGGTCTCCTCCAGATAATGAACGCACGGGTAATTTACTGTCTAGTGAAGTGGCTCTTTGATAAACATGCGTGTTTTCAAAATCTTCTTCAGAGCTTTCAGTTTGACAAACACAGGTTAGCCTCTGCACAGGGCTTCTAGAATGAATCAGCCAACACAGACTCCACTGGGCACCAGGAGCCACGGCCACCAGTAGGACCTTGAGCCCAGAGAACACCCGGCCGAGGCAGTGATGTCAGGGAGGTTCTGTTAACTGTTACTTCTATTTTTTTTTTTTTTTAATATTGAAAACTGAAGGGGATTGAGTGACAAGCAGGGGTGCAGGCGGAGCTGGTGCCAGCATCGTGGGCCCCGCCCCAGCTGCACTCAGCTGCTGCTCCCCAGTCCTCCACACACTGGTGCCTCCACGTCCCTCCCACACTGGTCCCTAATTCCACATCCACCCAGGTTTGCTTTGGGAGGTGGACAGAGCCCTGCAGACAGTGAGAGGGGGCGAGGCCTCCCCGTGCGGTCAGTGGCCTGCAGCTACCACGGCCGCCTACTTGAGTCTCACCTCCTTCTGAACCCTGCAGCAGTTGGACTTTCGCATGCTCTGCTGGGTACTCGGTCCTGTGCTTCTCTCCCTCAGCTACTTTACCATCTATGATGTCCTCTGAGCTGGTCACATGTATTCTTCAACTCTGTCGAGAATTTACACGACACACACGAAGAAGCACAAACCCACTCAGGACAGCCTCGGGGCTTCTGTCCGCCACCCCATACTTCAGACCATGGACCTAAAGCCGCCTTCTGACCCTGGGAAGCTGCCACCCACCCTCCCCATGGAAGCACATCCCCCACCTTGCTCATGGACCCATCCCAGACGGCGCTGCCACTGCCTGTCCTGTGGGCCTGCAGCCAAAGGGCAGGTCAGGCTAGCTCTTACTCGGAGGCTTCCTGACCACAGAAGGGCACAAACAGTGGGCAGCCACAGCCTTTAGTGGGTATGAGGAGTTCAACAGCCCCACAGAGACAGGAGCAAGAGGGAATGCCCATGGAATGTTCCAGACTGATTCTGTGGGTGTCCACCAGACTCACCTTGCCCTTCCACCCTCCATTCCAAGACCCTTCCAGGAGGGCTTAGCTCCAAGGTCCCAGTTATGATAGTAATAACATCCAGAGCACCTGCCCCAGCACTTCTAAGGCGCACCCCAGGCGGCACTTGGCCCTCTACTTTTCCATGTTGTACTGAGCCCCCTCCCTCAGCTCAGCCAGCAGGCAGCAGAGCTGGGCTTCCAAGCTGCTCTGCCCCTCAGACGCCTTTCTTCTAATGCAGTTACGCCAGTGCCCAGCTCTGCCCCCAGGACCACCCAGGAAGGCCCCTACCCTTCCAAAAGTGGGTGACAAGAGTGTCATCCCAGGGCAAGAACTCCTTGGAAGGAGCCAGAGCCAACTGGGTTTCATCTCAAGAGTTTCGGCCTGGGAAGAACAAGAAGGTTGGTACCACAAAGGCTGTACGGGTGGAAATCTCCAGCCCAGACCCAGGGTCTGGACACAGGAGTGCTCAGATATGCTGTGTCCGTGTCAGGGAGGGATGGGCAGAGACTTCTGGAGACCAGTCCCTACCAGCCTACACTGTCACACACAGCGGCTCCATCAGCGACCCTGGGCAGAAAGGCTGATCCAAAGAGAGGTGCTCCCCAGGCAGCCTGGACACAGAGCAGCAGAAACAGGAGAGATGGATGCACATTTGTCTTGACAGGCCAAGGCAAATGTAGTGCCACTGTGGTTTTCTACGCAAGGACCGATCCCCATGAGCAGTGTGACATGGGGAGAGAACACAGAAGGCACGGGCTGGAGGCCAGAGCCCGGGGACCACGGCTCAGTGATATGGATAGGGTGGGCCCCCTGCCATCGCACCCCTCAGGCCTCCGGGTCCCCAGCAGCACACATGGCAATGAGGGGGACTCTGGGGGTTGTAGGAGTAATCGTGAAGATGAAAGAATCATGGTCCTCACGAAGCCCAGCTCTGTTTATCTGCTGCTATGGTCTAGAGGTTGCACCTCCAGAATTTCTCTGTGAGAGCACCAGCAGGTGCTCAGGTCAAGAGGGTGGAGTCCCCAGGGTAGGCTCGTGCAGAGAGCCGACTAGCACCTTCCACATAAGGACACAGAAGGAAGGGCTTCTGCAAGCCAGGGAGCAGCCTCATCAGGCACCACGTCTCATGGCCTCAGTCTTGAACTTGAACAGGAGTGTGGTCTGCGCACAGGGGTGCTGTCTTTGCCCCACCACAGGAGCAGCCCAGCTTAGCCTCCTGCCACCAGAGCCGCTGTGAGCACCACTAAGCAGAAACAATAGGAAGGGGACAGCAATTTGCCTGTCTCATGCAAGCCGACCCACGGCCACCTGACAGACAGCAAATGTGGGCCAGCTGATCATCCGGGCCCCTTCTCCTTCCCCGTCCCTCTGCCTTTCAGCAGCTTCATGGACTGAGGACATCTGCCAAAGAAGGGCGGAGAGAGGGGAGCAGCAGGAACCCAGGCCAGGTGGCAGTTCTGCTCTCGGACGGCCCTTGGCTGCGGGAGGCAGCTGGCAGCGGGAGGTGTGGGGACCTGGTTCACCTACTCTCAGCTTTCCCGATCAGTGCGCATAATTGAGAGTTGGCTGTGAAGGAGGAAAATGGATATTTAAAAGTGACAAATACAAAATGCAGGTCTTCAGTCTCTGCCTGGCCACTGCCTTACCGTAAAAACCAAACTTGGCTATTGTATTGCCACCTGGTGAAACTATATGATCATACCAAATTACATGTTTATCTACATCAAACTATTTTTTTAGACTAGCAAATGTGATACCCATGAGCAGATGGCCACTATATCAAAATACATTTACTCCAAGGGGCCAATTCACAAAAGGGGTTTGCACACACCTAAGTGATGAATGTATGCCTTCGATTCACTGCAGAATCTTGCAAAACACACCTTCTCCCAAATTTATAACTGATCACTTGTAAAGTACCTCCACCTCCATCATGGAGAAAGCAGGTGGTTTTGATGAAAGTCAGAATATATCAGGAAAGAAAAATGCAGAGAAAGCAGATACAGGCAGAACACGTGCCTTCTTAGCCCGGAAAGCACATAAAAGTGTGAGCAAGATAAATTAATTTACCGACACGGTTCCCGTTTCTTGCAGGGGGCTGCCACCCTGCGAGGCAAAGCTGAAAGGGCTACTTATGCTCTAAGGTGACAAGGACAAAAAGTTTTCTATCACTTTGGCAAATTTTAGCTCCTCGTACCCATCGTTAATGTTCTGGCTTGCTTAGGCATTTGATTTGTAACAGAACTATCACTTCACCTAAGCCCCAGGAGAGGCCATTTTTAAGAATTGCGGGGTGTGTAAATAAAATGGTCTCTGTTCTTTCCCAATACCAGTTTTAATTAGGAATCCACAGGTAACTATCCCAAAATAAATTCGCTCACTGCCCCAGAATTCAATCTCAAATTAAGTGAGAAATAAGAAACCTCATTTAAGGCCCTTCCTGCTCTTCCCATAAGCGTATTAGATGCTGATCTTTTGCCTCCAGCCAGCTGCGTGTTACAGCAGCGCAAAGCACCACGCAGGCGAACCCCAGTGGAAAGGTTTCCCTGGTTTTCAGTGGTGTCAGAAAGAACAAGAGGAGAAATACATGAGAACCTGGGAAAAGTAGAGTTCGAATGAAGTAAGAAGGGTGAAAGGTAAGCAGCTCTCGTGAATATCCGAGTGGGTGCTGTGCCCTCTCTACCACTGACATGCATACCCTCCTGGCTGTGCCCTCTCTACCACTGACACGCATAGCCCTCTGCTAACTGAGCTGGTCCTCGCAAGGCGTGCAGACCCAGTGCCACACACCGGGAAATCACATGTCCTTGGCCACTGCCCTCTCTGAGGAGGACAAACCCCATCCAGAAAGAGCACAAGGAGTCTGGGTCTACGCACCCGATCTTAGGAAGCTCAATAGACACTGAGCACGGGTCATGATCTGACCTCCGGGAAGTAGAACCGACTTTCATGAGCGGGCAGGACTCACCTGATGCAAGAGCATTAGAAATGCAGACGTGTATAGGAAGCACCTCTTCCAACAGTGGAACCCAGCATTAAGAAACAAGCAGAGCAAGCAGCATCAGAGCTGTGCACTGAACCCGAGAACCAGCACCTCACCCTCCGCCGCCTCGCAGCCGTCTACCCTCTCCCACAGCTCAGGGCCAGTCTACTTCTACAAACTGAACTTCTGCAGGTCCCAGTTAGGGGTCTTGGGACAAGAGAGCAAGAGGCAGAGAGAGGGGTTACCACATTCTCCCAAACTCGCCCAGGTCTCAGGCCTCAGATCGGAGCCTCCATTTCAAAACGGAGAAAACCAGACTCCTAAATACTTAAGACAAAGAAGATAAGCGGGAATGCCGACCCTTGGTGATCAGGGTGCCGCGGTGAGCAACTGACATGGGCAAGTATCTTAGAGGCCAACTTTGAGCACCAAATTAAGGGACTTGTATCTTGAGCCATGCTGAGGTCAGACAGATGCACGCCGTCACTGCTGGGATGCACCAGGAGCCAGCCCTTCCCTGGGACCGCTCCACATTTGAAACCAAACATGGGGTCACAAAGCACCTGATTTCCCTAGACCCCCTAAAACAATAATGGTGTCAAAAGTCACATATACATTATCACAACAGAATACACAGCTTTTATCAGGTTTATTCTTACTCTTACCAGTGAATGCTCATAATTGCTTTCCAAGATGCTTTTTAAGAAGAATTTTATACCTCGACAGAGACAAACAGGAAGAAAAAGGCACATAAAAATTGACAAGTTTATCCGGAGTAATTCTTTTTCATGACCCTTTGTTTCCTTACACACTAAGACTTTCCAAAAACCTTCTGTTTTCATTACATGCTACAATTTACAGATACCCATGGGGTGTAAGGGTATGCATGTCCTGGAATAGGTCATAGTATTAGCAGGATCTTTATTTCCAGTGATGATAGTAGGAGAACAAAGTACTTCACAAGGTGAAGGAGCACAGTTGTTTAGCCTAAAAGAACCTTAAGTGAGAGGCCACCAGATCACAGAACGGCATTTTCTCCATGAAAGGCCTCACCCTTGCGCCATCAGCACCCGCCACCCCACCCATCATGGAAGGGTGATGAGTGAGCAAGCTTGGAAGTGGTAACTGCAGGATAAAATTCTTCTTTTACAATCACTTATAGAAATAAATGACATTTCTCCCATCAAATAAAACAAAGCCTCCAAATCATCATTTCTGCTATTTCTTTTTGTGTCAAAACAGCTTTGCCGTCACTCCCCCGCCCTTGCTGAGCCCACGGGATGGTACAGAATGTGACGGTGCCAACAGTCCTGTCCATGGGGGTGGGGGAGTGCATGAAGCCACCTTGAGGGCCAGGGGAAGTTGGCTGGAGCCAGGGCAGAAAGGGAACGGCCAGCCTCCCAGAGCACACTTGTGTGCCCAAGTGTGTGCACATGTGTGTCAGTAAAAAATGTTTAAATACACAGGCCCCACTACTCCTGAAATGGGAATGGGACGAGGGGATCTTATGGTTAGGCTTCATTTTTTATAATTTAATATTTTTTGTCATAAAATGTGCCTTCTGGATGCCAGTGTGTCCCTAAAGATGTGCTGTCATCCCCAGTAACATGAAATTCCGTGCATTCTAATGCAAGTGGACATAAGGCAATGTATACAGTCCCTGCTAGAGCTTAATATGACACCAACCATGTGTGCCCTGATGGTTCACAGTGTAAATACACACATATTGTCTGAAAAAAAAAAATTTTCATCTCAAACTGTAACTATATAATGAGGCACAAACATCATATCTTCCCCAAGTTAGATAAAAACTATTTCTCAAATTGTAAATTGTTTAAAACATCTTTATTTCTTTAGAGAAAACAAGACTTGCTCTTGTCAGCAGTCATTCTGAGGATGGTGAGAAGTGACAGCTGTATTTGTTTTTTCATGGCTAAATGTAGCAAAGTTTCAAATTCCCTCGAGTCTGCAGTTAAATCTGTATCCCCACCTAGGTCTTGATCTGCACCCCATTATGCATATGATGAAGTTGCTTACTGAACCTCCGTCTGTCCTCCACGGCAGGTACATGCTCCCAGAGTGCTGCCCGGTCATCACCATTGTTCCTTGGTGAGACAAGCGAGAGGGTGTGCTCTGCTCAAAGAGCAGGGGCAACAAGAGAAGGCTTCCCTGGACATGCTGTGCTCTCTGCGAGGCAGGGCGTCTGTCCTGAAAACCTCCCCGGTGCCAGCCAGTTCCTCCAAATGCCCACTGACACAATGGAACAAGCTCACACCGTGTCTGCTCCTGCCATGGCAAAACCTCAACGAAAAAGTGAAAGACGCTTTCTTTCAACAGAAGATGCTCAGTGTTTGCCAGGCTCTCGATTTGTATCCTTGGAATCATTCGGATATGGCCACTTAATGTAGCAGGCTAACTGACTGTCTCATTTGCAACTCACGTTGATGTACGATGATACAGTCTAGCAGGAGAAAGACAAGGCACTGGAAAATACCGGCCTGAGCACATTGTTTCAGTGTGAACCTGCATTGAACATTGACGTGCTTGGAGCCAGGGGGCTCTGGGCCACTTGGTATCGCCCAGAACTCCCTTGCTAGCACTACAAGGCATGTGTGTAAGGCACACTGTGACAAAGAATTCCGTTCCAATTTAGAGATCTTTGTAAACAGCACTAGCAATTCACATAAAATGGCTGTTCTTCACATGAGCAACTTCAGGAAGTAAAGTGACTCTGTAGGCAAAGAGAAGGCCATTCTAAAAGCAGATTATTCATAATTATAAGGGAACCAGGAGAAGGAGGCCCTCCTCCCCCTTTACATCTTACACGGGGTCCTCAGCCAGGGGACAGGATCACCCTTGTGGTTCTCAGCTGGAGAGGACCCTCGCAGGTAGCCCATTAGAGGAACACAGAGACCCCCCCCCCTCCCCAGCTCCCTTAGAATGAAAAGAGCAGGTTATTAGTAAAGGTCTGCCAGGGAGATGGGGTGCTGGCTGCAGCCGCGATTCCATCTCTGAGACTTCCTTGCTCTTCCCCTTCCATCTGATAAGCCATACATCCCGCGTTCTCATTAGGCTCCCATCACCAAAGGGAGTGGAGGAATCCGTCAACGCCCCTCCCCGCTCGGTTCTGTCGAGATGATTTCATTGAAATGTTCATTTTCATCCCTGCTGGCAACATTAGAATGGAAGTATTTAACCTGTTTCCATTACTTATACAAATTGCCATTATGGGGCAGGACAGATGTTAGAATCGCGCCACGTAACTAACTTCCATACATTCTTTACAGGGAGCGAGAGAGGAAGGCAGGCGGCTAGGCCTCTTTACCCAGGCTCAGAGATTCATTAACTTCGCACATCAGCCTCGTACTTTCTTTCTTCATGAGAATTCCCAGGCTGGTTGGACTCATTTAATTTGGAGAGAGAAACCTTTGTCAGTGATAATGTTTTGATCAGGTGCTTCGGAGGGTGGGGAGAGGGGAGGGGGAGGGGCAAGAAGAAAGAACAGGGGGAAGAGGAAACCACCTTGTCGAAAATGTTCCCTTCCCAACACAAATGATGAAAGGGAAGTCACTCGGAGCCGCTGGTGCTCAAAGATGGCTGTCACTTCAGATCGGCACGGGCACAACTCACCCGACAGGTGACACTTTGGTGAGCAAGATCCTGCTGCATTATTGAGCACGCCAGGGATGGGGCTCAGGAAGACTGAAGGCCCAGGATGCCTGGGGCACCTGAGAAGTGACTTCAGCAGGTGAAGGGGTTTCACTCTTCATTTGCATCCTTGAGGGAAGGAGAGACAAAGTTTCCTGACTGCCAAGGCACTGAAGGCTGGTCCGGGCCCCAGTCCCCGGCTTCCTCCCCACTCTCCTTCTGATACCCAGAGCGGAGGCGGGAGCCGTGCTCCACATAACTGGTGGACACTTGGAGCCCAGGAACTAATTACTGCTCCCATCTGAACAATTTAGCGTGGACTTCCTGTTCTAGGGTCATTTCCCCATCTGATTTCTTCTGAGACGACTCCGTGAACACATCCAGAGGTGCTCAGAGGAGGTGGGATTCTTACAGAATGCCCAAGGCTGAGGCAACAGTCTCTAGGAAAAGGTCTTAAGTCGCCTTTGTTTGGGGGGATAAGAAACAAAGAAAAGCATCTCCCCGTGCTCCCACAGCATTGCCCTACTGAGGCCACCGGTCCCCCGCCAACACCCTCCAGGTGTCTCTCTCCCTCCGGCTGCTTCCTCTGGTTACGCCCATGAGACCAGTTGGAAAGGGTGCTGAGTATCCTTGAGTCAATGAGGAAAAAGGAGAAAGAAGGCGCTCAATGGGAGAAAGAAAGACATTCTAACAGAATCCGAGCTACGCGGTGGAGTGGGCTCCGAAGTGGACATCCGCCAAGCTGAGGCGGATGTGGAGAAGGATGTTGGATGCTAACAGCGCTCAGACACCCACAATGGCTGCCGGGAGCCACCATGAGAACATGTTCTCTGTGGAAATGGAAAAGCCCACCACAGTTGTCAGATGCGTTTTTCCCCAGTGGCAACACTGAAATCTAATCTCCAATAGGAATAAAACAAAATAGGCTAATGATCCACCCAGAGAGAGGGTTTCTCTCAGTACACAAGTAATTTATTTGGGAGGACTAATAATATACTATTATTTCAAAAGAAAAAAAAATTGTTATTCAGTAAATATCTATACCCAAAGACCATCTTCTCAACCTACATATGCACATCTGCTCTGCATGAAAAGATCGCTGTGGCAACAGGTAATCCACGCCGAACCTCTGCTCTGGGCCAGGCATGACCCTAAGGGCCCCACTGGTATAAACTGGGTCAGCCCCTCGCCAACCCTCTAGGAAAAGCCCACCATCACTCTCCATCACTCCACATGAGGAACTGTGGGAAAGTGGCTCTGTGAGGTGT